>NC_142127.1:105404674-106083365 GCF_024610735.1 Ursus americanus
CCTGATATCAAGAAAGCAAATTTTTTTACATATTTAATATGTAGCATACTAAATTGTCTCATTGATTATCATAAAGTTTAGATAATTTTTTTGGATTTCCTTTGAACAACGAAATCAGCATCAAATAGTGATGATGCTTACTTCTAATACTGCTTTGTTTCTCTTGCATTGGCTGAGCCCACAGAACATATCCTTGAGTAGGCATGGGTGCTCTTGTCCTATTCTTGACTTTTATGGAAAACTTCTGATAACTCCCATGTACTACGTATGATAGTGTTTGTTGGCATGATGTAGCATTTCTCTATCCAATTGAGGAAGAACCATCTATTCCTAGTTTTCTAAGAATGTCTGTTTCCATAGTTGTATCCATCCGGAATGCTTTCGGCTGCAGGTAACAAGACACGACTAACACTCCCTTCAATCAACAGGAGTTTATTTCTTAGATGAAGTAGTTCAGCGATCAACTCCAGGAGATGTTCTAATATCTCCAAATATCATCCACTCAGACAGCAAGATGATGGCATTGCTGGGAACAGGGGCACCTGGGTCAGTGGTCCTGCACTGTTTTCAGAGTTCTGTGTTGTGGATACAAAGTCTGGGGCTATTCTGATTGTTTTGCTTTTTTTTTTTTTTAGGTAATATTGGAAATTTGTTGGATTATCTTTCCTTTTTACACAGAAATTAGAGTTTGTAATCTTTTACTCAACCGTATTTAAAGTTTGCATACAATACAGTGGACCCATTTAAATTGTTCATTCTAGCGGGCTTTGCCAAATCTATACATCCCATATTCGTTAAAATTCCCACTGAAATCCCAGTCCATCTTCCAGCCCTGACAATGACGGGTCTGGTTTCTATCTCTATAGATTAGGCTTGCTGTTTCTAGAAATTTCCCATAAATGGAGTAACAGTGTGTCTGCAGAGCTCATGGTCTTCGCTGTGATATAGCGAGGACGGTGTCTTTCCTCATTGGTTGAACCTTGAACTCCAAATGTGGTCTCCAGACCTTCCTTGGCTCAGGGGAGTTTTCTTCTGTACTTAATTATTCCCTTTCCTCCATCTGTTACTTTTTCTGCTTGCATTATTCTCACACTGGATTCCAGGTCTATCTTCCAAGTCTCTTGCTTTCCTTGGCGCTTCCACCTCTCCACCTTTTGTCTGTGGAGACACTCAAGGTCGTTCCTCTTCCAGGGATGTGAACCAGGGTCTGCATCGCTGTCTCTTCCTTCATCAGCCTGCTGGGTGTTTTCATGCTGAGTCATGTTTGTAAGCATCTGGAATTCCTTCCAGGGCCGAAATTTGGGTCTTCTTACGTGTCCTGATAAACCTTAGTTCAGGGTTGTCTGACTCTTCCCCTGCCATTTCACCTGCCACGTTTTTGGGTGGTTCACTCTGATGTTCTGCTCCCGACAGCTCCTGACAGCTAGGATCTTCCCGCCACACCCCCTCCCATGGGGGCCGTTCATTCCTTTCCCTTTGTCAGAAATGCAGGACTCAGGTCTTCTGCTAGAATAGCTTTAATATCCAGCAGGTGGGAAAAGCACGGGAATCTCCCTCCCGTGGCCCTCGGCCCTCCTGAGCTCCTGGAGGAAGTCTCCCTGCCTCCTCATGTCAAGGCGAGAGAAGACTTTTCAGCCCCCCCCGGATGTGCCTGCATGGGCTTTGTGGCCTCTTCCTTGGGGCCAGCTTCCTTTCTTTGGTTTACCCCCGGCCTCTGACTCTCCTAGTGCTGACCCCCAGCTCACAGGGGTGAGTGTGTTCACCCAGCTGCCTGGGCCCCAGAAGTCACTGGATTCTGCAGAGGGGCTGGGAGGGGAGAGGGGCCTCGGTGCCCCCAACACCCTCTTAGTCTTCTCCACCACTGGGATGACTTGATGTACTTTTTTTTTTTTAAGATTTTATTTATTTATTTGACAGAGAGAGAGACAGCGAGAGAGAGAACACAAGCCGGGGGAGTGGGAGAGGGGAAAGCAGGCTTCCCGCCGAGCAGGGAGCCCAATGCAGGGCTCGATCCCAGGACCCTGGGATCATGACTTGAGCCGAAGGCAGACGCTTAACGGCTGAGCCACCCAGGCGCCCCAAGGTACTTTCCTTTTTATAAAATTCCGGTGTTCTCTGTCTGCTGACTAGATGACCAGTGGCCAACAACTGTATGCTATCTGCAGATATTTTTTGGAAAACTAAACACAATCTGCCCTTCCAGGCAAAGTTGATGTTTTAATAAAGGATGAGAAGAGCTGCTTCCCCAACTTCTTTTCCTTCTCCTTCTCCTCCCTCCTCCCCCCTCCCCCACCTTCCTCCTCCTCCTCCTCCTCCTTTTTCTAAGCAAATGATTCTATGGAGACTGTATTGTGAACACTGGTGTTTGTACATTTCTTTCTCTGTTACACAATGTTGTGACTTAAAACAATATTTTCATCTACAAAAATTCTTATAACTTAAGGACAGAATTTTCTAACCTTCCTTCTAATCCATTTGAAAATCTTCCAAATGACAAGATCAAGTGAGCTTTAAGTACCTTGGTTAAAAATTTTGAGCTATAACTCCTCCCAGTTTGCAGGGGAAAATGATTAAATCAGGGAAGATGGACATTGAGCAGGCAAAATTTTTAACCAAAATTTTTGCGTAATTAATGGCTGGGATTGAAAACTGCATGATTCACTCAGTGCAGCCCGTGAATGCGCCCTTCCATTTTACCTACGTGGCTTTGTAAGCAATTAAATGCAGTTAGAAATGGGTCTTGACATCCCTGGTCACTAACACACTGTGTCAAGCCAGGCATAGCCAAGAGCACAGCTCACACCGGAGATACACATTTCTGTGTTTGTGCTCCGGAAGCACCGTGCACAGCAGGGCAGTCGTCTGTGAAGAATAAAGAAGCAGAGGAGGAAATGCACCTGCTGAGAGGCTCTGTCCTCTCGGCTCCACATCTCCCCTTCTCGGCGACTCTGCCCCTCAGCGGTCTGCCCGACGGTAAGTCCTCACGGTAAGCCTTCCCTCGTCACATCACTGCGCTGCTGTCTCCTGAGCGGGGGAGGCCCGACACAGGCCTGGGCAGCTGAGGGCCCCAGGTGGGGCTGCCTGGGGGACGTGTGCTGCCTTGGCTGGTGCTTTTCCTACGATTTCTTGCTGTGCATGTGTTTTGGTCACACAGCAGCTGGGCTCTCTCACTGGTGCCCCTTTAAGCCGGCCTTCACGCTTCAGCTTCAGGCCAGGAAAATGCCCCTGGCTTGTTTCTGACCATCCCTCCAGCCCTGCCCTTCCCATCTCTGGAGCCTTAGCAGGGAGAGTAGGGAGAGTGTGGGCTTGGGAGGGTGGTGTGGGGGACAGAGCCACAGAGAGACCACGTGCGGCCAGCCCAGGTGCTCTGGCCTGCAGGTGCCTGCAGTGGGACCTGGCGGGGGTGGGGCAGACGCGGCCAGCCTGGACTTGGGAAGAGTGGATGGGTGCGGGTGGAGAAGGCTCGCAGGCAGAGCTCTGCCTGCCTGCACCAGGGCGACCAGAATCCAGGACCAGAGGGACAGGCTGCTCACCCCTCCCAAGCCCCCAACAGCCCCACACACCAGGTCTCTGACAGCCGAGCACTGCTTCCTCCAGGGCCTGGGAACTGCCAGGATGGAGAGGCCATGTAGCGAGCCACAAATCCCTACAAGCACCACACTGGGATCACCTGTAACCCCTGAAGGCCTCCTGCCTGGCTGTCCAGGGCCTCCCTCCCTTCTGCCTGCGGGAAAGAGTAGCAATGTGTAGACCAGTTAACACGGGCCAACCAACCACGGTGAGTCGGGTGCTGCCGGTGCTGCCGGTGCTGGGGGTGCTGGGGGTGCTGTCGGTGCCGTCGGTGCTGCCGGTGCTGGGGGTGCTGCGGGTGCTACCAGAGTCCAGTGATGTAAACGGCAGCACACCCACCAGGCGTCAAGCGTGCTCCAGTAGAAGCAGCTTCCTCCACGGGCGTCTGACTTGGCCCCTGGCTGGCCGCCCCTCCTCCGAGTGGTGCGTCTGGGTGGCCAAGACACGCACCGTAGACGACTCTGCTCCACGCCAGCCCCACGGGGCGCTGTTCTGGGAGATGCTGGGGGTATTGTCCTGAGCAGGGACATTGCAGTAGGAGGGCCGGCTCAGGGGAGCCCTCGTGCTTTGTCCCTGGGAGGCTCCCCGGGCTCGCCGCGGGGCACCAGAGGTCGGAGAAACACGGGGACAAAAGACCTAAATCCTTCAGCGCGGCATTTCCCAAACCCCTGTGAACACAGAGCTGCTACCAATGCCGAGGGCTCGCGGCTCACGGAACCCCATGTGGAAAACCCTGGCTTGGGTCGTCTGTGTTTCTCTGGGAGTGCGACACTGAATTTCCGCAGGAGACCGGGCGGTGGTCGCAGTAACTCCCTTGACAGGTGCCGCGGGCACAGTGTCAGAGAATAACGCCTTCACCAAGGCCAGCGCACGACCTCGGCGGAGACCCACTCGCAGCCGCTTTCTCAGACGCAGCGAGAGAGACGATGAGGGGAGATACAGAGAGAGCTAGAGAGAGAGAGGGAGAGACAGAGACAGAGACAGAGAGGGAGACAGACAGAAAGAGACAGAGACGGAGAGACAGAAATTGACAGAGACAGAGAGAGAGATTGACAGAGACACAGACAGAGAGAAGACAGTGCTGTGAGCACAGGTAGGACGCAGGTGTAGAGAGCTGACACCCCGGGAAGGGTCGGTGATGCTCTGAGCGGCCGTGTGCTGCCAGCAGAGTTCTTGGCCTTCACGGCCTGGACGCACGCGGACCACCCCCGCCCCTGTGGTCTCACCTACCTAGACAGCATCTCTCCATTTCTCTTCCCTCCATGGGGAGATCTGGCACCTTCCTCTGGTAAAGTTCACCAGTCTGACCATTTTCAGGGACCAGAATCAGGCTGGACCTGCTCTCCAGGCCCCCATCTGACCCCTATTGCTGCCCAGAGTCCATCTGGAGGCCCGGGATCAGGACACCGACACCCAGAGCAGTGACGTGCTGGCCGTTACGATGCACCACAGAGGAAGTCTGGGAAGGCTGGAGGGAGGAGGCCTGGGTGGGCCCTGAGCACGAGGTGGCCTTGGCTGAGGCTGGGCTGTGGCCTTTGCAGGTGGCCATTCCGGCAAAGGAAACGGGCTGAGCCTGAGGGAGACAGCGGGTCCCATGGGTGAGGGGGGCTGCAGGCTGGAGCGCGGCCCAAGCTGGGGAGGAGGCTGGAGCCACGATGATGGCAAGTGGGACTCAAGAACCGCTGAGCTTCTGACGGGCAGGGGGGGCCTGAGGCAGACCCCTGCAACCGCCCTGAGCCAGAGCTTCTGGCTTCCATGGGACACAAACTGGAATCCTGCACAGGGCGCGTGGGCCCAAGCCCGGCAGGTGGCGGGTGCTCACGGAGCCTCTGGGGCCTCGTCATGGACGCCTTGGACACCTCACCACACGGCCTGGGCTTGTCGTCACGGGTGAAGCTCAGCTGAGAAAAGGAAGTTTCTGGAACAGAGGGTGGCCCATGGAGCCATTCCCGGGGAAGGCCATCCCAGGCCGGGCCAGGGCAGAGGCTCTTCATGGTGTCCGTCAGGCCGCCCTGCCGCTTCCAGTGACCCAGTGCTTGGCTGCAGGCTTGGCTCTGACGTGACCCCCTCGTCTCACGTCCTCCGGGAAGGCTCATCCCAGCCAATGCAGGTTAATCTGGAACTGTTGTCACCTGCTCAGCGAAGCATTTCCACCTCAGGGATTCGGAGGACTTGGAAGACAGGCAGAGGCTCCCTTCACAAAGGGGGCTGTGCATTAAACACTTGACTTATGAGGGCAAATTCAAACATATATAACTTTTCTGCTAAAATTGGGGATGGAGGAGGATGATATGTGACCTCAAAGTTCCTCCCATTTATTCCTAAAGAACAGACATTTATTTGGCTGTTTGTAAAGTCTCTTTTTTAAAAATTGAGAAACTAAAGCATACAAATGCTTTAGTGGAAAATTCCCTCCAAAACGGGAACCTGGAAACAACTCACATTCTCAGCCCTAAAGGAATGGCTACAGGGTCTCTGTGTAAAGAGACATCACGCAGCCCTTAAAAATCATCAGCGTGTTTCTAGAACCGGAGTTGGCATCATGACGTCACGTTAAGCACCCGTGCATAGCAGTGCAGTCCCGGAGCCTTCACCCCGCGATCCCCGGACCCCGTGCAGGTGCCCAGGACCGCCCCAGGGACAAGCACTCCCACGGCGGCAGGACCGGGGCCCTGGCTGCCCGACTCCTCGCCCTCAGTGGCTCGCCCGTATTGACCCTCCGATCGGCCTCCTGTTTCAGGAATGTCTCTGCCATGGAGGTAACGTGACTGTCGGGAGCGGCCGGGGACGTGGAAAGTGCTGAACCCCTGGGGTCCGGGGGCCGAGCTCCACTCGCACCTTGAGCTGGTCCTGGCCCCTGTGGCGCTTAGGCAGCTTCATGGGGTTGGGTTCAGGGGTCACGTCACAACCACAGACCGCGGTAGCGGTGGGAGATCCTAGGGACCCCCTCATGTTGATGACAGTTGAAGGAACATGGGGGCAACTTGAAGTGGACACAGGATGGGTAACTTCCCCCCGGAGCAGCCAGCCCGTGGAGTGTGGACACGGACCCAACAAGGACGAGGGGCCACCTCTGTCCCCTCCGCATCCCGGGCTGTGTCTCCATGGGAAGCACAGGGGCAGCACTGGGGTTGTGGAGGGATGGGCGGCCTGTGTGGGATCTGAGCACAGCTGCTGCCACGGGAGCAGTGGACGCTGGGGCTGTTCTGTCACTTCTTCAGAGGCAGGTAGCCCACGGCCACAGTGCCCCAGGCCAGGGCACACGTCAAGGAGCTCAACACGCGGCAGTGAAGATGGGGTGCTGACCGCCCTTCACCTTCCATTTACGGCTCCGCCGGGCCGTGTGGGGCCCCCGCACGCCCGCCTCCCTGGCAGGCGGTGACGGGCACTCCCGCAAGTGGAGGGGGATTTTAAAAACTCCCATGAAATTTCTTTACACCCACCTTCTTCCCATGGACTCGTCCCTCCTTCCTCGCAGTGACGGAGTCCAGGCCTGCAGCTGACGCCCCACAGCCCCCTCACGGCCACGCCGAGGGCCCAGCGCACACACTGGCTTGTTCCCGGCAGAGGTCCCCCTGCCCACCCCCCCGCTTCTCCCCCATCCTCTCTCCCCGAGGAGGAGATTTGGCCTTTGTCTTGATTGTTGCTTTTCTGCAAGGATGTCAGAAATCTGGCTGGAGGTCCCAGCAGCCTCCCTCGTCCCCTGCCCCTGCCCACGCCAGCATTCCATCACCTCGGGAACATCTGGCTTCCTGCCCAAGGCTGGGCGCGGGTGAGCTGTCTGTCCAGGCATCCACGTCTTCGAGACCCAACACCCAGGCAAGGAAGACCGCAACTCACGGTACCTGCTTGAACCTGGGGTTTGGTCACGGGAGGCATCCCTGACCCCACAACCCCTCGTCTGATTACCCAGTCGTGCAAGATACTGAGCTCCTCAGAGAGCTGGGCCGCCCTCGCTCTCAGGGTGCTGGGGCTCCTGGGCGGTGAGGTCATCAGCTGGCCCACGGCCTGCGAGTCTGACGCTCGCCGGTGTTGATCCCGGAAACACACAGGGCATTACAGAGACTCCCCAGGGAAGGTCTTTTTTCCTGAAGTTCTCTCTGCAGGGGGTTTGCACCCTGCAGACAGGGCTCCCAGGAGCAAGGGGCGTGGGGTGACGGCCCCGTAGAATGTGCTGTGGGGGTTGGTGCCCGAGCCTCCCGGAAGTGGGCGGTGGGCCCCAGGGCCCGGACGGCTCCTGCCTGCCGGCCGGGCTGACCGGGCCGCCCTCACACGCGCCCGCAGAGCCCGCAGAGCTGACCTTCAGGTGCCTGCTCACCGTGATCGCCGCCAAGATCCCCGAGGGGTGGCCTGAGCATCCACGGAGGGGGAGCAAATCACCACAGCAGGAGGCCAGAGGCCAGACTCCGAGCCAGACCCAGTCTGCCCCCAGACCACACGGGAAGGGGGGGCGGGAGCACCTCAGGTGACGTCTCCAAGCGTCCATCGGGGCTTTTTCTGAGTCCTGCCTTGTCCTAAGTGCACCCCCAGTGCACACTGAGGAACAAAGGCCCAAAAAAACCTCTGACCCGGAAATGCCTCCCCTCCCTGCCCTCAGCCAGGACTTCTGATCCTAGGTGGGTGGGGCAGGGGAAAGGTGAGCCAATGCAGGGGGCAGTGGGGAGAGATGGAGAGGACGGGGTGCGGGGTATACTCATAGAACCGTCTGTCCCTGGCCACAGGCTAGCCTCCATGTGGACCCCACACAAGCCCTCCCTGTGGACAGTCTATCTCCAAAGGCCCCGGATGGCGTGAGAAATTGGGGGGACCCCTCCTATGGATAAGGGGGATGAAGAGAAAGCTCGTCCCTGCTCAGGGGAGCTGAGCAGCCCTTTGGGGGGTCCCACTGTCCCAGCTCCAGGGCTCCGAGGCAAACATGCTTCTCCTGCAGAGGACACATGCACGGAGGGTCACGTGTGTGCACACGCACACACGCACAGAGAGGTGTGCACACATGCACCGTCACGTATGTGCACACGTGTACTCAACCACACGTGTGTACATGTGTGCACACAGCCACGTATGCTCGCACGCACACGCACACGCTCCTCAGAGCATCACCGTGCTCAGGAAGCAAACCTCTTCAAGTCGAAGCCCCCACGCAGCCAGCCCACCCCCCACCTTCCTGCCTCCTTCCCGGCTGATTTACCGCCCCCAGGACGGTTCCCTGCAGAGCATGAAGAAGCCCAGACTCCCCATGTTTCCTCATGGATTTCACTTCCTTGCCAGGAAAGTTCAAGGTTGGGTCAGATGCTTCCCCTTTGCACTGTGAGCTTTGTTTTCCCAGCCCCCTGCCAAGTCCCAAACCGGGTCCAGGGTGTCCCTTTGGGGGAGGCCGAAGGGAGAGGGTCCCAGAGAGCTGAGGGGGGGCGATGGGCCTGCCCCGCCGGCCAACTCCCACGCGGGGCCATGTTTACCCCGCACACGCATGCAGAGGAGTCCTGTCCCCTCGTGCACGCGCACCTGGGTGGGTACGGTCAGCGGGGACGGGACGGGGAGGGGGGTCTGTCTGTGGGTCACGCAGCAAGCGCCTCTGGGGCTCCTTCTGTGTCAGCCCAGGCTGGACTCCGGGCACAAACACGGACAGGCCGGTGTGGCCCTGACCCCACGGGGTACGGGCTCTGCCCGGGACCGCTCCTGCCGACCCTGCCTGCCCTCCCCTGCGGGGCCGCCCCCCGGGCTCTGTGCTTCACACCTGGCCGCTCCCGGAACTGCCAGCATCAGGAGGGCGGGCTCCGAGGTCGTGTCCTCACAGCTGCTCTGGACCCCAGTGAAGTCTGGCACCCCGAAGCCTCGGCAAGCACTGCCGAGCCTTCCTGACAGGAACGCTTTCCAAGGGAAGTCCTCAGAAGGGAATCCGCGAGGACGGCTGCCTGGTCCCAGCTTGGTTGGATTTTGCGTGTGAACTTGGTCAAACCTACTTGGGGTCCAGTCCCAGCTCTGCCATCACCTCGTTGTAACATTGGCTGTTCGTTAACTAAGAACGTTTTTCTTATTAAAAACCAATATGTATCTATTGTCGAGAATTCAAGAAGCACAACTCGACAAGCGAAAATGGAGACGCTGGGCTGCGCATACGTACAGTCCGCGGACGGAGGGGGCGCCGGCAACACGGAGACGCTGGGGTGCACGTGGGGTCCGCGCGGACGGAGGAGGCGCCGGCAACGTCGTGATGAGCAAACTTTCTGACCTTTGTCAATACACGAACCACTAGCTACGGGACCCCCCCAAATGGATCATTCTGCATAAACTGATCTTTTGATGGATATTTAACCTTGATTTCCTTTTTTACTTTTAGAAACAAGGAGCCGATAACTGCTTGTAAGTGAAGTGTCGCCCCCAGGCATTCACTGGCGTCACATTCTGGGTGTTGGAATCGCTGGGTCTCCCGTCTCCTTCCCCGTGAAGGTGAGGAGCCAGAGCAGACGCTCTCCCCAGCCCCAGTGCATGCAACGAGACTGGGACACCCCCGTAAGGTGGGAGGGCTGTTCTCCTACCTTGTCTTGAGGGCCAGGAGAGCTGTGTTTCCACAACACAGGGCCTGCTGAGGAGCGCAGACTGGGACATCCCTTCAAGGCGGTGGGCTGAGTCCACACACCCGTTCTCCTTCCCCCCAAGCCCCACGAGATGGCAGGAAGGTGACTGACATAACTGGCTCCTGGCTAGGCTGAAAAACCTCCCCATCCCAGGGATCCTGAGGAATTTCTAGAAACAAAAGTATAGGGTACCAGCTTGGAAGAGAATCCAAGAGGTTGGATTGACCAGCCAAGGGTGCCTGGAAGCAGCTTCTCCATGATACCCAGAGCCCGCAAAAGCCACACACCTGAGGAGGCCACCTGAGAATGGGACATACAAGGCTCGGATGGACCCCCGACCACCTGGGGATAGACCACACAGCCTGGAATAGGCCCTGAGGGTGGGTGTGGGGCCAGTCCGCACTCCAGGGCCTGAAGCTGGGAGAGGGGTATGGTGCCCTAGGGACCTGGGAGCACCAAACAACAAGGAGAACTGTGCCCTCTGGGGGCTGCCTCCTGGTGACCCCTCCTCCTGCTTCAATCCAGGGGACCCCCTCCTCTTGCCTCCATCCAGGGACCCCCTTCCTCCTGCCTCAATCCGGAGACCCCCTCCTCCTGCCTCAATCCAGGGGACCCCCTCCTCCTGCCTCAATCTGGGGACCACTCCTCCTGCCTCAATCCAGGGGATCCCCTCCTCCTGCCTCAATCCAGGGGACCCCCTCCTCCTGTCTCAGTCCAGGAACCCCCTTTCTCCTGCCTCAATCCGGAGACCCCCTTTTCCTGTCTCAATCCAGGGGATCCCCTCCTCCTGCCTCAATCCAGGGGATCCCCTCCTCCTGCCTCAATCTGGGGACCCCCTCCTCCTGCCTCAATCTGGGGCCCAGTCATCTGCACCCTGATAACAGCTTTTCCACCTCGGTGTGCGTCTCTGCAGTGGATGGCTGGATTTTTTTACGAGGTTGTAACAGTTCCCCAGAAGGGCTTATGAATACAAAGATGTACAGGAAACGGTTGGGCTGCAGGGACATGTGGGTGTCGAGGAGCCAGCTTGGCTCACGCCCTGGCCGGGTGACTCACACATCGCGGCATTGGACCACCCGGACGCGGGTCTCCGTCACAGAGGTGACAGCTTCCTGCCTGCCTTGGCTTGCGTGTGAGGGGCGGGCCAGGAGGGGAGCCCGCAGAGCCGGGCCTTTGCTCTGTCCCCCAGAATTCGGGGCCTGGCCTAGGGTTCTCGGGTTTGCTCCTGCCGCCCATTTGTTCTCTCTCCCTCGAAAATAGTCTGAATAACAGTGTGCCTGCCTTTGCGCACCTGTGCCACGAATAGGAGAAGCCGTCGAGCTCGGGAAGGAGGAGCATCTGAAATTCTACCTTTCGTAGTTCAGGTTCGACGTCCTCCTTGCAGACTTTGTCCAAAGCACTGCTGGAACATGAGCGCCGTCCAATCAATCCGATGTCCGTGGCAGGCGAGGTCACTGCGAAATGCTCGAACGAGCCCGGTGTCCACCCCAGGGAGGCCCGAGGGTCAGGCGAGACGCATACCATGGCCGCGTCCAGCCGGCTCTCCGGTTCGTCAGTCCGACCACTGCTTCTGGCCCAGAGGCGCTTGTGGGGAGCCGAGAGCAGGGAGCAGGGTTCGGCCCCATCTCCCCAAACCCCACTCTGCCTGCAGAGCCGAGATCCTGCTCCCCAGGTCTCTGCAGGAGGAGACGGTGAGCCACCTGCTCGGGGTGGGACAGAACCCAGAGCAGGCCGTGGAAACTTCTGTCCCCTTCGGACTTGGTCATGACGCTGTTGTTGCCTTTGGTGAGAGGATCGGTCCAGAAGGCATCAGACGTTTTAAAACGCTGGTCCTTCATTGCAGAGACACGGGACCGAAACGCGGCAGATAATAGTAAAATCAACCCCAATGGTAAGATCCGGTGCCCCCGCTGCCTTCCCATGATGAACACCTGCCAGGGGAGCCCCTCCTGGTGGAGCGTGCCAGTGAAGAATCGGTCTCAATCTCGATCGCTTCTCCCCGGTGGAACTTCGAGGAAATGTTGCCCAGCTCTGATTAACAGGCAGCTAGACAACGCCCCGCTCCTGGCTCTTGCAGTCATTATAAAAACAAATCAGACACTTGCTGAAGAACTAAGTTTTACATTTCAAAGGCGAAGACAATAATTGAGAGATTAGAGTCCTGGAGGAAGGCCAGGCCCCCCGCGTTTCCTGCGGACGGCCCCTCTCTCCGTGCGTCCCGTCCTGTGTGTGTGGTGGGGTCAAGGGGCTTCCCTACCGGGGGTTCATCTGTCCCATCCCTGCCTCTTCCCCAGATCTTGTGGCAATTTGGTTTGCGGTCACTCACAAATCAATCAGCACATTGGCTGTCGGCAGAGTGACTTAGGGCGACGTGACCCAGCCCCTGTGGGGTGCCGTTGTCGAGAGCCAGGGAAACAGCAGGGACCAGGTCTTGCCCCGAGGCGGTTACGTGCCCGCGGAGACAGCCACAGCATGTCAACACACCAGATTAACACTCGAAGGGTGGCTCTCTCGCACGGGTGGCGGGCTCTTGGGGACGGGCTGTGAGCTCGGGCTCCCAGGTGGGAGCCGTGCACTGTTTGGGGAATCTGGGTTCCCGGAAGGGACTGAAGGGCACGAGCAGACGGGGAAAGACCCATCCGGAGTCGGTGCCGGCGTGGAGGAGGGCGTGATGGAGGGGAGGGAAAGGAGAGAGTTTCTTCCAGAAACATCTGTGACTCACTTCCGTTTGTGCCTTGACCTGTGGGTACAAGCCAATCACAAAGTGCCATCCTTTTTCCCGGCGAGTCAGTCGAGCTAGGCATGTACCGCATCCAGTAATTTCTTTCCTTTTCCTGTTCTGTATTCCAAACTCCAAACCTAAGAACAATGAGCCAAGACCCCAAGGCCCCCGTGGGTCATCCTGGAGGCCCTGGGGAAATGGGCAGAAGCTAGTTTTCCCCTTTGCTCTGACTCCTAGGAAGCTCAGAGCCTCCCTCATCCCCAGTAACTGAGCAGGGCCACGCGGTGAGCATTTCAGATTCTACTGTGACTCTTGTCTTCATCATTTCCTCTTATGCCCCTCAGCCCCGATTTCACTCAGAGATCCACGATGTTGGCTGGGAGTGCAGGAAAGTCTGGGGCCAGAGGCCCAGCCATCACTTAGGACCCCACAGCTGCTTTCCTCCCCCACCAGGGAGGCCAATTCCAGAACAAGGGCGTTCAGTGTCTGTCAACACTCCTTAGATGGAAGCCACGGACTGTCTCGCAGGTCCTTCCAAATGGCAATGCCGGCCGTGTAGAAAGCAACCCACCTTTCCCTCAATTCCAGCAGCCCCTCCCAGTGGCAGCGGTGGGCCTGGTGGGGAGGCGGATTCCTGACTGCCCGCCTCTGGGCGGAGCCCCCTGTGTGCCCTGGAGCAATGGAGGGCTTAGCACGGCAGTATGGGCGGTGCTCTCTTCCCCAAGCCCAGCCCTGAAGGGCTGCCCTTGAGGTCTGCAAACCACCCCACCTTCTGTGCACCGAGCAGAGCCCTGAGGACTGTCTCTTGGTGGGGTAGTCCTGCAGAGCAGCCCGTACTCCGGGGGAGGTGACCCTTCATCACCAGGGCAGGTCATGACTTGCCTGTTCCCAGAGTGACGACTGGACCGCGCCGGACGGGAAGGATGCTCGGGAACGCTCGGCTGTTGGCGTCAGGAGCTCAGTCGGGAGCTCGGCGTCCCGGGCTTCAGCTCCACGTGTGCCGGTGGCCGGCAGGGAGCCCGGGCGCTCCAGGAGGCACACCACGCTGTCCTGCCGGTGCAAAGCCCTGTGTCTCCAGGCTGGGTTCACCTATGAGGTGTCCGTGTGAAGGAGTATTTCCGTCCCCGGCACAGTGCGCGGGCTCTCCCGCCAGCTCAGACCCCGCGTGGCCCGGCCGTGGAACGTGGTGCAGCTCAGACACACGGGCTGCTCCGTGGTCCCAGCATCTGAGAGGAGAGTATGTGGCACACAGTGGTGAACTGTGGTTACGTAAAGCTTCACAGTGGCTGCGTTTTTGTGTTTTGTTTGGGATTCAGTTTCCTCTCATCCTGAGGCAAGGCTTTTTATTTATATTTTTATTTATTTTTAATATGTTTAATTTTAATTCAATTGGGCAACATAAGGTACGTTATTAGTTTCAGGTGTGATGTTCAGTCATTCCTCATTTGCCCTGAGTGCGTCTGATCTCGCCCGAGGCAAAGCTATTTGAAGAACCGTGAATTTCTTGAGATCAGCCTGAGCTCCCGTGCGTGTGTGCACACGCGTGTGTGAGACACGCGGTTCGCGCTCCATCCCTGCAGACGCACCTCTGACAGCCACCAGCGCCCCCGCCCGTGGGGTTCACTGCTCGGGGGCAATGTGTCCTGACCTTCAGCACAAATCTATAATCTATCGAAGACAAGGAAACCCGTATCTCTAGTTAATCGCGGGTTATGAAATCTTATGTTATGATCCACACACAGAATCATTCCAGGTAAATACAGCCGGTCCCACACATAAATGGAGCCATTTCGCTGAGACGTGTAATGATTTTTCTCCTTCGATGGTCGCACAGTGAGTCATGTGACGACACATTGAGTGGAGAGGCTCTGGCTGAGTCAGGCCTTCACCCAGATAACATTCACCATGATACAGACCCGCTAACACGTGAAGGCTTTCCCAAGCAGGAATTTACGGTCAGCTGCGAAAGGCAGCCAGGAAACTCAGCCTATTTGCAAAATCGTTCCCCATCCTATCCTGAAAGTCTCCCTCCACCGATCTCGCTCGGCACCCCCGATGGCAGAACCCAGGGTGCTCGGGGCCTGGATGCCGACCACCATTGCCTCCCCGCCTCACCCCTGGCCCCAGCAAGGACCGCCACCAGGCCCCCACAGCGCCACCTGCCACAGACAGCCCCTCACCAGGTGGCACCCTGGCCGTGCCACCTGCACGAGAGGGTCTCGCTGTCCGGCAAGATGGGGAAAGAGATGGGATGGTGGGTTGCCGGGTCCGCTCAGGGGAGCAGCGCCCCGCAGCACCCCGCAGCACCCTGCTAGGCCAGCCGGGACAGCGGGATGTGAAGCTCGCTGGAGGGGCAGGGGAGGGGCAGCAGCGCAGCCTTTTGCAGCTTCCTGTGCTTTTCATGAAAGAAAAAAACATCATCTCCATCTGTTTTCTTTTTCAGATAAAATCTATTTTAGGACAGAAGTATGCGTTCCACTTCACCATGCTTGCCTCCCCCAGCGTTTGGACGTGGCCTTCCCCGTGGGTGGCTGCAGCTGCGGCCACGGCCGTCCCTGCAGCGCGCTCAGAGCCGGGCAGGGGTCAGACCCCGGGGGCGCCTCCCGCTCTGGCAAGCCCAGGAAGGCCTCATAAATAAAAGTGTGTGAGCCCGCAGGTGGCCCGCTGCTGTCCGGGCCCCCCACCTCCCCCGTGCTCCCAGGGCCTCTGCTGGCCCCTGAGCCCCTCCGAGCCCCCCCCCGCACCCCCGCCTCCGCGGGGCTTCTCCCCGGGGCAGCAAGCACACCCCTGAGCCCTGGAGCCGCAGAGTGTAAGGCGAGGGTCTCCGGTGGAGGCGAATCTGTGTTCGGTGGAACGACTTTGTCTGAAGAGCTCCTCCGCAGGAGAGGTGGGTCCCTAGACATTCCAGAAAGCTCCAGGAGTCCGCACAGGAAGGTCCGGTAGCCCCTGTGGATCGAGACTCCCAGAGCGAGGCCCGCTCAAAGCCGTGGCACGGCCGCACGCTATGTGGCCTACGGCCCCCTCGGCCACGCGACCCGGCGCGCTGGAGCCAATGCTGGGCCCCACCTGGGTGCCCCAGGGTTCGTCCCCGTCCCCTGCGCATGGCCACAGGCCAGAGCTCCTCCACGTGGTGACTCTGCGGCCAAAGCCACGGGCAGCCCCCGCCCCCCCCCCCCCACCGCCGCAGTCCACGGTTCACCTGCGCCGCGTCGAACGACTTAAAGCAAATGTCAGCTCGGTGTTGGTGATGGGAAAAGAAAATATACAGTTAATACACAGTGACAGAAAAAATTCCTCCAGCCGCTCTCATCGACGAGGACACACACATCTCTCAGTCAGTCAGCCCGTGAGGCGCCTTCCTGGGGGTCTTCCCCCCGGAGGTCGTCCCCCGCCGCCATGGAAGCAGGAGCGGGATGATGGACCTCGGACGCCCCCTCCCTGCCGGCACCCCGTCCTTCGTATTCTTCCCCAGGACACACAGCTCCGCTTGGCGGGAGCCTCGGGGAGACTGGGATCTGACTCAAGGGGGTGTGTTTTGAAATACTGGCAGGACTTGTACGACACTGGGAAAAATAAGGGAAAAAACAAAAACAAAGGGCTTAGACAACAAAGAACAGAGAAAAAGAGAGACCTGGCCCGAGCTACCTGGGGTGTGTCCTTCCCTGTCGGTGGCTGTGGCAGGAGGGCTGGGACGCCAGGCGGTGGGACAGTGAGCACCGCCCGCCCCGGGCTCTGCGCAAACCCCAAGGGGGCGCACGCGGGCGGGGACGCCAGTGCGGACGGTTTCGGAATTATCAGGACAACCTCCTGCAAGGGTGAGAAGAGAATATTCTCGTAGCTCCCAAAACTGGCAGAGTCACGGGCACATTTCCAGGCCCCCGTGTCTACGAGAGGTGCCCTCGGCCGCCATCGAACGTGTCAGCACCACGTCCGGTCTCGGTTTCTGGTGCAAGCTGGCATTTCTCAGTTTCTCAGGCTTGCACGCACACAGCTCCTCCTGCAGCGGCCGCCACACTGGGTGAGGTCCTACCGGCGGGGTGCCTGGCATGGCGGGTCCTTGCAGGTGGCCCTCTGCAGCCCTGGAAGGCCCGCTCCCATGGGGTGGGGATGCTGGGGCGCCAGGCCACCACGCTCTTCCCCTCCTTGACCCAGGAGAGTTTTTATATTCTAGGATGACACAATCAGTACCAGATGTTTCTCCAAAGAGGGGAAGGGCCAGGACACGGCCGCACTCAGGCTGGCTCAGGGGCACGGGCTTGAGCATGGGGGTCTGGTGACACCACCCTGAGTCCCCTTCTCCTGGCTTCCCGGCTCTGCTCCTTCTCTCCCGCCGCCCCTCCTCATCACCGTGCCCTGCCCAGTGCCCCTGAAAGCCTCCCAGCTCCAGCACAGCCTCATGGTCTCTCAGCAAAGCTTTCCCAGTGGCTGACTCAGCTCTCGGTTTCCAGTTGCCAAATTCCCAGTCCAGCGCCTCACTGTGCGCCAGGCGATCGGGTCATAGGGTCAGGGTTGCCGGCCAGGGCATCGGAAGGCTGTTGTCAGGACTCGGGACCACCGTGGTCCAAGAGGCATGTTCTGGGGTCCAGCGCCTGCCGCAGAGGCTCCCTGGGAGGCCCTCAGGAACAGCAGGGAAGCCCCTCCCGTCAGCCTGAGCCCCCTTTGCTCACCCACCCGTCTCCAGCCTTCTCCCAGGACACGGCAGCTAGTATGGGCACACGGAGCCCTCCCGCCTGCGTCAGAAACCTGCAACGCCCCTGCCTTCCCCCAAGCAACACCCCTCAAGCTGTTCGTCCTTCGGGAATCACAGACAAACACCTGCTCCGCTCCCCCTCACTCAGTATCCTAAAGAAAGAAACCACTGACCGCTGGAGCTAAGCCCGTGAGCAGGCACCCCGTGAGCACAGAATCGGTGGGCCTCCAGCAGCGCTGCCCACAGACCCCTCGGTGCTGATGCAAATGTCCTTTTTCCGAGCTGTCGGGACGGCGGACGGCAGCCGCCAGCCACACGTGGCCGTTGTGCCAGGAGTGGTGTGCACAAGGAGCTGGTGTGACCAAGGAATTGGGTCTTTCATTTCATTCACTTTAATTAATTTGGGTGGATTTAAGTAGCCGCGTGTGGCCAGCAGCAGCAGCAGCGGTATGACACACAGAAGATGTCACCAAAACTCAGAATCAAGACGGTTTTCAACATGGGATTTAAAAAATGTGAGCCGCTGGCGAGACGTGGGAGGGAAACGGGTATCTGCTGCTGGAGAATGTCGGGCGTGTTGATCCACGGTTGACGGGAGTATCGCTAGCGCCCGTCCAAGACCAGGTATCACCCAAACGTGCAAAATGTCCCAGGCCACAGTTAAAGCACCGGACTCCAGACTCCAGACTCCCCTGACGAAGCGCTGCACACCTAGGATTTGAAACCCCAAGTGCAGACGATAAACTGATGTTAAGGGGGGTGTGCGGGGTGACCCCCTTCCCAGACGCTGCCCTGAGCAGACGTGAGCTGAGAGCCGACCTCTCAGCCCTTGCCAGGCTGTTGAAAGTGTGAATCACAAGAGATCTGGAATAGTGCGTGCGGGGGTGCAGGGGTGCAGTGGGCAGAGACACTATTCTGTGCAGGGAAGCATTTCGTTAACGAATAGATAAACTCTTAGTTGATGTTTCCCAAATAAAATGGCCTTATCAATAAGCTCATCCCCGTTCCCCGGGGCTAAGGAGGCTCCAGGGTGCGGAGCTTCCCATCATGAGGTTGTGCTTCTGGAGTCCCACCTGTGAAGTGGGGGTCCCACCTGTGAAGTGGGGGTGGTGACGGAGCTCCCTGCCTGCAGGGCCGGCACTGAGATGGATGAGTGGGCGTTGGAACAGGGCCTGGAAGCGAGCCTGCCCGTGGCGAGCTCTCCCTGCATGTTCTCCGCGTGGAGCGGGGCTGGGCCGGCCGCGAAGGCACAGGGGCAGCTCCCAGGCCTGCTGCAGCGTGTGTCCCCTTTAGCAGGGGCTCCCGGGGAGAGGAGCAGTGGGAGGGAGAGACAGAATCCCAAGCAGACTCCCCACTGAGCATGGAGCCCGACGTGGGGCTCAGTCCCACGACCCTGAGATCATGATCTGAACTGAAATCAAGAGTCGGAGGCGTGAAGGACTGAACCACCCAGGCGCCACCGAGAGACGTTTTCTTTCAGAACACAGTTTATACTGAGGTACGGTTTCTGCCCCACAGAAACCAGCCATGGTGAGTGTACAATTCAGCGATGATGAGTACATTTGTAGAGCCGTGCAAGCATCCGACACTCCAATTTCCAACGATTTCTCAAGCAGTTTCATCACCCCACACCAAAAAGTCCCCTGGGCCCATTTGCAGCCGATCCCTGCTCCCACCCACACAGCCCGAAGCCACGAGTGATGCGCTCTCTGTCACCATAGGTGTGCCGTTTCTGCACACTCCCTAAGAATGGGGTCGTGGGAAGTCTTTCTGGAAGCATGATGTTGTTGACATGCGTCTATGCTGTAGCCTGTGACAGTATGTTGCCCTTTTGCCCCAAACAGTACCCATAGTACGGCCATCCCGCGGCCCGTGGGTCCGGGCACCTGTCAGCACACTGTGAAAGGACCCATTTGTGCGTTCTCCCGCACGTGCTGCGGGACTCGTTTCCATTTCTCTTGGGTAACTCGTCAGCTGGTTCGGTCTCCTATGACAAGTTCCACAGACAGAGTGACTTATAAACAACAAACAGTTATTTCTTCAAGTTCCGGAGGCCGGGAGTCCGAGATCCGGGTGCCGGCAAATGTGGTGTCCGCTGGGGACACGCTTCCCGGTCTGCTCACTGTGGCCTCCCATGACGGAAGGGGTGAGGGTGCGATCGCGGGTCCCCTTCACAGGAGCACCGCCCGGAACACTAACCCCGTTCTTGAGGGCTCCACCTCGACGCCCCTCAGGACAGGCCCCCCCTTCTGACGCCATCACCTCGGGAGTTAGAGGTTGAACGGAGGGATTTGGGAGGACGGCGTCAGAGCGGAGCAGGTGTGTACCGAGGGTGGAATTGCTGGATCCCGCGGTGACGCCCTACTTCACGGTTTGAAGAGTAGCCCAATTATTTTCCGAAGCGGCTACCCCACTTTCCGCTCACGCCCACCACGTGGCCGCATCACAGGCCGTTCCCACTGGCAACGGATGAGGGTCCCGACGTCTCCACATCATCCTCAGCACTGACGGTTGCCTCTTTGTTGAGAGCCGTGTGAACCGGTGCCGTTTCTCAGTGTGGTTTCGAGTGCGTCAAGCTTACGGACTAATGATGTTGCACACATTTCATGTTCGTACTTTGTAATCTTCTTTGGTGAAATAGCTGTTTATGTCTCGTGCGCACTTTCAATGGGATTATCTTTGTATTGAGTTGTAAAAGCCCTTTATATACCGTGGATTCAAGTCCTTGACCAGATACATCATTTGGAAATAAATTTTCCCAGTCTGTGGCTTGTCCTCTCATTTTCTTAATGATGCCCTGTGACAGGGAAAAGTTTTTAATCTTGATAAAGTCCAATTTATTATGTTCTTGTTTTTATGCATCATGCGTTTAGTGTTAAAACTAAGAACTCTTTGCCCAACTCAAGCTCCCAAAGATTTTCTTCTGTGTTTTCTTCTCAGAGTTTTAGGTCAGCCCTATGATTGACTTTGAATTAATTTTTGTGAATGACGTGAGGCCTTAGAAACACAGGGACCCCAGCCCTGTTTCTTGGAAACTCTCTCTTCTCTATTGCATTTCCTTGTCATCTTTGTTGAAAATTGGGTGAGCATAAATGTAAGCATTTATTTATAAACCCTTATTTTTTATTTCGGGGATCTCTACGTCGGCCGCGTGCCACTAGTCACAGAGTCATAGTGAGCGTAGCTTTGGAGGAGCAGTCGAAGTCCTTCCAGTGTTTTTCTTTTTCAGAACTGTTTCAGTCATTCTGAGTCTTTTGCATTTTCAAATCAATTTTACAGTCAGTTTGCCAATTTCTAAAAAAGAAAAAATCCTGCTGGGATCTTTACAGGATTTCACTGACTCTACATCAGTTCAGGGAGAATCATGATCTTGCGGAGATTGAGTTTTCCAATCCATATACAGGGAATGTTTTTCCAATTCTCTAGATCTTCTTTAATTTCTCTCAGCAACATTTTATAGTTTATAATGTACATGTCTTTGCATTTCCTTTATGGATTTATTCCTAAGTGTTTTTATTCTTTTTCGAGGCGATTGTGAATTGGATTGTTTTAGTTCTCTTTTCTGATGGTTTGCTGCTGGTGTATAGAAATACGAATGATTGTTCTGTGTTGATCTTGTGCCCCCAGGGACCGTGCTGAGCTCATTGAGTAGATTTATCCGTTTCTGGGCATTCATTAGGATTTTCTAGTATGTCAGTTCGAATAATAGCAAAAATAGTTTTACTTTTTGCTTTCCAATCTAGATGCTTTTAACTTTTCTAGCCTTATTTCATTAGTTAGGGCCTCTAGTCAATGTTAAATAAACGTGGAGAGAATGGACATCCTTGCCTTTCCCAATCCTGTATGCAAAGTGTTCAGTCTGCCACCATTAAGTATGATCTTAGCTGTAGGATTTTTAGTGCCCTTTATAGGAATAAAAAAATTCCATTCTATGCCTGATTTGCTGAGATTTTTAAAAATCATGAATGAGTATTCTATTTTTTTATGTGCTTTGTCTGTGCATATTGAGATGACCATGTGGTTTTTCTCTTTATTCTATTAATGTGTTGTATTACTGCCTTGGAAAGACTCACTGTTTTCCTTTACACACTCGCACAGAACACTTGTGTGGCAAACTGGGTCGGTTTTCCCCACATCAAACAATTCTGTGACCCCAGCTGGGTGTTCTACAATTCAGTTCAATTCTGACACTAATGAGTCAGTACAGACCCCACAGGTTAAGGACTCAGTGCCACAAGATGGACCCCTCCCCTCCAGATGCCCATCGCGACTCCAGGTTGTCACCTGTACTTCTGACTGGCTTCCTCCTCGGGTTGATAATTTGTTAGAATGGCTCACAGAACTCAGGGAAATACTTATGTGGACTAGAAAAGGATGTGATAAAGGATCCAGATGGGAGACATGCATGGGGCAAGGTATGGCGGGAGGGGCGTGGGCTTCCATGCTTTCTGTAGGCGTGCCGCCTTTGCGGTGTCTTCCCCTCGAAACGTTGCAACAAGAGATAAGCCAAAACTAAGTAGAGCTATAAGTGCGCCCTAACCCAGCTTGATTCTTAAATTGGTATGGCGAATGGAGAAAACAAAGTACCCTCTCAGGAGAAAAATAACATTGACCTCAGACTCTGTGGTTCTTTTACACACAATGCCTATACACAATCAAAACTTACAAAACTGATAAAGAAACAGGCAAATGGTGCTCACAGTCAAGGGAAACAATAGCTAATAGAAGAAGACCGTTGGATAATCTAAACTCAATGATAGAATTTGGACAAGGGCTTTAGTATAACTACATCAAATAAAATAGAAGAAAAGATGGAAAAAATGCATGAAAATATGGGGAAATTTAAGAGAGAAATGGAGCAAGTATTTTCCAAACCGCACTAAACTGGGAGGCAGGGAGTGGGGAAAAGAGTGAGGGGAGTGATTCAAGGAAACTGACACCCCTTGCCTTGTTCATGCAGCTGGATCTGTGGAACTCTACCCCAGTCCTACTGATTACCCTCCTTCTGACTGCTAGCAAGGGGGCACTGCCTTCACATTCAACAAGCTCTCTGATTCTCAGGAGGCAGAAGGTGGCGTTCACATAGCGATGCCCTGATAGGGCTGACCCATCATCGTCTATAGCGATCACATTCATGCCCTCCTTTGGGCAGGGGTTCTTTCCATGTTGATTTGTGTCCTTCCATCTCCCCCTTCATTGTGAGTTACCCTCCCAGGGAACTAAGCGTCTAATAGCAAGGCCAAACTGCATTTATCATAGAGGTACCAGCATGCCCTGGCAAACTACACTCCCCAGGTTTCCCTGCCCCTGCTGTCCTGGATGCAATCTAGGTTGAGCCAACTTGTAAGGACTCAGGTGAGATTTGGAAGGCAGAAGTGAGTTGCCATGGCCACTGCAGGCAGGGTTTGCAAGACTGTATGTCCATGGCCAGAGTCCATATCTCAGTGTCTGGACACCAGCTTGGCAGGTGAAAGACAAACATGACCAAGGCAGCGGTGTTAGCAACAGTGGGTTCCTGGTCTTGGTTTTGGCCTCTGGTGGGACGTCTAAATCAACAGTGCATGTGGAACCCTGATGGTCACCCCTCCAGCCCTCAGTGAGTTTTAAACCCTATTGCCTCTGCTAAATCCCTTTCTGCTTTTAATGCCTGAAGTGATTTCTATGAACCTGTGGTTGACATGTCCCCCTTGTGAAGAAAACTCCCGCACTCACTTCTGCTTGCATATCATTGGCAGAACTTAGCTACATGGCCACAGCCATCTGGAAGGGAGGGTGGGAAATGTAGTCCTTTAACTGGGAGCACACAGTCCCGAATACGGTAGTAGTTGGAAAATGGAATTCGATCCCAAAATATCCTGATGGGCTGGAATGGGCACCGGCAGCTATAAAGCTGAAGTGTCCCAGGTGCAGGTCACGCCTGCCCGCGATAGTCAAGCCCCCAGCAGAGCAGCGGTCTGAGGGTAACTGGCTTTCTCTCCACCAACTGCTGGTGGACCTGAGCAGGCAAACAGGCCCTTGGGGGCTCTGTTTCCTCGTGATGAAAGGAGGGGTATTGTGCTCTGGGGCCGCCACAACGAAGTACTGCAAACTCGGGGCTTCAAACCATGGAAGCGTATTCTCTCCCAGTCCTGGAAGCCAGAAGTCCTAAATCAAGGTTTCGTAGGGCTGCAGTACCTCTGGAGGTGCTAGGGGAGAATCCTGCCCGCTTCACCCTGCCTCCTGGGGCTCCAGTCGCTGTGTCTATCTCCACACCATTTTCTCTTCTCTCCACTGTGAGCCTCCCCTGGGGTCTCTTCTAAGGACACTTGTCATTGGATTTAGGGGATAATCCAGTATGCTTTCACCGCAAGATCCTTAACGTCGTTACATCAACAAAGACCCTTTCTCCACACAATGTCACATTCAGTTTCCAGGGATGAGAACGTGGACGTGTCTTCGTGTTGGCCACCATTTAACTCAGTATGAGGGGTCCAGACAACAGGACCTGTGACAAAACGTGTTGGTGCTGACACGGTGCATACCACCCTGCAGGTCCCCCACCTCCGTCTGGCCCTGTTGTCGCTCCAGCCGCTCCCTCTCAGCTCTGTTCACTCTCACCCCCTCGTGATCTCACCAGTGTCTGTTTGCTGGGTTCCTGTCAAGCTCTAGACTTGAGTATCCGGGTGTCTGTCTGTCCGTGTCTCCAACTGGAAACCCAATAGATAGGGCAATCTCAGCTCGTTCGAAGTGGGGCTCTCGCCCTGCACTCACTCAGTGATGGCCGCCCCACCCTGAACCTTGGTGTCCCCCTCCTCTCTCATTCCTGCCCCACACTGAAGTACCAGGAAGCCCACCCCAATGCTTTTTCTTTTTCAAAATCTATTTTTAGAGAGAGAGAGAGCACGAGCAGGAGGGGTGGTGGGAGAGGGAGAGAGAATCTCAAGCAGACTCTACACTGAGCACAGAGCTTGATACAGGGCTGATCCCAGGACCCTGAGATCACGACCTGGGCTGAAACCAAGGGTTGGACACTCAAATGACTGTGACACCCCACGCCACCACTTTCTAAATGTACCCAGCTTCTGACTGTTACTGGACTCTGCTTCTTGGGTGGACAGTGACAGAAACGAGGCCAGACCCGAAATTCAAAGGCACAGGCCAAGCTTTCCTGGGGACACAGCTCAAGGGGATGCAGCACCCGCCAGAGTGGTTAGGCTGGGGTCCTGCTCAGAGGCCCTGCTCTCCACAGAGAGCTCCCTCCGGGTTCCCACTGGGTCCAATATGCTAATGAGGAAAAGCACCTCCTCCTGATTGGTTGATGTTGGCAGGCAAGCCAGCCAGCTCATTGCTGGGTTTTGGAGCCTCGGTTCATTTCTGCAGCAACAGGTTATGGCTGGGCTGTGGTTTTAAGTCCAGCTTGTACTCTGCGAGGTAAGAGAAGCAGTTCGGCAGTAGCAGTGCCCCAAGTAGCAAGTGCCCCAAGTGCACCATGGTTTTCACGTGCGGCTTGTTCCCATGGTCCCCAAGTATCTCATGACCCTGAATGATTGCTTCCCAGGGCACCTGCCCTGGGGCAGCCCCACTTCTGGTCCACTGCCTGCACCCAGCTCCTAACTGCCTCAGCCCCGCCCTCCCCACGCTGCTCTCGGCACAGAAAACACAGCATGCCCCTTCACCTCAAGTCAGGCCACCCCTCTTCTCATAGGGTCTCCAAGGAGAGCTCCCTTCCCTCGGCTGAGATTGGAATCTTCACCCATCCAGCTGCTCTCCTGACCTATCCCCCACTCCCCCACCCCTGCTGCCTAGAGTGCCCTCCCCGTGTCCCCTCCCTTAACCCCTCCCCAGTGCCCCTCCCCATATCCCCTCCCCAGGGTCCCTTCCCTATATCCCCTCCCTGGGGTCCCCTCCCCAGGGTCCCCGCCCCGGGGTCCCCTCTCCAGGACCCCCGACCCCGGCCCCTCTACCTTGTGCTGCTGCACTGGCTCGATCTCTCCACTGAACGGAAGCCTGTCCCACTGCCTGCCCTCGATCCCCCCGCTAGGCTCTACTTTTTCTTCCCCCGGCATGACTCACCTTCCAGCACGCAGGACAAGTTACTTTTCTATTCTGTTGTGTGTCTGCCTTCCCATCCCTGGCAGCATGGGAGCCCCTCAGCGGACGTCTGTCCTGTCCACCACCGAGTGTCCGGCACGCCCTTCAGCAAAGGGCAGGGAGTTCAGCCAGGGTGTGGGGCATCAGGAGCAGAGCCACTGTGGGGTCCGGGGCGTGGCCCGCAGTCCAGCCTCAGGCAGAGCGCTCCCGGGGTCCTCGCTGCCTGGAAAGGAAGGGCTGCTCCCTGGGGTAGTGGGCGCCCCCTGGGGTCCTCGGGCTGAGCAGGGGACAGTAGGAGAACTCCACCGAGGGCTGTAAGCCTCCCTGCCACGGTGAGAAGTCTCCTTTTAAGTTTCTCATTTCTCCAGGTATCAGAATGACTCCAAGTGCGTGATTGTGGGAGCTGTGCCACCAGCACGGCCATCACCTAACCCTGGTCAGGGCTCCGGGACCCAGGGCGGGATGTGTGGATGTGACTGCAGTTCCGGGAAGTACCACCAGGTGGCGCTGGGGCTGCACAGGCCTCCCCAGCAGGGCCTCCGCGGGTGGGGGGCTCCCAGCAGGCCCCCACTTCCCCACCTGCCCCGCGGACCCTGGGCGTCTCTGGTGGACGAAGTCTCCCCCAAACCTTGGGAAGCCCAGGAAGTCCAGCCGTCCACCCTGTCCCTCTGCTGCCTGTTGGCCCTGGTGAGGGGGGTGAGGGTCCCCCGCCCCACCCCAGCCAGAGAAGCCTGGAGAAGACATTCCCCACGCACTGGCTCCAGGCAGCGACCTTTGCAACCCATCAGGGAAAATTGACAATGTGTGTAAGTGTCTTTCACACTTGGTCAAAGGGACCGGACATCTTTAACTATAGGAGAGCTGCCTGGAGTCGATGACATTAATCTCCATGTCCCCAAGGCTGAGAAAGCAGCTTTGTTCCCCAAGCCAGTGTTTTTGGGGGGTCAGGAGGAACCGGACATTAGCAGGCCCCGTCCAGGAGGGCTGTGGCTTCCTGTGATGCCCAAGCCCAGGGGAGAGGCAGTGGAGGCCGGGTCCGGGTCACACAGAAACAGACGTGCCGGGGTGTGTCCCACCCTGGGCGTCCCAGCCCCTCCGCCAAGTGGCCTGGAAATGTCAGAAAGGGCAGGGCTCCCCACCGACAGCCCTGAATGCAGAGTTTTGGCAGCACCCTCCCACGGCCCGGGCCCTGGGGCGGCTGGGTTGTGGGGGCGTCTCTGGCGGGACAGACCCCATAGGCTCCCCGCTTGAGCACCGGCCAGGTCCCGGCTCTCTGCCTGGCAGCAGCTGACTGCAGGAGAGCGGCTTTCCTGTTGGGACCCACACAAGCACCCTGGGCAGCCAGCCGCGGAGCAGGGGCGCACCCTGGCCACCAGGAAGGGGCCTGCGACTCTGGGGGCTGCTCCCCGTCTGGCTCCTGGCGTCTCATCGGGCTGCGCTGCTCTGCTCGTCTCTGGCTTCCTGCCCCATCGTGTCACAGAGGTCATGACGGTACCCAGCCCCCTCTGTGGCTGGCGGGACCACTCTCCCCCTGGGTGCCGGGGGAGGCTCCTGCCTCACCTCTTCCAGCTCCGGGGGTTCCCGAGGCTCCTGGACTTGTGCTCACTTCCCTGCAGTCTCTGTGGCCATAGTTTCATCTTGATGTGACCTCCTCCTCTTGCCCCTGTGTCTCTTCTGTCCCTTAGAAGGACACTTGTTACTGGGTTTATCACCCTGGTTAATCCAGAATGACTCGTCTTGGGATCTTTGACTTAGTTACAACCACAGAGACCCTTTTGCCTTCTTTTTTTTTAAAGATTTTATTTATTTGAGAGAAAACGAGCAAGTACGAGCTCTCAGCGGGGAGGGGGGGTTCGTGCGGGGGCGGCGGAGAGGCAGAGGGAGAAGCAGGCTAAGCCCGACGCCAGACTCGATCCCGGGTCCCTGAGATCACGACCTGAGCCGAAGGCAGACGCTTCACCAACTGAGCCACCCAGGAGCCTCAAGAGACCCTTTTTCTAAATAGTGTCCTGCTCACAGGTACCAGAAGTTAGGGTGCAGGCATTATCTTTTGGGGGCCACCATTCCCCAGTCTGCCTGTCTCGGTGGGAAGGGGCTGGCTGTCAGGAGGCAGTTCCCCGTCCCCACCGGCCTTGCCCAGGAGGGGGCTGCAGCTGGGTCAAGGACACCAGGGCTCAGCCTCAGGCCCTGAACCACCTGCCCACCACCACCCAGGTGCCCCGCTCCCTGCTCTGGCTGCCACCAGCAGCCTCTGGCCATCTGGGGAAAAAAGCCTCCAGGGGCTCAGAACTGATCTCTGGCTGCTGGCCAGCCACGCAGACCTGCTTCACCCCGCCTGCTCCCCGGGGGGTTTGGAGTTTGTCCTCAGGGGAAATGCAAGGTAGGCCTGGGCCTGAAGTCACTGGGCACCGTTAGCCTCAAGGACAGCCCAGCCTCCCCGGCCACCTCTCTGTGTCTCTGGCAAGTATTTGGGGCAGGGGAAAGGAAAGGTTGCCCTGGGGACACAGAGGATCAGAAGATGAAGGGTCACCTGGAGACGTGCGGAAAGGCGTTCCTGGCGGAGGGCAGTGCCCCGCCCCCACCGCACTCAGCCCAGGAGGCCACAGCTGGGTGGTGTCGTGGCTTCCAGGAGCCCCGCCGTCCAGATGCGGCAAGCTCCCTGAGCTGGTGGTGCTACTGTGGGGCCTGCGGTGCTAAGAGGGCTCGCGGCGTGAAAGCCTGTGTCCTCTGCCCGAGTGGGCTCCGCGGGCGCTACACACACCCCAGGCTGGGTCCCGCAGCGCACACTCGAGGCCCAAAGCTTGTGTTGCGGGGCCGGAGCGCTCGGGCCAGAGGCCGAGGCTGGGGAGAACCCTAGGGCCTGGGCCACCGGTGAGGAAGCCGGGGCTGCTCAGAAGAGAAGCGGATGGGCGGGCTGAGGAGGGGAACTGCGGCTAGAGACACGGCCGGGGACCCCAGGCTCACCTGTGTCCGCCCGGGCCTTCGCGCTGAGGGTCCTGCTCCAGGACAATGTCAGGGGAGCTGGAAGGGCACCCCCGCAGCTGGCTTCGCCAAGCAGCTGTGCCCCCGCCGCGGACAGACACCAGCGGGCCCAGCCGACTCGGGGCGGGGGCACCGCCGTGCTCTACCTGCATGGATGCTCTTCTGGCTTGGGGCAGGCTCTCAGGGGAATGTGCTAGAAAATCCACGTTTTCCATTTGTCTTTGGAATGGCTATCAAGTTGAGACAGGTGTTCCGTGGGACCGGGGCTGGGAAGTGTGGCTTGAAAGCGTGTCTTCCCTCACGCGGACAAGATGTATTCAGAGTGACACGCGTTCTTTCTCTCGGAGAGACGCTACCCGCAGAGCGCTAAGCCCTGCTCTCTGGATGTGTTCTTCGGAGGCACACCTCTGCTGCACAGGACCCTTGCACCCCACCCCCCACGGCCACACTGCCGTCCGCGCCCAGCGGCCGTGTCAGCCCCTCCCGGATGGACGCGGCCCGCACGCCCGGGCACCAGCCCACTCCCGACTGGTAAATATTTCCAGGTGTTTCCCACTTTTCACTAAGTAATGCCGAACCGAGCATCTCTGTACAGAAAGCATTTTCTGTAATTAGATTTATGTCCTTGGGACAGATTCCCAGAAGTGAAATTAGCGGGTGGAGGCACAGACATTTGGAAGGTTCTTACTAAATATTTTCACGTCTGTCTGTAGCCGTGACCCTCCCGCCAACAATGGCTTTGTGACTCACTGGTGTCCGAGCACCATTCCCAGCATCTCATGGACTGAGCCGCTTAAAAATAGACAACCTCCAAAGAGTGCTTCTCTCCGTGACTTTTACGATTACTCACAAGGTTCACTAGAGTTCTGTTTATCGAACAATTGTATCTCACCTTCTGTGACTTGCCTGCGATTTTGTAGAAATTCGTATGAGCTTTGCGCAGACAGAGGACACCCTGTTGCCCCTTGCTCAGACACTTGGAATCTGCTGTTCTTGCCTCTCCAGTGCCGGCATCTGATTTTCATTCAAATCTTTTTTTTTTTTAAAGATTTTATTTATTTATATGACAGAGAGACAGCCAGCGAGAGAGGGAACACAGGAGGGGAGTGGGAGAGGAAGAAGCAGGCTCCCAGCGGAGGAGCCCGATGTGGGACTCGATCCCGGAACGCCGGGATCACGCCCTGAGCCGAAGGCAGACGCCCAACGACTGCGCCACCTAGGTGCCCCCTGATTTTCATTCAAATCTTGACCTAAAATCGCATCCATGGCCCGGTGGTTAGGAACGTATTGTGGGAAGAAATTAAAAGAGCGGGAGTAGTGTTTCTGCTCAAAACTGCAAACAAGCCAGGTCCTAATCACACGTCAGTTGCCATCCCTACACTGTGGGGCTGTCAGGGGACTTGAGGCCCCACCTGCCCACACTCTCCTTTTACAGATTAGGGAAACCGAGGCTGCTCTGGTTCAAGGCCATCTCTGCCTGACCCCCCTTCCCACCGTGGCATCCGGGAAGCTTTCGCTGGGAAGGGGCAGGGCTAGAGGGAAGCTTCTGCGGGGGGGCGGTGGGCTTTGCCCTGTGCCACGGGAAGCTCCCAAGGACCCCCCGGCCCCGCCCGCCGCTGGTCTGCACCCAGCCCACCCTGGGTGCCTGGGAAGCCTCCATGCGCTGGGCCCCCAGCTGGGACAGATGGCCGTGCAGGAGGAAGGGCCTTCTCCCAGCTGGCCTCATCCAGCGGTGAAACGGACCACGGGCGGTGGCGAGGCCCCGTCTGCTGAGGCTGCGGTTGAGAGGAGGCTGGTTCAGAACGGCGCTGGGAGGCTGAGCCCGGGGCGCTCGGTCCCAGAGGAGCGGCTTCCTGATCTGGTTCTTCTGAGGACGGCTGCGGGTGGGGAGCAGACAGAAGCCCCAGCGCACCCCTCCCTTCCCCGTGGGTGGGCGGGCTGTGTGAGCCGGGCAGTTTGGAGGGACCAGCGGCATGTAGTGGCTGTAGCCCGGGAAGGCAGCTCGGTACGCTCGGGTGGGCGGGACAGCCGCCAGGGAGGATGGCCTGGCAGCACACGGCCGCTGCGCCGAGCGGATCAGCCCCGGTCCAGACGCCCCAGTGAGTCGTGCTGGCGGGGCTCGTCCTGCTCCAGAGTCGCCGCGGGGCCCGTGGCCTAGGGCCCAGACGTCACCGATTAACAGGAGGGGCCGGCATCCGAGCAGCCCTGAACTCAGATCCTTGCCCTGCCTGTCGCCACTGTGCACACTCCCGCCAACGACGTGCGTTGCAGTCTCCTGGGGTGTGATGGGTGTGAACACTCCCAGGCCTCAGGCTTCAGTGGACCTGACACAGGGCGTCACACGTGAGCACTCGCTAGGGTGGAGCCGCGACCACCACGGTTCTCCGCGTCACCGTCTGGGACCCGTGCCGCGTGTCGTCGCCAGCCTCTGGCATCCTGTCAGAATCAGTGATGCCTTCATTTCCTAACTCCTTAAATTTGGATTCCAGACTTTTCAGGGAGGCTGTCTGGGTGGTCCTATCTGTAGCCGGACAGGCCTGGGGGGACATGCTCACACCCCCAGGTACGCCCGCCTGTGTGCCGATGGCCCACGAAGCCACGTTGTGCAGGTGCTTGGAACGTAATGGAGTGGTCACCACGTCTCCCTCGGGAACGTGTCTCACGGGTCAGAAATACGCCGTGAGGCCCGTTCCTCCTTTAAACCAGGTCCACCGGGCTGTTCAGACGCGGTGAGCAGCGGGACCACTGATGCCACTTGCAGTCAGCATTGTGTGGATGGCCGAGCGCCCGTGGGCGGCCCACGGAGCTTGGGCTTGAAGCAGATGGACACCCTTCTGAACAAGAGCATTTCCCCACTGCAAATGCGTTTATTCGCGTGGTCGCAAGCCAGTGGCCCCTGCAACCACCGGCACTCTTAGCATTGTGGGAAACTCCTCCTTCCTGCCAAATTCGGCTTTGACTAAAACTCAGCTTAGGGTACGATGCAGAGCAGAGCAGATTAAAAGTAAATTGTACAGGAATTGGCTTGTGGATTCCGAGTTCCTCCGTATCTTCCTAAGGCGCCACCGTGGCCTCCCCGGGCTGGCGTGCGGCCGCCCTCCCCTGCGTGGTGTTCGTGCCTCCCCAGGCTGGCGGCTTCTGCCCGGGCGAGCTGGAGTCCGGCTCAGGGGGAAGGGCTCGGAGCGGCCTCCGAGGACGGTCAGATTCCCTGTGAGTGGCCTCGCCAGCGGCCCCTCACCCTGAGCCCGTGAGACTCAGCCCCTCTCATCCCGTAGATGAGTTTTTGTTCATTTCCGAGACATACTCTCGACACTGGTCTGGCATCTCTTTGAAATGTCTGTTTCCGTGAGGATGCAGCCGGAAGTGCTCCCCGGGCGTCGCTGCCCCGCGTGAGCAGACCTTGGCTTCGGGCTATGCCACCCGGCACCGTCTTACCCTGATGCTCCCGGTCCCACTCTGGGTGTGGCCTTACTTGGGGGCCTCCTTTCCGATGCGACTGAGCATTTGCCCTGCGTTGCATCATCCTCGGGGGACAGCACTCGCCCGCCGGACTCCAGGAAGGGAGAGGGCCTCTGGCCCCCAGTCACTGTCTCCGTCCAGAGTAGGGGGGCTCCATACCTTACATCTTTCCAAGAACACCGCTGCCTCGCAGGTGGAGAGACTGAGCTCCCAGAAAGGCCTTGGTGCCTCGATGGCCCTTCTGCGCCCGGCTCCCTGGTGGCCATGCTCTGTCTCTCGGTAACTATTCTGTTTTCTGTAAGAACAGGACCGCCACGCCCCACGGGGCCCCGGGCGCACGGGCGTGCGGAGCACACTTCCAGCCCCCTGCAGCCACCGTGGCCATGGTATGCCGGGAGGTTTAAGCAGAAAACATGTGCGCAGAGTCTGGTAAGGGTCCTTGAGGAGCCCTTGGGGGTGCTGGGGCAGGCCCTGGAGAAGGCTTGAGAAGGCTCGAGAAGGCCCCAGGAGCGGTGAGGGATGGTCTCAGCCGGTAGGAGCGGGACTTCTGGGAGACTTCGGTCCAGGTGGTCTGGGCCTCTTCGGTCTCTCAGGACGGATTTCTGTCCAGCTGTGGGTGTATGGAGGTGGGGGTGAGCTTGATTTATACTTTCTGGGGATTTAGACTCACGTGAGGCTCCCTTTGAATGGTTGCCTCAGGCCCCGCGAATGTTTGCGGGGAGCCTGGTAGATCCCCGCGATCCGGCCACGCACTTCGTCCCGCGTGTCACCGCCTGAGACTAGCGGTTGCTTCATCTCCAAGGGGCCTGGTTAGGAGACTCGACGCGACGGCCGCCTGATGTCCACACTGCCGGTTGGGGATTCCAGCTGCCCTCAAAGACGGACTGTATCCATGTTGATGGGGGACTGTGTCAGGGATGCCTGACACCCCAAAACCATACCCAGAAGCTTGACGTGGGGCAACTGTGTTCCCACCACCTGTGACATTATGTGTTTCACGGGAATCAGATCTGAATTCACCGAGTCTTTCAGTTCTAACACAGCCCAAAGCCCAGCTTCCAGTTCAAGGCACTCAGTCATCAGAGGACTTGGAAGCGGTATGAGAAACTGAGAGCACTGTCCCGTTACGGTTTCTGTGCCCGGACCCTGCCATGCGTGTGGGTTAGAACGCCACGCTCCTGCCCAGCCCTCCGAGAAACAGACCATGTCCCTTCACGCGTGAGGCAGCGACATAGCTGTCGGCCGAAGGGTTGATCGTAAGTAGGAGCGTGAAAGGCATCTCACAATTAAAATGCGTCGTACTTATTTAAGCCATCTACTACTACCACTCTCTTAATTCCTGGTGGAAAGACTCCGTATCCGGACGCTGAATGAAAAGCCTTTGCCATCTGTAGCTGTGCCTGTTTACTGTTTGTAAAAAGTGTTGGGCCCAGAAGCTTTGTAATGATTGCCCACCTGTTGCCTCTGCAAACACACCGAGAGGCGTCACCGTCCTCAAGCCTTCACCAAGCGGTGGGCTCCGCGGTCACGCCTGCCTCGGAGCTGGAGCCCACGCCCTGCGTGAGCAGGGGCCACGGGCGGGGTCCGCGAGCGGGCTGGTGTCCTCCACAAGCACACTGCAAGGGGAGTAAGGAGGGAGGTGAGCCCACAGGGCCGAGGGGAAAGGGACGGGCCCATCCAACGCTGTGTGAGGCCCTGGCTTGAATCCCGATGGAAACAAACCGGGTGTAGAAACAACTGGGGCCATCTCAGTGCTGGTGGATACCTGATGTTAAGGAACCGCCAGTGTTTAAAGCATGACACGGTGTTACATCACATTGAAGGAAAAAGCCCGTATCTTCCATGGGTGTCGACTGAACATACAGAAGGATGACGTGCGACCTGGGACTTGCTGGGAAACCAGCCTGCCTGTGGGGAGGGGCGCAGACCGCGCACATCTGGGGGCGAGGGACACGCAGGATCTCGGGGCTGTTCTCTGCGCCTCTCTCATGGTTGACTTTTTCCCGTAACGAGAGAGAGGGAAGAATCCCAGGGCGAGAAGGTACTTGAAACTTGCAACGGGTACGGCATTGGCACCAACGTAGTTTAAAACTCTGCTTCCCAACTCTGATAACCACCAGGTGTCGGCCGAGAAGACCGAGCACTGGAACGAATCCTCCATTCCCCGTGTTTGTGGAGCCCCGTGTTTTCATCTCTGGGGAGGGACCCGCACAGGCTCTAAGCATACGTTCCAGTAGGCGAGGCCGACGAGCCAGCAGGAGAAGCACGACCCCGCCAGGGGCGCCTGTCCGGCGTCCAGCCTCAGCTTCGCTGCTGCGCTGGGGAGACTACGGGGTGCGAGGAGCAGAGGTCCAGGCCTGGGAGAAGGGACTGGGCCAGGAGGAGGTGAGTGATTCACAGGCATATTCTGAAGGCAAAGCTGCTGGAATCTGTGATAAACCACATGAAGCCCGGCCTGGCCAGGCGGCCGGTTTCCCGGTGTGGGAGTGGGTGTGGTGTGGGCAGCCGCTGGGCCCCCTGGTCCTGGTGTGGATGCCCGTGCACCCTCCTCCCTGAGTATGGACTGACCTCCTGACAGGCTTCTGAGTGGCGACGCCTCACCACTGAGAGTAGGTGATTAAAGGCCTGTGGCCAACTTCAGGGTGCGTTCTCCCTGCCTCCCCTGCTCTGGGCGCCGGTGGCGAGGCGGCCCTGAGGAGTGGCCCACGTGGTGAGCGAAGGAGGCCTGCCCACCACCGGGCAGTATGCTTGGAAGGGGGTCCCCCACGGGAGCGCTGCGGACAGCGTGACGGGCGCCTCGGGAAGGACCTGGAGCCAGAGGCCTCCTGCTGAGCCGCACGCGGGTTCCTGCCCATAGCAAGCGGGCTAGTGACCGTGAGAGACCTCAGGTCTCTGTGCACCGTGTATGAGGGAGATGGCCGGCAGAGGGAGAAGCCCAGCTGCGAAGGAGGCTGGGGCCCACAGGGAGGGGAGAGAACGGTCCCAGCTGGCGTCCACCCACCCCCCATTCCCACTGATCAGTCACTGAACGTGGGGGTCCACAAGGGGTGTGGCCCTCGTGGGGGCGTGGGGCAGTCACTTGGGGGTGGCAGTGTGCTGCTGGGGGCTGGGTGGCCGAGGGGGGGTTACAGACTCGCTCCCTTGGAGGAGGCTGCGAGCGTTTGGGGGAAGAAGATGGTGCAAGGACGTTTAAAGTGAGGACCTGCCCACGGGACCCGCTGGTGCGGGCAGAGGGTGCCAGGTGCACCGTGTGTCTGGGCCCAAGGGGCCGTGTGCGTGGGTTCAAGCGACTCCCATCCCAAGATGGGGTGGGGGCGGCCAGAGGCAGCGAGGACGCGAGCACACGCTGGGAACCAGAGATGCTGCTTTATTTACACCACAAGAGCAACAAGCTGTCTGATGAGGTACAAAACGCTGGACTCCGGGGGGGGGGGGGGGGGGAGGGGGATGGAGTCGGCCGTCAGAGGAGGACACCGTCGTCGGGGAAAACCCGCCCACGCAGAACGAAACGAGAATGAGAAAACCGCGAACAAAATCTCCCAACTCCACTGGGCAAAAGAAAGAACCGTTGGAAGGTCCAGACAATCAGAGAGAACAGATTACATTACAGAAGAAACAGGCGGCCGCCCCCGCACGGGCCCCCGGCCGAGCGCGCACAGGCGCCACGGGGGACACGGCGGCGCGACGCGTCCGTGAGAAGCTCTTGGGTGAACAGGGTCAGCCCCCTTATATATTATATATATGTCTCATAAACTGGAAAATAACGCCTCCACTATGGGGCACACACACCGAAAACCCAAACAAACAGACTGTCCGCTTTCTTCTTCTTCCCCTCGGAGACTTGCAATCCCGTCGGACTTGGCAGCGAGCCGCGCGGGAAACGAGCGCCGCTCCGCGACAAGGGAGCCGCGGCCTCCTCCGACCGCCAGGTCGATCGTCGGCCGTGGCGCTGACCCGGGTCCCGGCTGCGTGGCTGAAAGTGAAATCTTAGCCGCGCATCATCTAAGAGCAACGAGAGAGTCAACACAGCTGTGCGGAAAGGGGCGCGTCGGGGCCGCGGCCTGGCCGGTCCTCCGTCGGGGTCGCCGGTCGCCAGCCCGCGGGCCCTGTGCAAGATCAAAGGGAACAAACAAAACAAAACAAAACAAGTGCCTCCAAGTCAACTGAAGAGAGACGGGCAGTTCACTTTGAATTCTGTGTCGTTTCCCTAAAACACTGTTTCCACATAAATACAATAAACTCTATTATTGGTATGTCACAAGTGCTAGATAAACTTTTCTTCTTAATATGACAAATGTTTAAGTAGTCCTTTTTAGTTTTCTTACAATAAAAAGTACAATTTCTTAAGAAGAAGTTCAATAAGACGCAAACGTCCCCCCCACCCCCGACTCTCCTTCAAGGTTTCATGTGGTTTTACAGAAAAATTTCCATCTTTTTTATCTGCAAATGTCGTGAGGGGAACAAAAAAGGCATTTTTCTTCTTCCCCGAAGCTGCCGAGTTTGGCGTGCAAAATCCGTGTACACTATAGACATGCCGGTCGTACAGTCCATGCAACCTCCAGCCGTAGGGACTTAAAAAAATAGAGTCATATATGTTTATATATATATTTATATATGTATCAATGCCCGTAAAACACATGGGCCCAAAAGTCTACAAAAAGAATGGAATGAGCACATGGCTGTGACCAGTAAAGAAGGAATGTTCTGATCGAAAAGTAAAACCCACAATCCTGCCGCCGAGGCCGCTTTCACGTCCGAGCAACGCCCGACGGTCCTTCCTCTGGAAACAGACTTGTAAAGTAAGTGGAGAAAAACTGAAACACTCTGACAACGTGGCCCTTTGGAGCCGAGGGGCTGGCGGCCGCCTGCTGGTGGGGCTCGGGCACGTCGTGCGCGGCTGGAGCCGAAAGGGCGGGCGCCGCGCGTCCCGGCGGCGTCGTGGGGTTTCCCGCGAAGGGACATAAAGTGCTCGCTCGCTGACCCCTGGCCAGTGCCCCCGAGGCCTTTGCAAAGGAAGAAAAAGGCTAAAGGTGCAAAAGGGCCAGAGAAGGGAGGTGTGCCCTGCAGACCCTGGGGCAGGCCCTCTGCTGTCTGCCCTGGCGGCGGGTGGCGGGGGAAGGGCTGAGTGTGTTTTCAAAGAAAAGAAAAGGCTACACGGTAATGCTTCAAGCGCGTCCATGGCACTGGAGTGAGCTGACAAACACAGCGTGCTCCCCTGCCAGGCCTCTCCGCGGAGGGCGTCACCCCAAAGGAGACCGGGAGGGAGCCCGCCAGGGACAACGCCCTCACCCAGTCAACCGTAAAAAGCGTGAGATGACCTCTTCCTCCCTAAGAGCCACGGCCGGCAGGCGGCAGGGGGTTCCATGGGCCGTGCAGGGGCAAGGGCCCAGGAGGCCACGGGGCTGGGGCCCGGGTCCTGTCGCCGCACTCGCCGTGCCTGGACGGCCAACGTGGGCTTTGGAGCAGAGCGGGGCCGGCGGGAGGAGAAAGCCCCACGGGCCCCAAGACCTTTCTGCCCTGCTCTGGGACCGCTGTCCTGGGCCTGACCACCAGCATCCGACGACCAAGCCCATCCAAGCATTTGGATTTGTTTGGCCAAAAGTCCGGCTGCATCAGTGTCTCCTTCAGAAACTACCCTGTGAACGCGACCGAACTCAGAAACGTGGCTCGGGGTTCCCTCCTACGGGAGCACTGTGCCTGAACTCCGTACATGCTTTGGAATGAAATTGGTGGCTTCAAGTGCTGGAAAATAAGTTACCAGTAAAAGTGACGGTCAGTTACTGTCAACGAGAGAAAGAGCAAAGACTGGCTGTCCTGGTCAGGAATCTGTGCTGTCCCTGCAGGCTCGCCAGGCAGCAGGGGCCCCTCGACTCCCCGCAGCCACAGGCTCCAAAATCCGGGGCCTGCTGCTTCCGGCCAAGACCCCGGCCATGCGGCTGCGGCAGGGAAAACCCCCGGCAGGTGTGGGCCTCACTCGGGCCCCATGCATTGCTGACATGCTTTAAAAGGTCTTTGGAAAACTGAATTTAAAATGCTGTCCTGACAACGTGGTCAGAGAAGTTGAAACAGGAGTTTCATGAGTGCTGACGGCCCGTGCTGTCTGGCGAGCGACCCTGCCATCCTGCCCACAGCGCAGTGGAGGGGGGGACACAGCACCCCTTGTAATACTACCGATGTGGAGGGAAGAGGAGCCCCCGGTCTGGACGCAGCTGCGGGGACAGAGCTGGGACAGACGCCCCGCTGGTGTCACCGTGGAGACTGCACGCCCCCCAACTCCCTTGAGCTCACTTTCTGAAAACGGCTGCCGCAGAACACTGCTCACTGTACAAAAATAAACAAAGATGAAAATAATAAAAAAAAACCTTTAAAAGTTAAAAAAAATGTACAAGCAAGAATTTAGAAAGAAAGAAAGTTTAGACATTGTTACCATTCAGGAAACTGCTAAATGGTGAGAAAAAATGTAAAATTCACAAAACAATGCTTATTCAGGACCTCTTTGTGAAAAATTCATACAAAAATCAACAGCAAATTTATATTCTTTGCTATAAAAACTCATTAGGTACATATGTGCACGGAGGCTCGGAGCGGGAGGGGTCCTGTCCGAAAAGAGCGGGACGAAAGCACGCACCTGCAGGTAGCTGCCCAGTGGCGAACGTGTTGGCGATCTGAAAGCTATCCAACCTGCAGTTTGAAAATACACGGGTTTCAAACGAGATCCCTTTCCGTAAGCACCTTGATGTCTAATTCACAAGTCATTCATTCGCCAGGGACCTTTATGATCTGCATTTATTATATATATATACTTTTTCTATAAATGCATTATAAATATTTTATCAAGATTTCATAAGAATCAAGTTTCTTAGCTTGGAATACATTGGAATATATATTATACATATATATATTTATACCTAAAATTTAAGCAATACTTCATGCTACTTGCTTTTCATAAAAAGCATTCCGATCATAACACTGGAAGTGTGCCTAGGACATGCTTCACAACCAAATGGAGATGCTCAATTGTTCTATGGTGTAAGAGAAAAGAACACTTTGGATTCATTTAAAATTTGTTGGACTTCAAACCCCCAACAGTATTTGCCACTTTGCTGGAGCTCCCTCCATTTTGCTTAAACAGCACTAAAGCAAAACCGGGCCTGCGGGCCAGCGGCCCCCGGAGCCCCCCCACCCCGGGCAGCGCGCAGCCACAGGAAACTGTCCCACCAATTCCTGCTGTTTATTTTTTCTTAAGGCATTGTTCCTCAGACGTCAGAAAACCCAGCCACAAAAATCCATCAGAGCAATAAAAAAAAGGCACAAACTCGCATCTTCCGATGGCTTCGAGAAACCAAAGCCAGCTCCCACAGGCTCCCGTTTCTGTGTGTCCAGCTCTCCCCTCGCATGCGCGCCCGCTCCGGCCCCCCGCCCCGTCGCAGGCCCCGTGCGCGCCGCTGTGGCTCCCGGACGCGGCCAGAGCCTGAGAAAACGTTCTCTTGAACAAAAAAAGAAGCTACAGGATGCGTTGAGTGGTTTACACGGAGACTGTGGAATTGTGGGTAATAATCAACTGTGAGCACCAGTTTTCATCAGTGTGTTTTGTATTATTAGATCTTTGATTTTCGTTTTCCTTCCCTCGCGGCCACGAAGTGGGCAGCTCTGCCGCGAGCCGCCACAGGCTTCCTTCCTCCGCGGCCTCCGTCGAGGGAGCCGAGAGCCCGGCGTCGCGTGGGTCCCGGGTCCGCGCAGGGCCACCCGCCAGGGAGCCCGGGGGCCGGGCGGGCGGAGGCCCACCGCTGCTGCTCCAGCCGCGGTCAGAGACGCGGGCAGGCCGCACAGAAACAGGAGCCTTCTTGGCGGAGCTTCGAGACGGGGACAAACAAACAAGAGGCCCGCAGCTTCGCGGGAGGCTACAGGGGCGGCTCCTCCTCCATGGGCTCCTCGTCGGGTCTGCCGCGGCACCGGGCACAACAGAGACAGAGAGCCGGCGGGGTGAGGGCAGTGCTCCCCGCGGGCCGCCCGCCTTCGGCGCCCTCCCGCCGCCCACCCCCCCCCCCTGGAGGGCGGCCGTGATGGGGCCCCTGCTTGGGACTGAAGGCTTGTCAAGGGTTTCCACGGCCTGTCACGCTGGAGAGAGGTGGCCGTGGCGGCTGCATCTCCAGCAGGGACACCTGTCCTCCATCCCTCCATCCCTCGCTGGCCGGCCGTGTATGAGGCTGGGCCACGTGGAGAAGCCACGTGCCTCCCCCCACGACAGCAGAGGCCCGGGTTGTCCACAGAGGCTGGCCCCGCAGGCAGACGGGCCGGCCGGTGGGGCAGAGACACTCACCTCTTCTCGGTGGGCTTCACGCCCACGGACAACGAGGCCATGGCGGTGACGGTCTCGGCTTCCTCGTTCTCGCACTTCTGGGCCTCTACCAGAGAGTGCCCCACCGTGGAGCAGAGGCGCGGCAGGGAGCGCCAGTACTGGCCTGGGGTGGGGGGACAGGGTTACAGGCCTCCCCCGGCTCAAGCCTGACTCCTCGCTGGCACCGTTAAAGCCCCTCTTCCAGGAGCCAGAAGCCAGGGAGCACCAAAGCTCACAACTCATAAGACTGGCTCCTGGGAGAAGCTGCCGGTGGAGCCTAGTCCTCCCCAAGGCACGGGCACCTGGAACGGGGCGGGGGCCGGGGATGGGCTCCCAGCCAGACCCTCGGAGCCGAGGGGGCCTCGGCGTGAGGGGAACGTGAGGGGGGCCAGGCCGGTGGCTCGGCGTTTGCTCACACACGGGGTTTCTCAGCAGGGAGGCTGGCGGGAACCCAGCGTCTGCACAGGGCAGACCCGCTGACACGACCGTCTCAGTGACTTGGGTCATCCCCCGCCCCCGGGTGGCCCAGGCAACTCACTGTGGATTTCAATGACTTTCTCCATGGACCGGACCGCGTTAGCATTGGGTCTCTGCTGTAAAACCTTCTCTGGGAGAGGATCAAGCTAGAAAACAATATATAAATACACAGTGAATGTAAAGGGTGTCGGTCCCTGTGTGTGCTGCAATGGGACGTTTGAAGTCGACTTCTTGAGTGTATTTGTGGACAGAGAAGAAGAAAAAGCCAAACTTGGCTTTGCTATTTACCGTACAACTGTAAACAGAAGTAGATTTTCTTTGAGATATTGTTCTCAGGAGACGGTCAGGGGTATGCGTGAGCTCCCGCGTGAGCAGACGCCGCATCCGGGAGCGGGCTGCTGCGGACGGATGTCTGCTCGGGACCTACCGAGACACCGTCTACACCACCACACAGCAGGAGGGAAATAATGACCGCTTTTCGGAAATAACACTTCCACGTCTGTAGTCTTACAAATGAGAATGCCTGAACATCCCGTTGACGGTTTTCTTCCCAAAATGGGGAAACGGTAAAAGAAAGAAGAAAGAGAGCGGAGTCTCTCTGAGGGGGGCTGCGCTCCCAGTGTTCCCTTCAGTGCAGACCGCAGAGGATAGTAAGGAGGCACAAGTCCATCAGAGAACCATAGGGCACGCCGGGGCGTCCCCAACATGGCAACCAAGCACGCTGTGGAAAGACACTGTGGAAACACAAAGATAACTTTAAAAAACTTTAACTAATTAGACAAGCCTACAAAACCGGGGGAGATCTGCTGGGTTCCTGAAGGAAGCTGGAGCCTTCCCAGGGCAGTCCCATATCCAGGGACAGGGTGGGGGCTGTGCAGGCTGCTGAGAATGACCACAGCCCCTCCAAGGATGAGCCAGGCTCAAGCAGACGACGTGCCACAGAGACAGCTGGTGGGGAGGTCTGTTCTTAGCCTGGGCTCTGCAGAGAAGGAAGGGACACAGTCTCCCTGAGAATCCGCCTGGCTCACACGCTGTAAGTGGAGGGGCCGGGTGCCCGGCAGGGCAACCGTGGGCCCCCTCGTGAGGCTGCTAACCAGTGCTTCCATTCGGCTCCAAGACTCTCGGGTCCCCGACCAAAAACATCATAAAACACAGAAGTCAGCCAGTGCGGTCTGGGCTCCGGAGAAGCCAGCAAGGTCTGCAACGCCACCCCCCAGTAAAAGGAACCAGGCTCCTGGGAGAAGTGGTCTTTTCCGAGGCTGGGGCGGGGGAAACGGAAGAGCCCGGAGCGTCCTGCAGTACGAGACGCAGGGAGTGCTCAGGAAGATGATGGGCCGGCTAGAGGGACGCACGTGAGGCCGGCCGGGAAGGAGCCACACGGCACGGTTCTGGACCGCCGCTCAGAGCGCGAGTGTCCAGGAGTCCGTGCTGACGAAAACCAGTGACTGAATGCGTAACAGGGAGGAGACACACGCTCCTCCAGAACGCCACGCGGTTTGTGTGCACACACCCTCTCCAAGAGGCGGACCCTCCCATCCGGCCCCTTGGGGTTAAGCGGACTGCGCGTCCTGACCTCTGGCCAGAGGGTGCGTGGAAACAGGGGAGAAGGCAGCCAACACCGCTGTACGCAAGCGCTCGCGGTCACATCAGTGCGAGGGCACTGCCCGGGACAGAAGGAGGACACTCCACCCCCGGGGTCTTCTCCCCACTCTGATCATAAGGGAAAAATAAGATGAACATACACTGAGGGATAGTCTACAAAGTACCTGACTAGAGTTCTTCGCTGAAAACTGATAGCATTTCAAAAACGACAACCAAGGGAAGCCTGAGAGGCCGCCGCAGCTCGGAACTTCTAAAAATGAAAACAGCAGAAACTGGAAACGCTTATCTGCTAAGGAGAACACCGGTAACCTGGAAGCAACAGCTGAAGAAATGACCCTGAACGCACTGGGTACATGGTAAGCGGGCAGAGGGGGAGGGTCTCTGTGTCCCGGAGGGTGGGGGACGAGACCCAGGCAGGAAGAGTCAGGCGAGACGCCCACACCCTGGGTGCATCAGAGCCAAGGCGCAGAGCACCGGAGACGGGCAGAGAGAGCAACAGGATGGGGTGTAACAGAGAGAAGGCGACTGTCGACCATGACTGTGGGTCCCGTCAGTCAAGAACGAGGGCAGGGGGCACCTGGGTGGCTCAGTCTGTTAAGCGTCTGACCCTTGGTCAGGTCATGATCTCAGGGTCGTGAGTTCAAGCCCCATGTTGGGCTCCGTGCTAGGCATGGAGCCTACTTAAAAAAAAAAAAAGAGGGTGAAATCACAACTTGAATACAGGCAAACAAACAGGATAAGTTGACATCGGTGTCCCTCTCCCGGGGAACGTACGGCACGTGCTGAAGGCACAGTGACCCCGGGTGATGGTCTGAGAAGCGAGGAGAAACGACGGACAAAGAACACAGCATGAGGGCAGGAAAGGCCACGGACGCAGGGGCTACACGGAACAACAGTAATGGAGTCGAGTCAGCGAACAGGGAGGAGGGAGGGAAGAGGGGGAGAGGCCGGTCAGGGACTGCACACACACTCCGGGAGGGGCCGGGGCTGCCCGATGGAGCCAAGAAACATACAGGACACAGGCCGGCACAGGTGCGCCTCGGGCAAGCAAGTAACTTTTCCGTAAAGCCACGTCTAAAGGGGGCATGCTGTGTTTGGTCTGCGACCCCACCTGGGTCCGGGGGCCACGCGGCGGAAGAGGCCACTGACCACGTCACGGGTACATGTGAACATCTGTAAGGATCGCCGCCGGGAAACGGCAACCAGCTGTGTATCTTCCCACCCAGCGGAGGGAACGGACGGAGTGTGGGGGACCCTCAGTCATGTGGGGAGAAGGCAGAAAAGGTGGGCCAACGCGGCACACATGAGACGCAGAAATGAGTCTGAAAAAAGCAAAGCCACGAGAAACAAGGTGCAACCAAACCCACTGTAAGGATCAGAGTCTCCATTTAACGGGCAGCCTGTGGACTTGCGATTAAACTCATCACGAAATCCAGCCTCGCGCTGTTTATGAAGGAAGCGTCTGCGAGAGGAGGGAGGCTGGAAGGCAGGCCGCGGAGAGCGGGCGGTGGGTACCTGTGTGATGCCCGTAAATGGAAAACCGTAGCTGGACGTAAAGGATAGCTCTATGTGGTGACGAAAATTTCAATTCATCAGAAGGATGTGCTGACTTAAGTTTGTGCACATTTGGTAAAACTGCTTATCACACAGGAAGCGAACATGGCCAGAGCCAAGGGAGGTGGCCAGACACGCCACGGGAGGGGAGGGGGCACGTCGTCCTTAGAAGGAGCGGACAGCAGTCAGCAGAGAAAACCACATGTGAAGGGCGCCATGGGCGAGCCTGGGCGACGGACAAGGTGTGCGAATGGGGCGGAGGACGTGTGCTCCCTCAAACACGCGTGGACGTCTGTGCAAGCGGACCACGCTCCCCCTGCATGCAACGCCTCCACACCGGTGCTCAGCACAGCTAGAAACGGTGCACGAATGAGAACCACGAGGCCCTGAGGCTGGAAGCTGAACAACATACGATCATGGGTCAAAGAAGTAATCGTAGGAAATCAGGAAGTGCTTAGAAATGAAGAGCAACGAGGATGCCACCCATCAGCGTGTGAGACGCGGCCAACGCCGAGCCTTATGTGGACACGTCAGAACAAGTAGGTGCTCAGTTTACCAAGTGATCAAGAGCACAGTCCTGGGGAAAGAGGTAAGAAAATACACAGAAAAGGGGCAAAAACAAATTTTGGAAAAGGAAGGATATTGTAGCTGAAAGCTGATTCTCCGAAATGCCTTAATTAGACAAGTTCCAGGAGGACTGGGCAAGGGGGCCACCAAGGCACAAATGCGTGCCCACAGTGAAAGGGGCCACGGCACGGGTGCAACGAGGAAATCCAGCTGAGGCGGGCGAATCTCCATGGCCCAGGAGAGCTCTCCCAGTCAAGAGAGAGATTACTCTGCTCCTGCACTCAGTCCTCCAGAGATCAGAAAAAGAGGACATGCCTCGCTGTCCATCAGTCCGTCCATCCACCCATCCATCCACCATCCACCCATCCATCTGTCCAGTCATCCACCCATCCGTCCAACTATCTACCGATTCATCCGTCCATCCATCCATCCACCCACCCATCCATTCAACCACCCACCCATCTATCCGTCCGTCCAACCATCCATCCATCCGTCCAACCACCCACCCATCTAACCATCCACCCATCAGTCCTTCCACCCATCCATCCACCCACCCACCCCTCCGGCCACCTGTCCATCCCCCCATCCATCCATCCGTCTGTCCATCCACCCACCAGCCCATCTTGCCATTCGTCCACCTACCCATCCATCCAATTTCCCCTTCTAAAATGAACAGGAAAAATATGGTCTAGTAGAAAAATGGGCAAAAGCCACGAAGTTCACTAGAAGAGAAAGCCCAAGCTGCCGACAGGCACCTGGGAAGGCGCTCAGCACCAGCGGTGGTGCGGAAGCACCTGCCCCACCCTGAGCGCTGTTCGCCTCCCACACTGGCAGAGCTCAAATGCCAGGATGCCAAATGTTGCCGAGGCCCTGTGCGGGGAGCTCACCCTAGCCGCCAACCTGTGACAACCCACTGGGTCCTAGGCAGGGGGGACAGAGAGGTGGAGCCACAGCGGGACGGCTCTGTGCCCCAGCAGCTGGGACCCCTCGTGGAGACACCGGCATCCCTGAGAGCGGCCTGCTCAGCCAGGTCCTCTGTTGGGGGCGGTGAGGAGCAGAGCCCAGGCTGCTCATGGCCCCGAAGCTCCGCCCACTGGGTCTGGGTCTTCAGAGCCCGCTGCATCCTGCCTGTCCCACCCTGGCTCTAGCACTTGTCAGAAGTTCAGTTTTACCACTTTTAAGAACAAAAAGGGTTTTAGAAATGTAACTCATTCCATAAATTATCACTCTGAAGCAGAGGGGTGCATTAGAGCGAAGAAGTCATGCCTGGCTCAGCTGCCCCCCAGTCCCGGGGTGGGGCTCCCCACGGCCAGTCTCCCCAGTGGGACGCACACTCCAGGGGTGGCTGGCCCTCCAGGGTCTTACGTTGCCCTCCCCCCGACACCCCTGCCACAGTCATCTCCCCCGTCTCGAGCCACCTCAGGGGTTCAGCCTGTCCCACACACTGGCGCAGCAGCTGGGCTGGCAATGGGGGCTCGCTCTTTCTGTCCCAAGCACCTGGCGTAGGCTTCTGGAAGGTGGAGGCCTTACTGTGTGCTTGCATGAGGAGCACACAGGAAGAAGGGTCCTCACCCCATGCTGGCGACCTTGTCTGCTCTGCCTGTCATGCAGTTACATGGAATCCAGGGAAGAGATCACGACAAACCTAGGGGCAAAGTACCCTCCCGGGGGCGGTGTGCACAGAAGCCCGAGGGGACAGCCCCTGGGAAGACTGCGTGGCGGTCTCCAAGGTCTCAGGAGAAAAGGGGTAAAGGGACAGAAGGAAGGCAGAGTGAGCAGTGTTGCCGGCTGGTTTCTGCGGGTTTCAGTGACGACTGGAGGAAGCGGAAGGGGTCAGCACAAGGCTGCAATGCGACTGACAGTGGGAGCCCCTGGACACCGTCCCGCAGGCTGGCGCCTGGTCGGCTCGCTCCACCGTCACGCAGTAACCCGCCCTGGGCTCTGCTCCAGGGCCAGAGAGAACACGGACCGCTTCTAGCCTCGACTTAAGAAAAAAGGACCAGGAAAGGGGAGAAACTTTATGACTCAAAATATTACCCCCTTACTAGTTGGGATTCGATTCTTTCATTTAATATATATCTTCTGGGCAGCCCACTATGTGCAAATCCCTGTTCCATAAACTTGGGGTTGGTCAGTGAACAAAGCAGACACCCCTCCCCGGCCTTACAGCGTTTCCTACTTGGGGAGAGACCGTCAGTAAGCTAAAACCATTCTGGGTGAGTAAACCCAAGAATGTCTGAAGGTGTTAAATGCCATGAAAAAGTGCGCAGAGGGGTCCTGGGACATGGGGTGCAGGTGGGTGGGCTGCTAGCTGGTGACCTTTGAGCAAAGACCAGGAGGAAGCAGGAGAGGCGAAGCCACGGCTCTGGGGGCACAACGGGCTGTGGCCAGGCAGGGGGAGGGGGCAGAGTGCTGGAGGGGAGGGCAGGTCAGGCTGGTGCAGAGCAGAGGGGGTGATCTGGTCCATCCCTGGGGGGCAGAAGTGACTCTCCTACAGGCAGGGCCGAGTGGGGGTGCAGGCATGGGGAGCAGAGAAATGGGAGGCGGAACCCAGAGGGTCTAAGGGACAAGAGAGGCCGTCCAGCACCACTGCTGGGCGTGTGGCCACACCCCTCACATGCCAGACCTCTTGGGGTCTTTGTGGTCTGGAAGGGAGCTCAGTGGAGGACACTTGATGCCAAAGCATTGCACTTGTGCTGTGGGCCTCCTTTGGGAGGTGGCTCTTCTGGGGGGGGAACAGATGGGCCAGCTGCAGACAGAGTCCTGTCCTGAGCATGACAGACCCCAAAGGAGACCCCAAAGCCGCCCTTCATGCCATGTTCACCCTTGCCTGAGTCTGTAAGACTTCAGAACCAAATTGGAAATTAGGCTTATCAAGTTCAGTCTTTAAAAAGCTGGCCTTAGCAAAATTGAGCAGGAAAACACTCAGAGACCGTCCAACACTGAGGACGAGAAAACTCTGCCCCACGCAGATCACCCTTGGTCTGGTAACACCTGTTTGCGGCTCCCGCTGTCTTTTTAGGTATGGAAATCGTTTTTCTGCTCCGCGGTTTCGAAGAGCTCACACTTCAGGCGAGAAGGATCAACAGATTACAGCATCCTGACAAAACGGTTGTTAAAGTACGCTGGCAGAACTTGGGTCAACGCTCATGCTTTTCAGAATACACAGAACTCTACACAGTCGGGAGTATCCGCGCTGGCTGGGAAAACGTCAGTGATGGCAGCGCCAGGGCCCTGCCCTCGGGTGCGCCTGTCCAGTCCCCACTGGGGGCCTTTCTCTGGCTGGCACCAGGCCATGTCCATCACCCAGCAGGTGCGCCTGCCCCTCCCTTCCAGAGGACGCAGAAGACGTCACGGGAGGACCACGTGCAGCTGTGTGACCCCACACCCACCACACGCACACCTGCCCATGCCCACCGGGCCCTGGCCATTCCCAGCCTCCCCACGGCTCCAGCCTCTCTGTTCCCTGAGTGCCGGTGGTCCCGTGGGTGCTTTCCCTTCTCTCGAGGGAAACCCCACAACCTTCTTGGCCTCAGCAGGGCTGCTCCCCAGGGACAGATTTCAGTCCTCGTCCTCCTTCCAGGGGCATGGGCACATGGACCAAGTGCCAGGGGGCTCTGTGCCCTCGGCTGCAGTCACGACACTCTGCCTCTGGAGGGACCTCCTGGGCCACTGCCTGGTCGCTCCCTGAGGCTTCTGCTCCCACCTCATGCCACTGGCGTCCTTGCCAGCTCCCTGCTGTCCCTGAGCATGTCCATGGCCGCTCACGGCCGGGGCCCGGGGTGACACTTCCCAGGCCCACCACCTCCCACGGCTGTTTTGGGGCTGACTGGAGAAGTCAGTGGTGGTTCCTCGGCTGTGCGGAGCACCGGGAGGACAGCTGTCCACCCACTCAGGCACGGGGCACGGACCTCGGGCTGACTATACAGCCGGCACTCGGTAGTCGTCTGGTGATGGCGAGTAGCCTGCCTTCCTAGCTCTGGTGAAAACACAAATGCTTATAGGATACAACCAAGTTTTTAAAAACCAAACATAAGCCATAAAAGGGCTAAACGTCACGATTCCCTTTGATAAAATGTCAAGGGCTCAGACTCCGAAGCTAGCAGGCAGGTGCGCCCACACCGCCTCCCACTCACCCACGACCCCTGTGAGGCAGGTCAAGCCCCCTCCCCCTCGCACCACCCCCCTCAGTGTCCTCGTCTGCAAAATGGGGCAGCGGGGCCCCAGCAGCAGGGCTGGGGGGAGCTCAGTGGGCTCTGATGGCACCTGCGGGGGTGGGGGACGATTTCTTCCGGGTGAGTGTGCCTCCACCCCCCGCGTTGGCCCCATTCCGCTGGGGCCGGGGGCTTTGGCGGCTGCTGTGTGTGGAAGCTGGTTGGGCCAGGGGCTCCCGGGGAAGCAGCTGGGCAGTGGGGCAGACCAGACCACAGCCAGAGGATCCCTTTGTTCCTGGCCTGGCTGAGTTCCCTAAGATCCGACGGTCGCTTGCTCCCACAGCAGCTGGGGAGACAGCCCCCTCAGGTTCCCTCCAGCCTCGCGGAGAACCTCTCCTGTGTCTTTGCACTGACCTTAGGCGGCCTTCCTGGTCTCGCCGCCACCCCCCCACCGGCTCTTCTGTCTTGCTGTATCCTTGCAGCTGTGATGGCCTCTTGGAAGAGGACGAGGGATTAAAACAAGCTCTCACAAAATGTGAGCCCTGTGAACACAGGTGTTTCTTGCTATCGGGACCCCGCTCACCTGCCATCCTGGGAACTGAGCCAGGTGGCCTGTGACCACTTGGACCGTCACCCTCATTCTGGAAAGGGGCCCGGGGAGGGTCAGCATGTCACCATGTGTCCTCCATCCCACCGTGACCATGAGCACGGGGCGAGGAGGACGCTCCATGCAGGAGGAGGCACAGCTCCTCTGACTTTGGGCCCCTGGCCAGAGCCTGCCTTTCTGAAGGTCAGTCAGTAAGGACCTAGGAGCATGAGGCCAGGAGCACTTCACTGGGACGCTGCATCCCCAACAAGCATCTGCATGCGGCCAACCTGGTCGCCGCTGGCCTGAGCCAAGCCTGGCGTGTGAGTGCGCGTGCGGGCGTGTGAGCGTGTGCAGGCGAGGGGGCACACAGCCAGCTGTAAGGGTCTCTGTCCCCATCGTGGTGTCTGTCTCTCTGTCCCCATCTCTGTCCCCGCCTCTGTGTCCCCGCCTCTCATGCGAAGTCGGTGTGACCACCGGGAGCTGTCATACCTCCTTTTGTAAGTGTAAGGACGTAACAAAGGGGCCAAATTCCCTGATGACACCTTCCTGGACATGGGTATCACCCGACCCCCCTGGCTCCACTGAGCTTGGACTTGGGCTGAAAGGTGGCACTCAGCCTTGAAATGGCACATGATTCCACAGGAAACGGCCCACATAACCCCTGCTCCAGGGGTGACACCTGCCCCGGGCCCCTCACTGCTGCAAGCCAGCCCGGCCTCCGTGCCCACCCACGGGGCTCCCGGCACCTCTGTCTACACTGCTTGGTCCACATACCACTTGTGCAACACACTGAAATGACCTTTCATCGTCGACTGTCACCGACAGTTGCAAACAACTCAAAGCTGAAACCGTCACATAGAAGGGCTCAGGAGCAAGGCCTTCAGATGCCCCCACCCCCACCCCAGCTCCCGCTCCACCACCTCCCTCCAGGCAGCACAAGCCGTGCACAGCTGGCCGCTGGGAGCGTGTGCCAACGTCCGCCACACCGTGCTGCAGCCCTCAGAGGCTCAGGGCACAGGAGTGCGGCTCGGCCCAGCTTTCCTGCCTTAGAAAGATTTTTAAGAGACCTTGATAAGCTAGTGCTCCCTGCTCTTCGATGTGCTTCTTGTTGGAAGAGCGAACACCCAGGAAGCAAAAGCAGGCATGCGCTGAAAGTGAAGCTCTTTATTGTTATTTTAAAATAACTAGTTGTAAAAATCAAAAAGCTTCAGGACGGTTTGGATATTACTCAATTGCCTTTAAACTCTAACAAAAAAGGGAGAGAAGACTGCTTTATGTGAAGAAGGAGTGGGTAAAATGTGGACACTTTAAAAAGCAGACTGGTATTTTATTCTAGAAGAGTCAACTGCATTGCTAACCACCTGACCAGGAAGGAGACACGTCCCAGGGCTCTGAGGTCTACTGGTGACTCAGCTGCAAACCAACACCAAGCCTGACAGAAGGCTGTCAGGAGACAACAGAGCCACACCCCCATCACTGGCCGCGGCCTGCCCGAGCGGCGGCAGGGAGCACGAGCTCCGGAGCTCACGGGGCTGGTGGACGCAAAGCAATTCCTCACGGGGAGCCGGGCCCGGCGACTCTGGCTGCCCGTCCTACTCACCCTGGTGCTGAGGGTCTCGACTCTCCCCCTCCAGCCCCTGGGCTTAGCCACCGAGGGCGCTGCCCCAGGAGGCGCGTGGAGGGTTTCCTCCACGACTGCTGCCCGAAGACTGTGCCCACTCGGTCGCCACCGTCCTCCATGCCTGGTGCCACACTCCCCAGGGCCACCTGGTCTTCCTGTCCTTGTCGGGCCAGCTCACACACAGGACACGCACAGAGCTCCCCGAGGATCTGACCCCAAATCAGGCCATGCTCACCCGCGGTCCTGCACTTCTATGGCTGATACCAGCACCTGGGTCCAGACCTCACATCTGTCTCCAAACACCATGCTGTCAGCTCTGTCCACCCTGCGCCTGGAGGGCCACATGCCTCATCCTGCTGTGTCCACAGCGGGCCCTCTGCTGGCCCACCCAAGTCAAAAGGAACAATGCAGACTGCAAATGGCTTGAGGACAGAGCCCAGCATCCTACCAGTGGAGACCTGCCGACACGTCATCATCCCACCCTGTCTTGCTGGATGCGGTCAAATTTGATATGTGCCTTTGAGGGCCTGCTTGAACCCCGCTTTGCATCTCCCGTCACAGCCTCCTCAAATGCCTTGTGGGCCCTGCCGTCTGCTGCATGTCCCCGACGGGGGTCTAGGAGGGCAGCCTTGGGGTGAGCCTGAACCCACCCTCAGAGACGTGCTTCCTGGAGGAACCCTAACAGGGGCTCAAGCTTCCAGGTGGAGATAATGCGGGGACAGAGCCCCACTGATCAATCTATGGTGCGTGAGAAGGGCCTCAACAGGGGCCTTCCTAGGCCAGGCAGGGGCAGCCCTGCTCGGGGGAAGTGGCTGGTACTCCTCGCATCACCCTTTCCCAGGGCTTTGGGGCCTTCTGGCCTTGGCGTGTCCCAAAAGGGCTCAGTGCAGTGGGAGGGGTGCCCTCCCTACCAGGGCCTCCTTGACTGGAGCCCAGGATGTAACCTGACAGCCATGGGGTAAGTCTCCATCTTGGCCTCCCTGGCACCTACCCTCCAAGCCACTCTGCTCTCCCAGCCTTCTTCTGGACGGGACATCAGGACTCCCCACAAGTGGCCCAAGTATCCCAGCACTGCCCACGCCATATGGGGTCAGCGCGGCAAGGCTGGTGTGGCCTGTCCTCCTGAGCTGTGTCCTCCAGACTCATTTCAGGGCCTTGTCACTCGGGCTCCCTTGAATCTTGGTGGTGACCAGCAGGAGTGTGACCAGCACAGGGACAACAGCACCCCCACTGGATACCCAGAGAACCTGCCCTACTGGACATCGTCCTCACACGCTGGGAGTCCCAGGGGACGGCATGGGAGCAGAGCTCGTGGGCTGCCTCCAGGCGTCCCCCACGTGGGCCCCTGGCACCTCGCTGCTGCAGGCCAGGCCAGGGGTCCAGACACCCTGCCCACGCTCCCCTGAGCAGCAGCTGGCTTGCTTCTGGGACCCACGTGGTGATGCCACAGCAAGCAACAAGAGGGGCCGGGACCCACCCCATGCTCCTTCGAGGGGGTCAGGAGGTAGGTGTGGGACCCCATATCCAAAGGCCTGTGCATGGATTCAGAATTTCAGGAAGAGCATATTTCCGAAAATCAAAGTGTAAGCTACAGGTAAGTTTTGTGTCACAAACTTCAGAGGCTCAGCGAGCTGCCAAGCATACTGTCGAGGGTGCCACCTCCCCTCCCAACGTCTGGTCCACCCACAGCTGGGCACCCTCTGGCTGAGGAGCATCAGCCAGGAGGGAGGGGCCCTGGCCCACTGTCATTCCAGAATGTGACACTCCCAGGGACTCTCTCCCTTGAACCCTTCACTCCCTCTCCCGTCCGGACCCTCTGAGCTCATCTGTGCAAGCCAGCGTCTTCCTGATTTTGTCCTGTGGCCTCAGTGGGGACACAGCACAGGGCCCCCAGCCTGGGCATCACCTATGGGTTCAGAGCAGGGAGCTAGGGCTCCACACCCCAGCCTGCGAGACCAGCACAGTGACACCGCCCCCAGAACTTCCCTGAGAACCTCCCTGAGAACTGTCCACAGAGAAGGAAGCAAGATTAGAATATTCTCAACATAACCCACATGCAAAGGTGAGCACCCGAAAATACAGGATCCTGAACCACCTTGATAGAGAAAAGGATTCTCGCTAGTCCTCTTGCTCACCTCCTAACCAGAGAGCCTCGTCAAACGGTAACAGTCCTACTGCGGGGTGAGCATGAACCCGGAGCGGGAGCACAGATGCAACAGCCCCAGGTCTGGGCCCTGAGCCCACGACAGAGCAGCCCTGAGCCCCTTGGTCCTCCTACCTCGTTGCCCAGCAAAGCAGAAACACATGCTTCCGAGGCGTCGCAGATGGCTGTGAGGTCGTGGCCCCCCTCCAGGGCCAGAACGATCCGGCCGCCGGCCAAGCCCATCAGCTGCTTCGTCAGGTGCCCGAAACCTGCAAGAGGAAACGGGAGACGTGAGCGGAGGATGAGGGTGGGCCGCGGAGCCGACGCCTGGCCGGGGATCAAAGCGCCCAGAAACGCATTACATCACATTCCAGAGACCCTGGGGGTTGGCGCTCCGGAACACATGACAGAGGCCAGGTCTGACTGTGATAAATTCACTGAAGAATTTCAGTTTGGGTCTCTTTTTGATCCGTTTGAGAGCAGGAATTATGGTTTTGGTGCTTTGATTTTATAATGCCACAAATCATCTCGTTTGGGGGAAGGAAGGGACCCCAGGAGGAGCCCCTTGGCTTGCACGCTGGGACTGCAGAGGGGGGAGCATGAGTGAGTGTCCGTGGCTGTGCCCGCACAGCCTGGAGACCGGAGGCCCGGGGGTTCTGGTCAGCGGTGCTGGGCACACGCGTGTGCGTGTCCATTCGTGGGCACATGCACCCCCAGGCGGGCCCCTCCCGGACTCTCACACACCGCGTCTGGCGGGTCTGGCTTTCACCAACAACCACAGCACGCCCCCCTCACTGCATCCCCTCCCGTCCACAGAAAGTGCCTGGCGGGTAATGGTGATCGCCATCCTGGCCGGAACCATCTGATGCTGATTAGAGCCAAACAAAACCACACCACCCTGCTCAGAGTCCCCGTCACCAGCTGCCATCAGCGCATGGGGCCCAGGGCTCCCTGAAGCCTCGGCTTCGTCCGTCTGACGGACGCAGCGACGCGGCCCCGGGGCCGCCGCGGGAATCACGGGCGCGACTCGTTCTGCGCGTCACCTGAACGCGCCTTTCACAGAGGGAAGGTTGGCGGCCGCCCTGGATCGAGCACATCTGGGGACACCGTTCTCCCACAGCACCCGCTCACTCCGCGTATGTCACATCTTGGTGACTCTTGCGCTATTTCAAACGTGCTCATTATTACTATCACGTCATGGTGGGCAGGACTCCCCGACAGCTCACGCGACCGCGAGCACGTTCTCGCAACAAAGTCACTTTCACTGATGGTTTGTATGTGGTTTTGCGGACAGTGTTAGCGCACGCCTAATGCTTCGGTGCACTGGGAACCCCCAATTCACCGGCCTGGCCGCGCCACTGCACCTGCTTTACTGCGGAGCTCGGGGCGAGCCCGTGAGGCTTGGGCAGCGGTCCGGCTGCGTGCGGAGGGGTGCTGGGCACACTGCTCCCTCCTGGCCCTCTGCCCGGTCCCTGTGTGGGCCACTGGGCCTTGGCCGGGTCAGGGAGGCTCTGAGATCTGTGCTGGATGGAGCACGGCCCCCACGAGAGCTACCCTGCGTGTCTGGGTCCACACCATCCTGCTGTGCGCCCTGCGCTCTCTGGGGCAGCAGGCGCGCTCACACGATGAGGAGAGTTTCCTCCCGTTGTTACTAAAGGGGAGGCTTGAACTACAGAGCACACCTCACCCCACACACAGCAGAATCCAGACTGTGCTCCCGGGCCATCTGCAAACCCGACTTACATTTGGCCGAGAGGTTGTAGCCGCCGAGGGGCGTGGGGTGGCCCTCCACAGCGTCGAAGCCTGACGACACGAGCACCACGTCTGGGGCAAACTCGTTCGCGATGGGCATGACCACAGTCCTGCAAAGGCAAGAAGGGGACACGGGGTCAGTGGGAGACACAGACACGGAGCGTGCACGGCCACTGACAGAGCCTGCTCGGTCTCCCCTCAAGGTCAGCACGATGAGGGCTCCACAGGCAGCTGCGATCTAATGGCTCGCACTCAGAAGATCAACCCAGTGTGACCGTGGCTCATCTCACTGAATCCTAAATGTCCAAACCGGTAAGCCCCAGTGTGAATGCCCAGTGGAGCCACAGCACAGGGATTCTTGTGTCGGCTCACTGGTACGTGGCAGGTGACCTGTAACCCCCATGGCACCAGCTGCCCACGCTGCTAAAAGCCCTCCCCACTCCTCATCCCTGTCCCTTGCCCATCCTATCTTGTTCCCGTAGGCGGGGGTAGCTCTGCGCCCCCCTACGCTCGCTTTATGTGGCCCCGATTCAAGACAGGCACAGCCACCGACCACCCCCAGTACCAGGGGCCCAGAGTTGTGTGTCTGAGAAGGTGGGGGAGCCCCCGAGCAGCCCTGGCCCGGAGGGGACCCTGGTGTGCTCCTTCCACCCACCCGAGGCCACAGCACCAGCCACACGTGACTTGATGACCCGCATGCCTGCGTGCGCCAATCTGACACCTGGGATCTGTAAAGGGACAACTGGTGATCAAATTTAAGAGAACGAACAGGTTCAAAGTATAAACACCCACTGAGAAGTTCAGTGGCTTAGGGATACCAGGGAAACAAGGAAAACCGTCGACTTGAAAAGTAGAAAACACACTTCTTAACAGGAAACCACCACTCACGAACATATCAGCACACACTATAAGTACACGCGCTGTGCTCTGCATACGTATTACGATGAGAAGCTAAACAACTTCATTTGTCAGTTAAACTCGCTTTATTCGATCCTGAATCCATCACCACGGACTTCCAGAGTCTCCCTCCTCCCTCTGGGCTGTGTGCCTGCAGCGGGCTGGGAGGTGGCTCGACATCACGCACGTGCCGGCAGCTCCGCAGGACTCCTCACTTGCTGGCGGCTGCGGGAAGTCCGTGTTTCCACGTCTCCCGCAGGTTGGACCACGTTTCTGTGGCATCAAAGGGCTGCTTCCTGTTCCCGACCCACTGCTCACCTCGGACCCAGAAGTCCGTCAAACGGGTATCCACAGGCCCGCATGGGGAGATGGTCGCATGCCCGCGGCCCGGCCCACGGTCCTTTCCCTCCCAGGTCAGCGGGAACACCGGGGCCACAGAGCAGCAGGGCTGGCATGAGAGCCTCCACAGGCTCTCATGTCTGGTAGTATAAAATAAAATTTGCCCTGCAATTCGCCCTTTATGTTTGTAAAGTCAACTCCATAAAGCACCAGCGTCGACCAACAGAAGCAAAATTAACCGTCTCTCTGCTCAGAACGATTCCGGACTGCGATCCTCTCGAGACATCCCTCTAGTTTCGGAGTGGATGGACAGTCTGGGGCGCTATGCACAAGGTGAGGAGCCCGCTGCCCGTCTCTGCAGGAGGCGTGGGACGCGCACGGCCCGATGCTCAAGTACCCCGCCAGCAAGCCCTTCCGAGAAGCATGTCCGCGGTGCGGGAGCAGCTTCCGGCGTCCCCCTCATCAAGTCAGGCACCGAGAAAGTCTGCCGTACACACAGGCACCAACCTCGCACACGGGCCCTCGGCCGGCCGAGAGCCTCACTTCTGGAACCTCACACTGGGCCGGCACAGGCCGGGGTTGGCTTCCGAGCCTCTCACGGCTTTCCTCTCCCTTCCGAGGCTGTGCCCAGTTCAAGCAGCCGCCTCTGGACTGCGTCTGCCACAGGCTGTGCAGGTGGCTTCAGGGGGCCCAGGTCTGCATCCGGGGACATCCGCTGGGGGCTGCAGGACCACCTGTGACTCCTGACCAGGGACCCGCCAATGGCCAGAGAGTAAATGTTGTCTTCGGGCCACGGGGCCCGCCGAGATGACTCGCACTGCTCTTGTTGTGTGAAAGTGGCCACACCCGTACGTGAACACATGTGCGTGGTAGGTTCCACTAAATCTTAGAAAACATGTGGTGGGATTGGGCCCAGGCCCACTTCAGACTCTGTCAGGACGACTCTGGTAACGTTATTCAGCACTCGACGCCTGCCCCGGACTGTAACGTGTTTCCTTGCGTCCCCTGGGATGCTGCACGAAAGTTCTCAGGCTCTGCCAATGCAAAGTGCGAACCAGAGTCTTCTAAGCAGACTGTCTGCTTCAGGGCCCGCGCCGGAGCGTGGGTTAATGGTCCTGCCACGGCGGCCACGGTGGCCGGAGTGCAGGACGTCCTGGGTGTGGGCAGGAGGGCGGGGGAGTGCCTCGGAAGCCGGGGCAAGTCCCCTGCGTTCACCTCACGGCCAGAGACACGGTCCGCCTTACCACGGGAGGCCGATTTCCCTCGGTGGCTCCCGACGGCCAGCAGGGCCGGTCTACACTCGCCAATGCCTTTCACTGCCTTTGCCATTCCAGAGAGATGGTTGTTTGATTATTTTAATGACGTTCCTGTCACATAAACTTTGTCTTCCGGCAGAAGAACGGTTTCAGCCATGTGTTTGTCCTGCATCTTACAGCCAAGACCTTTCTTCAGTGAGAACCACAGACACCTCGTGTAGACACTGGCTCATTCACAAAGCGCTTTAGCAGCTGTTTTGAAACAAGTGCCTGTGGTGGGTTCTCTGCTCTGAAGCACTGCGGAGCTATTTCGCTTCTAATCCACAAAATTTAAAAAAAAAAAAAATAGCCCTTTTAAAACCATCATTAGAGGAAGTTAATACCGAGAGAGTCCCTGGCGTCTCTGCTTGCTGTGTGGCATTGCCGCGAAGCCAATCAAAACAAAACGTGAAGCCCCGTGTCTGTGTGTGCGCGTGAGCGGGGCACGCCCATCAGCCACGCACAAGTGTGAGCTGCTGACGCACGCGCACACACTCGTTCTGTTTTCCCGGTGTGGAACCCTCCAGGCTTTGATCTCAGTCACTTGCTAGCTAAGATGGTCTGCAGTGCTGCTGAGAGCCAGCTGTGCGCCGAGTGGAGCCCTGAGAACTGTCACCTCCCCTCGACACACTCTGCTTCTTCACCTGCAAGAAGGGGACTGAACGCAGCTCTCCTGATGATCCCGTCAGCCTTCTAGAATCCTCACATTATCATCCCACCCAGGAACCCCATGCTTCATAGATATTGCAAGGAAAATGGGAATCTGGGGGCGCCTGGGTGGCTCAGTCATAGGATGTCTGCCTTCCGCTCAGGTCATGATCCCAGGGTCCTGGGATCAAGTCCCACATCGGGCTCCCTGCTGGGTGGGAAGCCTGCTTCTCCCTCTCCCTCTTCCTGCTGCTCCCCCTGCTGGTGCTCTCTGTCAAATAAATAAATAAATAAATAAATAAATAAATAAATAAATAAAATCTTAAAAAAAAAAAAAAGAAAGAACAAAATGGGAATCTGGCCTCATATTTTATTTCTAGAATGAAATTTTAACAAACAACTTAGTCTCTGATAACAGATCTAAATATTTACAGCAGACCTTCTCTCAAATCAGCACTTTAAGGTGAGAGCTTCTGTGGGACCATCTCTGACCTCCTGCAGGGCAGCCTGAGGGCAGAGGGGGTGGGCTGGGGCTTCCCAAGGCTGCAGACCAGCCACTGTCCCCTCAGAGGCAGGAGGACGGGCATGTCTCCCAGAGAAGAGGTGGGCCGGTGTCTGTGCCCGGAGCACCCCTTACCGTAGGAAAGGAGCACACGCTCTCCACCGTGTCCCCTGAGCCCCTTCAGTGCGCCCTGGCTGCGGGGGCTGGGGCTCAGAGGGACAGACCAGTCGGAGTGACGGAGCCGGGGGCCTCTCTGCATGCTCCTCCTGGAGCAGCCCCAGGACGCTGCCCACTCCCTTCCCGAGGCCTTGTCAGGGCTGGCTGCCGGTGTGCTCCTCACGGACACAGCCCTCCCCGCCCCCCTGCAGCTCACCAGCCACGCCCGGACTTGCACGGAGGAAGGCTGTGTGTCCGGGACAGGTGCGAGCTGGCACGACAGAGGGGTGGCGTGAACACAATTTGCGAACATGAAGTAAGTATGCTGGCTATCAGTCTGGGGCTATTCCTGGGCAGGGACGGTGCCAGGCGCATTGCCGGGGCAGGCACAGCTGACAGAACTGGTTTTATAAGCCACCATAGACCATCGGATTACACAGGGTGTACAAACACGCCTCCAAAACCCACAGGGGAATCTGAATGCAGTAACCAGTTCAACGGTTGGTTCCAACTTCTGGAAGGAAACGACCTTTTGATTTGTCTCCCAACCAGGGCCCCACATAAAACACAGCAAACTCACGGTCATCGCAGGCCTCTGGCGCTGCCCCGTGCGCTGTCTCCAGGGGCTGTGCCCACCCATGCCAGAGAGCACTGCGAATGTGCGGGGGCAGCCCAGGGCCTCCGAGGGCCCCAGAAACACGGTCCACACCACCGGCCACAAACATCTCCTTTCACGAGGCGACCGAGAGCTCACGCGGCAGAGCCCGCTGCATCGTCCTTCTCGTGCATTTTTGGTTAAGCTACAGCTACAGAGCTCACAGGAGGTGGGACCGCCCAACGGACACACAGCCGCTGCTTCTGAACGGACAGACCCTGTTCCACAGGAGCCTGGTGCCCTCGGTAGCTGATGACACGATTTGAACCACCACAGCACTCGGATAATCGGAAACTCCTTTGGTTGTGTGCTGTGCAAACCCTTGCTTCGGGGGCCAGGAGGGGCTGGGGCGCTTGCTCCGGAGTCGGGGTCGGCTGCGCCTGCGCCTGCACGGCGGGCCTGGCCTCCGAGCACCTGCGCAGCTGTGGCCTCGGGGCTCTGGGAGCTCCACGTGTTGAGAAAGCCACCGGGAGCTGTCCTCTTCACCGGGGTCACCGGGCCCACCAAGTATTCAAACACCGCCGAGAGTCGCAGTCAGAACACCGATAAAAATGGGCGCCAAGCACTCTGTCCTGGCCGCCCCCCCGACAGCGGTGCCCGCCGCCCCACAGGCATTGTGGCTGGGCCCTCGGCCGTCCCCCGTCTCCTCTCTGCCCCCGCGCTGCACACCCACGGCCCCCGGCCCCGCACTTCCCAGCTCTCTGTGCTCTGCCTCACCCAGACCTTTCCCTGGTGAGGTGGGGACGCCTCTCCTCTCATCCTGCTAAGTGCGCCTTGTACTGACCCCTGCCCCTCCCTGCTGCTCCTGTCTGGCTGTCACTTGCAGAAGGTGGGGCACCTGGCTCTGCTGGCTTCTCCACACCCCTCCCGTCTGGCGCCCTGCCAACATGGGGCCCCTCCCCCTCTGCCACCGTGGTCCCCACCGGGCTCAGGCTCACGGTGGCTGCCCTGCCCCCACGTGCTCCAGCTCTGTCCCGTCACTGTCCTCAGGCCTGTCTAGGGCCTGCACTCTTGGCCACCAGCCACCCACCTCCTAGAGCTCCCTGCCCCTCCCCGCCTCCAGGAATAAACCGCAGAGGTGGCACTGCCTGCCACGGATGCCCCACAGACCCACGACCGGCCCGAGGAGCAGGTCTCTGCTGGGTGGGGTACCACAGCCTAGGCCTCTCCCAGCCGCTCCCCTCTTCTGGCTATGAAGCCAACCTGGGTCTCTACCTCAGTATCCACATGTTCTCTCCTGGGTTCCTACCCCGTTCTTGGCAGGACCCTGGCTTCCCCTGGGGAACTCAACTCCAAGCAACAAGTATTTAGGAGATGGCCCGTCCCCACCCGAGTCCCCTCAGGGCTCCCACTACATAGCTGTTGGACCTCCAGACCTGCTATGTTGGTCACCTGGCAGAGCCCCCAACATGCTCCTGGACAGACAGGGCCACGGTCCTTGTCCCCAGAGGTGGCCCCACATGCCCGCGGGTTCGCACCTGCAGGTCTCCTCCCGTGGGCGCATTCCTCTAGGACGCAGCCAGGAAGCCTCTGCCCCCGCGGGCAGCTGCCCCAGCACCGCGTCACTGCACTTGCCTGCGCGCACTACAGTCGTCTGAGGGGCCCTGCCACCCCGGCTCCGCGCCACCCCCCAGGAAGGCCAGCTAGACGCGAGCGTACGCACTCTGCTTCTAAATCACCAAAGAACGTCCCAGGTAAAGTGTCCCCGCAGGGGACAAAAGATGTGGATGCCCTTCGAGAGACATAACTGCCTTCAGGAAACAAGGTCCAGGGTTTGCATCCAATGTCTTCACGACAGTGAGTCCCGGACGGAGGCAGAGCCTCTGTGGGCCAGACCCAGCACTGTGAGCGTGGTGGGCGCCACCGAACTGCACGCCCCACGTGGCCGAGACAGGAAGCACTCTGTGCATTTCACCACGACAATAAAAAAATAAGTTTTTGCTTTTTTTTTAAAAAAAGCAACCCCCCCCCCCAAAAAAACACCTTATGGAAGTAACGAAAGTTCAAAGAGCTTCGATCTTTATGTCAGGCTTGAAAGGTTGGGGGCACATGAAATGAGTCTGCCCAGTTGCTCAATTTAAAGGCAAATCTCAATTCGTTAAAAGATTAAAGTTACCACTTCAAAATATCCAGTTTTTCTGACATCTTTGATAAACTTTATAAAATCACATTTAAATGGAAGTTACGATTTAGAAGCACACGTAATCCCAGTTTCATTTCCTGACTGCACGGGCGGGCCCGCTCGCCCCCAGACGGCAGGCAGGCGAGGGCTGAGAGCGCATCGTGGTGTCCGCCGCCCAGAGCCCTCGCCTCTGCTCAGCAGACTTCAAAGCCCGTCTGGCGGTGCGCTGGTTTGAATTAGGGTCGCCGTTTCTCCTCAGCCTGAGCCCGGGGAGAAAGTGCCGCGCCTTCTGGATTTCATTAGGGGCACCTTTCTTATCTCTTCTTCATCTCAGGCTTGATCTCCTGAAATGCAACGTGGCAGGCAACGGGTCTGAGGAACAAGGTGCTGCCCCCGAGGCCCACACTGCCCCTGCCCCCCTCCCCCCACAAGGGGGAGAAGCACAGAAGAAAGGGGAAAGCGGATCCTGACCCTTCTTCCCCCATCGATCGATGCCCGGGGAACCGTAAATTGTAAACTTCAAAGTGCTATTTTACATTAAAATCAATAAAAAACCCCCAACCCTGAAACAATTTTCCTTTTCAAAAGAGCTATTTAAACTTTACAAAGTTCGCTTGATAAGGTATCATCGCATACGCTTGGCAGAAGATGAAAACGGAATGTCAACAGCAACTCAGAGTGAAGGGTTCATCTTAAAGGCTGGTCTGGGGTGGGGGGGCCGGGAGGTCCCCGGGCTGGAGGACGACCTCCCGATGCTGGGTGTCCCTGTGTCGCGACCAGAGCACCCAGGGGACGTGGTCCTGTGGAAGCCGGGCCGCAAGCCGGCGATGTGCAAGCGGAGCCCCTCCCCCACGCTGTACACCGGTCCCAGCACAGCGCCACCCTCCGCCCACGCCGGAGCTGACCCGGGTGCCCCACCTCTCACGGCAGCTGTCCAGACATTTTACCCTCCACGCAGCCTCCCAGGAGGGCCGGTTCTCAGGTGGGGGGAGGATACAGGGGTGCTGGCCGCAGGGCGCCCCACGGACAGCAGTGAGGACCCTGCTGCTGGAGCCGCACGGTTCGGATTTCGAGAAGCGGACAGTCCACCGTGTACATGAGCAAACTTTCAGATGTTCTATCTGTTTGGGGGAGTACCTCCCCCTTAAATTAGGCAGGCAAGAGTCAAAATCCTATTCCCTCTGATCAGGAGTAAGAAGAAACATCAACATTAAACCCATGAGATCAGAGGAAAAAGTGACTCAGGAAAATCTGGGCAGAGAAATCACCTAGGGAGGTGACGGGCTCCGCCCTGTAAAGACCGGCCTCACTGCTTGAGAGGCTGACCTACGACCCGGACCTCTTCGAATTGGAGCTGACCCGCTGGGGAAGGAACTTCCGTGCACAGGGCAACACGTGCCCTGTCCCACCATTCTGAGTTTGGAGCTGAGCGAGGAGATGCGGTGAAGGGTCCATGCAGGCTTCCCACAGAGCAGGGGGCAGCGCCTACGGCAGAGCACTTACAGACGAGTCCCCTGATGGAGTCGCACCCACCAGAGACACGACACACACGGGCACACCTGCATGCACGCAGCCATGTGCACACGTATCCACAGAGACACGCGCACACACGCACATACGTCCACAGAGCCATGTGCATCACGCCTGCACACGCCTGCACACATGTGCTTTCTGTTTAGATCGAGCAGGGTAAGAGCACAGAGCTCGAGAACGAGGCAGGGAGAAAAATTCACTGGAAACCTCGCGGGGCTCCAGTTCCTAGCGCACTGACAGGGCTGTCTAACAAAGACCAAGAGCCTGTCAAGCTCCGACACCGGACATCACCCGTTTCGCCAGGGGCCCCGGGACCCCAGAGACGGCGTTCCTGGGAGACGGCGGGGGCCACCATTTAAAATAAGAGGGGGGAAGCCTGCGTTGCCAAGCGCCCGTGTTTGGTTGCGGGGATTACTTCAGTCTGGCCCAGATCAAAGTCGAAATCACCATTTGACGACACAAGCAAACACGGCGCTTACAGAAGATCACCCCGCGGCTCTGTCCTAGCGGGAAAGCAGCGCAAAGCGGGTGGACGGCCGGGGAGCGGCCTCAGGTTGCGGCCATCAGGGAGGAAGGCTGGCTTCTCTCGCTCGGCCTCGCACAAAGCTTTGTCGCAAGGCAAACCAGGAGATGAGCCAATCTCAGCTGAGCAGCCGCTCTCCGTGAACACCGCGTTTTCTGAGCGCGGCACCCAACGCCTGGCCTGGGCCTCAGCCACTTTCTCACCATCGAAGCCCAGGGGGTTCCTGCTTCGCAGGGGAAGTCCAAGACAGCCCGCGGCCAACAGGAGGTGAGAAGACAGGTCGGAGACCCCTCTGCTGGCTTGAAGAACCAACGGGGAGAAGCACCAGACCCCAGAGCCTGTCTCCACCGGGCACCGTGAGGGAAGCTGCGGCGGCCAGCACGAAGGAAGCGCGTGCGTGAAGGAAGAGCGAGACCACAGAACGGCAGGAAAACCGCGCAAGAGCTGGGAATGCGGGAGTGGAACTCCTGATGGCTTTATAAATGCCTGTGGGACAGGAAGCCAGGACACTCACCTGAAGGCCGCCAAGTACTCCGCGTCTCCCATGGGGGGGTCAAGGCCGCCGGTGAAAGCCATGTTGACGTTGAAGCCCACACCTGGCCCTGTGCCCACCTGTGTGGAAGAGAGAAACTCCTATCACAGGCCCTCAACCAGAGACGGAGCAGAGCACCCGACTCCTGGTGCCCCCACGGCCTCTGACTCGCAGATTTCCACGGCGGAGTGCGGTCCCAGAAGGCGGGGCTCCCGGCCCCTCGAACGTGGGGTAGCTGCAGGAGGCGCCGGCAGTGTGGGAAGATGGGCAGCCGTGCACTGCGGATGCCAACACGGCACCACCAGACGGGTCTGTGAAGGAGGCTGTCCTTCCGACTTCCTCCCAAGAAAGAAGACCAGAGTCTGATGACACTTCTCCCCGGGGTGTTGGGGTCTCTTTGTTCAGGGAGGGCAGGCTCTGCTGGGGGAGTGGGGGTCACGAAGGAGCCTCTGAGACTACCGATCCCGCCTCCCGTGGGGCCTGGACAGGGACAGGACAGCACCAGCGCCCTGCCTGAGGGACGGACAAGAGCAGTGGCCTGGAGGCGTTTCAATCATGCAACGAGGGCCTGGAGGAAGGGGGGCCCCATGCCTACTCTTAGTCTGCCCAGATTAGAGCCAGAAATCACGTCCAGTCTTTCATTTGTACTAATAAATGAAATAAAGCCCGCATGTGCACATGGGACGGAATACAGTCTGACGACTGCCTGAAATCGTTTGGGGCAAATGTGAACGTGAAGCCATCGCTTCCGTGTGTGCGGGGGCTGTGCGTCCCGGCACTCTCACCTCCAGAGCAGCCCCGCCTCGGCCCCTCGGACAGGCCTGCACACCAGCAGGCGGCCCCTGCTTACCTCGTCCGGAGCCCCACTGCCCGGGAAGAAGTTCCCGTCGTCATAGCGGTGAAGGGAGATGTACAGGACATTCGGGTCATTGTAGAAGGCCTGCTGGGTCCCGTTTCCGTGGTGAACGTCCTGAAAGAGCGGGGCGAGAGGACTCAGTGCCGCCAGACACCTCCAGCAGGGCCTGGAGGGAGTGGGGCTGAGGTGACAGAAGGAAGAGGCCCCAGCTGTGTCCCAGTGGGTCATGAGCTCACGAACTGTACCACACTTGACGGCTGGCTCACCGGGACGAAGGCGCCGGCAGGCTGACGGCCGATGATGGGCGGCTTTCTGTGGCGAGAAGCCATCTGTGCCCCTAGGCCTCAGCCATCTCAAGGCCCCATGAGCAGTGCCCAGTACTGGGAGCTTACTGGGTATGCTAGGCTGTGTGTGGTGTTTCTTTTCCCAAATGGAAAAGGACCCTGCAGTACATATGATAATCCTCCCTGAGCACCTGCTTTCCTTTCCCCTTAAAACAATTATCAAATCATAAATACCAAACAGAATAGGGAAGAATAATAAAACGAACACATCTGGTGTCTATCCCCAGGATAAGAAGCCGTATTTGGAATTCTGATAACATACATAGAGTTTTTACCCTCTCAGGGCAGTGGGACTGTGAGAAGAGACACCACCTGTAGGAAAACGGGAAGGAGGCTAAGCCAGCATGAGGGGTCACCAGGCCAAAGTAGGAAGGTGCTTCCGCCAAGAGGGACAGAGACGCACGGTGCCATGTCAGGCTGTGGGAGAGTGTGGCCCACACCCTTAGGTGGACGTGTGAGGTTGCGGCCATCACAGCCACCCCCCAACCCCCCAACCCGCCTCTCAACGAGGTCTTGCCATGGATTACCCTTCGATTGCTGCTCTCAACCACAGGCACATTTCTGGACATTTTAGGGCCCAGCTATCAGCAGGACTGGCTGATGGCTGTGAAGTGGACTCACGACTACCTGCATTTCAGGTAGTTTCCAGGAAGTTAAGTCCCCCAGATCCAATGTCAATGGAGGCAGAAAGCCTGCCTCGTCTCTGCACAGGGGACGCTGTCTGCTCGGGGAAGCACATGGGCTCCCAAACCCCAGCCCCTCTCAGGGAACAGGCCCCACTTACCCAATCCACTATGAGGGTCTTGCTCACATCCAGCCGCTGCTGGAGAAGCTTGGCTGCGATGGCCACGGAGTTAAAGTAGCAGAAGCCCCTGCAGGCGAGAGGACAGACAGAGGGAAAAGACAGGTTCTCACCAGTCTTCACACGATGCGTGGCAGAACCAGCTGCAGTCCCATGAGAGTTCAGGAGGGTCTGGTCAATGCCCGGCTCCCTCACTCGATGCTACCGATCGACAGACAGGCCCCCCCACGTCCCCCACGTGCACACCGCCGAGCTGTGGCGAGAAGCCCGTTCCACGGTGTACCGGCACGCCCTGGCCCAGAACTAGGCAGCCGCTCACCGGCCGGCCTCCGCAGAGGATTGAGGTCACGTATTTGACCTGCTTCCTGCCTATCAGTCCAGGCTCTCAGATGTGTGACAGTGAGGCACACATCACTCCCGTGAGTAACTCTGCGGTCTTCTTCAAGAAGGCGCAAAAACAAGCTAACAACGGCATTCAAGTAAGACCGAAAATCTTCTAACTCTGGTGTTCCCTTTGCCTGAATTACCGCAAAGACAGGGAAATTTGGGTGGTTTTGTTTTGGGAACCCAGGTGTGCAACCTGCAAGCCCCCCGCCCCCACCACAGCAGGACACACGCCTCTGGCGCCGGCACCCAGAGCTGCAGGGGCACATGCACCCAAACGCCCCAACAGCTCTCCCCCCAACACGCTCCTCAGTGCTCCATCTGGGTCCGTTTGGGTTCCGCTCCAGGATATCCAACAGCTTAGATTCAGATTAGAAAACTGCCTTCAGAGGAAGGAAACACACAGGATCCTGACCCTAACAGCATGGAGGGTTCTGGGTCGTGGCGTCACCGAGCCCAAGGGTTTCTCGGGGAAGGCAGCGAGTGTAACCTGAAGCCGCTCTCAGGAGCTTGCGGGCACTCCCTCCTCCCTGGGAAGGAGAGTCCTTTCTCAAACCACAGTCCGATGCCCTCACTGTGCGTGTAGAGGACAGAGGGCTCCCGCTGGCCTGGGAGCCAAGGCCCAGGCTCCTTCCGGAGTGCGGGTTCAGCCCTCGGTTCCTCAGCCTTGTTCTAGCCGCCCCCGACCAGGCTCTGGCGTCCCCTCCCTGCGCTTCCTGGCTTCCCAGCCGGGCTCTGTCTGCCAACCCATCACTACTCACTCTTCAGGGGACAGCCTGATGTCACCTCTCCCACCTCCCCTAGCAGGGGACATCCACCCTCCTATGGTGCCCGTCCTGCTCGCTGGACTGGTTTCCCAGGTCGCACGACAGGCACGTCTAGCCCACCCCCAGGCACCAGGTACCTGGTGCACAGCTGGTGAGGCCCGGTGTCGGGTCCCTGTGACCCCATCCCAGGTGGGTCCCCACCTGCCACCGCTTGTCCCCAGGGCACCTGGGCAATCTGCATTCCACACCTGCTGCCTCGCCAGCTCCACAGATATATGCATAGTCAGGGCTAGGATGAATCCCAGGGAGTTCAGACAGCTGGACCCTGTGCTCATGACCTTGAGAGGTCAGCCTCAGTAGTACCAATCCATAAGCAGGTCAGCTGGAAGACCACATGGGAGATGACCTGAGGAGTTTGGTCAGAATGTTCTAGAACAATGAAGTGCCACATGAACTTGTTCTGGTGCAATTCAAGTCTCCACCCAATTTTTTACTAGAGTGAAGGCTGAGAAGACTTGTCTAGACTGACATTTGTAGGTTCCTGATTTGAGCAGCAAAGGTCCCCCGGGCCGCTCTGAGCTGCGCTAGTCACTCGGGACCGTGTTTTCACTCAGGTGCAGCCCAGCCCTTTGAGAAGAGGAATCAGAAACCGGCACACCCCTGCCCACCACGGCCGCGTGTCCACTTACATGGGTGTGCTCTCCTCCGCGTGATGTCCTGGAGGGCGGACCACGGCAAAGCCGTTCTGCACACGACATCAGATGGAGGAGAAACAGGGAGGAAGAGGGGTTCACATCAGTAAGAAAATGAGCACAGACGGGACTGCTGGCAGGTTCAGAATCACGCAAGGACATAGAGCCACAGCACGTTGGGCTCACAGACGGGGACAGGACAAAGGGCTGGCTGTAAGCACTTCAAAGACGTCTGGGTCCCTGCTTTTAAAGAGATCGTCTGGTTGTCACGGTCAGTAAAATAAAAGGTGAATTTGTCCCTGACGTTTTATCTTTGATGGCTCAGAAGCAAGAAGGCTTGGAGCTGCTTAGCTCGGGGATCTGGATAGGAGTGGACGGGGCACCCTGGGCACCAGTATCCCCAGGAAGCCACTTGACAGGAACCCTAGGTGCAGATAAAGTACAAGGGGCTCAAACCAGGGGCTCCTGCCCGAGTTTGGCCTTAACACGAACAACTCGGCTCCCAGGGGAGTGGGCACCATAGAAAACAAGCGACCCATTTACTTGGAAGAAGTAGCTCAGAGGCTGGAGAAGCTGCCCCCGCCCCAGGACCTCTAAGCCACTGATGCTTTAAAGAGCCATCTGTAAACCACTCTGTAGCCCCTGCAATGAAAACGACTTAAATGGGCATGTCGCGTCTCGCCAGCAGGAAGCTGTGTGGTCACGGCTGGGCATGGAGCCCCAGGGCCGGCTGACCGTCGAGGACGGGGCAGTGGTGCTCAGCCTGTTGCAGGGCCGGCTCTGGGAGGGACAGGGTGAGGGACACAGGCATGTGGGAGCTCCACCTTTTGCACTCCCAACGCTGTAGAACCAAGCCGTCCCTGCACACGAGCCCCACAGAGCGGTTCTCGGGAGTGTGGGCTGCAGACCTCTGGGGGTCCCCGCGCCCCTCTGGGGGCCTGTTCTCCTAACAGTCCTGACTTGGTTTGCCTTTCTCGCTGTGTCGACAGGCACACGACGGTGCCAGGCAGTGCCAGCAACGGGCACTAAGTCCCCACCCGTGAGTGCACACCTCCTAACACCCCGAGCCAACAAAGGGGAAGGACGGGCAGGTGCATGTGGGGTCAGGGGCCAGACTCGGGCTGTCGTGTGAAGAGGAGCAGTTTGGCAGACGTGCGCCCTGAGCTCTTCCCGACACTCAGAGGACCACCCCCCCCGGATGGGATGTGCGCTGATGTGAACTATTTCAAAAATCAGCGATTCCCGACACTGTGCGACAGGATGGGTCGGGCTGCTGGAAGATCTGCATGATTCAAGGAGCCCGTACGTCCAGGTGGGGAGGACGCCGCGCTGCAGAAGTCCGGTGTGCACAAAAGCTGCCGCCAGCCTGCAATACCCGGCAGGCTTCACTGCTACTGTTTCAGGGCCCACAGTGCCGCTAACCTCGAGAGACTGCCACGTGTGGGCCTGTGGTGGAGCACCTGAGAAGAACCTCCACGGTCATCTGAGAGAGCTGGGTACACCCCCCGCCCGTTCCCGCCTCCGTGTCAGGCCAGGCGCCTTTATGTGCTTCTAGTGACCACAGTCGCCGGAGACGGAGGCAGAAGCAGGTCTGGGACTACAGCTCGTCCACTAAGACGGGCGTTCCTGTTAGTTTCAAATGAATAACTATGTTTTTAAAGTGCTCGGTTTCAACCTCTAGTGCGGCGGTCACTGGTGATGACACCCGTATGCAAAGCTCCTGGGGCTCTTCAACAGAGGGTAAGAGTGCAAGGTGCTCCCGGGGATCAGCAGGTCCCGCCTTTGCCCCTGGACAGGAGCCGTCCTCCCCGTCACCATCCCCCCGCCCGGAAAGCCCCTGGCAGGCTCCTTTCTGGGCCCGTTACTGCAGGGTGCTCACCGACCTTCAGCTCCCCCGTGGCCACCTTGAAGACCAGCTCGACCACGCAGCCCACGGCCAGGCGGGCCGCCCCCGACGAGTGCACCTCGTTCCATATGGTGTCGCTGTCCACCTGCGGAGACAAGGGTCCTGCCATAAGGGGACGTATCAGCCGTCACCCCTGCCCCCCACTCCTGCGGGGGCCTTGCAGCTGGGGGCTTGCGAAGCCTGTGGGACCCCAGCACAGAGCCGCTCACCTCTTCTTCACTAATTATACAACACACCCAGCTCATATTAGGGCTTACTTTTTTTTGAAAATATGACAAAAAATACTAAATAGGAAAAGAACCACAAACGCAGCAGGAATGAGAGGTGCGCGACTTTACCCCTTCTGAGGGCTCACTGCTTTCCCCAAGTGCTTCAATGTGTGTGAGGTCAGAGCAAGGGCGTCAAGGTCACCAAGCTCCTTGTCTGTCTGGTGTCGCTGCAAGTACAGGGGAGCGTTACTATCCGCAGATAAGGAAAGTGGGAATCGGGTCTCCCCACAGGAAGACCTGACCTCGTGCTGACTTTAACGAGTCGCTCCAGACGTGGGACGGGAGCACGAGGGACGAGAGTGGGCGCAGGGGGTGGGAGGAGCTGGCCCTCGGGGGCCGTCCTGGGGGGGGGCATGCACTGCTCTGCCCCAGTGACAGGGTGTTGGCCCGGTGGGCTGTTCCACCTCAAACAGAGAAACGTGTGTGGCACAAACAAGTTTAGGTCATTTCTGTTTGTTTACTTAGGCTCATTAGATTTTTTTAGAGCTCTGGCTACTGTGCGCATTAAAGGAGACAGAGAAATTTCAGCAGCCAGCTCTGCAAGCCCGTGGGGGCAGGACCGGAGGGCCCAGACGAAGCACAGAGCCCCTGGGAGCCCGGGCAAGGGCCCCTGGGCACCATCTCCAGCTGCGGGGCAGCCGGAGCCTCGGGCACGCTCATGTGCCCTTTGTAAAGGGGACGCGCCCAGCCCAGTGAGAGTTCTGAGGAGCTGCGCGTTCACAGGCTGCTCCCCTGTAACAGTGTCTGCCAAGTCTATGTGAGAGCCCCTCCTTCCCAAATCAACCTCCTCCGAGCACCGAACGCTCTGGGACTCCAGAGACAGAGGCCAGGCAGCCACACAGAGGGGACACAGCCAACCTGCGCCTGCCCAGGTCCGTCCAGGCGCCCACGGGCCCCTGCCCACCTGACAAGGACACCGGTCATTATGCGGGGGGTGGATTTCCTGCAGCGAACGCTTGAAGCTTCATCTTCAAAGCAAGATGACTGAAAATACATTTATGAGGGGTTCGAGCCATTTCCGGAGGAGTGTTATTCTGTGAGGGCTATTCTTTTCAATGACCAAACCTCTGTGTTCTTTAAATAGTTTCCAAATGTCCAAAGAACGCTCTGCACTTTGCCGACTCTCCGCAGCATTAATATTCAACTTTCAAAGCCCAGCTTCTGTTGTAAATAACACGGGACCGCTCTTCACGGAAGTAACCGTTCAAACAGAGCTGTCCCGGCCGGCTATTCAGCTGCAGGGCCGTTCGTTAAAATCGAAGGTGACGGTCCTCGGGCGAGAGTGCCGGGGGGTCCCAACCTCGGCTGTGCCTTCCAAGAGGGTGAGGATGACGGGGCCAGGCTGGCCAGAGGCTGCTCCCCTGAGGACTGAACACGGTTTACACAGAACCACTCGATTATTTCTCCCCAGGACGAGAGGATTTGGGTCTTCCGCCCAGGGAACTGGAGCCAGGAGGCAGGCTGGACAACCCTCATGGCTCTCTGTGTGTGACCCCAGGGCAGAAAAGGCCCCATGATGTCCTGCCCAGAGTGAGGGGCCGGGTCCCAGACTGCCCCTGTCCTCAGAGGACCCAACAAGACGTCCCTCAGCTTCAGGGCCCGAGTCCTCCAGCTGCTGGCCACCAGGATGGCCAGGGTCCAGCCCTGGGTTCCAGGAGCACGAGGCTCGGGGGGGGGCAGGAGCGGCAAGCACAGCAAAGAGCGAAGGCCAGCCCCCCGTTGTCCTCGGCAAAGCCAGGAACGAGCAGAGGGAAATGTGGAGGCCGTGTCCTGCAGAAATTGAAAAGGGATGCCCCAGGGGTTGGCTGATTCTGAGCGCGACATGGCCCTTGGGGAGCCATGGAGCTGGGGCCACAGCTCCAGGGCACCCAGGGCCAGTAAGGGGGGCCACAGCCCTGGCAGGGACGGGAATTCACCCACACCAAGTCCCCTTAAGGGGAAACTGGGATCCTTGGGAGGTGAGCAAAGCAGAAGTTTCTTTTATTTCCTTTGAAAAAAAGTTACAATGATTCAAAGCCTCTCCTTAGCACAGGTAAGGAAAAAACCAGTTTGCAAGTAACTTTCACACACCATCACACACCCCAAATGTTAATTCAAACTAACTTTCAGGACAAGCAGAGCAGCCTCTCCCTACCTGTGTCACTACCCAGAACGCCCGTGCTACGCCCACCTTTGGCTCCTAGGGGCTATTTCGTTTTCCTGACCCCCCCCCGGGGGCGGCCCTCCCACTGGGGACATGATGCGCCCACATGAGCACTGTGCTTCTTTGACCTCCCTATAGAGGAAACGATGGGAAACCATCGAGAGAGAACCATCCCCTAAACACTCTATGGCTCACACTGTCCACTGATGAGTGCACGGGCTCCTTCTCTACCCAGCTGGACTTAGTGGCATCTCCCACCATCTCCCTGCTCTGGAGCACTTCTGTGCCTGGATGTGAAGGTGGGTGCTGGTCAGCCTGCGGGGGCTGGGCTCTGGACGCACACTGGGCGTGGGGTGGGGGGCTGCCTGGCTCCAGACCCCAGGCCTGACTTTAGCTTTCATTTGCAAATTATAAATCCTGACTTGCAGGGCAGCCGAATCCAAGCCGTTTTAAGTCTGGCCAAAAATTTGCCCCGAATTAAGAGATTGCAGCCTACTTACGATACAAAATAACTCTAGGGGGCTTGCTGGTGGTATGAGTAAATGCCGTTTATTCTCTTTCTGACGGGATAATTTTCAAAGCAGCGAGTTTTGTAAAGACTCAGGAAGAAAACAATTTTGTTTCATTTCCATAACAGAATCCAGACCTCGAGCTTTGCCCTGCGATCTGTAATTAGGCACACACTCGGCCGCGGCCCAGTTCCAGCCCGGGCGGCTCTGCTGTCGGTGCCGTCTGTCCGGCCTCGCCTCTCCGTGGCCGGCCGCGCTCTGGCCTGCAGGGCCGCTGCGGGGAGGCGCGGGCTTGCCCTCAGGGGTCTGCTCTTGCCCCCCACCCCCTCTCACCCAAGGCGATGGGAGCCGGGGGAGCCCCTCTCCCTTAACAAGGAGCTCTGGCGGGGGACACCTGACCTTCGCTGCGCCGAGGGAGGGGTGGATGTCCGGACTGGAGCGTCCTTCACGGTTCGGCGCCCACAGCAGGGTCGGGGAAAGCCGTGTGAAGGGCACCGGTTCTCCTAAGGAGACCTGAGCGGGTCTGCTTAAGGGCATTATCGCTCATAGAAAAGCAGCAAGCACAGCCAGGCTGGCGGCTCTGCACACTTCACGGGTCCCATAAACACCAGGCTTCCACGTCCTGAGCTTCAGCTGGGGCTTCGGGCTGGCCGTGGACGCAGCGACCACACACACCCTTGCTCTACTGTGCGATGGGTTCCCGGCCTGAGTATGAGCGCGCTATTTCTCCGCAGGCGAGGCGGGGACCCCGACCTGCACACCAGGTCCTGTTTCCAGAAGCGAGCATGGGTGCCAGACGACCTTCCCGGAGGAAGGTGCCCAAGTCCGGCCTCCCAAATGCTCCCAGGCTCCCAGGCCTTTGAAGCCACACGTGCGAGCGTGGGGCAGCCCCGCCCGCCAGACCCTGTTTATGGAAAACACCTGGCAGCAATTATCCACTCGGCGGAAAACAGGGCAGCGATTTCTGTGACCACTGGGACCCCGAGAACAAACAGAACATTATTTGCACATTAAAGAAATACTTACCCCAACACCACCGCAGGGCAGCCTGACAAACACAGACGTTAGCGAGCCTGCAGGGGGAAGGACAGCCAAGGTCAGGAGGGCAAGGTCACAGGCACCCCGTGGACAAGGAGCACAGCATGGGCTCTGGAAACGGGGTGCCCACATGGCACTCTGGCGCCTGTGGACCGTGTATCCACGTACTGAGGGGCAAACTGGCTCCAAAGGTTACAAGACATCACCCTGCGGCCCTGTGGCTTGGGCCGCGTGGGAACGGCCCCTGTGGATAGACCTGGAATTCTCCATGGCAACAGCCACTCCTCTGAGGCATGGGCCCCAGAGGTGGGCTTCTTCCAGCCTGAGCTCACGTACATCCCACAGAACCACCTGGTAAGGCTGCGTCCCGAGCACATCTCGCCACTCACACACCCAACCTGGGCCCTCAGTGAGCCTCCTGCCGGCCCTCACACTCCCAGGTTCGAGGCTCCGGTGAGCCCTGTAGACACGGAGGGACTCTCGGGTGTGTGAAGAGTGACAGCCCCCTCCCCATTTAGAAACATCCCCAGTCAACCTGGATGGCACGCAGCTAAGAAACCACAGTGCTGGAGCTGGCCATCCACGCCTACCTCAGCGCGAGACGCAGAGGCAAGTCCCCTCTCCCAAAGGGCTCAGCCCTGTGCCCCGGGACAACAGCACGGACTGCCTTCTTCCTCAGTGGGATCCACGGATGGCTGTCACAAGGCAGAGCCACCCCCACCCCCCAGAGTGCGAAGCCCACTTCCATGTGGCTGCCGCCCCTCCAGAGCTGACCCAGGAGAGGCCCTCTCTGCTGCCTAGCTACTCCCTGCTCCCTTATGCCTCGGCCCCGTGGCCCCCAGGCCTTCCTGGCAGGTTCCTTAGGCCAGCTTCGTACTCTGCTTTCTGGACCTGGCAGGGCTGTGCTCACTGTGGGGAGGCCCACTCCTGACACCTTCTGCCTGATCCAAAACACGGCCCCTGCCCTCAATGCTCAGGAATCGCACTACCAGGACCACAGGAAGAAAACAGGTCTTGGGTCACTGGACCTGGTCTGTGCCCACCTCACCCCAGCTCCTGGTGAGGACCACACCAGACCCCGAGCCCAGAGGCCCACATCATGCACCAGGCTCCGGTCTGCACCCTCCTGCAGCTCACGCAGTGCTCACGCTCACCAGGGCCACCCCTCCCCCACTGCCTCTGAAATGCCTGGATTCTGGGTCCACCCTAGTCCTGCTTCCCCTGTGCCCCCCACCCCCCAGCCCTCCTCCATGCTACGTCCCGCTGATGGCCGCTGCCTGGACCGATGGCTCCGGCTCTAGTCAAACGCCTTCTCAGTGGAGCCCCTGTGGGGCTGGGGACAGGTGAGGCTTCCTTCCCTTGTGCTCAGTGCCGGCCCATACCCGGCGATCTGCCCCGCGAGTGGGTGGGCGGCTGGCCAGGCGGGCAGGAGGCAGAATGCCGAGGAGGGTGGTTCCTGAGGGGCTTGCTCAGTATGGACCGTGACCCTCTGCAGGGAGCCAACAGGAGGGAGAAGACGGGCTGGGGGAACAGGCCCAGGGCAGGAGAAGGCATGGACCCCAAGTCTCTCGTGGTCCTACTTTGCCCCGTGCCCTGTAACAGGCCTTCCTAATGGCCTAGGGCATCGATTGAGGCCCGGTGAGTGGCTCTGACAGGTCCAGCCTTCCAAACGTACATGGCCCTGGGTGGCCACTGGGGCTGGGGATGGCTTCATGACCGGTTCTTGCGTCACAGACCTTCCCAACAGGAACGTGGCACTTTCTTTCCAGATAAGTCACAGGTCTGTGTGTGGGACTTCAGACCCAACTGTGTCCAAGTCCAAGGGAAAGAGCTTCTGCGAAGACACTGGATTTCTCTTTGTGAAATTAGAACCAATACGCTCTGCATTAAAAACATAAATCACCTAGCTATTTTGACTTGGCTCATTATCCAGCAAGCAACGATCAAAATAGTGAGAAAAGGTAGGATCTCACGCACTCCCAGGTGGGCGGTAAGCACGGAGCTCTGCACAGGGAAGCGGTTCTGGAAAGAGCTCCTGAGGCCCGTGGCCGTTCTCAGCACAGCTCATCTCCATCTGTCTCCTGCCCACTGCTCGCCTCTGGCCCCCTCTGGCCTCCCGTGGTTTGGGGCCACCATCACCTTGGTGAGGCCACAATTGTCCAGGCAGAAGTGGTGACTGATGCATTAAGGGCCACTGTGCTCTTCCCATCATGGCAGCTGCTGACAGGTGCACTGGTAAGACCGTGGACGTGGGGAAGCTACGTCCTCACATCATGCCTGCAGCGCGGGCTCTTCTCTCGACCCTTCCCGAACACTTCCAGGCACCGCTTGGCCATCTGACTGGTGACTGCCGTCAGGAGACACACTTGGACCTCCGGAAACCTTGAAGGCTGGGCCCCGCACACCTTCAGTGCGTGCAGCCCCCGTCAGCCCAGCTGCACCATGCCAAGCAGCACGACCTCGATGACCACGCAGGTCTTCTCACGTACGGCTTAGAAATTTGTGGATTCCATAAAAAGAGGGCAACTCACACAGTAGTGTCCAAATGCCCAATTAGGGTTGTTAGCAACACCTGAGGTCATCGCCAACTTTACTACGTCTGGACCAGTCAGACGGACAATAGGACTCCTGGTTAGAATAGCATCAGACATTTAAAAATCGATCTCAAGGGCAGAGAAGGTAACTGGTTAGGTGTCCTTGTAGCCACGGGAATGGGGTTTTAAACATAGTGTTTAGCAGAAAAGAAAGAGGAAACAATGATTGAGGATATCCTCGCTGTAAATTACACACAGACATACTCAGTGTGCTTCACAACAACGAAATGAACACGAAACACACTCAACACACTCAAAGGGCTGCAACCCCCGGGAGAGAAACAGGGATGAAGATAATGGGAAGACATTTCAGCAAAGAGGCCAGAAACAGGACAGGGGGCTTCAGGGGGCCAGTGACGTCGGCCTGATCTGAGGAGGGGCAACCCCATCATTGACCTGGGTCCAGGAGGTGCCAAAGAAGGGTCACCAGGAGCGCGACCGCTGAGGTCGGGGGTTACTGGTTCCATGCCTTGGCAGCACCGATGACTGCATGGGGCCCACGGGCATCTCTCCCGTGCTGGAGAACACTCCAGGCAGCCGAGGCATCACCCTGGCAGGAGCGGTGTTTCCCGGAGGACCCTGCAGGACCGTGGGGACCGGGCCATCCCGCCAATCATGCTGTGCTGGCCTTCCGCACACAGCCTCCTTGCTCAGCAACTCCCTCTCCCGCCTGTGGCCCAGCGTCCACCCTCTCAGCCTCCCTCCACGCTGGAGAAGTGTGTCCTCTGGGAGCCTGGAGGAAGGATGTCCGCCGATGCCTCTGCTCCTCCTCACCCTTCCTGGCTGGGTCAAAGCTTCGGGCTGGGAAGAGCCTCCGCCCAGAACTGGCAAGGCAGCCCTGGTGTCGTGGGGCATTTGCCCTGGAATCTGGCACACCTCACCTGGTCCCGCCATTCCAAGTCTGTCCCTTCCGCGCCTCGGGGGGCCTGGGCGGTGTGGCTCGCCCTGTGCTTCTGGGGCTGGCTCGTGATTGCTCCAAGGTGTTCCCTTCCTTTCCTCTCGCTTTCCCTGGGAGCGCCCGTGAGTCAGGAACACTCCTTTGAGTCTTTTCCTCTCACTTTCCAGGGGACTGACCGCCCCTACCTCCCAGCCTGGGACTGTCTACTCCTGCAGCTGCGTCTCATGGGACTTTCTTTAGTGTTCTGGGTCTCTTCCTGCCTTGCTGCTCTCGTCCAAGTTACGTGGCCATGGTAGCTCCTCTCTTTAAGGGTAGTAAGGACAGTTCTGGTTTTCTCTAGTGTCCTTTATCTCCCAGACTTCTGTCCTCTGAGCTGCCGTTTCAGATTGTGAAGTGCTTCCCCAGGTGCAGATAATCCTTGGTCATCTGTCCTCAGACGGAGGCCTAAAAGCCACTGGGCATTCCAGGCACACAGTGGGCATCTGAACTGGGGGCTCCCTGTCGGGCATCCTCATGTCAGCTTCCTTTGGGTTGGCTATTCTCTGAAGAGGGGTCTGTAATGTCTGCCTGAGGGCAGGGCCTGCATGAGGGGAGCCCAGCAGGGAGGGGAGGCAGGGGGTAGGCACGTGCCTTGCCCTGTTCTGCTCCTGACATTCGTCCCAGCCAGGGAGTCCCGTTCCCTTTCTGTCCGGGGGTTGGGAGGGCATGGGAGGCTGGGCTTCTCAGGACCTCTGGCCTAGCCCCTGGTCTGATTGCTCCCTACCCTCCACCCCAGGCCCAGGGTCTCTGCCATCTAAGTCCACGGGTCCCATTGGTGGTTTCTGTCCACAGCGCTGGAGTACACTTTGTGGCACCGGCTGTCCACCTGCTTCTCCAGCCTCTAGGCTCTCCTGCCGCTGGGGCCTTTCCCATCTCCCAGAGCAAGAAGTCATGTCTTTTGAAGACCTTGTTACTACAGGGCAGTGGGGCTCAGGAAGCAGATGACTGGCCCCCCAGGACCGAACCCACAGGTTTCCTCCTGGCCACCAGCTCCCCCCGTCCACGGACAAGAGCCACTGCAACCGTGTCAGGCAGCTCCGTGCCGATCGGATTTCCAGCACAGAAGATGTGCTCCCTAAGGGGGCAAGGCAGTGAAGGAAGGAGTGAAGGAGCGGGTGCGCACGCACGCACACACACGTGAGTGAACGGGGCGCACTGCAGCGGGATCCGCCCAGCACAGCGTGAGCAAAACCTCTGGGGACACTGGAGAGGAACCAGCCCGCCGCTTCTCTCCAGGTCCAAGGTGGCCAGGAGGCTGGGGTGAGAAGGGCCCAGGAAGGGCCGTGACCAGGGTGGGGTCTGCGCCCAGGAGCCCAAGGCGCAGGAGGCTGCTGAGACTCCCACCGCCTCCCCAGGCAGTGGATGCCCGTTGGTAAGTTCCAGACGCCAGGAGGATCCACCCGCCAGCACGGCGACCCAGACCCTGCAGAGAGCCCTCTCCAGGCTACCCCTCCCCTCTCCCCGACTCCAGGCTCACAGCAGGCCCAGGCCCGGAGCTTGAGTACCCCCGCCCCCCTGCCCCAATCAGCCTTGGGTATCGCCGGTTACAAGACATTCCACAAACCCAGGGCTTCTCACCAGCGTCGAGAGCACACAGCTGACACAGGCCTGAAACCGGCGGCCCACAAATGCCGACAGGGAGACCCTCCTCCAGCCCTCAGCTCGGTACCTGGTGCAGGCGCCACGCAGAGGGCCGTCCCCGCCGCCGCCGCCTGGGGCCGGGGTGGGACCAGCAGGCACAGGGCTGGAAACACCGCCTCGGGCGGTAAAGGTAAAGAAGGCCTTGAAATACCTAGAAGTTTCTTACTGTCCAGTTTCTGCCTGTTGAGGGGGTTTGTGCCGTACAGCAGGGCGTGCGCCTCCGAGTGCACCGTCTGCAGCTCCTCCAGCGTGGCCTTGCGTCCGCGGATGCACTGCAGCGACAGGGGAAGGGTTGCTCGTGTCTCCCGGCGCCCTTGGGGCCTACTGCCGCAGAGAACCACGCGCGGGAGAAGCACCACCCCAAGGAAACTGTATGCGTACACGGGCACAAAACTAGCTGGTTCTTGCAAAACAAGAAGTAGATAGCACCCAACACATTTAAAAAATATTTAAAATATGTTTTGGAGGGTTTACACTTTAATTATAACTTTAAAAACAGATTTAGACAGATAATTCCAGCCTTCAATGCTTTAACCTTCCCTGTCACCCAAATGATTTGGCATCAAATTGCTACTTTGCTTTCCAGCTGCTGGGGTCTGCTCGTCCAGGGAGGGGGGCTGCCACACCCGGTGGGGGCTGCTCTCTCCGGGCCCCTGGGCTCACACCCAGGCCCTGCACACCCCCAACCCCGGGATCGAGCCCCTCGCTGCGACCCGCACTGGGCCTGAAGTCAGAGAATTCGGCTTCTCATCTGCATGTCTGTCCACAGCTTCCTTTAAGGCTACACGGTTATTTTCACATTTCCCCAGAAATTAACATAAAATCTACTCTTTAGTTGGGCTACACTTAAACTTTTAAAAGGACGGTGGCTTATGGAGCGAGGTTAAAGCTAACATTTCACACTGACGTGGCTTTTCCGAGGGCCGCGGTCACACAACTGTCTACACGGCCGTGGAGGCCGCCGTGGTGGTCCAGGGGCTACTCTCGCTCCCCGCCACCTGGCGGAGGATCTGTAACTGCTCACGGGTGACAGCTTCCCAAGGGACACCCATGGACACAGAAGGGAAACGAGAGCAGAGGGAGCAGATGCAGGGCGGCTGTGGCCGGGTCTCTGCCAGCCTGGCCTCCTGGCGTGGACAGGGCCATGAGCTCCACGCCCTCCACTGCCAAGCTGGGCCCAACGCAGCAGCACGGGGAGGGGAGGCCGGCCCCTGGAGGGGGCATGCCAAGGGGCACAGACCAGGAGGCTCAGGCCTCCACGTGGCTGGTCCTGCTAACCTCTCTGTGGTCAGGCCAATTCCTCCCACCGTGTCCAGCGCCTGGACCCTGAGCTCTGCCACCTCGGGTGCCCGCGTGGGAGCCTGGGGGAGGTAGGGCCACCACATTCCCTTGGGCTGACTGAAGCAGGACGCGCACCGTGAGGTCAGCGTCCCCACCCATCGAGGGCACCTGGCTCTGCATCCCTGATGTCGCCATGCTGACACTGCACGCTTCACCCAGGCCTCTTCCCAACCATCTGCCGACTCAGGTCTGACCCCATGTCCGGTAAACCCCTCTCCTCCTTGGTATCCCAGTCTGCAGGTCTGAGGACCCCCTGCAGCCCCTGGCTGGGGAGTGGGTGACACTTCCCGCCTCGGGGCCACAGGAGGGCAGAGGGGTCCGAGGGTCTCATTGTCCCCAGGTGGGCTGTTTTGCCATCGCAATCCTGTGCGTGTCTGCTCTTCTGGCGAAGAAGCTCCCTGAGAGGCCCCTGTGCTGAGGGGACCCTCCCGGGAGAGGCCAGAGGGGAAAGAGCAAGTCATGGGGCGTAGGCCTTTGAAGGCGGGGCAGGGCCCTGGCTTGATCCCGTGGGGCGGCAGGAGGCACAGGACACTCGGGCACGGGAGAGTTCCTCCTAGGGGTGTCCGCCAGGGCAATGCTGCCCCCCAGTGGTGCAGCCTCTGGCCAGACCCCAGAGAGGGTGCCACACTCCTCACCAGCCCGGTGGGGTCACGTCCTCCCCAGAGGGCATGCAGGGCAGGAGGCTGGACCCAGCTTTCAGGCCCCTGCCCCCTTTGAAAACCACACATCATCATAAAACTGGTAAATATGGGGATCACGGGAACCACGATGACTTAAATCCCCATGTACCCTAGCTTCTGTACGAGGAGCAGGTGGACGCACGCAGCGGGCTCTGCGTACCCACTTCCCCGCACATGCCTGCTCGGGCCGGTCGGGGGGGGTGGTGGCTGTGACAGGTGGTGTGGTCGGTGTTCATCAGCTGTAGGGCTCTGCAGCACTGTGCGGGCCAGCCCGTGTCCCATCCTGTCCCTACTTGGGGGGACGTGTCTAGCAGGGCTCCTGGGAGGTGGGTGACACCAGGCCCCCTCCACAGAGGAGGACTTGCCCCGGAGCCCCCACCCTCCAAGCACACAGTACGGGCAGGGCCCTCTGAGGAGCACAGCGCTCCTTGTGACGGCTGCACCAGGGCCAAGGGCAGTTGGGTCGCTTCGTGGAAACGCTGCCCCGCCCCCAAGGACAAAGGAAACGCAGAACGTTGTTCAGGGCGGCCTTCCTGCCTTCTTGGACTGGGGCCCCACTGCAGCCAAATGTGGGGCCAAGTGAGTTCCAGGCCCTGGTGGCGGGGGGTGGGGGCTTGGCCTTCCTCGTGCGAACAACAGTGGCACCACCACTGCTGGACCGCAGGGACATGAAGAGCAGCCAGAACCTTCTCACTGGCCTCAGAGGGCGCTGCGTGCACGGGCTGACGTCCAGCCAGACTCAGCTTCCCACACTCCCTGCCACCTCGGAGGGACTTTACTTCTGGGGAAGCCCTCAAAGGCCTGAGGCTCTCCCTACGCCCTCCTAGCAGCTTCTGGAAATATGGAAGTAAGAGAACATTCCACAAAAAGCTAACAGGAAAGACCTCCTCTGTGGGCCTCCAGACGCTGCCCTTGGCCAGAGGCCTGATGGTGGCCTGGCCATGCATCCCAGGCGCCAAAGGGGAGCGTAGCTAGGAAATGATTTCTCCAGGGACTCGGCCAGAAGGAAAACAAGTAGCCGTAGTTCAGAAAGTGGGAGAGGGCAGAAACAGCATACAGAAGGGGTGCAGAAGGATGGGGCAGGCAGGACAGGGGGCAGGAGGATGGGGGCAAGAGGATGGGGGTGCAGGAGGACAGGGGGCAGGACAGAGGCTGACCTCCTGGAAGGGAGGGCCTGGGTGTGTAGGAAAACAGCCTTGGGCTCTCTGGGGCCCACCCGCAGGTGCCTGACGCCACGGTGGAGCTGCTCACAGGCCCCTGCCCAGCTCGTGGCACACGCACGCCCAGAGTCCCGCGGCGTCCCGTGGCAGGCGTGTGCGGGCCAGCCTTACCTCGCATTTGCCTCGGAGGCCGGTCTCCTGCAGCCGCGACCAGATGCTCTGGATGCGGCCGGCGTGCTCGGGGTGGCTGTTGCTGTTCCCGCAGGCGCACTGGTGCTTCAGCATCAGCGTGTCGTACACAAGGCCTGGGGCAGAGAGCGCGGCCCAGCCGCAGTCAGAGCGGCCGGCGGGGTCCTCGGCCGCCGCCCCCCCCCCAAGAAAGCGGCCTGGCTGGGGCACATCGCCACGTCCTAGGAGTGACAGAGGCTAACACAGGTTCCGTCTGCAAGGACCACTTGTCTGAAAAGTCCAGGTCCACCAGAGGGCAAGCGGAGTTCCCAGAAACAGAAGCAGAGGCAAACGTCCTGCTCATAGCTCGTGCCAAGAGGTCCCCGGGGTGGGGGGAGCAAGTGAAGAAGGAAGGAAAGGCTGCCCCACGCCCCTCCCACTCCCTTAGCCGTGGGGCACTTGTGGCAGGACTATGCTGTCCTCCAAAACCAAGAGCTTTTAGTCCCAAATCCCAGGCCCTCTCGTCAGGGAGCAGCCTCTCTACGAAGCTGTGTGCTGGGCTGAGTCCTGCCTGAGGTTCTGGGGCTCAGAAGAAAGACAAGACTTGGTTCCTACCCTTAGAACCTTCCAGAGCAGCTGGGACAGTGTGTGAGCACACACAAATAGGCAAACACCAGGGTATTCAAAATCAACCCAGAACAGACAACACCGGGGCCTGGCACTTGTGCTAAGTACCCGTCTGCAGTGTCCTTGGGGACAGGGCAGAGCTGCGATGCCTGCTGGCGCCCCTTGCGGAGCCACGGCAACGGGGTCACCCTCAGGGAGGGACGCCGAGCCCGGGCTCTGCTACACAGGGAATGGGGACACCCCCGGACCAGAGTGACTGAGGTCACGGCCAGGAAGATGCTGTGAAGGGGGATGGGTCCTGCGTGTCTGGAGGCGAGGCTGGAGGAAGGGGAAAGGGCAGGCGGGTGCTGTGCACATCCCTACAGCTCCCTCCAGGAGGCACCCCGTCTCATGCTCCTCCCGCAGAGGGGAAGCGAAGTTGGGGCTGAGGTATGTGCCGGGAGGGGTGCCCCGCTGCAGCACTGTCTGCAGTCCCCTCACTCCTGCTCCCCGAGGGTCAGGCAGGCCTCTGTGGGGGGCACCTGCGTTAATACCCCCTCATCCTGGCCAGCAGAGGTGGGGGCACCATGCCAAGTGCTCTCGTCAGACCCACGGCTGCTGCTTCTACACGATGGAGGCTAGGGAATGGAGGCGCCGTCACCAGCCATGGGGGAGCAGAGCTGCAGCCACGCCAGACACCTGGCCTCAGGGGGTTCTAGTCCCAGTACCACCCTCTCGGTGAGTCGGGCTAATAGGAGTCAGTCCCCCGGCACTGTAGGAATTCTGGGTATACCAGCAAAACTGAGGGGGGCAGAGTGGACATCTGGTAAAAATAAGCAGCTGGTCAGGAGCAGGACCCAAATGCAGAAACTCACCACCAGTGCACTAAAGTGTGTGGGCAAGACATGTACATTCGAGAGGCCGCGTCCGGTAGATCGTAATAGCAGCATATCCGTATCTCTGCACACGCGCGTGTGTGTATACAGAACACACGTTCACACGTGCATGAACAACCCGGATGCCCACCAGTGCAGCGAACACGGCATCATCTCGGTAAAGCACTCGACTGATATTTACTGCTCATGTGGCTGGAACTCTCGAGGTGACAGCACGTCACTCCCGCTTACGGATGGGACACGGGAGCACGAGTGTGCAGAGCTGGGCGCGGCAGAGCCAGCCAGGACGAGCCGCATCCACGGGCACGGAAGACCCCAAGACGGGGCGTGGAGGATTAACAAAGAGCACACAGGGACATCGGAGTCCTATCTGCGCAAATAAACCACGTCTGTCTCTGTCTGTCCGTGCACAGAAACAAATCTGAAGATTTAAACAAGACTACTAACGATGGCTACCTCTGGGGAGTGGGATTAAGGGCAACTGTCAATTTCTCGGCGTTTCCATTCTGTTTGTTTCTTTTATAGGGAACTCATATTGTTTCATGCATTTTTAAAAAAGTAACAATACAGACGAGCTAAGAAAGTACATGAGCAGGGGGGCCCTGGCTGGGTCCCCCCTGGGTGGCACGAGGGCTCCCTGGCCCCCATGGTGGGCACATTTTCTGTGGCACATTTCTGCCGTGGCCACGGGAACGGGGGTCTCCCTCAGGGATGTGTCCATCTCAGGGACCCGTGCTGATTCCATCTGTGACCCTCTGCAACTTCCTGGTTTTCTTTCTGAAAAGCACTGGTTTAGTCTCTGGATAATTACTAATCACAACTTTCTCTGAACATGAAGAGTATCCTTTCAAGAGCTAACGAAGAGAACTTAGCCACGTTCAGACACACGGCTGCACATTACAGTGAGCAGAAAACTAGGATGTTTTATCCTTTGTCCTATGACAGGGCTGTCTGAAGAAGGACGAGACCATCTGTATTTAGAGGACTTTTTCCCCATCTCTGACGAGAAGTCTGAGCCGAGAATGATCTGCAGAGCCGTCCGCGGCCCTCTGTCCCGGGCCTGCCGTGGCTGGCCGTGGGGACCACCTGACTCAGAGCGGGGAGCCTCAGACCCACCTACACAGTTCTGGCCCCTGACCATGGGGGTGGTGCCGTTCGGGCAGAAACAGAGTCCTGACGGCGGGTTCCTCTCCGGCTCCTACAGGGGTGGGGCAGAGCGGGCAACTACACCCAGAAGGCAAGAGCCTGGGGGCGGCTAGGCCGTCCTCACACTGTGTGGCCTGACACCCAGAAGCTACCTGGGCCGTGTGGGCATGGCCCTGCACGAAGGTTCAGTTCACAGAGCGGGTGATGAGAAAGGACAAGCTCAGTCCCTGCTAACCACGGACGGGAAGCCCCCCAGCCTGCTGGCCATGCTGACCCGCCAGTGGGCTGTCTCTGGAGGACATGGATTCTCTAGCAAAGGGAAAGTGGGCTTTTGTGCCCGAGAAAGACCACAGTATCAAGAAGAGGGGGGTGGGGAGAGAGCCTCTGTGACTGACACATCTGGTCCCCCTACCAGGGTAAGGCCAGGCGAGGGCACAGGCGGCCGGCCCCTAGACCCATGCACCCCTCACCCTCTGGACAGGACGGCCCCAAAGTAGGCCTCACCCGCAGGCGCCGGCCGGCCAGTCCACCGGGGCTGCCCCGACCCCACGCCCCCCGTGCACGTACCTGTGGTGAACCTCGGTTTGGTGGGGGGTTCCTGCACAGACATGGGGAAGGTGGCAGATGCCGGGGAAGACTGTGCCCGGGACAGAGGCCGGTGGCCGCCAAAGGACACGGGGATGCCGGCGGCCTCCATGGACGCCTGGTAGTTCCTCAGCTGGTGGATCCGCTGCTGCTCCAGGAGGAGGGCTTGCTGGGGGGAGGGGACACGGGTGTTCGCTCCTTCCAGGAAACCTCCCACTGCCCTGGCTGAACAGCTACACAATCTCTTCCTGCAAACCATCTGCCCGCTCACCGGTTCACTGGCACACGGCACCTGGCCCGGGACAGGCTGCCTGCTGCCCACGGAGGCCCCCGCCTACAGGCAGCCCTCCTGGGCCAGTCTGCTGCTGTCTTGCTTTAGACTGAGAGGACATGATCTGCATGCCAGGAACATGAGTGAGGAGCACATTGCAGACTGGAAACGCTGACTCTTCATTCGCTGCCACGGTTTGCTCCCTGGCCTTGCCCCACCCCACACCCCACACCCCACTCAAGGGCAGAAAGACTCTAGACGAAGCCAAGAAGAAATGTCTTGTTCAGGTCCCAGATGCCCGGGCCCAGCTGGCCGGTGTCGGGACGGCGAGGGGGCAGGTGCGCCTCTCTGAGGAGGTGGGGACCCAGATGGATAATCCCCAGAGTGTCAGCCACTGTTCAGCGAAAATAACCAGGGTGAGAGGAGGGGAACTCAGTGAACATACACTTTCATGAAATACTCTTTTTCACAAAAATTGTGTTTCTGAGAAGAGCGGGCTTTGGGAAGAGCACAATAGCACAGCGACCAAAAACGAGTAGTTTAGAAACTAAGGGAGCTCAGGTGTGAACAGGCAGGTCAGTGCTCGGAGCAGGGACAGCCTCTTGTGACTGTGCCCAGCAGGCACATCACGAGCTCGCACAGCTCTTCTCTGCCCTGGACGTGAGCCAGTGGACAGACACAGGGGACTCCAGAGGGGCTGCGGGATGGGCAGGAGCCAGGAGTCAGACCCGGGACCACGGTGGAGAGGGAAGCGCTGGGTGGGGCACACGTCCCCGGGAGGGGCAGAGGGGAGCCAGAGGGGACAACCTGCCTGCCCAGAGCGTCCCTGAGGAGGCAGAGGCCAGGCCTGCAGGGAGGGCGTCCCTGGAATGGTAAAGGCGCTGCGGGCGACAGGCCGCGGCGCCAGGAAAGGCAGAGCTCCTCCACGAGCCCGGCCTTTGTTTCTGTGAACAAATCTTGTCCTTTTGCAAGACCACAAGGCCCACAACCGCGGCCCCTGCATGAGAAGCAGCAGCACAGCAGCCATACGGCTGTCGGAGGGGAAGAGAGCCTCTGCCCAGCTACCCGCTTTCCTGCCTTCAGAAAGCGGAGTCGGGAAGGAGCAGAGAGGGAGAGAACGGGGCCAGCTGCCCGAAGCTGCCTTCCCATGCTTCTGCTGACGGAGCCCCCGACCACTGGGCTCACACTCATTGCCACGGACACCGACCACCACCCAAAAGTACCTCTCCCTGACTCACGGTTTCTAAAACATCGGCTGCCCTGTCTTACGCTTACATCTGCAAGTTACTCCAGGGACCGCCAAGTTCCCACTAGGGAGCTCTGCTCATTATTCTTCAAAGAATACATAAAATAAGCGTCTCTAATCATTGTCTTGGGTTTAGAGCACAAGAAAGCTTTTTTCCTAAATAAAAGCTGATGACTTCATCATCAACGAGACACCAGTCCTAAACATTTATGTAAGGCCTTTCCAATTTCCTGTAAGCATCCCCAAGATGCATCGAATTCCAGGTATAACCGCAAGGCCCTCCCATCGCCACTGAGCAAAGCCCCATCTCGGGCAGCCTCGCAGGACGGCCAGCCAGGCTCAGAAAAGCACGATGAAGGCTGCCTGCCTGCAGCACCTCACTTCAGAGCGCAGAAGCCACCCCGCTCCAGACACAGCTCTGCTGCTGAAGGGCACGGCCAGCTTCTGTGTCCTGGGCACCCCTGGCTCTTGGGTTCCGCTGGTTGAGAACAAGCAGCTTCCCCAGGGCCTCCGACTCGCTGGCTGGCCTAGTGTTTTGCAGACATGGCAGTTTTACTTTTCACTATAAATTGATAAATCAGTCATCAGATTTATTCATCAGTTTCTTGTGAGTTTGGTTAATATGTGTCAGTGCCTGAGACTAGGTATGCGTGTCACTGTTTTTTAGATCTATAAAGTTGGTCACTGCTGCCCCCAAAGGCCCTGCCTGCCTTTTTAATCAATTAAGAAATCAATCTCCCTCCTCCTACCTTTAATGATTATGCTGATCGTACTAACACTTGGATTTATGTTAACGTACAGTTTTTACATCTGAAAGAAAGTAATCTCTTGGGACTTTGGGGCTGGTGTTTGGCTGGAATACAGATGCACAGATGGCCACAATGGACAGAGGGCCAGTATCTCCAGGTATCGCTAGTGTAAAATAGATTTCAAACCACAGCCACATCCCATAACACCTAGGGAAGGATGGGCAAAGACCCAGCCAGGCAGGAATGGGGGGGCCCTTCAGTGTCCACTGACTGCCAGCTACAGGGCGCTGCCCCTTGGGGGATGTGGGACTCTGAGGGCCTATCCTGTCCCCCCAGTCCTGCCCCTGTCCGTCCTCTCCCACCTTGCCTAGCCCCGGCCAGCATGGTCACCTGTCTGAAGAGCAGCTCCTGCTCCGTGGGCTGGCGCTGGCCAGACTCAACGTCCCGCGGGGGCTCCGCCTCCTCATCGTCACTCTCGATGGGCTCCTGCTTCACCTGCACTCCGGCCAGTGCATGCGCCTCCTTCTGTCCTGACAGCCGGTCCAGGTAGGGCTCCTCCAGAAGGGCCTGGTGCTCGCGAAGCTCCTCCTCGGTCTCCTCGGGGTGGCTCTCGGGCTGCCGGGCCGGCTCGTTCTGTTTGGGGATAATCTACAAGGCAGAGGAAAGGGATGAGGGCGACGGAGATGATGGGACGGTAAAGGGTGGCACAGGCTCCATATCTCAGAGCAAAGGGACAGATGACCCCCGGGGATGTTGCTAATCCTGAGCTAAGGCCCAAACCTGGGCGCAGGCGCCATCCGCCCCGGCCCAGGAAGGAGACAGAACCACACCTGCGGCGCATCTGGGACGCACGTGTGCGCCAAGCATAGAGAGACGCACGATGAAGGGCACAGGTGTCGAGCCGGGCCTGCACCCGGAGGAGCGGCTCCGTGGCTTTGACGGAACGTGAAGCTCTCCAAAGCCCCGGTTTAGGTCTCTGAGGGGCAGCACTATCATGGAGAAAGAGCCTCTCCACCACGTTCTGTTTCCAGAAGGAAAGAGGTTTTCAGGGAAACCTAACATTTTGTAGTCCTTGCCCATTTGTATGTTAAAGGTCCTCACGGAACTGCCTGCTTTGTCGCCCACACCAGGACGTAGCATGTCTGAGTGATGGGGGATGGACTTGCTGGCCACCGCTGTGCAAGCGTTAGCGTTCTGTCCACTTGTCGCAGGGCCCAGCCCGGGGGACAGTGACACACCAAAAGTCGGCTGAGTGTGCAACCTCCGGGGCACCCACTTCACCTTGCTGTAAAAAAATGGAGTTTAGACTGGCAAAGGATTTATTTTATATGATTAACCCTTGAACTGCTTATAATAAATATTTTCAAGGAAAGCGTAACTGTGAAAGGCAAGCCACGGGAGCCACGGCCACTTTCTTCATACCCAACCCTATGGCAGCCTCCCGTCAGGAACTGTGACCCAGCACAGGGAGGGAGGACACGGGGTCAGTGCGATTTCAGCAGAAGGATGCCAGCCAGACAGAGAGAAGCCAGAAGACGGCATATAAGCTACGACTTTATTTCCAATAAGTATCTGCTAACCATGCTAGTTTACCGAAGTGTTTTAAAAAATCCTGACAATTTTGAGATCTGTAATTATATTTTACTTGTTAAGCTCATCTCGTTCCAGCACACCTGGAGCCCGCAAGGCCCGTGTTGAGCCTTGTGGCCGGTCAAACTGCCCTGGGCCCCAGACTGTGACGTCCTAACAGTCACGGGGACAGGGACGGCCCTGTCTATGCCACAGAGGGTGCTGGGCCGCGAGCGGCCATCAGCACACTGCAGTTCAAGCCTGGGCTTCGGGGATGGCAAGGTCAAGAGCTCCCTGGCTCCCCCCAAGGTCAGACTGAGGATGGAGGCGAGGGGCAGGGAGCACCACAGGGATGGGATGCTTTGGGGGCTCAGCCAGGTGGGGGCAGAAGCCCAGCAGAGGGCTGCGTGCGGGCAGCGGTAGCCCCAGCAGAGGGCTGTGTGCGGGCAGCGGTAGCCCCAGCAGACGTGGACGATGAGCAGGAGGCAGCCAGGACTCTGATCCAGGCCCAAAGCCCAGCCCAGAGAGTGACATCCGAGCGCCAGGTGGACCTGTGAGGCTGACGTCCGTGAGAGAAGGGGGATCTGAGTGGGATTCTGGAGACACGTCAGGGCCTGAGAGGACAGTCTCCGGGAAGCACAATGGGGGTGAGAAGCCCCAGCTGTGGGCACGGCAGCTCCAGGCAAGGCTCACGGAGCCAGTGATTCAAGGGTGAGAGGCGGGGAACCACACAAAGCAAGGAAAATGGAGGCAAGGCCGGAGAACTAGGACAGTGGTGTCACGTAGGACAAGGCTGAGGGGAGGACGACGGGGCCGGTCTGTGCTGCCCTGCGGAGGATGGGAGCGGCCGGGCACCTGCAGGCTCAGAGGAGGGGGCCATGTGCAACCAGCCCCTGCCTAGGGAAGTCCTCACACAGGGTCTGAGGGGACTGCCCCGGGGAAGCCCTTGCGCAGGGTCCTCTGAGACGGCCCAGGGAAGCCCCTGCACAGGGCCCGCGGAGACGGCCCGGGGGGCATGTGTGTGGGGGAGGGGGGGGCAGGCGTGGGGGAGCAGGGTATGGCAGCCACCTGAGGGGACCCTTCATAAAGGTCACCAGGGGCTGTGCCTGCTCCCGAGGGGCCCAGGGCCCATTCTGAGGCCCTTGCGGGAAACCCAGCTCTAACGTGGACGCAGAGCCCCGGGCCTTCTTCGGGTGGACGACAGGGGAGAAGACGGAGGAGGAGGGTCAGCCAGGAGGACACAGGCTGGGGCCTCCCCGGAGGACACTGGACGGTGACAAAATTGAGAAGTTGTCACAGAGGAGAGGGGAGAATGGCTGTGGGAAATTGTACACAGGGGCCAGAGTAGTGCCCCCCCTCCCCGGTTTCCTCCAGCATTTTCTTTTAAATTTTAGAACACCACAAAAGTTTCAGGGAGAGCAGGGAAGACCCACGTGCCCTCACCTAGACACAAGGGCTTGGCTCCATGGCCGCGGCCCTAGGAGGGCAGTGCAAGATGGTGAAAGCCCCGAGGCAGGGGAGCACGGCGGAGCAGGAACAGGACCTGCCTGCTCCCAGGGTGAGAGTCCCAAGCTCCCTCTCTGGCCTTCCCAGCTTCCTGGGAAAATGAGGGTGCCTGAGCAGTGACCTCCAGGTCCCTCTAGAGGACTTAGGATGCTCTGGGATTCCATGAGAGCCAGCCCGGCTCCGTGTAGGATTCCCAGAGGCTGGAACATGCTGGACCCGCTGTTCTGGGAGCTCCGGGCAGGAGCAGGGACACCTGAGCTGCTCCCATCTCCCTGGAGCTCAGTACCCATCCCTCAGCTTGCAGGCCGCGGCACAGACGGAGTCAGGGAGGGACGTGGCAGCGGCCTCCCCGTGATGCCGAGCGCGCTCTGCCACAGGGGCTCTTGGCTCGGCAGTGAGGCAGGTGGCTGTGCCCTCAGCCTCCTTGGGCCATGGCCACAGGCAGAGGCTCTCGCTGCCTTCAAAATGCAGTTCTGCGTCCCCCAGCCGGGCTGTGGGCTCGCTGCACCGCAGAGCTGGCTTCGGGGGTGAGGCTCCCGCGGGCAAACGCATCTGCAAACCCACCCAAGAAACCAGCTTGTTGTTCTCCAACGCCCTTTGACCTTAGGAGCCCCTTTTACTGATTAAGTGAGAACAAATTCAGGTCCCAAAGGCCAGACTGCAGTTCAGGCCAATACTGAGGGGTCACTGGACGTGCTGCTAGTTAGAGCACCCAAACACAGAAGCCCAAGCTCTCAGGTTCACAGCCCGACTGTGGGCGCCACAGGACTCAAGCACCGTGTGGTGCTCAGCAGCCGGGGCGGGAACTGCACCTGCAGCAAAGCCCCGGTCCTGCAGGGGTGTGGACGCCCGCAAGCGCACTCTTCCAACAGGAAGAAGAACGCATGTGTGCTGCTGCACATTTCCCAGCCACCCGATCCAGACCCGCCCGAGGGCACACGGTGGCTGGCAGGGCTTGCAGGTGCCCATGCCTCTTCCAGAGCTGTAAGCTCCACCCACCCACTGGGGGCACCCATTCTCCAGAAAGTTCCTTCGCCTGGCAAACCTTTATTAAACACCACTGCACGTAAGGCTCCGGCACTAACAACCACTGCCAGCATGCAGTCGCTCCTGTGGGTGCCACAGCCAGTGAGCACAGCTGGCTCCGGCGTCCATCCTTCCGCTCACGGAGGCTCCTCAGCCCAATGGTACTGTTTGCCCGGCCAGGGACCTTGGGAAAACCGAAGCGGCCGTGCAGGGCTGCTCTCCCTAACGGGATGTCAGCGAAGCGGCCATGCTCGAACAAGCCGCAGAGCGTGCGGGAAATGGCTGCAATCCCAGCGCACCCGGAGTAGGCTGGCGTCCCAGCCTACTGGGCAGCCTCAGAGCTGCCAGGAGCTGGACGCCCGCGCCATCGGGCAAGGAACCTGTTAGGGACGCCGTGCCCCGATGCAAGGGAGACGTGCGGGGCGGGGGGGGCAGACAGCACGAGATAACACTGTCAATTCCCCGAGATCCCAGGAGAACACTGTACAAACATTTCAATCAAGTGTCGTTCCATCTCGTAATCAATCATGTAACAGAATCCAGGGAGATTACCCAGTTTCTAAATCATTCTTTTCAAGAATATACCAGGAATGAATAGCTGTTTTCTGTCTTCCTGAAACCTCCCACCCTATCAGTCAGAGAATGACACGATAAAATTAGGAAGCCCCAGCTGCGCTAGGACGATGGATGTGAAGTGCCTTTGACACTGGGAGTGAACAGAGGGACAGGCCCCATCTTGCCCACAGGAAGCAAGTGCCTTTGTGGTCCAGATGAGGGCGGGGCGGGGCGGCCCCACCGTTCCCGACATGGTTCTGCACCGTCTGCCCGGGAGAGCCTGGGGGCCCCGGAGGCTCCGGGCTGTGGTGGGCAGCCCATCTCCCATGGGGGCCTCGGCCTGGCCTGGAGGGCACCCTAGGCTAGAGGTGGGCTGCCACAAGCCGCCATCTCCAGAGAATGTGGCCTGTTTTCCGATTTTAATCACCAGCACAGCAACTCGTAACCCCACTGCTATTTCCTGCTCAAAAGCAGCTTTGTGAGGGACTTTCGGGACCGCACAGGTGTGCACACCTCTGTGGGCTGTCCTGGGCACTAACCCTTCTGAGCAGGAGATCTCATCAGGCAGGCACACGCAGGGGCAGAGGGACTTGCAGAAGGCGCCCTTGGGGCTCCGTGTCAGTGTAAAGGTGGGGGGCTCCCTGCTGGGGGTTTGCTCACGGAAGAGAAGCATCCTCCAGGAACTCAGGAGAATGTGCTGACCGGGTGGGACACAGCACGTGGTGACACAGCACGTGCTCCTCTGTACTTAGGCTTGCTGGCACGGGGACGCGGGCGCTGAACCCCGGCCCGGCGTCCTGCGTTCCTGCTGCACGCAGCGTTCCCCGTCCTGCCACACGTGCCGAAGCCTGGCCTCCACGGTTTCCCTCCCGTGTCCTGGCCTCTCTTGAGGTCAGACAGCGCCACCACTGGGCAGCCAGGCTGCAGAGGAAGGCACCGTGCCCGCAGACCCACCTTGTTCATGTGCAGCTGCTGCTGGAAGTGCTGCTTGTGCTTCTCCAGGAACTGCTGGTGCTGCTGCTGGATCACCAGGTGCTGCAGGGCCGGCGCGTTCTGGGGCAGTGGGGCCGACTGGGTGCGCCCCAGCGGGCGGTGCTGCCGCAGCTTGTGCATGGACGGGGACACGCGGTCCGTACCCACCAGAGGCTGCGCGTGCAGGGGCAGCGCTCCCAGGCCTGAAAGACACCAGTCTAAAGGTAACATGGACGAGAGACAGCAGAGCAAAGAGGAGGGACCCCCGGGAGCTGCCCCATCCCCCACCCGCTCCACCCAGAGTCCCAGGTACACGCCGCTGTGAGCCGTGAGCTGTGAGCGTGGGCTTCGGGGAGCAGAGGACGCCGCCTAGAGGTGGCTGTCCCAACACCCAGGCTGCTGCATAAGCGGGCATTCTGAGTGACAGGCTCCAGCGTGGTTGCCCTGCCCACGAGTGGCCCCACGACACGCCTCAGAGAGCCCCAGGCCCTGGAAACGCTTGTTTTGGTCTGAGCAGCACCGCAGGCAGCCGGAACGGCTCGTGTCACGCTGAGAACGGCGGCAGAGGTCCTGGTGGCTTGGCATGTTCCAGAAGGCTGTGGAGATGGGTCTTCCCCAAGTGACCCAGAAACTAAGCTGTGGGGGACTAAAATGTCCTTGGGATCAAATTTTTGAGGGTGTCTTCAGGCGGTGACTTTATGCACAAAGGGGACACTAACGCTTGTACAAACCCTGATGTGGACCGCCAGGAGCCACACATTTCTCCGCAGGGTCCGCCTGCCCGCCAGCTGCACACGGCCGCTTCGCTGACCCGCGCCTGCACTGAGCGCTTAACAACCCGACTGATGACAAGCCTGGTTTAACCTGCACTGGACTCTTACTTTAATACAACCTCTTCAGGGGACTCAGGATGCCAAACACTTTTCCTCCTATAAGCTTTTCATACGTCTGTGTTTTCACTTTTGCAAACTGGGGGTTTAGGCAGTTTACCGTTTTACTAGTAAACCCTTACCCTGCTATTGGACTGCCTGCTGCCCTGGCAGCCTCAGGTGGATGGACACAGGCTCAGGCTGAGGACGACTCGGGTCACAGGTGTCTGCCTGGGTGGGACTGCATGTGCCCGAGCACAGGAGCGGCCAGGCTCCCCGAGAGCATGGCTTCTGGAGCCACCTGAGGCGTCCCTGACAGGCGGGCACTCCTGCCTAAAAATTTTGTACGAAGACAGAAAGAGCACAGAGAAAAGACCCGACCGTCACAAAACTGTCCCTCACTAGTTTTTCGAGAAGTCCGTCACCGCTGTCCCCTAACCTGCCATCACCTTCTGTCCAGCCCACTGTTTCCTGCAAAGAGGTTACCTTAAATTTCATTATCTGCATGGCTACTAAATCAAAGTTAGTAACACAGAAGATCGACTCATTCCCTATCAAGTTTTCTAAAAACGTTAAAAAAAAAAGCATGACCGAGGTGCGTGAGGATCTACCTGCGAAGTCCGCCACGCGCCGCTGCACGACGGGGTCAGAGGGGACGCAGGCCCAAGAAGGCCCCTCGGACACGAGGAGCTGACGCACGGCTTCCTGAGCACATGCTCCTCAGGCCTCCGTGGGCACCGGAAGGAAGGGCGAGCACGGGAGGGAGCAGCAGAGCTGTGCCGGCCCCGTGTTGCGCAGAGAAGCTTCTCTGGGCTCCAGGGAAGGAACCCGATTCCGCAGAGACTGAGCTTCCAGGCTTGATCACGGCGCAGGAAGAAGCTGCTCCGAGGGCCCGCGTGCATGTGAGCCTGGCGTCCGCGGTGCTTGCTGCTCTCCCTATGGGAGAGGCTCCCCACAAGCAGAGGAGCTGCCATCACGTGGGGTGGTGCTGAGGACACAGGCCACCGCCCCCGTGGGGACACGGGCAGATGGGGGGAGGAGCCTGTTCTGGCCCACCCACCCACTCTGGATTTCACTACGGGCCTCCTGGGGCGTAAAACCCTGGGGTTGTCCCCCTCGGGGACTGGCTGCAGTTCAGAAAACTGAACGTCCAACCTGACTGGCCAGGTGACTTCCAGCTGGCCCTTCAGGGCATTAGCAAGGGTTTCTGATGACAGACCATTATTTGGCTTTTAGTACATATTATAAAAGACGTTTAAGCATAAAACCACACTACATTGAGATCAAATTCTGTCCTAGGTGACCCAGCTGTGGCCCGCCGGACGCAGGGGCAGGGGCAGAGCCTGACCTGCGGCTCCTGGACCCTGCTCGGGGCAGGGAGGCCGGGCTGCCTGGAGCCTCTTTCCCTGAGCACCTGGCCAGCTGGGAGGCTGACCTACGGCTCCGTTCTTCGGGCCCACGGCACTGGTAGAGGTCTGTCTGTGGTCCAGCAGACGGACAACACCCGACCCCAGTACTGAGAGAGGACCCAACCAGCGTGACAGACCTTTGCTCCTTCCAGCGGGACTGGGGGTGGGCCAGCGGTCCCCAAGTCATAAGGCCAATGGTAACTCCTGGCATTTAGCCCGTCATCCAGGTTTAAGGTGTGCTGTACACAGCACTAGCTGGTGAGTCTGCCGACACGCCCCACCAGATATGGGGGCAGAAGAGGCAGAGATGAAGAGTCAGGCTGGCCTGATGTTCTGGACCCAGTTCTGAAGCGCTGGCCTTTGCACGATGGGGTTCTGGTTAAGCAGATGAATTTGCACTGAATGAGCAAATCATGCGGCCTGGGTCCTTAGAAATCCATTCGATGCGTTCCACTGCCCTACACACCACAATGAAACTCTTTAAAACCCTTTAAAAGACAGTAAGCCAGGCAAGACTGGGGTCTAACTAGTGGTTTCTCAATTCTGGCTGCACTCGAGCATAGCCTGAGCACTGCAAGAAAAACCGTGTGTGGCAGGGATCTGCCTGGACCCGTTGGCTTTGCTGGAGCTTCTAGGGGCCTGGATAGGGCCGGGGATCGCTGGTTAGGTCCCAGGTGCAGGAGCCCCATGCCAGTCGTGCTCAAGCCCCTCCTGGGACTCAGGTTTTCAGGACAAATAAGGAGCAAATGGGAGCATGTAATCCCTGCTGCAGAGGCCGGCAGAGCCCCCACGCTCAGAAGTACAACTGTGGGCAAAGGCTGCCTGTGCACCCCCCTTACCAGGCTGGGGCAGGCCCTGCGAGTGACCAGAAGACTAGAAAGATGCCACATTTCCTCCAGGTGCAACACCTGTTCCCTCCACTGGCCTTTCTCCCCCTGCTCCCCTGAGACTCCCACCCAACGTCTCAGCACCACCACTTCTCCAGGAAGCCTTCCTTTCCTGATACCCACCCTGAGCGCCCAGCCCCAACCACACAGCTCTCAGGGACCTCGGGGTCCGTCTCCCCGGGGCCTGGCATGGAGGAGATGCTGGGCTGAGAGTTCTGGCCCCGGCCACTCAAGCACCACACTGGCAGGCTATCTGGCCAGGAGAGCACGCAGTGCGGGGTTTCCTCCGCAAAATGGTGGTTCCATCTCCGCCCCCTGCCTTGGGTAGTCAGAGGCCGGATCTCCGGGAGTGTATCGGGGACGCTGCTCTTCTCAGGAGAAGATTCGAGTGAATGGCTCCTGCCTGTTGAGTGCCTCGCTGGGGCAGCAGAAAGCAAGGAGGCGACTGCCACAGGGAAGGAGGGATGCGGCCCTAAGACCGGCACCTTGTCACTGCTCTAGACCCGGGCCAGCCTCTTCCCCCCCAGGGCTCTGCTGCCCGCGTTTATGTGATGAGCTGTTCTAGCTCGGACCTTCTGTCTGTCTGTCTGTCGTGACTAGCCGCAAGCACTCACGGAGACGCAGGCTCGCTGGCTGAGGAGCCTCGGAAACCCCAACTTCCCCTCGCTGTGCCCCCAGAGCTGCGTGCTGCAGGCCTTCTGCACACCAAGCCTGTGTGGGTGCGGGGAGCCGGCTGGCCACGCTGTGGAAGTGCAGTGTCTGCTCTCCAGGAGGGGAGCTGAGCAGGAGGCGAGCATCACGGGGCCGTGCTGAGCCAAGGGCTTCGTCAGACGTGAGCAGAGCTCACGGGAGGAAGGCCACGCCTGACGGGAGCGGAGACGGGGACTGGGGCCGAGCCGGTGTGGGAGCTGGGCCAGGTAGGGAGAAGGGCGGCCCTGGTTGGTGAAGAGAGAACCCGCACAGTGCGAGCCGCGCAGGGAAGAGGCGCCGCGCAGGGAAAAGGCAGCCTGCGCCCGGGCCCGCTGAGCGCCCCGCCTTCGCTCCTGGCCAGCACCGCCCAACAGGCCCTTCTGTGTGGACACAGACTGTCCACATTCACATGGCTCAACAGCCGCCAGCCACACGGGCACCCACGAAGCCCCACGGGGGACTGAGAAACCGAGTGTTTACTTCAGTCTTGGGTCTTAACTTTCATTTTCAACTTCAGTGGCCACGTGGGGCCAGTGCTCCTGCACAGGACGGCTCTGTGTGGGGCGGTGCTCCCGCCGAGACCCAAATAGGGCCCTGTTCCCAGGGAGGGGGTGAGGAAGGGGCCACGAGAATGGGGACAGACCGACGGGGTGGCCTGGGGGAGGTGAGGGAGACAGCAGGGTTGAAGGTTTAAAGTTCTAAACCTGAAAGTAACCACCACAACCACAACTAACATCTAACGGGGGCACAGCACCAGATGCCCTCCTGCACGAATACACACCTCATTGAGTCCTCATAAAACTCAAAGGGCAGATTACTTGTGTTATCCCCACTTCATATATGGGGAAACTGACCCATGACACACAGGAAGACCTTCCAAGGTCACTGAGCCGGGATGAAGTGGAGACGAAGGAGCCTGTGTTCTTGGCCACGGCCCTGCCTCCAGCACCTCCAGATGGGGTGCCCGGGAACTGGGACGGGGCCTGTGGATTTGGGGGCAGGGTGGGGGGGGCCAGCCGGGGCCTGGACAGTCGTGCCCCAGCCTCACCGTCACAGGCGGGCCATGGGCAGCTGCCGTCGCAGACAGGGCCACGAACCGCACACAGAGGACAGAAGCAGCAACGTGGTCAACCACAAGGGGTCGAGTTCAGCAAATTTACTGGAGAGGTGAGGTCCCGTCAGGAAAGACCACTTCCCGGGAAGCTGCGGGGTGTGGCATTGGGAATGCTCTTTAACGGTGGGTGACGAGCATACATTCCTGTGATGAGATGAGCAGGGGACCAGGATCGCGAGGACGGTCAGGTGTTGCTGACGTGTTACTAAATGACACGAGATGGAAACGCAGGCGTCCCTCACTGCTCAGGCCCGACATTGAGTATGACAGGGACGCATGTGCAATTTCAGATAAAACCCTCGAGACCCCTGTGCTCACGACCTGTTGTCTGAAAGTTGGGGAGATGTGCGGCGAGTCTTTCATTCCCTCTACACGCTGCAGACCCCTCAACTCTGGAGAGGATGCTGACCCCAACACCAGCATCGGGGGAACCAGACAGGCACACAGACACGAAAGAGCGCTGGTGGAAGATGGAGCTCACCATCTGCAGACACACGTGAGGGCAGGACGCGGCCCCTCGTGCCCAGACCAGCCCCATGACTCTCAACAAGGTGACCAGACCAGCCCCGTGTGGCCACAGGTCAGGACCCTGTGACCCGCTCAGCACCTGTGTTTTCCACCCAAGTATCAGGGAGTGTGAAAGGGGGCGGCTCTGAGGTTATTTTCAATTCTAATTCTGAACAAATCATCACATTTCTGGGAAGCCACGCACGAAGCCGGGGAGGATGCGGACGTGAAGGACATCCGTGCAGCAGGACACCTGCTGCAAATCCACACAGCCGTCACCCCTGATGCGAACAGGGCTGTTGCCAGGCAAATCTCCGAAGAATTTCACATTTTCCCCTAAATATAGCCATTCCTTAGGGCACATTTAAAATTCTCACCGCTAATAGAAATGGACTGTCTCCTAGAGTCAAGTGTGGGCTTTTCTCACATGTTCAACGGGCTCCAGAGGCAAATGCAGATGCGAACAGCCGTCCCTCTCGAGAGCTTACACAGAAGGTGCTCCTGACGCCTAGTTTTACTCCGTCTACCTCGTTTTGCAAGTGCGACTTGGAGGATGAAACCGTACGCCCTCACATGGGAGGGGCCACGGACAGGAATTCCGGGGTGGAGATGGGCCTCCCCGCCGGCCCGCCCGAGCCCCCCGTGCTCACCTGTGACAAGGGGTGTCTGCGTGGGCGGCTGCTCCAGCAGGACCATGTGCTGCAGGAGCGGGTTGTGCGCAGCCCCGCTGTCGCGCTCCAGGGGCGCCGTGCTCAGGTAGGGAGTGAGGTGGGTGCCGGGGAAGAGGGAGATCCGCTGCTGGAGGGCTGGGAGAGCGAGTCTCTCGGCTTCCTGCTGGCCGGCTGCCCCCTGGAGAGGCACAACCGTGATGCCCAGGCCAAGGGCCTGGGACAGCCGCCCCGCAGCACGCACACCCACCGACGGCTACTCACAGCGGACGGGCCGGTGGCGGGCAGTCCCAGCGTGATGTTGGGCAAGGATGGCGACGTGTAGAGGGGGAGTGGGGCCACGGAGCCTTCTCGAGTCACGAGTCTGTGCGCCAAGCTGGTCTGGAGACAGAACACATGACGGCCGTCACACACGGTCTGTCCCCGACAAGCGTGGGCAGCACGCACCGTGAGACATCACAACAGAAAACGCTTCGGGGCGGGCCCCGCTGGGCTCCGAGACACCACAGGACACACGTACATCAACACGTCACAAACATGGACCCACAACCCACCGGAGTCCTGTTTGTTTTTATTCAGATTGCTAATTCACTGTAAAACTATCAAGAAAATCTAAGGTAGTGTATTTTAAAATATATTCTTGGTTGCGAAGGTCTTTTCAAACACAACATCAGAGGCAGAAACTGAAGAAAACATTGATTAAGAAAATCCCTCACAGAAAAGGAAATAAGTGTTGCAGCAATGCTGGCCACGCGCCAGGCAGAGAAAGCGGAGTATGAAAAGAGCTCACAAATCAAACAATTAACAACGAGAAAAATCACATGGACAGGCAAATGACAAAGAGCCAATATTAAGGGAGAATAAACTCATAAAAAATACTCAATATCATCAGTAATCTAAGAACATATTTAAAACCCTATCAAGCCAGCAAAGATTTTTACAACTGAGAATACTCTCTCGGTCTCGAGGAACAGAAGCAGACTGCTGGGTGGGTTATAAGTGGGCACACTCTTTCTGCCGAAAAATTTGGCAATCTATGTCAAAAGCCTTAAAAAATGTATCTAACTTTTGATCCTAAAACTCCACTCTTAGGATGGACCCTAGAAAATGACGCTGGAGGCAGAGGGCTGTGTGTCCTGTGGTGTGTCCACGGTTGAAGAGACAAAGGCACATGGGGCCCTCAGGAGGTGGGGGGAAAACCCTCCTGATTGGCTGGATTCCCACTGATGTGTTGTTAAGTTAGAAAAGCCAGTTGAAGAACTGTACACTTTTTGAAAAGCAGACATACGGAGGACTGGGACAGAAAGACAGGAAAGGGTTGGCAGGAGCATTCTCTGAGATCTGAATACGACGTCATCTTTTTGCTTCTAGAATGATAGTCTTTGCTACAAAGGACACTTTTATTCACCCCAACATCCCCCTAGAGTAGATATCAGTCCACGTGCTGAGCCAAGGGACAGAGAGAATGAGCACATGGCGTTGCCACGCACTGGCTGGGAGGGTTTGCAGACGGAGCCTGTGTAACGGAAAATCACAGGACTGAGGGACATCCGACCAGTCTTCTCTAGTCCCTCTTGCACTGTGGTATGTAACTAAAGAGCAGAAATACTCCGGCGCCTTCGAATCTCACATCCAAGGAAAAAATGATGAGTTGAAAGTTATCATCAAGTTGCTGCAGACAACAGGGGAGGACTGACTGCTGGCCCGGCTCGGAAACAGCCTCTTCTTCCTGCTGGAGGCGGGAGCAAGCTCGGGCTCCCCTCGGAGGCTGCGGGCCTGCTCCCAGAACAGCGCGCTGACACCAGTGACTGGTTTCCCAGTGCACGTAAAAGTTACGTGTCCACGATACTCTAGTCTGTTGAGGCTGGGGCGGCTGGGGCAGGTTCCTCAAGTCAGACAACAATTCGCCGCATCGACCGACTTCCTTTCACGATTCCTCTCGCACGTGATGCTGTTTGATGGCGTTTTACGCCCAGGAGAACTTCCTGCCGCTGCTTTATCACCTAAGCGTACGTAGTATCCTGAATCCTCTGTTGTCTCTTCAGCAGTCTTCACGGCACCGTCAGTCACCAGGACTGGATTCTGTCCTGGGAAACCACTTTCTCTGCTCGTCCGCAGGAAGCAAGCCCTCATCCCTCACATCTGATCACAGGATTGTAGCGATTCAGCCCCATCTTCAGGCTCCACTTGTGATTCCAGTCCTGCTGCGGTTTCCAGCCCGTCTGCACTGACTTCCTCCACGGAAATCCTAAACCTTCAATTAGTTTAAAAAAAAAAAAAAAAAGACAACATCTGCAAAGCACGATAAAGGGACGTGTGCCTGCAGCCCCTTGTGGTCTGTGCGGACCCTCCGTGCCTTGCAGGACTGCCGACGCTGCTGCTGAATGCAGCCCTATTTCAGTGTCTTTTGGAAACACCATCTTTGGAAGCGGTGAGGGCAAAGCAGGAAGCCGTGTGTTCTTGGCGCCAGGGCACCCGGTGTGTGCGCGCCCACACTCCGCTCACTGGGAAGCTGTGCAGGCCTGACCCAACAGCCGCCATGGAAAGTATTTTCCTTCGACAGAAGCACGTCCTGTCACACGTAAAAGCAGTACCAACAAGCTATGCTTTAGAGAAAACGGTTGAGATTGCCAAGGGAGGCACGGCCCCACTGGGTTGTAATTATCCGGGAACAAAATAAGCAGACATCCTAATGTCTGCAAAGTTATAATTTCCTCTTATAATCACTCTATTTTTTTACCTAATTTATTTTTAGAAATAAGGCAGTCTTCTGAGAATGACTGGGGATGCTGATTGCCCGCATGCGCTGTGCTGGCGGCCTCCATCTGCCCTGCGCCGGGCGCCTCAGCTCCCATGCTCTGCGCAAAGTTGGGCCCTGGCCACACACCCCACGTTGTGCCGGCGTCCTGAGCTGGAGGGAGCTGCTGTCTCTGCATCCAGGGAGCCTGCTTCCCCTGTGTGAAGGGGGCAGTGGCAGGGCGGGTGGGGGGTGCAGGGCAGCGGTGATGGGGGGCACAGGGCTGCAGTGACGGGGGCGCAGGGCTGTGGTGACGGGGGGGGGGGCATGGGGCCAGCGGGGCTGCCCGGCGCCTGAGGAGTCTTCACAAGGCCTGCACGTTCTCAGGAGTGGTCAGATTCTCACAAACCCTGACCATAGGAGACCATCCTGCCAACCACAGGGACTATCTGACGCAAACAGGAGCAATGGCCCTTTTCACTTTTCTTGTCAATCCTTTCACATCTATAATTCGTAGCAGCTTCGTTTACAGTAACACTTGACTTGTAAAACTTGACACGCAATTTAAACCAGATCCACGCAGACTCTCCCCGATCATGCACCGCACAGAATGAACCAGATTAGACAGCAGTTGGGGCCGCAGCCGACAAGACGTGGCTGGCGGGCACCTGTCGTGCCAGGAAGCGGGGTCCAGGTGGGGCCCCGAGGCCCACTACAGACAGATGGCCATGGTGACCTCCATCCTGCAGAGCAGGGTGTTAAGGTCTGTGATAATCTACGTCAGTGCGTAAACGGGGGTTGCAGGGACAGGTGATGAAAGAACCAGATGTGCGAGGACATGGGGCGGGAGGAAGGAGAGGAGGCCGCGCACGCCACGCCCTCTGCTGCCGTGGTCTGTTTGTGCATCCGTGTCCACAGACCTGCCCGGAAAATGCTCAGCCCCCGTGATCGCATCCCAACTAAAACCCCTCCACCCTCCGGAAGGGCAGGCTTCATTTCTAGATCCTTAGGAGGAAAGTCAGTAACTGTATCAGATAAGCTGGAGCCTCCTGTCAGTTAATGGGAGCTCAAAAAGAACTCTGAAGAACCTCCCACGCAGTGGGACCGTCTGCGCAGGAAGCAGACAGCACTTCGGGCTGAGTTCACTGGAAAACTCAGAGCTGAGGTGGACTCCCCACGCAGTCACTCTGAGCCCGTGGCCTCGCGCGGCAAGCATGAAAATCTCTTGCTCTTCCCGAGTGTGGTCAGCGCCCACCTCTCCCAGTCCACACGGCTGGCTGCACGGGAGCCGGCTGCTGGCTGGCCCTCGATCCCCAGGGCCTGGCACAGGGCTGGTCCGAGGCAGGAGCACCAGGGACACTTGTGCAATAATCACACAGACCAAAGTGAACAAGGAAGAAAAAGAGTATATGCAAGGAAGGTCCTGGAGACCCCCGCCCGGGAAGTACCCCGACCCAGGCCTGGTCAAGGGCACAACCAGCAGCGAGCCCCGAGCCCCTGCACCTGGCTCAAGAGGCCACCCACCTTGCCTCCCCTAGAGCACCCTTCCTCTCTGCCAAGTGATTCCAGAGCCCTCTCTGTGCCCACGTGACTCTCGACTGCAGCGTACCTGGGGCCTGACGGGCAGGGTGAGGGGAACTGTAATCCAAGGCTGGTGTTACCCAGCCGTCTCCGAAATGCCACCCTGGTGTTCTTAACCGCCCGACAGCCCTAACCATCTACCCCGTCACTCTGCTGCCCCCAGACACGCGCACGCATGTTTGTTGGCTGAGTGTTTCTAAAGCACCACAAATAGCTTGATGCCCATCCAACAATGGTTCCCATGTGCTCCCTGTCCCGGCCACCGTGCAGAGCCCCAGGGACACATGGGAGCGGGGCACCTGGGCCCCAGTGGCACACGGTGTGCGTTCTGAATTGGCCTAATTAAATACGCTCTGAAAGACGCCGGGAGAAATGGCTGGGTTTACAGCTGTTCTCATGTCTGGACCACAATGCTCCGATTTAAAGGAGGAGAAGTGGTCAGTGGCAGGAGGGGGCCCTGTCCAGGATGCCTCCTGACCTGGACCGTCAAGGCTGGAGGGAGCACAGGGAGCAGAACGAACGGAAAGCCCACACTGACCTCGGCTGGGATGCTGGCGACTGCGGGCGTGATCCCGTTCTCCGTGCTGACGTTCCCGGAGCTGTTGTTGGGGGAGCTGGGCGCGGAGCCGGGGGCGCTGCTGCACGCCGAGTCTGTGGGGCGGAGAGACATCTGTGAGCTGCGCTCTGTGCAGAGGTCCCGGGGCAGGCAGCAGCACGTGCTTTCCTGGGCCCGAGAGGCAGGGGGGTCCCCCAGGGACTCCTGCTTCCAGCTTGCCGACTGGCAGAAACTACATCACGAAAGAACACGATCACAGTTCCCAAACAGGGGTGTGAGGCTAATTACCTACTTTTGGTTTTGCTACGGATTTCCTCGTGAGCTCTAAATGTACGGCTCCACAGAGGCCCCCCCGAGCCTTTAACATCGTGCACGTTACCAATTTTATTCCTCTTGAATTTCAAGATGATCTGACACGCCGGAAAGATAAGGCCTTAAACACCAATAACCTAACAACAAAAGACCAGGAAACACAGAAGCCACATAACTGTGAATAGAGAAGGTCAAACTGGCTGTGCTCACTGACAGAGCCGCTGGCAACTGGGCCCCCTTTGAATTAAAGCCTCTCATTTTTCCTATGCGACATCAAACATCCAGGGGTACGTACTGCTAGCAGCTTCTGTGACCGATCGGTGTCACCTGAAATCAAGCACTAGGTGATCTTCCGAGTAACTTTATAGGTAGCCGTGGCCCAGCCCTACAAATCGGGACCGGCCTTCACGGCGAATGGCCTGCGCCTGAGGGACGTGTCCCACCCCCATCTCCCTTCCCCTGCCGGGCCAGCCACGGTGGTGACACTCGATGCTTAAGGACGGGCCTGTTCAGCCGCTTCCGTGTTCTCCTTTGGTTTAGTGGCATTTTGACAATGGCTTCACCATGGACGGTGAGCTCTGTGGTCCCTGGTCCTCTTGACCAGGCAGCTGTCATCACAGGATCGCCAGCCAGGCCACCGGCTGTCCCAGACACTGACAATGAGCTCAGACCAGGAACCCCCCCCCCCCCCCCAACACACACACACTAAACACCAAATCCAGAGCTTCTCTACCTGGGGAAATCACGTTTACTGTACTTCACGGACTGGGAGCTGCTGAGACGGTCGGGGGCTGAGCAGCTGCTATACTTTCCGCACAAAGACAAAGCTGTGGCCTCCCAAACGGAGGCTGCCACCTTGCCCTTGGGTGTGGTCCCCGTGGCCCTCATGGGACACCTTCTCTGCAGATCCTATCCCAAGCTACACACCAGGTTCCACCCAAACTCCCTGCACATGTGCGCCCCCAGCAGGGTCACCAGCTAAATGCTCTTGAGCAGCAAGGGTGGGAGAAACTGGGCCAATAAACTATGTATCCGGCTCTTCACCCATGTTCAACTCAGTTACGCCACTTCTAGGAACATGGCCTAAGAAATGAATACAAATGTGTCATCGTCACGATGTTATTTGCACCAGCCCAAGTAGGACCCCATTCAAGGTGCCAGAAAGTACTTGTGATGAGTACGTGCCCCCCTGTGAGCGCTAACCACGCTGACGGGTGTGCGCACGGGCAGCTCATTATCTTCTCTGCTCCCGTGGCACACGTGGCCTTCACTAGCAACTGGGGAGAAGCAGCCGTGCACCTCCCCTGTCCTGCCGCCTGGTCTCCTGCCCAGCTGGGCCCCCACGCCCGCCCCTCCACCCCCCTGCATACATGCACTGATCTGCTCTCCCGCGGGAGACACCACCTCCCAGGGCTGCAGTGGGGGGGGGTCCCTCGCACTGTCGGGAAAGGCAGCTCTGCATTCTGCCCCCGGCTGCCTGGGCTCTGTGAGGGCCCAGAAGCCTGCCTCCTCCCGTCTCTCTGCCAGCTGCACTCATCTGCCACACATCCACAGCCTCCCTCGCCCCGGGCCGCTTCACGCGCACTCTGGACATGCCACGACCCAGTACCAGGCAGCTGTGGCGGGCACGGTTTGCTAGGTGGGCCACATGTGACAGTCGGGCCTCTCAAATGACGGCGAGGACCCCTGTCCCTCTGTTCGCGTGCAGCTTGGTGCTGACTCACAGTGGCATTAAACAGCCACAGGCTGACAACGTGAACACGAGATCCGACGCTCAGGAAGAAGCCTGCTGATGATTCCATCTCACCAACTGCAGGGCCAGGAATAAATACGCGGCCCTCCTGCCCATGGGAGCTGTCGGCCCACGACCAGGCACTCCTCAAAGGAAACAAAGCTGCATCTGTGTTTGGACGTGGGTTTTAACTCACAATTTCAAATGGAATCCCCCAGTGGGTGAGACTCTGGGTGATGATACTTCTTCTCTTCAGACAAAGACTGTCCACACTAGAAACCCCCCAGCACTGAACCCCCCATCAATAACAAAATGAAGAGGGTCGACCCTTTCACACAAACATTCAGAGGCAGACGCTTGGGTGAGGGACTCTCCGCTGGCTGTAGAACCCTGAAACACAGCGGGACGGGGCAGGGGTGAAGCTCTCCCCTTCACTCAGAGGCACGAGGCTGAGTCATTGCATGTGCCACGGACACGAGGAGGACCAGCACCAGCGAGCCCCTCTCCTTCCCTGAGAACCCAGTACCGACAGACTGCCACCAAGAGCCTTGGATTTCAAGTGGGGTATTGTACTTTATGCAAATACAGTTCCCCCCTTGATCCTGGTGCAGATTTCAGCAATGTGGACGTGTGCCCTCAGGACGTGGGATGCACCCCCTGGGGACTGTGGTATGCCTCAGCAAGTGGGATGCACCCTTGGGACCGGGGTGGGCCCTCTGCAAGTGAAGTGCACCCTTGTGGTGGGGGTGCGTCTTGGGAAATGGGGAGCATCCTCAGGAAGGAGGGTCTCCCTCAGGACAGGGCTCTGGCCAGGGGCACACTTCTGCATGTCCACCACTAGATGGGGGCCGAGAGCAACGCTCGCCAAGGAAGCCGAAACAACCAGACTCCCTTGCTCCCTCCTTCCTTCCCTTCCCACCTGTGGGACTCCTGCCAGTAAGACTTTAATGCTCCCCAGTGGTCCAGACACTGTAATGGGCAGTGGAGCAGATCGGAACCATGTGATTTACCACTAATAGGACAGGATCAGTTAAACCTTTGGAGAAACCTCAACTTAAAATTCCTGTAAACACCCCACGCAATGTCAAACAGGACTGCCCCGGCGGTGCCTGGGCCCGTGGGCACCAGCTCTCTGTGGCTGGGGCTGGGAGCAGACAGGCGGTGCTCCACGTTCCTTGAGACCCCTGCCTGGGCACCAGTGGGGCTCTCGGACTTGCACTGCCAACCCCTGGGGCTGAGAGCACCATGCAGGGGTGCAGGTCTCAGAGAGGGTACAGGAGAGCCCTGCGGAGAGGGTGCAGGCCGGCACTGGTGCATACCTGTGACATCCAGCGGACGCTTCTTCAGAGCTGTAACCACTGGCCCATCTTTCCTACGTAGCAGGGGGCTGCTCCGTCGTTCGGCCACTTTCTGCTTTAGCCTGGACCGTAATTTCAAATTGGGTTCAGAGGCTGCATGAAAAGAAGACACCATTCTAGTCGGACGGTCATAACTGGGGTCAAGTTTATCTCACTGGCAGTGAAAAAATATGCACGTTGGGTAAATATTCACGCAACACGGATGCGTGGTTCCAGGGCAGAGGGAAGGCAGTGTTCCCGAAGCCTGTGCAGAATGTTTTCAGTCCTACTCAACAGTCCCAAATAATGAACAAAGCCTGTCCGAAGCCTTTGGCTAAGTTTCTGTAGCCATGTCGGTCGTTCCAGGTGGTGGCCCACGAACGTTATTACAACTTCTGTATGTTCCTCGTTCACCTGCGTTTCAGAAATCCCTCCCACGTCCAATAACCTGAAACAAACCGCTTGCTGGGGCTCCCGGCTGCCACGGGGTGCTAAGGCCAGGCAGTACTCCACACCTGCGTGGAGGTGAGCGAGCCCCGGTCTCCGTCAGAGGCCACCTGACGACAGGTGTTGCAGCTTGGCTTGGTCTGTTATCAGCTCTGCAGTGCTTCGCAAACCTGCGTATTTAAGCCCAGCAGCTCCCAAGCCTCTGCACCTGGAGCCCAGACCACCCAGCAGACCAATCAGGTCACACCTCTGGGAAGCGGGGTGGGGGCACTCCATGTGAGGCTGCCTTGGGCAGCAGTCGACCTCACTGCATCCAGAAGTGGCCCCCACCCCGCCCCACCCCCACCTGCGCAGGCATCTCCATGAGCCATCAGCGTTCAGGCCAGGCCAGTGGTGGGACCGCCGCCTCGAAGACCTTTGAGTTCTGAGGTTTTATTTGACTACTTTCAAGTTCCTACTGCTTTTCTGTTTGCAAATTAGCAAGTTTTTACCTTTTTGTTTGTTTTTAATCAGCAACCCTGCTGTTTTTAATCTTTCTGGAACAGGAAGTTCACTGCTCTTCAGAGCACCAAGCAATATAATCGAATTTCCCCCTGGAATCAGAACTAAGACGGTCCGGGTTTTAAACAGCGGGCCACGCACCCATGTCCTGGGCACGGGGACTCGGTCCCTTGAGCAGCAGGGTAGCGGCGTGCCAGGACCGAGTGCCATGCCAGGGCGCCAGTGACCCTGCAGGACGCTGGGAGGCAAAGGGCAGCTCTCTGTGGGCCCTGGGAGGAGAAGGGGGTTGGCAGGACACCTACGTGAAGCTTCCCAGAGGAATCGAAGGCGTGCTTCACAAGCCGCCAGACAGACGGTGCCACCCCTGCTCTGGAGGCTGTGCACCCGGGGAGAGGGGCCCTTTCCACTTGGCCGAGTTTGCATGCAGAGTGAGTGCCCGTTCACCTGTAGGACTTACACGGCAAAAAGTGGGAAGGACTCACATGAAGAATACGAGAAGTATTCTTTCCATATTTATTTGGAGACTAGATTTACGTTCCATTCATTTCCACTTTCACACGTGGAGTTTATCATTACTTAACCCGAGGAAAAGCCAAAACCTCATCTAACAGGCAAGAAAACAACAGCTCTCCTCACACCATGCAGGTCTTTGCTGGAAGGACATGAATACCCTTCTGTGCAAGCTGGGGTCAGAAGCCGCTCCTGAGATTGCCGGGCAGTGTGGGCCCCTCGGGAGGGAGTGCGTCAGGAGACCGTGTGTGGGTGGCTGCTGGTGGCGGGTCGTCCTGGGCCAGCTGCAGACCGGCCCTGCTACTGGGTCCAGCACCCCGACTTCCCCCAGGCCCTGCAGGTCACTCTACGTTCAACACACTTGGTTGAGTGACAGCACCGGCCAGGTCAGTGGTCGGGCAGCCACGTCCTGCCTGAGGACGAGGACCCCAGACTCCTGCTGGAGTGACTCAGAGACTGCACCGGGCAGGCCCCGAGCCCCTCCCACCTCCCACAGCTGCTGTCGCTTGTCCTCAGGCCCCCACCCTCTCCGACCATGGCTGCACGGCCCTGCTGTCCTCACAGGGGCCGTGGCACCACCTGACATGACTGCTCATCTGGCTTTTTCCTGGTCTCCCCCTGACCCCCCACACTTGAATGTGAAAGTCTGGGAGACCTGAAGGATCTGTCTGGCCTCCCTGATTCCAGGTGAGCCCAGCAATGCTCACTGCAAAGACGGACCCGACACAGGACTCACCACCCCTCCCAAAGTCGGCCCCTCTCTGGACCACACCTGACGTGCGGTGCCCTGTGCAACACAGAAACAAGGGACACATGCTCAAGATGTTGAGTGTCTCATTTACAATGAAAGCGTTAAACTGAGTGGGGTGGGCCCTGCCTGCAGCCCAGCTTAAGGCCACAGGGAGGCTCTGGGCTGGGCCCTTCCCCGTCCCTCTGGGGCTCCCCAGGACCGCCTCCCCAAGGAGCCCCTGGGTGCAGGGCCAAGGACCAGGGCTGAGCAGCAGGCAGGGGGACTGGGAGGGAAGGGAGACAGTCACTTCCTTATCTCTGCTCAGGGCCGGCTTTTCACCCCTGAGGACGCTGGCTGTGCCAGCAAGGGCTCCGAGGCACAGCGAAGGCCCTACTCCCCCTGCTTTTCTCTGGAGAAGGCACACGCTCTAGCAGCCATGGGTCCAGGCGTTGAGCAAGCTGAAATGAGTTCTACAGGCCCCACAGAGAAGACACCGTGACTTGCGGTCCAGCTTTTCATAAGCATATTTCCTGACACTTGCAAAATGCCTGCAACCCGAACAGCTCTGCACGGCAGCCACAGCTGAGAATACAGGTACCCTGCAGACCCCCCCCCCGCCCCCACCATGAGCAGAGCTGCAAGGTCGCATCTGCCACGTGCAGGGTCGCGAGACCCCCGCGGGCTCCACTGCACAGCTCCTACCTGTGCCTGAGGTCCTCAACACGCATGCAGCACCCAGTGTGGCCGACTACAGGGCTGTATTTTGTGGAATAGGGCTGTAGGCTGACTGAGAGCCAGAGCAGGAGGGAGAGGCCCTCTGGAAAGGTGGCTCACGGCGGCTGAGTGCTCACGAGACGGAGGGTGCCTACTCCTGCTGGGCAACGTGGGGAGGCCGGGGGTGCTTCTCCTCAAAGGCAGTCAGGTACATGACAGAGTCAGTCAGGTTCAGCCACCCTCGTCTTACCTTCGCCCCACCCCGGCCCCAGCACCTGCCCCTCCTTGGGCAGGAAGCGCCTGCCGTTGAGATGACGCCCGCTCTTCACAAGCCCTGACATCTACACGGATGTCGCGCACGTCTAGCTTTCCCTGCGGGCCTGTCACAGTGCGGCAGCCATCAGGTGGGCACATCTGACTGTGTAGCAGCCCGGGGGGCGTGTACCCAGAGGTCAGTTTGCCAGGAGGCGGTTACTGCTCTGGGGGCAGGGGCTGAGCAGGCAAGGGTGTGCAGAGCGCCGTCTTGGCCAGGCACATGGACAGAGCAGATGCCCGAGCCGTCCTTCCTGAGACCCGCGAACAGCAGCCCGGGAGGCGACATGGGATAAACCACAGAAGTGCCAGTGTGCAAAGACGACAGTGAAAAGGCCCAAGATCACATTAACAACAACACCAGAAGAAGACACGGCGGAGCAGAGAGGTCACTAACATGGTGACAGGAGACCCCCTCCTCCTTCTGCAGGAGGCCTGGTGCCCGGGAGGGCTTGCCACGGCCCCTTGCCAGGCAGACCCCGTGGAGTTCTGGAGCTTTGGGGGCCAGGGGTTGGCTTTGTCAGTGCTGTCGGATTCTGCAACAGCCACTCAGAGGCATGACGGAGACCCGAAAATCCTGCAGGAAAGTGGCTTCTGTCCCCAACAGTATTATCAGTCAGATGGGAGCCAGAACAGATATCCGCCAGCATCACAGACTCACGGTCACAGCCCGTGCAGGTCCTCAGAAAGCTGCTGCGCCCACCCAAGTGAAGGAGGGGGCCGCGCAAGAGTTGGGGGGAAGGGGAGGAGCCTCCCCGGGAGACCTGGGGGGATGGGAATAGCAGGTGGGGGCCTTGTGGCCAGGAGCCTATCTCCCAGGCCAGAGGGGAGCCTCGGGCCGCCTGCCGGGCAGGGGCTCCTCCATGTGAGTTAATGACAGGCACACAGAAAACTAAGCGAATGAAAAAACAGGATCAACTTCAGGAAGAAGGCAAGTTCTGCAAACAAGGAAATGCAGGTGAGGTTACTCAGTGTTGGTGTCCACTTTCTGTAAGCCACCTCTCACAGAGCAGGGAGGGGAGGTCCTAGGCCTTGTGGGGCTCTCTGATTTATGCACACTTATTTACTTTGAAACAATAAAAAGAACTCTAGAAAGCCAAAGGACAGACTGGAATGTAACTTTTGTAGCACACGTGTCAGACGTAGGATTGATCTTGACCAATCTGGAAATCCTACAAAGCCACAAGAAAAAGGAAAACACCCCAAAGAAAACTGGATGAGAGACTTGCCATTAAAATTCTATCCACTGAACACTGAGAGACCTGCCTGTGTGGCCTGCGTGGTTCTAGGTGCCGTGCACGGGAACAGACAAGGCCGCGCCCGGCGGGCACTTGGAGCTCTGCACCACTCACTGGCCACACGCACGGCATGGGAACATGACCCGGGGGTTGGGTCACAGCCACCCAGTCCCTGCTGCAAATGGAGGACCTTCTCGTAGCAAAGATGGAAAATAAACATAAAGATACTCGAGCTTTTCTAACAGTGATGGAGTTGTTGAAAACACCCCAGGAAGCTTGATTTACTCATCCATCACGTGGGCTAGGAGGACCGTGGTGGCACCTTGCTAACGACACGGAGCTAACGGGCTCCCCGGAGCTCCAGAGCATTGTATCGTGCTCAGCATCTCCGAGTGCGCAAACCGGAAGCTGGCAGTCCCAGTCCCAGGGATCGAGCCTACAGACACACTAGCACGAGAGAGCAGAGACAGAGTTATGCTAAAGAAGAGTTACACGTTGATACGCACACACTGGAGTAATACAGAGAAAGGTGCTATCTTTACACAAACGGGATGGTGAACCCAACATAACAGCGACTGAAAAATACAGCCAGAGGACAAAATGCAAAGCAAGTATTCTTGTAACGGAAAGACAACTGCACGTGCTCGCTGAACAGATCCACAGTCCTGCACGTACGCGCAGAAGATACCTGGACAGACACCAAACTAACCGTAGCAGCTCGTCTCTGGGAAGTAAGATTCAGGATGCGTGTGTAATTTATGTTTTGTTATAAGCACATAGTACGTGACATTTCATAAAGAAAAAAATACTACATGGTGCTTGAGGGTGGTGTGTCTCCTACCCGGTCAGCGTTTCCTAGCTCATTTCTGTTGGCCATAAGGTCAGGGTAGATCGACCACTGAACAGTGGAAAGATGACTTCGACAGTCCATCTGGTACTTTTCATATTAGAGGGAGGTCAAGTCTGATGGATGTCAAAGTTTGAAGCATGGGACATGGGGTGCGTGAGCCAATCACTTTACGTAGAAGCTGCCTAGTATCTGACCATACTGACCAACTCTAGAAGCTTCCTAGGAAAGCACAGTAAAGCCTTTTAAAAAACCCTCTGAACACACTCATAACCACTTTTTCAGGGCACAGTCGATGGAAGATAGCCCAGCACACAGCCTGCGAGGCCGGAGGGGGCTGCCCATCTGGCGGCTGGAGCTCAGTGGGGCCGCAGTGACCCTCCCACTCCTCACTCGGAGACAGCACAGGAAGGGCAGAGTCCGCCGGCCCCGGCCCCAGCAAGAGCTGAAGGGCCATTTATCACGCTGCAGCTGACCCTACAAAACACACCTTTGCGTTGAGCTGCAGCGTGTGGGAGGGGCCCCTCTGCCCTTGCTGTGGACCTGCACTGGGCCCTCCGCACACGGCTGCAGAGCAAGACCCAGACTGCGGGCATCGGCAGCAGCGGTGCTGCGAACAGCCCTGCCCAAGCTGCCCCGTCCTACGCCTGGTGAGGTCAGCTTGCTCCCTCCATGGACACAAACTCAGCTGTGAGGAGTGTCGTTCAGTTCGAGAGGGTCCCGGGAAAATCCACTGACTCGTTTTTGTGTTTTGTGGCTGCGGAGTTCACGGAGAACCCATCCCGGTTCTCCACGGGCTATGGACCCCTCTGGCAGATCCAGTAAGGCACTGGGGACACGCGGGGCTGCAGGTTACGGAAAGGGACCATGATGTCCAGCACGACGGGGCAGGGCTGCTGTGGAGACTGCAGATGGGGCCTGAATCTACCTTATTTGGGTCTGGGGTAAAAGCCTAGCCTTGCCCCTCACATGCCTGGGCCCCCTCCCTGGCCCGGCCCCATGGGTCCACCCGGACACTCGAGTGGGGCCTGGACCCTCTGTTCCCTGCCCACTGAGCAGCTCCGAACCCGGCACCCTGGACGCTCACGATATCAGCACCACACAGAGACTGGTGGCGAAGCTGACGCCGCCGTGGGGCGGGCACAGCACACTACCTTGGGGGCAGCGCACCCACACAGAAGCCCCAACCGGGCCCTCCAGGTTGGGTGTGAGCAACAGGGTCCGGATCCCAGCTTAAGTGCAGTGTGACTGGACAAGGCAATCAACCTCAGAATCCACCCTTAAAGGTCACCGCCAGCCTTGAAGAGTCGCTAGAGAACACGTGTACTCTCCACAGACTCCGTCCCCTGGGTGTTCGGGCGCCTCGGGAGGCAACACGGGAACAGGAGTCATTGGGTACAACATGGGGGGGGGGGCACCGTGACCCTCGCTCATGGGACAGCAACACAGGTCTTCTGACAACGAACGCTGGGTGGGCGGGGGAGGGGAGCTGGTGCTAGGCCCGGGCTGCATGGGAGGCTGTGTGAGTGGCCCAGGGGGATGGAGATGCAGCCTTCCTGCCCAGGGCAGGCTCCACCAGGCGCCACGTTCTTCCTTCTGCTCCTGAAAGCAGACCCCGCCCCCATGACCCTGCCGCCTGCTGCACAGCGTCTACCCAGCACCTTACCCCCTACCCGGGAAGTCCCAGCCCGCGGGCCACGGGTGGGCCAGGCTGACTGCGAGCTCTCCCTGCTGAGCCAAGCAGCTTCGCCCATAGACAGGGAAAACCGCCATTTCCCACGTCTTAGATATCGGCTGCCGCTTCCCATGAACAGCTGCGAACCTGCGAGGTGCTAAGCTACAGGAACCTTCTAGAAGGAAGAACCACAGGAGCCACTGGCTGCAGAAGCAAACACAGGCTGGAAGCCGAGTGTCGGTGGCCCAGCATCTGGGCCGGTGCACGGGCTGTGGGGAGCTGTGACCCGCACCACCCAGCCTCCCGCCACTTCATGGGGGCCAAGGGCAGGCCTGTGGGCAGCACGACCGCTCTCGACGCAGCTGACGCAGGCGACTCCTCCCTGAGCACCACCCTCTGGTCTGCTTCCTGAAACAGACGGTTGGCATCCTGGACGAGTGAGGGGTGCCCAGCGCACAGTGCTGGGCTCTGAGGTCCCAGAGCTCACGGTCAGAACAGGAGAGGATGGAGACGGGCAGCGACAGGAAGCTTTGTTTTGTTTTGTTCTGGTCTCGTTTCCTCATAAGTCACAGAGGACAATTTAAGAGGCATTATTAAAAAAACTGACGGCAGCTAACGTCTTTAAAAATACAAAATTGAAGAAGTTACTGCAGAAAAATACAATCTCTAAACATCATCAATATGACAAAACTGGATTGGCTTTTAAAACTGGAAAAGCATCCTTTCTTCGGTGTGAATGTGGAATCGAACGCTTTGCTTAGATGTAATCCCTGGCTGAGCTGCTCGATGCCCCACAAACCCCAGGAAGGACCCGCAGAAGGGCGCAGGGTCAGGGGCGTGGAACAAGTCCCAGTACATCTGTGGTTAGCAGATTTCGAGAGGCTCAGAAAATCCGTCAGATGGTCCCCACTTCACCTGCTCAGTACCTGTGCAGTCAGGAGATGACCCAGTCTGCTGTGAGGTGGGGATGCCCCGCTGTCTCACACGGAAGGGGGCAGGGTCTCCAACAGGAAGTGAGGTGAGCCCAAGCTGGGCACTCAGGTGGTGAAGAGGAACCAGGGGCTGGGATGTGAACCCCAACCCCCCAGCAGGGCAAGGCACGCTTTTCCCGCAAGACTTCCAGCAATAACTGGCATCCACTTCTGCATGGCCTTCCCTCAGAAGAGTCTACCATTTCCACCAAACTCCTCACCAACTGAGGGAAGGGTCTAGGGGAGCAGAGTCTGGTGGGAATGGGCTGTTGGATGGGGAAAGGATCAAGGGGAAAATGAGAGCAGAGCCCCCGCAGCCAGGCCCCCTCTAAGCACTTTGCAAACATCAACTCTGTGACTTCTCCCAGCCCAGGAGGTAGGTGTTTCCAGATGGCAAAACACGGAGGCACAGAAGGCGTCCCCAATAACAAGGCAGGAAGTGGAGCATCTGGATGTAAACCCAGGCCACCGGCCCTGCAGCCGGCGTGAAGGAGGCGCTCCCTGAACGTGCAGAGGCTTGGGGGGTTCGGGGCACCTTTCTCCTGAGACGGAGCAGAGCCAGGCGGGTGCGCCAGGAGCAGCAAGAGCGGCTCCACACTCCACCGTCCTGCGGCTGCCCTTACGGGACTGAGGGGCAGGCAGTCGCTCTGCAAGAGCCACAGAGTCCAGTGTCAGGCTGAAACTACAGGGATTATTTGTGTATGTCACGTTTATTAAAGATGGTAACTGTAATTCATTTGAGGCATTTTGCAACTAAAATTTCATGTTTATAGTCTTTCCTATTACTGATTCTCGTAGAAATGCACAGATATAAATTATTGAGAATTAGTGACATCAAGTGTTTGAAAGTGGATACGTTTAGGATGATACAGGACACCTAACTACACTCTATTCCCTTAAGTGGTTTAAACATTTCCTCTGAAATCCTTATATTATTAATATTATTAATGTGCTGGTGATGCCTTTTTGAAAAATTGATAATGCAATCAAATCTTAATTAAGTTCTTCTGGAGCGCTGCATGCTCACGGGCACTTCCCCGAGTGTGACGAGGAGTCTGCATGTTTCAGGACGGCAGGGGGCTGGGGCGGGCTGCACGGCAGGGTTCAAGGCCAACAGGTGGGAGAGGCTGTGCTTCCAGAGAGAGGACTGGGGCCCGTGAGATGAAGGCCGCTGGCCATGCAGCTCTGAGGAACAGCAACAGGGCAGCATGGAGTTGGCCATCCTGCATCCAGAGTCTTCCAGAGACCCTCGCTACAAGCAGTAGTGCCACGTTCTGTGTCTTGTAATAGGAGCCAGTGTCCAGTTGGCATGGGCCTTGTCTGGTTGGGAGAGGGAAAGGACCAGAGCAAACATCCCCTCATGGGCACCGCCATTTCTATTTGAGAGGGAGGTCGGAGTCCCGTGAGGGCCCCAAGAGGCAAGGGTTGTTCACTGTCCTTTCCTGGGACCTCAGGGGAAGAGTCAGATGTGTCTTCTGGCAAGGCAAGGCCCCTTAGCAAGCCATGGGTGGCTCTGCTTGGTGGCCAGGTGCTCAGCCTTCTGTTTCCTCCACTGGGACCTTGGGGGCATACTCGCCACACCCAGGGCAGGAGGAAGCCCTGCCTGCTCAGTGTATCCATAGTGGGGAGGATCTGGGTGTGCATGGCTCCATCTTACTGATGAGAAACTGAGGCCAGGGGAACCGAAGGAATCCATCACAGGGCACACAGAGCTACAAAACCAGTGGAAAGATCCGAACCAAGCTGCTGGCTGGTGGAGCCCATGACCTCTGTCCACCTGACCCACCCTCATGCCTTAGGGTCAGGGAGACCTCCTGCCATTCACGCTCTTTACCAGGCCAGGGCAGCTGGGGCAAGCACGGGCTTCCTCTCTCCCAGCACAGAGCCTGCTGCTTCCCGTGACCTCCCGTTCTGCTGATCTAAGTTTGGTTCAACAAAGTACCAGATTCCAGAAGGGGGGACAGGGGCCACCTTGGGAGATCTGGCCCCAGCTCCTGACAGAGACTTTCCTGTTGAGCACGTGGACTCTCTCTGGGTGAAACCCACAGCTCTGCTCTGTGGACGAGTGAGAACCACACACACACACCGAGGAGAAGAGGACACAGTGGCACCTTCACTTTCCACCAGGGGACGGTTTATAGCCAGCAGGAAGCCCTGCCCATGCCTGCAGGGTCCTCACCGATGACTCGGAAAGGCTCTGCCAACCCCTCTCCCATCCTCGTCAAGGATTCTGGGGTCCTTGGCCCGTGGTCGTCCTGCTAGGGCCACTCCATCTCACACTCCTGAATGTCAGTCAAGCACTGCCGAGGGGTCTCCCTGCAATTTCTGGCTCTGGATTCAGGCTCTGCTCCCTGCGTGCTGCACCGAATCCTCTGGGGCACAGCTCTGCCTATCGAGTGGCTCCAAGTTTTCCCATCTTTAGGGCGGGGTGGCAGATAAGCTCCCAGCCCCATCCCCCAATATCTCATCACTTCGGTGAAGATGCTAGTGTCTGACTGCCTTAAAGCGTATCTGTCTAAAATCAACCAAAATCCTCCGTATAAAACAAAATTTGTATTTACGAAGAAAAAGCTGTGCCACACAGGCCTCACTTCCACTAAGTAGGAACTTCCCACAATGCCCTGCAATCACAGGCTCCACGTACCGTGTCTGTGACCAGGGCACCCCATCTTCCACAGCCTGCCCCAGCCTGCCCTCACCTCGAGGGGGGCAAGGCCTCTGAAGACGCTCCTCCTCTGGCCCCTGCCCTTCCGGCCACCCTCGTGCACTGGCCACAGCCATTCTGATCTTTCTTAAAAGCCGCTGCCCACTTAAACCATTACCGCTGGAGAAAGTCCAAGGGAGCCTGTTGGACTGTGAATACCCTTCTTCTTCTGGTCTGTGACAGGGCCGCACATACCCCGAGGCGTCCTCCTGAGATGTCCTTGCAGGACACAATGAGTTTCTTTCTTGAACATACTTTCTCCCACTCTAGGACCCCCGGCGGCCCCCAGTGCCCAGGCCCTGCTTGGAGTCAGCCCCAAAGGCCAAACGCTAGCTGGCCTGCTCCTGCAAGGCCTCACAGGGGTCAGCAGGAGCTGCTGTGCCCCTGAGCCCAGCAGGGGACGCTCTGGGCTGTGATAAAGTATAGCACATCAAGAGAAGAGTAAGCTTGGGTGTTGTTTAAAAAGGAGTCTGAGTTTTAAAACGTAGGTGTGCAACAAGAGGTTTGCTGCTTTTGGTATGAATCATACAGCAATGCTTAAGGACATCATTTTAAAATGATGTTCTAATACAAAAAAGCAAATACTTAAGCACAAGCAGGGATTCCCTCTGACTCAGCCTGTAGGGAATGTGGGAGGGCCAGTCGAGAGCCCCACCCCCTGTGGGACGTGTGGAAGGAGCCAGTTGAGAGCCCCACCCCCTATGGGATGTGTGGGAGGAGCCAGCCAAGAACCCCGCCCCCTGTGGGCATGTGGGAGGGGGCGGTTGAAGGCACGCCCCCTGAGGGGTGTGTGGGAGGGGCCGAGTGAGAGACCCGCCCAGGCCCTGGGCCCTGGGTACTGACCTGTTTTTCTGAGCGGGAAGTCATCTTTGCTGTCATACATTCCCAGGACTGGATGGTTGTAGGAGGCCGACACCCCGCTCTGGGGCGGGGAGCTCTGGTCAAGGGAACTGTGCTGTGTCTTCCTGGAGAGAACAAGCAAAGACAGACGGAGAAGTTAGCTAGGGGCAGAAGCCTGCCTGACACATCAGCCCTGGATCAGCCCTGGCTGCCCAAGGAGACAGGCTCTATCTGGGGCAAAGCTGAAATGAGACGAAAACCAATGCTGACCGCGAACCGAGGCTGAGCAGCGCCTCCACAGCCAAACCCCATGCCAAGAGGAGCAGGGGCCAGTGCGACGCCTGGCAGTCATCCTGTTCCTCTCGGGCGGCTCCTTGCGCCGCTGGTCCCTGGCCACCAGGCCACCACCAGCCATGTAAGGGCCTGTCATCGGGGTAGATGGGGGCCACATGTGGACAGGAACAAAGGCATGGTCGGAGGCAGCTGAGATCAGGTGGGGCACATTCGGAACAAGAGGTGATCAAGTCTGGGGTCCCCAAGGGGAACTCCCTTCAGCAGAAAATACCCAGTGTTCATCTGCACCTAGAGGAACAAAATCCGCCTCGTCACCCTTTGTCCTTGGGGAGGGTGGGTGGCAGTAACCCACACCTTATGCCTGGAAGTGGATCTGTGACGTTTACTGCCTCCAACGACCAGCCAGGCACCATTCAACATCCTTAAAATGGCGAGCCAGGATTTGGCTCCAGGAGGAGGCTCAGGAGAGCAGGAGGGGAGTGAGGGCTCGGGAGTGAGGTGCTGACGGCCCTCGGGAAGACCATCGGCGTCTTCCTGGAAGCACCCACCCTGGGTGTAATGAATTCTGTTGAGTCTTTAAACTGTGTAATCTGCTTAATGACTTGAAACAAATTTGCCAACTTACTTATTTGGAATTTGTTAGACTATTTATTTGAATACACAGTACTCCATATCCATGCACCTGGTGTGATTTGAATTAAGAATAGGAGCTCTTAAACGCTTACAGGTGGGTAATTTAAATATTTGAGAGCAAACTTGTACAGAGAATGGGCTGATCACAGAGACCCGTCCAATGAGCACGGCCCGGACATCTGGGCTGTGGGGCCCAGCCAGGCTGTACAGCAGGAAAGAGCTCCCACTCCTGGGGGCAGGTGCACCCACACCGCGGTATCCGTATCACGGGTTTACCTCCTCAGGCAGGAAGCCCTCCTTTTAACTCGTGGTTGCACTGAGACAACCTGGGCTCACCTCGGGGGGACATTCTCTGACAATCTCATTAAAGGTCTGAGGGTGGGGCACCTGGGGGGCTCAGTCAGTTAAGCAGCAGCCTTTGGCTCGGATCATGATCCCGGGGTCCTGGGATCAAGTCCTGCATTGGGCTCCCTGCTCAGTGGGGAGCCTGCTTCTCCCTCTCGCTCTTCCTGCTGCTCTGCCCACCTATGCACTCTCTCTCTGTCAAATAAATAAAATCTTAAAAAAAAAAAAGATCTGAGGGCAACACTATCTCTCTACTAAATCACATCTTCTGAAGTGTCCTTCAGGGAATGTGGCCTTGGCCAGTTTCAAACTTCTTGGTGCTTAGACACAACCTGGGAAAGAATTTGCTTTCTCTTTCATGAGACACACGGAAAGACCTGTGTGTGCATTTTGTGACCCGAAAGTGTGAATAATAACTATTGGTAGAATATTATTATAAATAATAACCACTGTTGTTAGACTTTAATTGTGTGCTGTTTACCATAAAGCCAGAAGTCGGAAGAGCTGTACCTGTTCAACATCTAGTAGGTTTTCTCTTCCAGTTTGACCTTTGGAGATGCTGTCAGGGTGAAAGCCCTCCCTTCTCTCATCAGGTCTTCGGAGCCACAGCGCGAGGCCGACCTGCATCCCCCAGGAGACGCGTCTGGGTCAGGGTGCAGGTGGCTGCACCGACCCCGCTCCGGCCTAGTCCGGAGACTTCAAGGCAGTGACTCACGTCATCACAGCCCAGCTTCCTTGAACTGGGCAGAGCCCGGGACAGGAGCTCGTCCCCAGGTGCCCATCACAGGGCTGCGCGGGCCGCTCCAGGGAAAACCCGCTGTCACCCCTCCCCCCAGGGACCATGACGTGTGCCCCAGGAAACGAGGACCTGGAGGGTGAGCAAAAGTGAAGGCTGCATGTGCACCTCACACTGACACGCTCTCAAGCTCACAATCCTGTACCCACACCTGTGGCATCGCGCCCCATCCTCACACCCTCACACACGCCCCACCCACACACGCTCTCACTCTCAAGCTCACAATCCTGTACACACCTGCGGCATCGCACCCCATCCTCACACCCTCACACCCGCCCACCCACACTGACACACTCCCACACACACACCTGCTGCACCCACACCCTCGTACAGGGGAGCAGAACCCGAGGGCAGCTCCTTCCAGGAGCCTCAGCCCTGCCCACAAACCACGTCCCCAGCCCCCAGCCGCTCCTCAACATGACAGGAGGTGCTGGGCGGCACCTCTGCTGGCCTCTGGGCAGACGGACACTGACACCTGGCCTTCCAGGCAGCGCTGCCGGAAGCTGGGAGACCAGTGCCGCTTCCTTTGCTTCCGCAGTCCTCCGTAGCTGTACCTCGGAGCAAAGCTCCACACGCACCAGCCCCCTCAGCTCCCCACAAGTGGCCCTTCCCGCTGTACCAGATGTCCGCGTGTGACCTCAACACAACGTGTACTTGCTCAACCAGCACCGTGCGACGCAAGTACCACGTGAGTCACACGTGCAATTTAATGTACGGCAGCCCCGTCGCAATGAACAAAAATGGTCAAACTGACTTCAGTAAGCTCTTTAACCCCAAATATCCCAAACACTATCATTTCAACGTGCAATCAATCTCAGAACGACCCGTGAAACAGTTCACACCCTTTCCTTCGTGCGAGGCTCTGCGTCCGGTGTGTCTGGTACTGTAGCACGTCTCGGTCAGAGCACCCTCGTCTCTGTGCTCGGAGACACGTGCAGTGCACACAGAGCAGTGTCGTCTCCACGGACAGGGCCCTGCACCACCAGCCGGCGCGCTCCGGTCCCCCCGGCTCCTCATCGTGCTGACTCCAGAGCGTCACGTGCGCACGTCCCCAGGGCCATGTCGCTTCTCTGTCTGAGCGTGGTATCTCTGAGGCCCGCCGTCCCGTGTTTACCTGCCGGTGGGCGTTCAGGCTGCTTCCGTTCCTTGGCAGTAAGGAATGATGCGGCTATGACCACAAGAACACAAGTCTATGTGGACAGAAGTTTTTCCTCCTCTTGGCAGATACGAGCAGGACAGCGTCATGGGGTAAGGACACATGCGCCTGTATGACAAACTGCCGGACTGTTTGCAAATAGCTGCACCAGTCCGCTTCCACCGGCTGCGTTCACCAGCGCTTGGTTTGCTAAGCCTCCGCCGTCCTGCTGGGTGTAAGGTGGTGCCTCCCTATGGCTGTGATCTGCATTTCCCCGACAAGGATCTTTTCACGGACTGACTGGCTGTCTACAGATCTTATTTTCTGAGGTATTAGTTGCAATCTTTCACTTGTACTTTTTTCAGTAGATCATTTGTCTTTTTATTATTGAGTTGAAGAAGCTCTTTATATATTTTGGATATAAGCACTCTGTCAGCTATCGGCATTGTGAATATTTTTTTAATAATATTTTATTAAGTTGTGTTAGTCACCATACAGTACATCCCTAGTTTTTGATGTAAAGTTCGATGATTCATTACTTGCGTATAACACCCAGTGCACCATGCAATACGTGCCCTCCTTACTACCCATCATTGTGAATATTTTCTTCCAGTCTGTGGGTTGTCTTTTTATTTTCTTAATGGTGCCTTTGAAAGAGCAGTTTTTAATTGTCACAAAGCCTATATTGGAGTTTTTGGTTTACACTGGAGGACTGTGGTATCCTAAGAACTCTGTCGACTTCTGCCCCCATGTTGTGAATGTTCTCTTCCAGGAGTTTTAGCTTTTGTGTTTGGGTTTACGTTTGTGCTAATCATTGTGGGTGGAGTGAGGCTAGGGTCAAAGTTCAGCTCTTCCTCCATGAAGACCCAGTTTTCTGACCAAGTTTCTGCCATCACACAGCAAGCGAACGTGAGAGTCACTCCATGATGTTGGGTTTAGAGTGACAGAACAAGACAGCTGCCAAATTCGGTGCAAACAAACCTGTCCCCTGGCTGACTTGCCCACTCCACGGTGTGCCCCAAATCCCTGAGACAGCTGAACCCAGAGCAGGTGAGCCGAATCAGGGTCAGGCCTGACCTGGGGAGCCCTGCTCACCAGGCAGCAGTTGTGTCAATCCCTCCTGGGACCCCCCCCACCAGCCCAGCATTAAAAGCCACCTGCCCTATCTCCTTCCCCTTCCCTGTTCCCAGGAGCTCCTCCCTAGAAGCCCCTCCCTCCGTGCTAGCCCTTCTCCTCAGGGTTGCCCTTCTGCAGGACCCACCCTTCCCTGCAGCCTCTGGAACTGGAGGCGACACACTCTCCCGCCACATTCGAGCCCGTCACTGCAGCCTCCCTTCCGGCCAGCGGTCTCCCCGCCCCAGCCTCCTGCCTGCTCACAGGGGGGCCCGACACCAACCTTCTTCCACCACTGTGGCTGCCGCCAGGACTCTGACGTGGTCAACCCACAGTGCCTGCATGCCACCACACGGCCGCCTGCAGGCTCCCAGTCTTCTGGCCCCTCGCCAGCCGGATCTCCCGTCGCATCCCCCCTGGGGCCTCCCCGCCTGCCGACCACCGCTCCCTCCCAGCAGGTCCCAGAGCACCTCTGCCTTCCTGCCGCCTTCACAGGCCAGTCGTGGCAGGTCCCCCCAGTGCCTCCCAGTCTGAGCCCCACGGCCTGCTCCTCTTCCTGCCGTCTTCGGTGCGAACCCCACGGATACCATCTCAACGGCTACCCAAACGGCTCTCCTTGGGGCATCAGCCGGCTGCCGCCACCCCCGGGGGACAGTGGAGCTTTCCCATAGCAGGCCCAGGTGGCCAGTGCTGCTACCGGCGTTTCTAAGGAATCCTCCACGTGGTGGCCGTGGGCTGGTGGCCTCGCTTGTGGCTTTTCAACGGACGCCACTGCCTCTGCTCTGCAGTAGGAGTCTGTCACTGGCTGAAGCGTGTGCACGCCAACAGCGCGTGCAGACAGGCGTGAGCACAGCTTTCTGGACCAGCAGCATGTGGCAGCCGCACAAGGTGTGAGCGCAGCCTTCTCTGCCTTGAAAGAAAAGGCCTTTTCGGTTGTACTGTTGACAGCGGCGTCCTCTGCCAGGATACGTGGGATCATCCCAGTGGGATGTGCTGCTGTTCGATTTAGTCAAATAATTGCCCATTTGGGAGCTTGAGAATAGATATGTTTTCCCCAATAAAATGAATGATAACCATATTTTGATTTATGAAAACAACCCTGAATTTTCTGTGAGAAATGAAATTACCCTTGAAAACGGAGAAAACTATATTTCAAAGCAAAGCCTGGGAAGCATGCTTGATTGTTGTTTCCACACGTGGCCTGGGCGGTGGCCGGCCCCTCTGCAGCAAGCTTGTGCTCAGAGGACATCCCTTTGCACGGGGGCACCCTCCCTGACCTTTCCGCAATGGCACACCAGCTGTCTTCAAGGGTCAGCATGAACAAGGCTCTCCGGTGGCCTCTGTCCATAACGCGCACTCTGGGAAAGGGTTCCTAGCATAAACATAAAATAGACCACAGATGCCATGGGCTTCCCCAGCAGTCAACAGAACACTGGGTAGAAATTCAGTAGGTGCATGTGGACAATTCAGACCAGAGTTCCAGAAAGCGGCTCTTTTTGTGGCCAAAATATATGGTGAGAAGAGTAATGGACAGGCGCCGGCCCCACACACTTCAGTCTGTTCACTTACAGGTGGGCCCCCCTCTGTCCTGACGACCATTCTGCGCATTCACCGCCAGACCGCTCCAGCTACCCCGTGTTTGCGGCTGTGCTTAGAGAGCCTCTCAGTCCACACCCCCCGCCCCCCCAGCCTCACCGGGCGAAGAACCAGGTGCCACTCAGAGCTGCTGACGACCACATGCCACTCGGGCCCCGGACAGGGGCCCCGGTGCCCCGCGCACCCCCACTTACCCGTACCAGTAGCGAGGGTCGCTGGAAATGCAGTGGTTGAGGTTCCGGTGGGCCAGCGCCTTCTTCTTATTGAGGACAAACTCTTGCAACTTCATCTTCACTTCTGTGCTGGCCACCGCACCTGGCGCAGGAGGAAGCACAGACAGGTGACTGACTGGAGGCTCTGGCCCGGGGAGCAGACGGAGGCCGCGGAGCTCGGTGCGGAAAAGCGCGAGAAGGCCCACAGATGCGCCAGGGGTTCTAACTCGGGATGCTGCCGATGCCATGAAGGCCTCTCAAAGAGAGGAGGAGGACGGGAGAAGTTTAATAAGAGGCCTTGTTCCCATGAAGATTTTACATAATTGCACCCATCTACAACGCAGGAGTGACCAGCATAAAGACTCACTGTTACCTAACACAAAACCACCGCCGAGGGAAGTTTAATAATGTTACATAAAGAACATTCTGAAGTCAGTGCTGGCAGCATGGTGGTTTCTTTCTCACTAGAGCAAAGCAGCAGAATCTCAGAAAGGCTGTGGCACACCCACCAGCACCAGTGAGAGGGAGCGACGGCGCTCCCTCGGCAGGCACACCGCGGCGCCTGCCTACAAGGCCGCCAGCCTGGTTTCCCTGCGTGTCAGGGGGAAGTTTCTGTTCCTTCCAGCTCCTCAGCTACGTACTTCGAGCACGATCACTGGGTTGTAGTAAAGTCAGGGCCATGTGCTCTGTGGTTTCCTTGTGTGGCGTTACTCACAGCCCCGTAGAGAAAACAGGCAAGTTTGAGAAACACACACACAAAGAGAAGTCTAGACCCACACCGCTTGATCACAAGGCTCGTGAGCGCCGGACCCCAGCTCCTCGGGGCCACGCGCGGGCTGTATAGCACGCTGGCTCCATCCCTCTGCTTGCGAGCAGCATGAACACTTCCTGTTGTACAGAATCCAACCAGCATTTTTAATGATGGAAAAACAATTCAGGACATGAGCAAAGCACAGTTTACATTTTACAAAACCATTTTCTGACTGGAAGGCATTTTTAGATTATCCGTGTTGCTGTTGTTAGAAGCCATACTGCCATGAACATTTATGAGTAGACGTTGTTCATACTGAGGATCTGCTTAGAAAGACCAACAAAATCCACACACCTAATAAAACTAACATTATAGCCCTCAAAGCAGCTTCTAATCGCTTCCAAAATGCCTTCATACACTGACCATCAGGAGCCACCCACGGGTGGGCACCCTGCATCTTCATGAGTACTGGGAGCACCACCTGACCCCGCGTCTCTATCAGTACTCAGGATGACCCGCGTCTCTGTCAGTACTCGGATCACCCAGCGCCTCTGTCCCTCAGTACTCGGGATCACTACCTAACCCCGCGTCTCTATCAGTACTCGGGATGGCCCCGCGCCTCCATCCGTCAGTACTCAGGATCGCCATGTGACTGCGTGTCTCCATCGGTACTCGGGATCACCACCTGACCCCGCACCTGTGTCCGCCAGTACTTGGGATCACTATGTGACTTTGTCCTTATCAGTACTGGCGATTGCTGCGAAGGGGAAGGGTAAATGGTATTTCACTGTGGTCCCTGATAACTACCCGGGCAAGCAGCTATCTTTCACTCTTGTGATACAACTTTATGTCCTTGGTTTATTTTTCTTTTAGAGTATTTGCGTGGCATGTCTGGCCGTGGCGCTGTGGGTCTGTGTGTGTATGTTTTAAATGTTTGTCCATTTGAGCTGTATGTTTCATAGCGCTAAGTCTACTGTGAGCCTCCTGCATGCTAGGCCTCACACACCGGAAGTTCGCATGAACTCTAAGCGGGTATCATCAGCCCCATGTGGTCCGGGGGTACAGAGAGGTCAGGGGAGCCTCAGGGGTGGCGTTCGGTGGCAGGATCTAACCGAAGCAGATGCTGCCAGGGCCCAGCTCTCACTTCTCCACTTTTGTGTGCAAGCCTCTTCCCTGGTCTCGTTTCCTTTCAAAACCTGGATGCTTTTCTAATTTTGTGAGATGTTGTGTGTCTGTGTATGTACATATGTATATGTGTATATGTCGGTATGTGTGTACACACACACACACACACACACACACATATATACATGCGCCCCCCCCCCCCGCCGTTTCTGGCATTGACCTCCTAAAACGCTTGTAGTAAACTCTTTTTTTTTTTTTAAGATTTTATTTTATTTTATTCTACAGAGATAGAGACAGCCAGCGAGAGAGGGAACACAAGCAGGGGGAGTGAGAGAGGAAGAAGCAGCCTCCTAGTGGAGGAGCCTGATGTGGGGCTCGATCCCAGAACGCCGGGATCACGCCCTGAGCCGAAGGCAGACGCTTAACCGCTGTGCCACCCAGGCGCCCCCCTTGTAGTAAACTCTTGATCTGATGTGGTAGCTGGATTCTTGGCAGGCTCCTGGATGGGGCTGGTCACCAACAGACCAAGCCATGATTAGAAGCTTGGAATCTGCAGCCCCATCAAGAAGGAGAGGGGCTGGCAATGGAGTTAATACCTGATCACGAGGAAGCCTCCATAAAGACCCGATAGGATGGGGTTCAGAGAGCTTTGCATTTGGCAAACACATCCACATGCTGAGAAGGTGATGCATGCCAAGTGCGTGGGGCCAGCACCTCCGGCACGCGGGACCTGCCCAGACTCGTCCACATGTACCACATCATCCGTGTCCCATCTGTGTCCTTTCTCACACCCTTTAATGAACCAGTAAACACGTAAGGACCCCCCGAGTTCTGTGAGCTGTTCTGGCGAGTTAAAGGAGCCCAAGGAGGGGGTTGTGGAGACGTCTGAGCTGCAGCTGGCTGGTCAGAAGCGTAGCTGACCGCCTGGATCTGCAGCTGGTGTCTGGAATGGGGGGCAGACCCGTGGGACGGAACCCTCGCCGTGGGGCCTGACCCTCCAGGTAGACAGTGTCAGAGCTAGCGACACGGTAGGACAGCTGGTGGTGGCCAAGCACCGCTTGGGGGGAGACCCCACGGGGCAACGACCAGAACTGTGGAAAGTGAGGCCTTGCAGGCGAGTGCGGCTCCGTGGAAAAGTAAAGGACAAACGGGAGGAAGGGACCAGGTTTCCCCCAACAAAGGAAGGAAATACTGGGGTTTTCCTCATTTCATATTCAAATGCTTATTTTTATGTAGTCTGCTCTAATTTTCGCATTGCGATTTTTTCCACTTCCTGGAAGCGCTGAAATTGATCTTGCTTTTGCTGGTTTGGTAAACAGTTTTATTTTATCCTCGGTTTTCTGGTGCTGGGTTTTCATTCATTGAGCTGCTTGCTGTTGCCAGTTTTTCACATTTCTCTCTGATATACATGAAATGGGTTTTTGGTGTATGAGACTCTACGGGTATTCTGACGAATCGCTCATAAACTGTTAATATCATTAGAGAAACCGTCTTTCTTGCCACTGTTATCACACCCCCAGTACACGTTCTCATTCACAAACTGACGTTTTGAAGCTGTAGGTGTGTCTGGTTCTCGAAGGCAGCGCGCCCCGCAGTTACGTCACAGAGGGCCTTCTGTGTGTGGTGGGCGGCGGTCAGACAGCACAGCCCCTGGCGAGCGGGTCCTCCGCAGCTGCAGCGGGGCCTGAATGAGCCCATCCAAGGGAAACACAAAGGAAGTTCACTAAACCGATTCCAAGGCACCTTCAGAAGCTCCCATCACGACACATGGGCTTTTGTCCCAGGACTTCCCAGGGTCCGAGGAAATGACCCCATCGGCACACGAGAGGAGAAGCTCGCCAGAGCTCTGTGCATGCCATGTGCGCCGGCCACCGGGCAGAGGGACCCGGCAACACTGTGCGGAGGGCACATGGAAGGATGGACACGGACAGGCCAGCCCGTGGGAGGTGACCGGAAGGCACAAGTCACACTTGCTCTGAGCATCGCTGATCGGTGCCCTCCAAACAGAGCCAGTGTCAGACTGAACACCAATTCGGAACACTCAGGGCCTGTGTTTCCGGTCTGCAAGCGGACTTGTCAGAAAATCACACAGACACGGAGATGTGCGTATAACATGCCCGGATATGCAGTCACCTGGCATTCCTAACAGCACATGAGCACCAGTGGACAGCTGAGGAAATATGCCAAGGGTTAACCGTGTCAGGACACAGCATGCCTTACAACCAGGAGCGGGAGGTGACACAGGGCAGGGTGGGGGAAGGAGCAGAGGGCCCTCAGGGCCACTTACAGAGGGGAAATGCGTATTTGCTAGTAATATATAAGATAAGGGTACCCAGCTGATAAAAGAAACCACAGTGAAATGAGGAGCTTTGGGTTTTTTTTCACGTCTCAGTGCTGCTGGCCTCACAGCGAGGTGGGTCAGACGGCCTGATGAGGAGGAGGGGGTGGAGGAGGAGGGGGAAGGCCCAGATGGAGGAAGAGACGATGCCCCCCCAACTGTGGTTGCAGGAGTGGAACATGCGAAGCAGGACGAGAAGCAGAGCATCTCAGTCTGCGGAGTAAGGACCTTCCTGACAGTTGCCCAGCAAACCAAACCTGGGCGTTAGCTGGCCTCATCTTCTCAAAAACATCTATCAATGTGGATCCACTGTCCCTCCATGGGAGGGATGTTTGTGAGTCCCCTGCAAGCACTCTAGGGACAGGCTGATCCCAAGGAGCATGTTTCGGGAGCCTCTGACTCGCCCTGCTCCAGCCCTACCCTGGCTGGCATCACAGGTCCAGGAGCCAAAGCAGCATGAAGAATAAACACTCCATCCAGCAGGGAGAGCCGGAGACAGATCCCAGGGCCAGGCAAGTGCAGCAAGACTTGGCAAGGGGACACCGGTCCCTGTCAGTCCTTGTCCCCTGAGCTACACCTGTGCCCTCACTGGAGGAGGCATGTCACACGACTGACACGTAGTCCCCCCGCCTGCCTGGGGCGGGAGAAGGCACCTTACCTGGCTCTCTTGCATCCAGTCAGGACAAGCCCACCTTCCTGAACTCAGGAAGGTTCCCCTGGACAGACAGACTACAGGGACGCCACGGCACCTCCCTCATGTGTCCGGCCAAGGCCACTTTATAAGACGGCAGACGGTGACCTGGTCACAAGGGCGGACCCCCCGTGGCCCTCCCCGGCCCTTCCTCTCAGGGGCGGTGGGCACGACTGGGGTGCACGTCCTCACAGCTGCACACAGGCATGGTCACGGCAAACCCAAGTAACGCAGAGCCACACGTGCTCGACTCTGCGTACCACGGAGGGACCTTCTTTCCTTCGTCATGCTTTACAGGAAAGAACTCAAAGAAGAGCCGTCATCCTTCTAGTTGTTTACTCCTCTCTCCACGGATTCTGCCACTTTGTGCATTCTCATCTGCGGCCTGCTGTTTACTCCCTCCGCGGACACTGAAATCTCTGTGCTCTCGTTAGTACCCTCACTCCTCATCCCACACGCCTCAGTATTCGGAAATACTGACTGAGCAAAAAAATTGTTTTCTCCTCTCCCTCTTTTTTTAAGTTCGTCTTTTAATTCCAGTTCACTTACATCGTGTTATATTCGTTTCCGGTGCACGACACAGGGATTCCGCACTTCCATACATCACCCTGGGCTCATCCAGGTCCCTCCACTTTAAATCAGAGTTACAGAACCAATAAAACACATTCAGTACACGAATATCAAACAGCTCTAATTCTTACTTTTTTAAAAAAATTAATTCATGCTATCATTCATTCATTCGACGTGGTTTATAGAGACCTAAGTACGTGCCAGAGTCTGATCTGGTCGATGGGGACAGAGATGTAAATAAAAGAGAAAAAGCCCCCTCCGCACAGGGGAGGGGTGTAAGCAGAGGGCAGTAAGTACAGACCAGGCGGCAGCAGGGGCCGAGCAGCTGGGGCGGAGCGCCTGTCCAGGTGCCTGGGGGCCCAGGTGGGGGGGCAGGTGCTTCCAGACAGCACCCGTCACCACAGACTCCTTTTTCTCACGCCCCACTGGCCTCTGAGGAAGGCCTGGCTTCACGAGTGGGACGGAGAATCACTCTGGGTCACGTGGTGGATCTTTTAACTCCAGCCTTTTGAGCCTTTTTTCCCAACAAAGTGAATGACCGGGCTGTGCTTGTAAAGAGCAGCGAACAGAAAGGTCGCTGTGTTCGCTCTGGACTGCTCGGGGAACAAAGTCTTGCCTTCTGCTGGATTCTCCCTTTGAATCTGTGTGTCACAGATTCCTAAATGTAGTTAACCTAAGTAAAACTTACCTGAGCAAAGATCATGTGTTCACGCCGAATGAGACGGAATTCTAAGAATTCACTGTTCTTAGAGCTAACAGCGTTAATGGTATCAATAAGTAAAAGAAAACTGCAGAATTACTTAAAATTAAAAATACTGTAAATGTTTACAAATGTAACAAAACTTTAATTAAATATTCAATAGGAAATTCACTTTTAAAAAAACCCCAAGAAACTACACAGATGTCTTGCACTGCATTTTCAAATGCTTACAAATGGGAGACGCCCCAGGCCATTTGCATTCCCCCACAAACGCCCTTTTAGCTGGAGCGAACAAGGCTCTCCTTCTTCCGAGCGGAGCCCGCCCGCGGCCCCGCTCACATAAGAGCCCCCGAGTGGCGTCCACCACAGCGGCCTGCAAGGCCTGCCTTCTCACAAGACCACACTCAGGGCTGCAAAGCCTACACGAGCGTGCCAAATACCCAACTGTACACAGTTTATTATTAATAATAAAACCTGACCACCCAAATCCACAAACCGAAAACCACCAGGGTTGCTGCTAGTGACGAGAGTGGAGGGAAGCAGAGAACATTCCAGCGCTCCAGTTGGGTGGGGAGGACGCTTAGGAGGGAGTGAAGAAATTGTTTTTGACATGTAAACAGATCTAAAATGTTTCTGAAGTCAAATCTTTTCACATTTTGTGAGGCTTAAGATGTTATTTTTATTGGAAGATTCTGGTAAACTACGAGGAACTCCTTTAGCCTGAGCTGCTTTTCAGCAATCTGGAAACCGGGTATTTGTTGGTCAGTTGTGGCACATCAACTCGCTGATACTGGGAGTTTTAACTCCCATTCTTTGCGAAGCCACAACTGCCCTCCTCCAAAGCAGAACGCAGTGAGCAGAATGCACGAGTGAGGCCCAAGTCAAGCACAGGAGAGTGCAAAGGGGGTGAGATGCAAGGTAGGGGCACGGGCTGTGTGCAGCCCCGCTGTGCACACCTGTGGCTTAGCCGGGCCCTCCCCACAGGGCTCCTCTCACAGGGCTCCGATAAGGACTGGGTGCCGTCATCTACAGGGGTGGGTTTCCAGAGTGGAAGACCACGGAGCCCTTATGGTAGTCAGACTCCTAACACACAGCAAGAGGCTCACCTAGACCTCAACCCTGGCTGCACACCAAAACGACCCAGGGAGTTCTAGAAATGACAACGCTGAAGCCCCCTCTCCACCCAGACCAGTGCACCAGGACATCTAGGGGATTTCCCGACACCACATGCTGCCACTCACAGGTGGTCAGTGCCCTGGCCACACCTCAGCCAGGAAGGTCCCTTGACACAGAGGAGTCCACACACACAATACATGTAGTGGTTGGGCCAGCACGGGGCTGTGGACAGAGGAGAGTGTCATCGAGCCAGCAGGCTGGGCGGTGAGGGTGACGCGTGTGACCACCCCGTCTCCCCCATCGGCCTGCCGCAGCTACAAGTCTGCACTCAAAGACCAAGGGTGTCTGTTGCCAACCCAGATCTGCAATTTGGTTTCCCCCGATGGCCTTTTGTCCTCGTGCCTGGAATCTCGACTGTGGGCGGTCACAGCCCGTCAGCCACCGTCTCATCCGACTGGTGTGCCGTAACGAGGCACACCACTCAGGTCTAGTAACTACTTTCAAGCATCAGTACAAACATTAGATCTCATGTGGAATAAAAACTCTCCTGATATGCTTTCTACATTGAAACTCTAGCAGACCATTAAAATAAGAATACATTTCCAGTATATTATTTCAAGAGTAAAACGTGCCGTAGTAACTAACGATCATAAAAGTTGGTACTTTTATGTATAAAACCAATTACTAAAAACTTACAAATCGTTAAATAGAGACACAAACTGAACATGAAAAAAATACATTGGCTGCATATTTTAGGAAAAACAAAAGTCTCTTTGAAGGAGAACGTGTGCACAAACGGCACTGTGGGCGGCACAGATGGGCGGGGCTGGTCCCGACTCCGGCGAGAGGACACCGACGGGTCAGGCCGCACCGGGAGCGGGACCCACGTGCCGCACAGGCGCCATCAGGCACGGGAAGCAGAGCAGCGCGGCCGAAGGCGTGGGTAACACGGAGCACCGACAGAGGGCCCGGGGCCAGGACGTGAACGGAACCACCCAAGTCAAGGAAAAGGGCGACGGTCCACCACAAAAATGAGGAAGAGGCTTGAACAGGCAGGCACTTGACACGACATACAAACGTGCTGAGCCTCGTCGGTAACCAGACCACGCGTGTGGCCGAGGCGAGTGGGGTGAGCGCTCACTCAGAGTGGCTGACAGCAACAAGGGCTGGCGGGGACGCGAGCAGTGGGCGCTGCCCTGCACCGCTGGGACAGTGCTTTCTAAACTGCTGGGCCTCACGTAGGAAAAGTGGACACGTGCACTCCCTAAACTTCAGCTCTAGCCACTTCACACCCGCCCGTCCGCACCAGGGGACGTGTCCAGGGACACGCGTACCGGCATCGCCCATCACAGCTCTGGTTAGGAAACGCAAACCTACTAACCACAGGATGGATGAACAGCGTGGTAGGCCCAGGAGTGGGGCAGCAGGCAGCGACCAAAATCAGCGAGCTCTTGCTACACAGGACGAGGACACACTCCACACGTGTGACGTTGAGCGAGAGAAGCAAAACACAAAAGCCTACAGATTAATGAGTCCACCTACAGAAACCTCAAAGCAGGCCAGACTGCTCTTGGGTATGAGGTGCCGGGGAGGGGTAACTTTGGGAAGGAGGGAGGGGCAGGGTCCGGAGGGCACGGCGGCCCAGATGCTGCTCCTGTCGTGGTCCGGGAGCTTTACTGAAGGCGAGCTTGTGAACAGCTCCCTGTACACTGGAGGGTGTGTACTTTTTCTCTACGTATTTCGTACATCAATATGAAAGACTGTTAAATAATTTCGAATAACAGACTTTACAAGAACACTTTAATACATCGCATGCTGTTGTACGTGTGTAGATTAAAATCTCAACAATGGGCTGTTAAGATGGTTTCTCTAGATGGCTAAGCATTTTCAGTCGTTGAAGATAATGGATGTCTGAGGTCCACGTGTGTCACTGAAGTATGCAAGAACCACTAGTTTTGCTCACAAGCCCTGAAAGACTCAATCACCCTACAGTCCTCACACCAAAACTCGATACAGGAGAGAAATGCACTTCTTGGCTTACACTCAGGATCACCAGGAATCACAAAAGTTCAGCCCAGCACCGATGTTTTGGGTGGAAATGAACAGAGTGGGAATGTGATGCCCATTCACTGTCCCGTCTAGGTCCTGGGTGTGTCACGGAGAACATGCTGTCCAAGGAGAGGACAAGTGCCTTCAGCCTCAGTCTGCAGGGACGCAGCCCGTGTGGACGACACACGAGGCCCCCAAACACTGGTCCTTGCTGAGCCCACCAGAGGTGCTCTTGACGCAGTGGCTAGCTCATGGGAGGGTGCTGTGGCTCCTCCCCCAGGGACACAGGAAACTGCCCCCATAATCTTCCAAAGGGAGAACAGCACATAGAATCATCTCCTTTCCTGGAAGATAACAGACCACACTGGTCTTCAGACACCCAAGCACAGCCACTCGAGAAAGCAAACGGTAGGGTCAAGAGAGCAAATGTGAAAATAGGCAGTCGGCCACCGGTCCCCGCTCAGCCCCTGGGGTTACGCCACAAGCTAGGCCTGGCTCAAGGGGCTCACAAAATGCGTGCAAGAGAAAAGAAATCTGAAACCTTTTAGGACTGAGCTCACAGGTGACACCCACTTTGCACCTGCTGGGCGTGCTTCACAACACCAAAGAAGCCAGAGGCCGCGCTGCCCACCCCAAAGGAAGATAGGGATGCAGCCGACTGGCCAAGGCCCAAAGCCGCGGGTGACATGGCGAGGCATGCCCAGGGTGGGGCCCAGAGCAGGAGAGCCGGGGGAAGAGCCGCCCCCAAGGGCCCGGGAGCCCACCCGCACTGTCCGCGCACACTTACTCTCCTTGCCTTTCTCCTTGTTCTTCAGCTGCTGCAGCTTCTGCTCCCGGTGCTGCTTCTCCAGCTCCTGCTCCTGGCGGTGCCTCTCGAGCTTCCGCTGGTGCTCCAGCAGCTCCTGCTGGTGCTTCATGGCCAGCAGCTCCTGCTGTTGCTGCGAGCGGGGAATGAGCAGACAGACACGGTCAGAGTCGCGCTCCCAACGGGACCGACAGACACACACAAGACAATCAGCCGAGGGCCAGGCGTCTCCACGCAGGTGTCGCCCCGAAGCGGGGCTGTCCTCTGCACGGCCAACACCCCTGACCCGGGGACCCCGACTCGAGGACCTCGGCTCTGCCCAACCTGCACACGGAAGTACAGCTGCGCGAAGCCCTGCACGGCTGCCGACTTTCTAAGTGGTAAAAACGAAAACAACCACCACGGAGCTGCCAGGAGAAAATACACATGAAGATCGAGGCGATCTCCTGAGTTGGGACTGGTGCTTGGAGAGTGACACAGCACAGCGGGACGTGGCACGGCTGCCCTGGAAAACTGGGAAAACCTCCTCACCACGCCAGATACACGTCTGCCCCAGGAGCCAGCAACCCTGTCCTCGGCCGTGGGGACACGTCTGCACACAGGCCTGGATGAGAAGGGCACAGTGGCCAACCATGCGCCCGTTCGCTGGAAAGCCACCCAGCAATGAGAGAGATCCACGAGAAACACAGACAGGCTGTCAACAAGGATTCCCCATCCATGAAGTTCTGGCGGGAGACGCCCGGGGACACGGTGGCTAAGCCACAGGCTGTATCCGTGCCCGGCCTGAAGTGCTGCGAGCACACACCCCCTTTCCTTGTCGCTATGGGTCCTGTTTCCGTAGCCCCTCCTGGGCGGGCAGCTGTCCTGCTCCCTGTGTGGGATGGGGCAGCACTGACAGACCCAGCAGCCCCGGAACTTTCTAGCAAGGAAGTCTAACAAGTGCATTCTCCCAGATCCAAGCCATCAAATGTCTAAGATGGGGACAGACCAGCACCTCCCTCTGGCTGTTCCCAGGGACTATGGTGCCCACCCAAGGGACCAGCCAGGGATGTCGTGGCACGCGGAGGCCAGTGGGCCCGGCCTGGAGCACGAGGCTTGGTGACAGAAAGGCAGAGGAAGGGGAACACGGAGTGAGCAGGACTGGGGCATGGCCTGCGAGGCAGGACGCGCACCCCTCGCATCTCTAGCTGCTCTGTGAGGAAGGCACTGTACTCTCAGAACAGAGGGTTACAATGGAAGGAAATGGGACAGGCTCCTGTGAAGAGCAAATTTCGGGGGCTAGGGGTACAGGCAGGGTGACCAGGATGGAGTGAGGCCTACAGGACTTTGTCCCCAGCACCGCTGCCCAGGCCCCCGCGACGTGCTGCAGGGTCAGAGGGCAGGGGAGCAGGGAGGTCATCCAGCTTTCTGCTCCACTGTCCCTACACCCAAGAAAAGTCATCAACAGGGAGGCATGTGAACCAGCCCTAGGAGTGAGCGTGTGTGTGAGTGCGTGATGGGGCTACCCGCTCTGTGGGCACCATGCTCACGGGGACGTGTGGCTGCCCCGGGGAACAGGCACTGTGTATCCTGGGACACCGGACTCCTGCTGGTCCCTTAGCAGCCAGCTCCATGCTCCTATGCGTGCTGTGTGCCCCCTGCCAGCTCTGGGGGGTGGGCATGGGGAGCCGCCTTGCTGCCGGGGGAGGGCCGAGCACTTTGCCACCAGAGGCTACAGGGAAGGAGGGAGAGGTGGCACCACTGGGGGCCCCGGCCGGCTTCCTGGGCCCCATTTCCCACGATGCCATCGCCACAGTATACAAATTACCCAGTTTCTGTTACCAATCAGAGCAACTCATAAATTAAGAAAACAGATTTCGGTTTGCTTAGAGCTCTTTTCTGTGAAGACATCATATGTCACCCACCATGTCTGTGACTTCTGTGAGATTCAAAACACATTACACCAAAAATGTTAAAGAAAAAGAACATCATTCTAGAAATTTATAAAATGAAAGTTCTCACTCATTCTCCAAATGAAGCCTACAACCCTGGAGTGGGAGCATGTGTGCTCGTCAATAAAAAGGACACTGGCCAGAACCTCAGACGAAGCTGGCGGTAAGAACTGATGAGCAAAAGGAACAAACCGCCAACTTATAAACAGGGAATGTGCGTGCACGAAGCGGGTGCGGGATGCCTGGCCCATGACCACAGAGGCCAAGGTGCCGGCCACACCTTCGCTCTCTGCCCCGCCTCCAGACAGACACATGCCCCAGCGACCCTGGCCAGCCAGCCTCCCTGCCTCCTGGCCTCCTGGCCCTGCTGCTGGGGAAGTGGCCTCATGGCCGAGCCCCACAGGACTCAGAGCCAGGGCAGGACACATCAGCGGGGCCTGGAGCTCGAGCCAGGCCTGTCTGGTCACACAGAGCAGAGTCCCAGTGATTGGGTGGTATTTCTCACTGCAGGGGACCCACAAACATCCCCCCTTCTACAAAGGGAAAAGGGACTCATTTCCAGCCAGGAACACAGGGATAGACTAGCAGACAGATAGGTGTAGCTCGGTCCAAAACCAGTGCAGGAGGGAGGAGGAAGGGGAGAAGTGCCTGGACCCCACGCAACAGTGTGCCCTTCCCTTGGGAGACGCTGCCCCCGGCAGGCAGGCAGGACCCGGGTGTGAGGAGGGAGGGCTGGGAGCTAGTCAGGCTGCAATGTGTGAGGGGAGGGCCGTGAGGAAGGGGCCCTGGCTCAGGGTCCACCCATGGGGTCCGTGGACACCGAGTCACTTTTCAGAGCTTTCCTACGAAAAAACATCACATTGCGAACAGGCACCTTACATGAACTGGAGACAGTGAGACTATCAGAAGCGAGCCAGCACTTCCCAGCCGTTGCTTCCAGGGGACTTGTGGGTGGCGCTAGGAGGAACCCACAGGGCTTGGGAGAAGGGATCCTGCCTGAGGGCCGCACAGCTGCGTGCACAGGTAAAGGCATCCCCCCCCCCCCGCCCCAGCTGCAGCGGGCCACGGCCAGCCGCTGGGGGGCTCCGAGGCGTCTCACAGCCCAGAGGGCAGCCCAGCGCAGCTCCAGCCGAGAAACCCGCACAACAGTATCTCCGGTATCTTGAACAATAGATCTTATAATCACGTACGCCCCCTCTCCCGGTATCACCCACAACCCCAAGCTGCCCACACACGGCCCTGGGTTCCCTTCCAACTGCTCAGTATTCATTTAATGCGCAAATGAGGAACAGGCAGAAATTCACTGACTATAGTCTCAAAATATTTACTTTTCAGCCAGAATCTAGAAGGAAAGCGAGACCTTTCCGTTATTGTTACAAAAACACTGAAACCACCACCACCAGATACTGGTGATTAAAATTCACAGGACGATCAAACTCCCAGAAAAACAATACTGTCGCGGAGTTTCCATGAAGTAGCAATTACAAGTAACGACTTGATTCCCCCAAAATGCCCACAGCTACCCTGCAGGTCTCCATCTCGCTGCGTTCAGAGAGGCGCTGCGTTATCAGAGGAAGGGGGCAGGAACCTATAGGAAGCCCCTAAACCAAAGGCCCTGGGAACAAGTCAGATGGAGGCACCTGTCACCCATGCTGTCAACACACACATCAGGGCCATCCCCGGATCTGGTGACACAGCGACTCTCTAGGGGAAGAGGCACAAGGCGAGGAGCGCTGCTCACTTCCCTGTACCCGCTCCCCACGCAGCAGGCGGCCCTGAGCGAGGGCTCCGTGCCCTCCCTCCCCGGGGAAGGGACAAATGTGCCCCACGAGTGCAGCCTCCAAGCTGTGAAAAACAGGACTCGGAGAGATGCCCATTTTTACGCCGGGTAAAGTGCACTCCGTCATTTACAACCGGGACCTCGCCAACAGAGGTGAGGTTCAGACTGTTCTACGGGCAGGCAAGTGCTGAGGTGTTTTTCTGCAGACTGGAACTATTCTGAGGAATTTAAAGTAAGATGTCCACCACCTGATTTTTCCAAAGAAAAAACCAGTAACAGATGCCATGACTCAAAGCAGAGTTTAATACTGAATTTCTGTTTAAGCCAACACTGAGCTCAGGATAAAAAATTAGATCCCGAGAATTCACTTTCTTTGACTCTGATTTTGGAGTTTAATAACCACACAGAAGTGGAAACCCAAGCAAATTTTTACGTTTAAAGATGAACTGAAACACAGCCCTGCTCCCCTGAAAGACAGAATAGGGACAAGTCCTCACGTGGCGCCCAGCCCAGGAAAGTGCTTCCGGGCCCCAGTGAGCCGGCTCCTGACCTGCTCAGAGCATCGCTCTCCTCACGGCCAGTCGTCCTCACGGCCAGTGACGATGCCCGGCCCACGCACTGGTGAACCAGCTTCCAGGAAAGCGTGTTAATACCACCTCGGTCCATTAACACGGGCACGGCTCACAGTGCTGCTCAGAAGCCAATCTCCCTGGGCCCGCAGTTCTGCGAAACACTTACTGCTGACGCCGTGGCCATTTAAGAAGCCACGTTCGTTGGTCCCCAAAGTGGCCCGCATCACAGGCACTCTGCAGCAGCTGTGGCCATACGCTGTCTCAGCCCATCAGGGGGACCGAGGGCCACATGCACACCAGGGTGAGGGGACAGGCCCCAAGGCCATACATAGCCCACTCAGGGTCCCAAGGATGTCACCTGGCCTCACACACGGGGACGCCCACAGGGGCCAAGGGCACCGAGAATTAGCAGTGGGCTTCTTTTTAAAGTCGAAGGTATCTTCCTGATTTTAAATGTACATGTACACTCCAGTGGCTGATGTGGAAAGAAGCACGATAAGGAAAACTGCCCCAACCCGACCTCTCAGAAGATACGGACTGGATGTCTAGGGGTCCCATCAGCCCAGTTACACCACTAAATCCTGGCTTTAGACAAAAACTAACCAACTATGCGCATTTTCCCATCTCCCTGATGATAACTGGCCTAGATTTTAACCACTCAGGGTCCAACATGCTTTTTGCCAGTCTGCCCCTGCTGTGATGCTGGGCATGCAGAAATGATGAGTCCCGGGGCCCGCGGTGAAGGGGGCATGCGGGGACCCACCAGCCAGCCTCAGCTGTGCACCTGCTCCCGGGGCTCACTTCCTGGCACGCAGCAAGGCCCCTGGCCACAAAGGATGGCTGCCTCCCACTTCTGTTTCTCTTCCTCCTCTGCTAGCAGCCCAGGCTGGGGAGATGCCATACCTAAACCCAGGACAATGGGGCCAGGCGGAAGGAAGAGCTGACCAGGCTTCACAGATGGATGGCTGGTGCCCGGGGCTGGGCCCCCCGTGCTCATGTCCACACAAGGCCAGCGTGGGCCTGTTCTTCTCCCTAAGCAAGTCCCATGGGCCTTTCTCACAGACGGATGCCTTTGAAAGGAAGGGGGCAGCGAGGGTGCAGGCCAGCCTGTCCCCAAGGCCTGGTGTCTGCCATCACTAAACAGAAGGAGAGACAGACAGACACGAGTAACTGCCCTTGCCACCTACTTCCCTGGGTAACTTGGAAAAGGTTAAACCAAAAATAAAACACAGGCTTTAAGTGCATCCTTCAACACTGTAAAAGCCTGGCATGGTCAGTGCTCACGGAGAAGCCCACTATGATGTGCCGGACCGCAAGGAGCGAGCCCGTCTCCATCTCGCACCGGAACCAGAGGCTCCGCAGGCAGCGTGTCCTGTGACTTCGGTCGAGATGCTCCAGGGGCCTCTCGCACATCCTCTCACTCACTTTCCAGATGAGCACAGGGCAGGCCCTGTGACCCTCACCGGCAGGAACACACAGTGGGTTCGAGAGGAACATAAATAGGGAGTCTCCTCGCAATGTGGGGGCTGCTGCTGGCCTCCGGGAACACGTGCTGTCTGGCTGTGGGTTTTACTGCGCATTTGGGACTGAACTGTTGTTACCCACGGAGTCCTCAGAAACGGGGCCATTTCCATCTTTAGCTCACTGGGTTTCCTGGTTCAAATCAAAAGGGCACGTTCAGGAAGTTCAAAAGCATTCTCCCCTCTCGCCTCATGGCACAACCAGCCGTGGCCCAAAGCTCCCACCCACAGCTAGACACTCAGATGTCACAGACACAAACAGCGTCGGCCTTCGACACGACAGTCCCTGTGAGGAAGGTCCGCATCACAGGCGCCCAGCACCAGGGCACAGGCCAGGCCCACTGTGGGCCCCAGAGGCTGTGGGGTGAGGAGGAACGGTGAGGAGAAGGGGGTGCAGAGGCAGAGGGGGGCAGTGAGGGCAGGGCCAGTGCAAGTCTAGCTGGCCTGCACACCTTCCGCCCTCACCCATCAAGTCTCCGTTGCTGGAACTCTGGGCTCTCTGTCAAGGCTCAGCCATAGAAGCACTTTGTCATGAGACTTGCATCTGGTCCCACTGGTGGCAATCCTGGCTCCTTCCCAATGGGGCCTCCACCCCAACACACTTCCCGTGAGGGCTCCAGGCTGTGTAAAGCCTCCACCCGTGTCTGGCCCCTTTCGCCCTTTGCTGCTGCAGACTTGCATCCTAGGCCATGGCAGGCAAGGGAGCCTGGGAGGGTCACGACCCGACCCAAGGCAGTGTGTTGAGGAGCGAGAGCCCAGAGAGGGGAGGTGATGAGAGCACGCTGCAAGTCTCTTCTGTGCAGCACAGGACAAGGTTTTCTCTGTAGCACATAAACTGCTCCCGCTGCCCCCTTTGGAAATACACAGAAAGTTCTGGCACACTCTAGAAGGCATAATTACAGGTGATGTTTTATAGAGGCTGATCGTGTTATGTGCCACAAAGGCCTGGCAGCAAAGGAAAAGCAGGGCCCAGCATGGGGCTGCAGTGTCAGCAACGGCCTCGGGGCAGCGTGTCAAGCAAGGCCATCCACCTGCCTGTAATGACCGCCTAGAAACCAAAGCGGCTGGTTTGGAAGCGGTTCCTTCCGTCAGCACACTGACTGGGTGCAGGCAGGTTCAGTGATGACGCAGGACTTTGGGTGGTACACAGCGCCAGCTTTCCCAGTAACCCGGCTTGCAACAACCCGTTAACCGTTGCCTCAGGTGACCTGGAACCCCGGGGCCTGGGGCAATGTCTCTTCAGCCATCTGGGACAGGTAATAACGAGAGCAAACCTCACAGCTGGGCTCCTGGTGCCATAAAACCAGGTTTCCTTCCAATTTGATCCTTCTCTCTGCAGGGAGAAGACACACTCTCAACTAAATAACTCGTAGGACTCTAGCCTACCCGTGGAGACAGCACAAATCACACTCAGATTTCATATCTATCCACACACACATAAAAGTTCGGCCTTGCTAGTAAAAAAGGACATGCAAATTCAAACAAGTGTGGGGACGGTTTGTATTTTTCACCTATTACTGGAACTACCCTCTGAGGCCCGGAATCGAGAGGCCTCTGAATGCACCTCTGGAGGAAGCGCAGGTGTCCCCCTCTCCTTTTCAGAAGTTTGTGTTACATCACTTTGCTTTTACGAAAGACCTACATTAGTACCTATTTTCAGAAGAAACCTGAAGGGGATTTTCACCTTTATGAGAAAAGGTGAAAAGAACAAGTATGTGGGAAGTGTTGGCTCTGTAGCGAGCCATTGCAGGGGCAGCGTGCACCCTGAGCGGCAGGAGCACCCCCCCCCAAACCTATCTTGGCATCTTGGTGTCCAGCCACCAGAGCTCCGAGCTGTGTCTGTGAGCATCTGAGTTTCATCTCGACTGATTTTTGCACACTGGTTGGCAATATGCGTCCTAAGTACCAGAAAAGCCTAACAGGTGATTTTCTAGATCTGGGAACACTCCAGAAGGTCTCCATGTAAATTAGTGGTGATTGCTTCTTTGCTTTACACCATTTTGGCTCTCGAAAGTTTTCGTCGTACAGGTATGTATCAGGGCCAGCGTGCCCCAGGTGTGTGCTGGGGGGATCAGGCTTACATGGAGCATTACTCATACTCATTAGACCCTCTCAACACACAAAGGTTTACATGTTCCCTCCTCATACTCTTCCCAGGGGCATGAAGGGCAAAATGCAGGCGAGAAGCTTCCAGAAGCATGGAGTGCCACTAGCAGCTGCCCATTTGCAAGACCTGCTATCAGCTGGTCCTGGGTACTCTTGAGCCCAGATCACTTGGAAAGCAGAACAATGACTCCACCCGGGATAGAGGGGTCCTGGCCAACACCCCCTTCCATCTGTTACCCAGGCTCTCCTCAGGCTGGGGACGGACTTTGCGTCCCCCACAGCACTTGCACCCTGTTCTGTCTGTTGGGAGGTCTGGACGCAGTTCACTGCTCCAGCTCACTCTGCTTTTCTTGTTAGAAACGCAACAGAATGACTGATGGTTAAGTCAGAGGTCAGTTACTTCTGGGTTCATATTTAACCATCAGTTCACTTATCAAGACCCATCCCTAAAGGTCCATATTCTTAGAAAAGCCCAAGGACAGATTGCTGCTCACTGTCCTGAACACCCGCAAACATTAGGGAATTAAATAGAGCTCACTCTATTTCCCCACATCAGCGACATCATCCAACAGGTGGTACGTAATAGTCCTACAAGAGAGTAGTCCTGACTTGTATCCATTTGACTGGTTTTTGTTCGGCTACTTTATGTACATAGGTAAAATCAGCTCAGTAACTAAGAAGACAGTCTGAGTTTGGGGGGTCCCCAGTGCCAGTGAGGGGCTGGCCACAGGGAAACACAGTGGAGAGGTACCCCACGGCTCTAGACACTTGTGTCCCACACTTGTGCCCAGGCGTCTGCTCGGAAGCACATCAGGGGTGCACACACAGGGTCTGAACACAGAGCCACATGGCAATGACCTCACCTGCAGGAACTCATCATTAGTTCCGGACACATATCGTATGGTGCCACTTATATGAGGCGCCTGGAAGAGTCCAATTCAGGGGCTAGAAGGGTGGCTCCCAGGCTGGGGGGAGGGGGGCGGGTAGTCAGTGTTTCATGGGGACAGGGTTTCTGTCTGGGGAGGTAAGAAAGTTCTGGGGATGGAAGGTGCTGAGAGCTGCACGACAGGGTGGGCATACTTAACGCCACCAAACAGCAACTCAAAGATGGATAAAATGGTAAATTTCACGCTATTGTATATTTTCCTGTAATACAAACGTGAGCCAGGCTTAGCGGTTCCTCTAAGAGTTAGACAGAGAGCTGCCATGTAACTTGGCCATCCCGAAACCAGGTATCTCCAAAGAAGAACTCAACGCAGATACTCTGGCAGAAGTGCGTGCACAGACGCTCGCCCCGGCAGACTCACCACCACCAGAAAGTGCCAACAGCCCAACTGCCAGTCCACGGGTGGATACACAGACTGAGGAGTGGCCACGCCGGATAGCATTCGGCCCTAAAAAGAAAGGACGCGCGGACACAGCTACAACACAGATGAGCCTTGAGAGTCTCGCGCTGAGGGAAAGAAGCCAGAGACGAAGAGCCCAACGCGGCAGGACTCCACGTACGCGGCCCACCCAGCGCGGGCAAGCTCAGACCCAGAAAGGAGACCGGTGTGGCCGGGGCCGGGGGAACAGGGAGTGTCTGCCTAATGAATGCACGGTTTCTTCTTGGGGTGATGGCAATACTCTGGAACTACAGCGTGGTGCTGGTTGTACAATACTGTCAATGTACTAAACTGCACACTTTAAAATGGTAAAGCATAAATTTTGTTGTGTGAATTTTACCACAGTAAAAAAAGGAATGAGGGAAAAACTAAGTGTTTTCCATAAAAGAGAAGGAAAAAAAACTGAACAAATGTTTCGTATAGGGCAATGTCCATCCCCCCACGGGCACTGCTGCCACCTGCTCTGCTCTTGGACGTGCTCACGGAGCCCGTACAGAAGCACTGGGACAGTGAGTGGGAATGAAGCACAGAAGCCTCGGTCCCTGCTACGCGCTCCATCCTGCCCGACCAGCATCAGGAGAGCGTCCCGAATCGGCAAAGGAAGTGAGGGGCCATTTCAATCATTTAGAAGAACCCGTGGCTCGCGAAGAAGGGCAGGTCCAGTAGATACCTATTTGATTACACACAGAACGAACAGCCAAATGACAGCATCCGATGGACATTGAAATGGTCCCTTGAACTTCTCAAGACTACTCACAGACCAAAAAGAAAGAACACGACGATAGAAAAACAGCAAAGCAAATGATAATTAGCAGCAAAAAATGAAAACAGTCAATAAACATATAGAAATATGGTTACCTACAATTGAGGAAATACACACAGGACGTGAGACAGAATGGAAACTGAATGTGAAGAAGGGCCACCAATACGTGAGAGTGCTGGGGCTGAGTCGTGGCGCTGTGCCCCTGGGAGGTGCAGTCCCTGCACGGGTGCTCCCTCCCCACTGCTGGGAGAGGGAGGACTGGCGGGAGCCTGGAGGGGGGCGGTGCGCCACCCTCTGGGACAGGTCGCTGAGTGCCGCCTGTCCTGGTTCCTGCTGCTTTCCTATCTTGCCTATGGAATCAGCAAGGGGCGTTGGGGGGGCGGGTGAAAGACAGAGCTAGACCAACAGACACACGCTCACTCAGGACGAGCACGGGGTGTAGGGGAACACATGGCATTAGGGGAGCACTTACCTGGGGTTGGCAGTTTCATATCACTCTGTGGACGAGTGCGTGATACACGCACGAGGATGCTAAAAACATGCAAGAAACTGGAAACGACCTTAACGGTCAAGTACTCAAGTGTTTTTGGTTATTTAAATTCATTATGGTTCATTGTGAGGCTACAGTAAACTGTTAAAATCATATTTTTGAAGTATGCAATGATAGAGATGTTAACAATAAATAAAACACACGTCAGAGTACGATCCCAATCCCACAGAAGTCCACACACACGCACATGGCTTACACACTAGATGACAGGGACTCACTTCCAACATAAGAGCTTCCCTAGCTCCCAGCACTGGAGTAACATTTTCCTCTTTGTCATCTCCAATTATTCAATAATTAACGGTAACGACATTTACGATCACAGAGAGATTTTTTACGTGCAAACATTCCTTGTGAAAACGGCGGTTTCCGGACGCCGACACAGGCCTTGCTTCTCTCCCACACAGGATGCAGGGGTCCTGGGGCCCAGGCCTGCCTCTCCTCCTAGGGACACTGGGGCCTCCTGGGGTGCAGCGGGTTTGCCCCTCGACAGGCCGCACAGGAAGGTCTGCGGGGACAACTCTGTAAGGGACCCCTAAAGAGGAGGTCAGTGTCCAGGCAAACGTGGCATTCCCCCCACTCGCCTCTGAAGACCACGAACAGGGACAGAAAAGAATGTTTTTGAAAAGAGATACAAATCCACAGGAACAAGAGTGCAGAAAGGGCTGGTTTCTAGGAGGCATTCTGTAAGCTGCAGAGCACGTGGGTGAAGAAAGGGCCCCTGACGCACGAGGCCGTGGCTGCCACCGGGGAACCAAGATGACAGTCACTCTGGTGGCGCCCGTGTCAGTGGCAACCCCCACTCTACTAGTGCTCACCACGTTCCGTCAGTGAGGCCGAGTGCTGACAAGTTCCCAATACAAAAATAAATTCGTGAACAATGAAAAAAAAATACATTTATAAAAATATCACTGCCCATGGATGGAGGTGAAGGAGACACATGCCTGAACCCAGAATCACGGCCAAGACGGTGACTCTGGCTGGTGCTGGGAGTTTCCAGTGTCCAGGCCCACAGCCCTGTCCCCTCCTCCTCTTCACGGTGCTCCTGACTCAAGTCAGTGAGTGCCATCCCGGTGCCCAGTCCCCTCCGAACCTGGCTGGGGTGTGCTCCTGGAGAAGACTACTGCACTTCGAGCCCCCATTTGTTGCATGCCCCTCAACGTCCATTGCCTTGGGTATATTTCCATATGAATTCTCACTCTGGCCTCAAGACCTGCCTTGGCCAGCGGGCAACGGCCATCTATGATTTGAACTTCTGCTTAAACATACTTGCCCTCCTGTGAGCTTGGAACTCTGAAACCGGCAGATAGCCCAATAGCCCCTACCTGCCTGTCCCCCCACCAGACCAGAGCGTGAGGTCATTCCAGGTCAGCCAGCCACCAGCTGGCCAAAGCTGATCACAGGAGTGTGAGAGAACCCACATCTGCGGAACAGCTCAAACAACCCAGCAAACGAAACAACTGCTGTGCTAAGCGCCATGTCAGGGCCGTTTGTTACACAGTCAACTGACGGCCGTCTTCGCGGTCCCTCTGAGATGGCGGCTGTCATTCCTCAAGCAGGAGGGGCTTTGTGCCGGCTTACAGGGTGCAACTATTGTCCTTTTTGCATTAAATGAATGCTTACATCAGAGATCCTGCCCTAACGACGTACCACATTCAGATTTCAGATACCTTAAAACATAAAAATCACGTTATCTCATCATTACACTTAAAAACAGCGTGTGTGCAGCACAAGACCTACAGGACCGGGAGACTGCACGTGACCACCGGTGTTCGTCCACAGGGAGAAGCACTTGCAGGCTTCCAGACTGCAGGATGGGATCTGCATCGGGAACACAGGAACCAAGCCAGCGCGAGAGGAGGAAGAGCCAAGAGCTGAACCGAAGGGCACGGAGTGACTGTGTGGTGTGTGTAAGCAGTACGCAGCCACGGACACAAGAATGGAGAGCCCGAAGAGTTCTTTCATCGGAGAGCAGCCTAAGTACTTGGAAGCCCCCGAAGTGGCGGTGTCTGCAGGTGCCTGAGGGATGGAGGGGAGGAGAGGCACGTCTTTCCTGCAAGGGGACTCACAGCATGGGATCTCTCCTGGAAGGGCAAAGCTGGCCATGTGGAGACAGGGAGCACAGACCAGAACAGACCTCAGGCCTGGGATCCTGGCGGGAGGCAGGGGTGGGCAGGCTCCATTACTTAATGTTATACTATTTTTTTATTTGAAACATTAGAAACATATTTCTTTGATAACATTTTTAAAAATTAAAAATAACACAACTAACCGCCAAAGTGGTAAATCTAGTTAATAGTCTTTTAATCATGTATGCAACTCCAGATGATGAAATAGTTAACGATTTTCTGGGAGCACACACTCACCGCCCCCAAACTCACGCTCTCCTCTGCCTCCGGGATGCTGCTCCCCTGGGACCCTCTTGTGCAGAGACCTGACTGTCCAGGACAGAAGGGGACAAGGTGCCCAAATCAGCCACGACCAGCAAAGAAACAGCATCAGGGACAAGTGCGACATTGAGCACTGAAACTTACAAAAGATCTTATTTACCTGAAGTTAGCAATTTAAGTTATAGTTTAAAAACTATTCCCTTTTTAATTATAAAATCCTACGCAAATTCACTGATGATTTAATGACACAAATCAGACTGTATTTTCAAGAAATCTGACAAACACCACTGCCAAATGTCACCCACAATATGAAGGCTTATGAGGAGAGTTTCAATCATCCAAACAGAAGCCAACTGACGTAATGACACAATCACAGAGGTCAGACGGCTTTTAGGATCTCCATTTTACATGAAAAAATAAAACAAATGTGGGCGTCTGGGTGGCTCAGTCGGTGAAGCGTCTGCCTTTGGCTCAGGTCACGATCCCAGGGTTCTGGGATCAAGTCCTGTTTCAGGCTCCCTGCCCAGTGGGGAGTCTGTTTCTCCCTCTGCCTCTCCCCCAACTTGTTCTCCCCCACAAAAAAAAAAAATAAATAAAATCTTAAAAAAAAATAAAACAGATGATTAAAAATGCAGAGAACAGGTAAACTTGAGATTCTTCCTGAAATTTTGAGAACCAGGCCTAGAGCTACATCTGTGAGAGCCACAACTGTGGAGCCATGCCTGTGGGGGAGGCACATCTGTGAGAGCCACATCTATAGGGAAGCCAAATTGGTGCAGGGGCCACATCTGTAGGGGTGTCACGTCTGTGGAAGGGGACAAATCTGTGGGGGGCCCACATTTGTGAGAGCCATATCTGTGGGGGTCACATCTGTGAGAGCCATGTCTCGGGGGGGCACCATCTGTGGGGGCCACACTTGTGAGAGCCACATCTGTGGGGGGGCCCACATCTGTGAGGGGAGCCCATATCTGTGGAGGGCACATCTGTGAGGGGGCCACGTTTGTGAGAGCCATGTCTGTGGGGGAGCCCAAAACTGTGGGGTGGCCCACATCTGTGGGGGCCACATTTGTGAAAGCCACATCTCTGGGGGGGGCCCACGTCTGTGGGGGGGCCCGCATCTGTGAGGGGACCACATGTGTGAGAGCCACATCTCTGGGGGGGCCCACATCTGTGGGGGGCCACATCTGTGAAGGGGCCACATTTGTGAGAGCCATGTCTGTGGGGGGGCCTGCATCTGTGGGGGGGCCCGCATCTGTGAGGGGTCCACATTTGTGAGAGCCACATTTGTGGGGGTCCACATCTGTGGGGGGTCAATACTGTGAATGCCATGTCTGTAGGGGGGTACCATCTGTGGTGGCCACATTTGTGAGAGCCACATGTAGGGGCGCCATCTCTGTGAGAGCCACATCTGTGGGGCTCCCAACACCTCTGAGAGCATCGGCCCTGTGGGTGAGGGGAGCTCTCGGGGGACCCTGGCACGAGGAGCACCCCGACAGCCAGGTGCTCCCTGCACAGCGATGTGGGACCTGCTCGAGAGCTTGCCGGTGCTGAGGTGAGGACTCAGGAAGGAGACTCTTCCATCTCCAAAGAAGTGACATCAAGTCCTAAATCCCCAGGTGGGGACACAGACAGGGGGTCAGGGAGGCCAACCCACCCCAGGCAGAGGCCCTGGGCAGGTGGGAAACCTGGCCTTGCCCTCAGGCAGCGGCACCAACCCCTCTCAAGGGTCTTCATGGCTCTTGCTTCCTTGTCGACCCAATGACCCCTCTCATTCACAGGACTTACTTAATGTCTCAATTTCTCCTTTTCTAGTCAAAGCTACCAGTTCACTTGGCACATATATCTTTCTCAAGTCCCAGGCGGCACAGAGGGGCTACCACCGCCAGTTCGGGTATGGTCTTCTGGCCGCATGCTGTGTGCAGGGCAGAACGCAGCTCCCGAGTTCTTTCCCCATCCAGGTGCCAGGCTGGGCCTGCAGGGCAGCCAGGGACAGACGCGAGGCCGTGCGTGGGTGGGGCTGCACAGTGTGGCACCAGGGTGGGGGGCACACTGGGATAAAGGACCTCCAAGGGCACATGGGGCCCTGGCCGTGGCAGGGGGTGTGGCCTGGGCTGGGCGGGCGGGCCGTGTATGCTGGGTGCAGGAGAGCCAGGAGTCTGTTCTCGGGGCTCACAGATAGGGGAGGCCACAGCCTCACAGACAAAGTGAAACAGGCAGCCTGCTGAGGGCTCTTCTCAGTCACTGAAAAGCCTACAGATCGAGGCCACTACACGGGCTATAGGTGGTCACCAGGAAGAATGCCAGCAACCCGTGACTTCTGGTTGGCGAGCGACCATCTCCCGAGACCAATCAGACAGACTTCTCTCTGAGCTCCAGACACCAGGGGCACAGGGCTGCGCCCCACCAAGTGCACCCGGGATGGGGCCCACGGCAGGACGTAGCCTGGCCACCACACAGAACAGCAGCCACCAGCAGGCCCACGTGTTGGGTAAAGGAAGGCCACGGCACCTGCTCCTGTGGACCCCTCTGCTGCCCGCTGCTCCACCGCAAACCCAAGGGCACTTGTTAAAAAGCAAAGCCTCACTATGGCTGGTGGTGGGCCTGTGTGCACGGAGGCCAGTGCCGCCTCTGACACGGGGCCCCCGGGCTGCTGGGAATTCTACCGTCAAAACGACACAGCATGGACTTCCAGCAGCTCAGGGAACCATCCCCGCCTTGGCTTGTCCTACGCCCACCTGAGGCGGCGGCCAGGTCAGGGTGAAAGCAGCAAAGGCAGCGATAGCAGACCCAAACCTACAAACACCAAAGCAGCGGTCAGAAGTCCCACCTCGGGCACTCGGGCTGTTCGCTGTGGGGGGCTCTGTTGGTGACAGAGGCCTAAGCCTCCTGCCCGTGACCATGTGAGTGAGCCTGGAAGTGGGTCCCACAGTCCTGACCGTGGCCTCATGAGGGACCCAGAATTGCGGCCACCAGCTCAGGAGACCCTCGTTCAGACCCCGGAAACTATGAGATAACTTATGTTTTTGTTTTGTTTTAAATGGCTGAATTTGGGGTATTTCATTACACAGTAACAGATTACTTCTACGACCTGGGTTTTCTGCTTTGTTTTAGGGTGGCTACTGGAGAATGTAACATTACCTTTGGCCTTTTAATCCGCCCGCCTGTATCATGGGATGGTGTTGCTCTTCGTGGTTCTAAATACAGTGGAGCACATCCCACTCCCAGGCGGTCTGTCAACAACGTAATACAACTTTGCTACCTGTCCCCAACACATGGTTCTTTCCAACACATTTAATTTTAACCCTGGGGTCAGACTGAGCATACAAAGACTAAACACCAAAAGAAGATCTGTAGTTTCTTATTAAATTTAAATGCAAAAAAATACTAATATCTTTTTCCAACTATAAGGGATCAATGAGAAAAACTAAGAAAAGACAAGTCCCAAGAAGAAAATAAAAATGCTTTGTAAATACAGCACCCAGAGGCGATGACTGCTAATATTCTAGTCTTCCTTCTCGCTGGTCATTTGTCTATTTGGGGACACAGCTTGTATTTTTGGATGAAGGTAGATAACAAGCACATGCCCTCTTTTAAGTCCGCTCCTGCACCAGTGACTTTCCCACGATGCGCCACACGCGCCACAAGTTACCCAACCAGCGTGCTGCCGCTGGACTCGCGGGTGCCTGGCAGTTTGGTCTCGGCACGGCGAGCGGCACCCTGTGCGTCATCGTGGGGTCACGGCCGGTTGCCAGGAGCACGCCTTGGCAGCAGCCCTCTGGAGCCGCAGGGAACCTGGTGTCTGGAAGGCTCCTGCAGGTGCGCAGCGGCCCCGCCAAGCGACTTACTTTTATGTGCTCGTGCAGCTGGGCCTCGTGCTGCCGGGAGAGCTGCTCGTGCTGCCTTTGGAACTCGGCGATGAGGATCTGCCTCTGGAGCTGCTGCTTCTGCTTGAGGGCCAGCAGCTCCTGCTGCAGCTGCTGCTCCCGGAGGGTGGGCTCCGCCACGGGCAGCGCAAACTGGTGGTCCAGGCGGAGGTCCATGGGCACCGCCGGGGGAGCGACCTGCAGAGGCAGCGCGGAGGCCACATCCACTGCGGGAGAGAGCACAGCACAGAAGCGCCGGTCACTGCAGCGGCACGGTGTCCCCAGGCCCCTGCCCCCGCCCTCCCCCACGCCACCGACCCCCGTCCGGGGGTGCCGCACGCTCGAGCACAGGTGACACTCGGGACGCCTCTTCCCCCTCTCTCGCCGGACAGGCTCACAACGCAGGACCCGGGGGGTGTCTGAGGCCTTCCTCTCCTCAAGTGCAAAGACCGCAACACTGAGGGGCAGGTCAGAGCAGGATACACCCCGGCACAGACGCACGGCCCGGCCTGCCCTCCACCACGAGAGGCCCCGACGCGGGCCCCGCGGCTGTCCTGACGTCATTTCTGAAAGTCAACAGAGAGAAAGAAAGAACATGGCTCTAAGGAGAGCTGAGCGCCAGCGAGGGGAGAGGCGGACTGGCCTGTGCTTTTCTTCAGCTTTCTCACGAAGCTACTAAGGACTGTGTGCAGCAGCCACAGGACAGCGTGTGCCCTGAAGTGGTCCAGCTAGACGTTTCCATGGAGAATGTGTTTACCGAGCGCAGCCAATCGCCGCTGCCCCGGCTCGCACGCACAAGCACATTCGGCAGGCTCCAGGCTTCTCTGCTGCCCAGAGAAATGGATTTTCTTCCCAGGACCACTGTGCTGCCGAAAAAAAGCTCAAGTGATTTTGATTAGAAACAGAAGCTAAATCAATCTTAATGCTTATAAATCGATACCCAGTTACAGCGAGGAAAAGCATGCAGAAAGTCTGAAATCACGGCTGTCACAGAAGAGGCTGCCGTGCGTGCTCCTTTCACAGCGGCTCCACGTTTGCACGCACAGCCGTGCACGAAGGCCCTGCCCGTGAGCGCTGCCCAGAGACGCCGCTACAGTGCTCCTCAGACTCGTGACGAACAGCCCCTTGGGCTCTCCTCACAAAATTCCCTCAAGAGTGGCCGTGGTAGCCCAGCACCTGTGCTCCGCAGCACACTGCTGCACACAGGCCCACGAGCCCCCCCTCCCTTCCAGAAAGCTCCCCCACAACCTGCTCTGGGCCCACTTCTTCAAGTGACACACACCAGACCGGGGCTCTGGGACAGGAGACTGAGGCCTCAGGTTCTGAAGAGCCCAGCACTCAGGTGGGAGACCAAACCCAACAGACACAGGCCACCAAGGACCTGTTCCTTGCCGTCAGGGCCCCTCTGCCCGCACCCTCTGAAGGTCGGGCCACGTTATGCACCTGACCTTGTTCCAGCGTCTCCCGACCAGATGCCCTGGCCACACGGCCCTCCAGTCTCAGCCATCACCTAGTTCCTTGGGAAGTCTGTGCTCTGCAGCCTCAAAGCCTAGATGTTCTAGTAAAATGGCCCATAAGTGGAATCTCCCCTCAGGACAGAACATTTCTGTGGTCATGGCCCAGGTAGCGGGTGCCACGCTGGCCATTCTGATGAGGCAGGGCTGGGAAGCCCTGGGTCCTAGTCACCTGGCCTCTCTGAGCCCCAGTGTCCTGGACAAACACAGGGTCATCATGGAGCCTGCAAGGCAAAGCTCATAGACAGAGTCCAGCACTGCCCGGGATGGGTCCTGGGTCCTCAGGCTCCTTGACAAAATCACAGTCTTTCCCACCCCCAGGACCGGAAGCCTCTCCAGCTGCTGTGCTGGCCTGGAGCTCCCCGAAGCCGGCAGGGCCAGGCTGACAGAGGCCCCAGGGCCTGGAGCAGCTTTCCTTTGAGGGCCGCCTCACCCTGGACCACATGACACAGAGGGAAGAGGCAGAACCAGCCAGAGGGTGGTAGGAAAATACTCCAGATCTGACCATCTTAAGAAAGTATCTGATTCTCCTGTTCTTTGAGCCCTAACAAGGCCAGGATAGATGCCGGTGGGCTGCTTGTCTTCCGTTTCTTCTCCAATCAGTGAAACGCAACCCCCCAACTGTTTATGTGTATTTCTAACGGAGTCTCAGGCTTGATAGATCAAGAGGGTTTTATTTGCTATTTACGCGAGATAAATCGACACAAATAAACTGTTTTCATGAACAGGACCAGGGAGCTGCAGCATCCCACTCAGCCCACCGCACGTGAGCTGGTAAAGACTGGATTTTGTTAATTTCTCTCCTTGATTATTTTTAGTATGAAAGAGAGAAAAACAGGAAAACCATATAAACAGCACCGGTCTTATAAAACCTCAATATTTCCCCCACTTGCTTCTGACTTCTTTTAAGGAATAAACAGGAGGGCAGCTCAGTGAGCAAACCCAGAGAAAAGGAAGCAGGACTCAGCTTCTTACAGGAGTTCAGCTCGTGCTCTTCTTTCCCAAAGGGGTCTATTACCCCTTGTCCACAAGTGTGACAGGGCCAGACACCTCCTAAAACATCATGACCGTGGCAGCTAGCAGGCTTCTCACCCTGTGCGTCCACAGGGCAGTAGGAGGCGGTTCCCAGGGCCCTGCTGCGTGCCTGCCCGCCTCGCAGACGCAGGCGAGCTACAGGGCAGGCCCCCCCCGCTTAGCCGGCCTCTGCTTTCTGAGCACAAGCGTGACTGTGTTTCTGGGTTACACACACCACACGGGCGCTGCGCCACGCAGCCTGCGACCGCTGGAGGGAGAACACGCGACTCCACCCGCACCAGTGAGAACGGCCCCCGATCCCTCCCACTCTGCTTGCCTGGTTGAGCTGCCACGTTTCCGCTTTAGGACGGAGCCACGGAGAGGGAACGACGTAAGCGCGCTGCCCTGCACCTGGCAAGCTGCATCGCTTCGTCTGCCCCAGGGCGGGGTGGGGCGGGTGAGACCCCCGTGCAAGACGGGCCAAGATGAGGAAGATCTTCTTTCTAACAAGGCCATCCCTGACATGCTGGCCAGAAGCCCCAGCTGCTGCTCACTCTGGCTTCTCCTCTCCTCATTCTAATTGTTCACAAAGGGGGTCAGGGACCACCTGATGCTGAACATAAAACACCCTTTAAGGGATCCTTTTTGTTAACTTCAAAAATATGATAGGCCGAACTTTTCTCCAGACAGGTGCCTTTGCTGAGGAGGCGTGTGGGGCCCGCTCTGTGCCGGGCGTGGGGCCGTTCCCAGGCCAGCCTGTAGCAGGCCCACAGTGAGAAAGCAGAGCAGAGACGGCTGCGGGCCGGCGACAGGGCTGGGGAAGGGTCCACACAGGGGCTGTGTCTCCATGAGCCACAAGGCAGGGCGTGAGCGAGGGCCTAGGGGTCAGGGCGTACCTGGACAGTTGTGGGGACACAGGTTGAGCAAATCCGAGGACAGGGCTGGGCAGTGGGCCGTGCTGGGACAGGCTGGGCCGCAGAGGGGCCGGCAGCGGGGTGCTGGCCACGGGGAAGCACAGGTGGCAGGGAGGGCGCTGCTGGCAGAAGCAGCCTCGGGTGGCGGGACAGGCTGTGCCCAAGGTCCCTTCTCAGTAAGGGGGCAGCGTGGGGGGCGCATCCCCACCACATCCAAGCTGAAGTTCACTCTGTTTCCTCAAACGTTTCCCAGATTCTTTGGAGTCTGGAATCATGGGGAATATTGCAGGGAAACACTCCCTGGCGGCTTCCACTAGTCCTTCCGCAGGAAGCTAGAGGATTGTGGGCAGCAAGAGGCCCGCAGATGATGTGAAGGGGGCGTTCGCGAGGCATGGAGGGTGAACAGCCGGGGCACGTGCTGACATCAAGAGGATGGCATGCTGTCCTCACTGTGACATGTCTGCTATATTCCCCAGTTATCAGAAAGGGAGGGTGTACTGCCTCAGTTTACCATTCTGAGGTCGCACCTAAAACTTCACTGCCTGCTAAAGAACGTGAAAAGCAGAGCAGACGGAACGGACAGCTAGTCATGACCCACGCTGGCTACGCCATAGCTGGCTCCTGCCATTTCCCTCCATCGGAAAACAATAGTGTGCTTACAGGTAGACACGAAAGCGAACACCAGACCTGCCACGGGACAAGAAGACCCTCGCGAGGCCTCCTGAGAAATGCCACCTCCTCCTGGCGCACGACAGTCAGGCGGCCAGGGGACAGGGGAGGCGGCCGGAGCAGAGCTGTCCCCAGGCCCGCCCCGCATGCCAACATCCCCATTCCCGCCCCGCATGCCAACATCACGGCCACAATCCCCATTCATCCCAGTCACTGGCGGGTGCGTCAAACAGGACTCGTACTATTTCTGTATCAAAACGTATTTGAAATGCCATGAGTTCTCAACAGAAGCTGCTAGTGCTTCTGACCCAAAGCGCCCTGAAGGAAACAATACAACCTTCTCTACTTAAAGAATGCGGCATCAAAACAAAAAAGCCTGTATTCTCATGAATATTTTATGTGGACTAGAAAATTGCTTTTATAGGTTGTGCCTTGAGAAACATATTAATACAATCAGACTCATGACGTTAGTAAAAGCACAAAGACTATATTCAGCGTTTCAATACAGAACGGCAAGCCTGTGCTGTGAATTACAAGTTCCCAATCAGAAACAGAAAAAATCTGTTAGTCTCTCTGTTTTTAAATAAATGACCATAAAAAAGGACACTGTAATTTTCCATTACGTGGGTCAGGTCCTCTTTCCTTAGCGCCACTTCATGCCACCGTATAGACATGAAATAAAGACAAGCACTATTCTCTAGAAAATGCGGCCAAAGTTTAGGGTCTGTTCAAGTAAAGAATGACTCATTCACATCTAGGGGAAAAGAACAGCTATTTCAACTATGTAACTATGGTCTCCTCTTACTCTGACATTCTGTCCACGTGTGAAGGGGGAAGGGCTGGAGATGGGGTGAGGGGGGGACAGAGGGAGGGGGCGTTTTGGGAATGTGTAACTTATTTCAAGTGTTTTCAGTGTTTTACCTTGGCCCACATCACGCACGCTGAAGAACACAGCCGCCAGGGGAGAGCGAGAGTGATGAGCTGAAGACAGCCACACCCATCGCCTCAGGAAGAATCAGACAATCGCCCCCAAATTGCATGCCTGCCCCTGGCCCCAACAGCATTCTGGCTTTGCCGAGTACCCCCTGCTTTTCTTTATGGTTATACTATCCACACGTGTGTCCCAAACACCTCTTCTTTCGCTGGCAGTCGTGAGCACAAGAGAGTGACAAAGGCTCCCAGGAAGAGAGAAAACTCTCGAGTCTAGCCTGCCTGCAGTGCCTAGAACAGTTGGCAAGAGCGAGCTCTGTCTGGGGCGAGGTCACTAGTGGCCCCCGGGAAGCCACGGGCTACCCCCATTGTGGCAGCTGTTAGGGCAGTCTCATGGACCAGAACTGTCCCAAATTCCTGCTTCTACGGTCACTGTGGCCGGCCTCCAGTCCTCACATCTGAGCCACCAAGAAGGCCCCATAGAGAAGGCGTGTGCTCAGGTGAGTGAGGTCGTAGGGCAGGGCATGGAGCAGGACAACATGGCCCAGACAGCTCAGCACCGAAGAAGAGTCTGGGCAGGCTCAGCGGCTGCTGTCCACGGCCGGGGGTGGGGGAACAGTACAGGGTGCAGGCGCCTGCCCCAGAAGCGAAGAGTTCCTGTCCGGCCAGGCGGCCCGGGTCTCCTGCACAGCCGCCACCACAGGGCCAGCCTCCTCATCCTCCAGGGCGTTCCCTGTCTCTGTCCCAGCCCGCTTCCCTCCTGGCTCTTCCTCTTATTCTGCAGGAGCTCCGGCCCCAACCGCGTCTTCAAGAGAAGGCATGAGGAGATAGAGCCTGCTTGTTCTCATTTTCCCCTCAATGTACCACTAACTTCGGCTGCGCACAGAATTCTAGCTTGAGAACATTTCCTTCAGGATCATAAAAGCACTGCTCTACTGTCTTCTTGTTCCCAAGATTGTGACTGAAGACTGTAAAGCCATTCTAATTCTAGATTCTTCGATGGGATGTGATTTTTCTCTCTGGATGTTTGTGAGGTCTTCTCCTTGTCCCCCGAGTTCCGAAAGTGTGCCATCACCCAGCTCGGGGAGGATCTTCTCCAGCCAGTGTGGGGCGCTTGGCTTCTGCCCTCCCACTGGAACAGCCTTGACTTACTCTGTTGATTTCCCTTCTCCACTCTGCTTCCAAAACGCTTAGATTTGGTAAATCTCCTCAAACGACCCTCCAGTTTTCTCTTCCATTTTCTCCTACCTTCCTCTTCTTTGTCTTGTGCTCAACATTATGACCCTTCCTTAAATGGATATTCTAACCTTGTCACTGGGCTTCCCCTAACTTCTGCTATGATGTTTAGCAGACGACTCACAGGGCCATGTTCAGAGAACAAGGACCCCTGAATATCCAATCTTACAAGCCATCCTGTTCTGACCCTGTGGACAAGTCAGCTTTTCTGGGCTCTGAGGACTGTCTGCCTCGCTTTTATCTTCCCGGCCACCGGGATACGCCCTGCGTAGGAGCGGAGGCACAGACCCTCGCCGGAAGCAGCCAGCAGGGCTCAGGGCTGAGCCTCACCGGAGGATGCGTGGGGCTGGCACTCACTCGGACTCCCACCTGTAAGACTTTCCGCATCGGCCGGCCGTATTTCCCCGGGGGGGAGCCTTCCTGTCTCGGCATGGAGGGTGAAAGCGAGGCCTTCGGGGTACGGAGTGAGGGTCTCTGCACGCCGCGCTCCTCACCAATACAGTAGTTCATGCCCCTGCTCTTGTTACAGTGTCCACGTCCTCAGCTCACTCGTGTCCCCAGACCAGGGCCTTTTTCCAAAGGAAAAAACCTCCAGCTGGCCACCCCCTGAGCACCGCAGGGAGGACCTCCAGGAGTTTCCCACATCTGCCTCAACATCCCTCTCAGCCCCGCCCCAGAGGGAGAGGCGCTGCTCTGGAGGTGGGTGTGGGGCGCATGGGGGGGGCCTGGCTTTTCCAGGTCCGCCAAAGCAGCCGTGACAGACGCACCTTCTTTCCGACTCCCGTCACAGGTTGCTCCTGCTGTTCCCTCTTCTGTCACCCATGCTTGGGGCCTATGACCTTTCTCTGGAATACACTGGGTTAGACCAGCTATCAAGGCGTTTTTTTCTATATTACTTCAGAAAATATCTCTGCACGAACTCTCAACCTTTATGGAGAAAATGATAAAACTTTATCAAGAGATGTTAGAAAATGTCTTAATAAATGGAAAGATATATAATATTTATGGATAGAAGACTCTGAAATCAATATATTAGTTCTCTCTCTCAAAAAGAAAACCACAATCAAATATCATTTACATACCCAAGTACATTAAAAACTATTTCATGATATTATCAAATAGCCACAAAGCATTTCTATGTTTTAGAGAATTTCATACATGTTTTTTAAACTTTATTCAAATCAAGACCCAACTAAGGTCCATACATTGTGCTGGCTGATGCATGCCTTAAATCCCTTTTACTCTAAAGGTTCCCCCTTCTTCTCCCTCCAGCACCCTCTCCAACCTATGGGCTGCAGACACTGGTCATCTGCCCCGTGGAGTCTGCCCTGCTCCAGACTTGGCGGGCCACGCCAGGGCTGCAGGTTAACACGGCTCCCTGGCCTGCACACCCTGTGATCCGGAAGCGGGGTCTGGATGCATGGTCAGACGCAGTCTGACGTCCCCGCACGACCGTCTCCACTCAGAGGTTCTCCCGCTCAAGGAGCTGTGCGTCTCCACGGCTCTTCTGCACCGACCACCGCTAAGGCGAGGTCATCAGGGTTGTAAGGTGTGCCTGCCCAGTGCCACCCTGGCCTCTTGATTCGCTGCCTGATTTCTGTAATGAAGAAGGACCCTGAACCAACCTTCTTCTTGCCCTGACGGTGTTTGGAAGGAAGACAGGACAAGTGCCTGATTTTCTTCCTTTATTTGCGAATTTTTAAAAATAACGAGTTGGCCCCCAGCATCCTCCATGTGTGAGCAATGAGGAAGGGTTCTGTTCTTCAAGATCAAATAAACAGAGCCCACTGCAGTTCGGCTCGGACTGCGCTCTAACGGGAGACCCCTCATTGAACCGGGAGGGCCCTCCAGCGTGGCCCGCAAGCCACTCCGAGGACCGCCACAGTCCTCGTTCTGCTATAACGAGGCGTGCCGGGAAATCCTCACACACCGTTTGATCCCTCTACAGAATCAGACGTTTCCCTGAGGAGAAGTGGGTCCCTTCAATAGGAAGCAGTGTTCAGAGACCACAACCTGCGTGTGGCCCGCATGTCGTGTCCACGTGAGCTCTGCTTGGGACGGATATGTGTCATCCCCGGGGTTCTTATGAATTTCAGGAGGGAGCAAAATTAGATACACGTGTTCTACCTGCCGTCTCGCTGTGGAATTCCAGAATGCATAACCTATTAAAAATATCATTCAAAAGGACTGAATACACATAATCAAGTTCCATTCAAAATACTGATTTATATGGATTATCACTTTCCCCCAAAGTGTTCTTAACTGGATTACAACTATTCTATTTAACACCGTGTTGTGGGGGTGTGTGTAAAGGGGAGATGAAGTGTGGAAGTCAAGATTTTAAATGTGAAGATTTAAAAATATTCTGTAGGGAATGCATCCAGCACGGGCCCCACCTCAGCTTCACATGTGGCTAAGCCTGTAGTTTATTTCTCTGTGCCCCATGTAGATGCATATACACAACGCCAAAGAAAGAAATGTATGTTAACAATTTACTGTAGTTAAATTATGCTTGAAAAATAAAATGATTACAACACAAGAAGAGGCAGTTTTGTTTTATATTGTTTTGTTTTCAATTGACATCAAAGTGTAAAGAAACAAACAGAACACACGGAGGTATTTATGGGTTTTTACAGACGTATATATATATGCGAAGGTTTTCTAATCTGGTGCGGGGCAGGGAGAGATAGGCACCCTATGCAGATCATATTAAAGGTAACCCTTAGGGGCGCCTGGGTGGCACAGCGGTTAAGCGTCTGCCTTCGGCTCAGGGCGTGATCCCGGCGTTACAGGATCGAGCCCCACATCAGGCTCCTCAGCTAGGAGCCTGCTTCTTCCTCTCCCACTCCCCCTGCTTGTGTTCCCTCTCTCGCTGGCTGTCTCTATCTCTGTCGAATAAAATAAAATAAAAATAAAATCTTAAAAAAAAAAATAATAAATAAATAAATAAATAAAGGTAACCCTTAGAATTGTATTTTTTGTGCATGTGATTTCCTTGCAGGGTTCTAGAAATCAAGCAGGCAGCAGCATACACTTAGGCCCTGGTTTACCCCCTGCTTCTGCCTTCCAGCCAAGAAGGGACTTGATGACTCTTCCACATCAGTGAGAAATCTAGGATCTGCCCCTGCTGGAGGTGGGAGAGGATGTCCTGGCGGGCAAGCCTTGAGCTTCCCCCCTCAGCACCAGGGGATCGCAGGTTCGGTGCGATGAACCTGCCCAGAGGCTACACGTGCCATGTCATGTAATGTGTACAGTAAGCAACTCCCCAGGATACTGTCCCCATCGGGTGGCCGGGCAACCTTTAGTACAGACAGTCTAGGCAAACGTGAACGGCAACGCGGAACTGGAGCCGGGCCGCAGAAATGCGGGGTGGAGCCGACAGGCTGCAGGCCACCCTGGGCGGCGCTCAGGCTGGGGGGTGGCAGCAGCTCTGGGACGCGGTGCATGGCTGATCGGCACCCCGAAGCCTGAGAACCCAGCTCTGGAGCTTTGTGTGAATGCCCGCAAGAGCGCCTCCCGCGCCAGGGAGCTGCCTGAGCCCCGCCTCTCCCGTGGCCCCAGCTTGGGTCTTGGTCACGACCAAGGCCAGTCTTCCCTGTAATTACTGGCTCACTCGAGCGCTCCGCCGTTCAGTGCTCTCCATGAACAAACTCCTGTTCCTGAAAAGCTCCTGGTGCCGGGTCCGCCACAGGGTCAGCCCCACAAGGCTCTGCTCAAGGCTGAGACAAAGGCCCCAAAAGCACAGCCTCCCGACGAGCACCAGGAAGACAGGTTTAAAAGCACAGCAGAGCCACGTGTCGCCTGCTGCGCACAGAGATGAAACAGCAAATCTCTGATGCACTCTCTTCAACACCAAAGACAAAAAGCTACAGTTAACACCAGGGGTGTGTTTCGCTCCACTGTCTCTTTATTCCCCTAATTTGGCATTCTCCCTCCTCACTGCCTCTCCAAACTAGATGTTTCCACGGTCTCTCCCTGGCAGAAGATCCGAGATCCACCAGTGCACCACTATGGCATGGACTCGGGGCCACAGCCTCTGCCACCCCGAAAGGGGTGTCCCCTCTGCCGGCGAGGGGCTCCCCATGGCCTGGCTCCCTCCGGCAAAGCCCCTCCTGGCTTCTCGGTTGTCTGTTGGCAGCAGAGAGAACATTCCGGCAGGGAAGACAAGTCTGTGGAGCTGCAGGAAGGGTTGGTGAACGCACGCCCTTCCTAGCCACATCCCAGCAAACCACTGTGGGAGACATCAGGGCGTGAGATGAGGCTACTTCTGAGAACCAGCTCTGTGGTCTGCAGTCCCAAGAACAGGGCACCACTTCCAAGTAAAGCTCAGAGAGAAATCCACGCCCCGGCTGCTGGGATGTCAGCTCAGAGGACGCCCAGCAGGGAGACCTGGGCTCTCTAAGTGTCCGCAGGAGGGTCAGAACTAGGGCATGCAGACGGGGGCCGTGGTGACGGCGTGGACTCGGGCTGCGGGGCCTGGGAGGAGGCCCCTGGCTAACAACAGCACACCTGCTCCTTGCTGGGCAACGTGGGCCAGTGTGAGAAGCGCGGGCACGCGGCCGGTGCTGTCCGTGCAGGAGCAGGACACCCCTCAAACCGGTCCCCCATCATGGGGGCCGTGCAGCTGAGACTGGCAGCCAAAGCGAGGAACGGGCGCCTGGGAAAGGCGTGCAGAGCCAGGCCCACCCTGCCTCCCATGCTCCTGAACCTGCTCCCTGGAACGTGCGCCCAGAAGGCTTCTTCATGGCAGGATGAAACGGAGCAGCCCGCAGGCCGAGAGCGAGTCCCTGAAGGGGGCCAGCTCAGCACTGGGTGTGCACATGTCCGCACAACCCAAGGCAGGGTCTGTGGAGGAGTGCGAGGAGCACGGCGGCCCGCAGCCAGCGGAGCACGGGTGAAGCCACCTGCAACCCTAGCGCCAGTATTCCAGATGCAGACCCGTTCTCATCGGCTCATTGGCCCAGCCACTCTGCGGACCTCGCTGGCAAGCGCTGTCCTGCAGGAGTGTCCAGTGGCCGGCTAAGGGGGACAGGGATGCCCTAAGGGGCACAGCTCTCTTCATGGGAGTGGGGACCTCCCTTTTTATAATCAAGTTATTTCTAGCAAAATCAACTGTAAAGGATAAAAACGTATTGACCATGCAGAGCTTTTGGAAAATTCCATCCTGCACTTCAAGCGGCAGTGAAGCAGTGTGATTGGAAAGCGTCACCACGACAGATTACACTTTCAAGATCCCAAAGAAAGGACCACAGCAGCGAACTTCCTTCTCCCAGATTTATGAATCAGTACAAGTTGTTCATTTTTAGGCTGGAAACCCTGTTAGTGAAATAGACTTGGGGTTTTAGACACAAATAGATGGGGGTTGGCCATCCACGACCATCTTTAGAAGGGGTATGGTCACAGCGTGGGGGACAAAGGCATAGACGCACCCAGGCAAACTGATACCAGCCCATCCTCGCACTACCCACCACTCACCTCAGCCCAGTGTGACCTGACACCGTGCGTCACATCATGTCCCAGGAGTGCAAACAAATCCTGAGTGGAACAGCCCACCTGCTGGCCAAGGCCGCCTCCCACAGCAGGCCCTGCCCCTGCCCAGGCTGGGCCCCCTGCTCTGCACACCTGCCGTGTTCACGGTGGCACAGGTGAGGGGTCCCGGGTACTCACACGCCCGGAACTACATGGAACTGTCACGTCAGGTGATAGGAACAGGGGCCAGAAGCACCAGAGCATGACGGGGCCCCAGAAAGATCAGAGTGCGTGGACTTTCTAATGCAGAGGAGAAAGGACTCAGCCTCCTGCATATGCTCGGTGCTGCGTGCTGATCCCGCAGCAGCGGCCCCGGGTTACACCAGGCCTCCCTCCCTCCAGCCCACCTGCTCTCCTTCCCCGGGAAAGAAGTGTCAGGCTCCTGTGGCCCAGGGGGACAAAGGGAAGAGAATGAAGACAATGCAGCAGAGTCCAGGCCCTCTTATCTCCGCACAAACCCGAAGACCGTGCTGCCGCTACTCCCCTCCTTGCCCCCGCCCCTGCCACCAGCCCCGCTGACTGCACAGACTGCCCGCTCCAGGCCCCTCTCCCGGCCACGGGTCACCGACGGCACGGGGTCAGCGGTCTTGCTGTGTGGCCTTCCCACCTCCCGGCCAGGCCGGGGCACAGCCTGCTTCAGTCCTGGACGTCCTGGTGCTGAGTGTGCTCCTAACCGCGAGCCTCCGTTTAGGTCAGAACTCTGCAGAGGCAATACTGGAACATAGCTTGCTGAGAATTTTCCAGAACTGGTGGAAGACAGGAATCTGCAGATGCAGAAACACAACCAAAGCAGGAGAAAACAAAAAATAAATCAAGATAATTTCAACGTGGAACTGCAGATACCAACGAAAAAGCTCCGAAGACCGTGAAATAGAAGTGCAGGTGTCCTATGAAGGGAATGAGGTGTCGGCCAGGAGACAGTGACCCACCCGAGCACAGGCAGAAACAGCGTCCAGCTAGAATGATGTGCTCAGGGAAACTGTCTGTCAAGAGCAAGCACGGAATGCATACAGACGCACTTCCGCTTAGAAGTGAAGACGGTCTGAGAACTCGCCAAGAAGCCTTTGGTTAAGGGAAAAGGTGAGCAGACAAGCAGACACGGGATGACGGTGAAGACCAACCCAAGCAGCCACGGCCTGAGCCACACAGGAACAAGCACGGCATGCACGCGTGGCACTGGGCTCAACAACAAAATATCGGGCCAGCGGCAGGGACGGAGGCGTGGCAAGAGTTCGTGTTCTAGACACTTGCATAGCTGAGCACCTTGGGGCAGAAAACACTGACTTCAGACATTCTACATTCTTACAGTCATGGTTCACACTCACTGCTAGAAACAGTGTAGAGTTTCCAAAGCAGCAGCGGTCCACGATCCATCAGAGAGAATGGTACGGAGGAGAGAGGACCGTGGCTGCTAACCACACCCACACACACCACACACGTGCATATACCACACACACACAGGGGCACACACACCACACATGTGCACGCACACAGTACGTGCATACACAACACACGAACACTCCACACACAGGCACACACACGTGTGCGCACACACCACACGCGTGCACACCACACGCATGCACACACACCACACACACTATATACGCACACACAACATGCACATAGGCCACACACGTGTGCGCACACACCACACGTGTGCAAGAGCACGCGCACACAGCTGGGTGTCTCCTGATGGAAAAGCACACCTCATCTATAAAGTCTTGCCAAAAATAATCACGTCTGAAACTGATCAAACCTCTAGGTGTGACTACTAATTTACAGGACACACAGGCAACAGAGGTCCATTTTAAATGACAAGATGGGAGATGGGTGAAATCAAGCAAAATCTAAAACACAGGGAACTGCACGAGACAAGCCACCTAGTATCTTCAAAGGTGAAGCTCAAGGGTCAAAGCCGATCAGACAAAACAGGTGGGGAGCGAACGTCTGGATTAGCGGGAGACTGTATGAGACACGCCAACCACCAGGTGTGAGTGTTCACTGGACCCCAAGGCAAACGGCTAACTAACTAACTAAGTACATATAAATATAAACACCACCAGAGACATATACACACTGGGTGAATATCTGATAGAATTGTTAATCTTGTCTAAATACGAAAATGGCACTGTACTTGGGTTTAAACCACAGTCCCCGTCTTTTAGAGAGACAGGCCCGTGTGGCTGCAGATAGGGTGACGCGGTGACTGGGATCACGAGGGCAGAGGTGGTGAGAAAGTGAGGGCACAGATAAGACAGAGCTGGATGTCCCCAGGCACCACCCAGGTTGGCTGACGGGAACAGCAGGGCTCCTTCTAGTATTTTCTGCACTTTCAAATGTATCTAAAATTTTCTGTGATACAAAGTTCATTTTTTTATTTTTTTTTATTTTTTTATTTTTTATTTTATTTTATTTTTTTAACAATAATAAAAAAAAATTATTTCTGGTTTAAAAATGATCTGGTTCCCTCCAATAAAGTTCATTTTTTTAAATTACATTTCTAAATATGGGTCAAAGAAGAGATCACAAACAGCCATTTAAAAATAATTAAGAGGGAAAGATAATGAAAGAAGGACCTAGAATAAGTTGTGAGCTTCTCTTATCGTACTCAGAGAAAAATCGACAGCCTTATATAGTCACGCTTGACAATAACGAGCATTACAGACTATAAGCTAGATATAGCTCTAAGAAGTTAGAAAAAACACTAGAATAAATGCAAGGAAAACAGACAGAAGGAGATAATAACTATATAAATGAAATGGAAAAGACCCATTACATACATTCTTTAAAAAGACCAATAAAATAGACAAACTTCCTGGTGAGAGTGCTTTAGAAAATGAGAGAAAGGTACAAATTAATTGTAGGCATGTCAGAGAGTGAAAATATAAGAAACTACAATGAACAGCTTTGAGCCTATCTGTTTTAAAACCTACATAAAACAGACACATTTCTAGAAAAATGAAACCTTCCCAAATTGATAAAAAATAGAAAATAGAGCAACCCTGTAATCACAAACTAAACTGAACCAATACTTCAAAATCTTCCCACAAGGATCATATTAAAGATGGCATTCCCAACCTTCCGACTAACTGATCATTCGGTTTTAAAGAAAACTTCCAAGGGAGCAGAAAAATAAAGAGCACCCCGAGTTCACGCTATGAGGCTAGGAGGAAACCTGGTTACAGAGACCAGGCAAAGACAGCATACAAAAGAAAAATGATACTCTCCATCATGAACATAGCCTCAAAAACCCCAAATAAATTATTAGCAAGCTTAATCTAGCAGTCTATAAAGAAGATAATCGACCAAAATAAGTGGTATTTTAAAATGAGAAATGCAACATCTATATAGAACAGGTATAAATGAAACCCACTGTACTAATCATGACCATCTTTATAGTGAAAACACGCCCATTACGAAATCCAACAACTGTTCACATTATACGAGCTCTTAACAAACTAAGAATAAAAGAGAAATTTCTTTAGTCTGAAAAAGGGTATCTATTAAAAAAACCACAGCAAATACTGCTTTTAATGATGAACCTTGAACAAGACAAGATCCAGCCGAAGAGAGCGGATGGAATAATAACATAAACAGAAAACCATCACGATTGACAGACTCTCGGAAATGCCGGTACACAACGCCTCCCCCACCCCCACCCCCAAAAATGAAGTACGGAGAAGTCCGCAGAACTTACAAGGACACTGAATGAAGCAAGGTGCTGGGCAAGATCAACAGGGAAAAACCAGCTGCATTTCAACACAATACGAGAAAGAAGGCCTAATTATACTTAAAGAAAAACAAAGCACCAAAAATTTTGTGGCTGAAAATTATAAAGACTGTTAAGAAATATCTTAAACAACGAAGGACGTGGACAGATGGACCAAGTTAAGGACGAGCAGACTTACTATCATAGAGATGCCCATTCTCTCCAGATTGAGCTGGGGGTCCAAGGCACAGGCTTCCAGGAACGGGACAAAGGGATCTCAGGATACGGGCAGAACAGAGCCCAGAGCAGTCAAGGTGCCCCTGCGGAAGGCAGCAGCCTGTCCTCCGTGGACAGCAGCAGCAGAGACAGCGCCAAACACCGACGTCAACAAGACGGAAGTCGCCCCGTTCACACCGCAGGCCAAAATTAATTCCACAGGAATTAAGACTCAAACATGAAAGGGCAAAACTCAAGAAAAACTCAAGAGGCAAGAAGTGCTTAACACCAGACAAAACTGATCGGTTTGCCTACATTCACAGTCGGATTTTGTGCCCTTAGACGCTGTTTACAAGCGGAAGGCCGGGCCCGGGTGAGGCTGGCGGCGCTGTAGGGCAGTGACCAGGGCTTACACCTGGGACGTGTAAGGGCCTCCTACTCATCTGTACGAGAAAGAGCCAAGGAAAACGGCCAAAAAAGGGGGGGGGCCAACGAAGAGGGGCTTCTAATGGTAGGAAGAAATTGGCTGAAAGTCCACAGCACCCGAAGAGCGCCCGCGAGGCACCACGAGCTCCCGTTGGTGGCCACTCCACCCTGACGCTTCCAGGAGGGCCCCGGGGCCGGCCAGGGGCGCCGGAGCTGCTGGCGGCACGCGTGACGATGGGCCTTCGGGAAGCTGAATCTTGGCTCTAGGACCCAGGAATTCCACTCCTGAGTGTACCCACACTTGGGAAATGCCTGTGCGTGTACAAGAACAGGGCGAGAGTCACGCGTACGGAGAGCAGGACTCACAGGAGCCGTCCAAACGGCCACCAACACATCAGCAGTGGGCTCCTGTGCTTAGCAGTGAACAGGGGCAAGGAACAGCTACACCGAACGCCACAAAGGGTCTCAGAAACAACACGGAGTGAGAGGAAACCCCCCGCAAGAGATGCCACCTGTACCACGGCACTTTTAAACAGCATGTTGTTCGAGGAAGCACACGCGTGTGCAAAACGAGTTCTTCAAGCAAGTCAGTGGCAAACACCAAGGTGAGAACACGGTTTATTCTGTGGGCAGCTGACTACACTCCCTGCATTCGTTACTGGCCTCTGAGCAAAAGGGCCCAGGACCCCTCTGGGGGAGAGGAGCCACGCAGAAAGCAGCCCAGGGAAATGTTTCGCTCACCTCTGCGCCAGGTGTGACTCCTCTGGGGTTACCCGACATTTCGAAATTCTACCTTCCACACTTCTTAGGAACGGCGTGTGTTTAATGTGCACCAGAACATTCACACACGGCTCATAGGGGATGCATGTCTGGAAGGAAGCCGGGCAAGGCAGCTCGACCGTCCCCGTGGGAATCAGTACTGGCCCCCGGCACCCAGAAGAAGAACGAGAAAGGCCGTGACCCTTCCCCAGCCTGGTCCCAGACTGCCTACTGCACGCATCCCATCCCACAACCCATAAACTCCACAAACATGGGGGTCTTTCATACTGAAAAATGTCACCCAAAAGGGGGCAGACCTTGGCTTGTGAAGACCTATTTCTTGACAGGTAAGATGAAGGAATCTTCGGGCTACACAGCACGACTACATGACCAAATCACCCTGCTTGATCCACCCACAGTCACGTCCTCACAGAAAACTTCATTTTAAATTCCATTTAAATTGACCTGCACGAATCCATTTTAAATGAAAATTTTTGACAGAAGGAAATATACTGTTATTCTGTCTTGTTTCTTTCCATAGTAGAAACACAGCATCGGTGCCCCTCATGATACAAAATCACGAAGCAGCATGAAACCCAGCTTCCAGAAAGCTAGAAAGACAGAACACTGTGACCGCCGAGGGCCCGGCTTTGCCACTTCTCCGAGAGTGCTGAAAGCCCGACAGTGGCAGTCCCCCGGGATGGGCCAGGGCCCCCCACGCCCCTGGACCAGCTGTGCACGTGGAGGAGGAAATCAACAGCACGGAGCTTTACCGTCACGGAAAGCAACTTCGGTGTCACCTGCGTTTGAAAACATTTCAATTTTCACTGCTTAAGCTGAATGTGGTGGTCGCCAGCCAGCGGCAGGACCCCCCATGCTGGGGCCTTTGTCTGAAGGAAGGACTGTGGTCACTGACCCAGATGACCCCGCAGCTGGGGCTGCAAAAATGCCTTTCCATGCCAGCAGGGACTTGCCGCGCTCCCCAGAATCCAGCACGTTCAAGTACCTTCCCAGACTCACACAGTGAGCTGCTCGGGCCATTTCTTGAAAATACAAGCAAACGACTCTGCAAACAAAAGGTGGCGGCAATGCGCCCCAGTGAGGAGCCCCGCGGGGAGCAGCTGGGCACTCCGGGGGCGCCGGGTTCCGACTCCGGTCCGACAGTAAAAGCCGTCCCTTCTCCTCTGCCTCCTGTTTCAAAGAAGTCATTTCACGGACTGCAGGGTCATTTTGAACATAATCTCCTTTGCAAATGAAAAATGCTCCTAAAGACTTCTGTAAGTTCCTCAAGTGACCCAGAAAGAGTGGGGAGGACAGTTATCTGCTCCATGCAGATTTCAACTCTGAAGTCCAGTGACAGGGTTTTTAAAAAGAAATGGGTAAAAGGGAATGAGAACGCAGGCGTTTAAAATATCTGCAGGATTATTGGGAGTCCAATTAATCTGTAACTTATATTGTGAAAACACAAGTTTAAAAGGTCTTTACAGCCAAGCGCCTCCTGGCTGAGCAGAGGAGGGTTCGTTCTTGACACTTGAGAAACGGCTCATAAAGAGCACAGGCTGATGACACCCCACCTGTCTGAAAACTCCACTCTGGGGACAACAAAGAGACCTCAATCTTTCCAAAGCGCAGATCATGTGAGGAGACAACAGCCACAGAATTCTGGGAGCTGGGAAGGGGCCCAACGGAGCAGACGGAAGAAATGATGCCGGCCTGGAAGCCAGGACGGCCAGGGACCTCTGGGCCTTTGACCTTACAGCCCTCCTGTCCCCCGCATGCAGGGACTCCTGGAGCAGTGCCAAGCAGAGGGCCGGAGCTGGGTGCTGGCCTACGGGGAGCAGTGACAGCTGATAAACTGCAGGCTGGAATGTGGGGGCCGGGCCTGCGCCCCAGGAGGGAGCTGAGAGGGTGACCTCTGGTAAAAGCATCAGCCAAAGGGAAGGACCAGGTCATGGCATCTGGGGCCCCGAGGGCAGAACCAGGCTCCTGCCCAGCAACTGGCCAGAGGACAGGACCAGTCAACACACCTGCCCACCTTGTTAGAGACTCATCCTTAGATATTGCCCGAATATTTAGGAAAGCCTCTACTGTGAAAAAGAGAAGAGGGATTCAAAATGAGTGCCCTCCACACAGCCCTCAGGAGCATGCTGTCTGCGGCTGTCTGCGGCCGTCACTCCCCCTGAAAATGCCAGGGTGGGGAGATGGCTGTGTGTCCCTACTGCAACCCAGAACGGTGTGGGGAACACAAAGGTGGCCCCGATGCTGGTGGAGGAGGAGGAGGGAGGGCCTGAGAACTTCCTGCGAAGCTGGGGCCGGGACAGACGAGGGACCTACGCGCCCACAGCAACACGGATGGAAGATGCGCACTTGGCCCAAGTGCCACGGACTCCTCCTCGGTGCAGGATTAAGAACACACTCCACCGAAATCCCCAGTCAACGGCCAGTGCCAGGAGCGCCCGAGGTGGGCTTGGTGCAGACGGCTATGGAAACTTGCCCTCCCTCAGGCCCAGACCCCCGGGAGGAAGTCCCGCACCCCGGGTTCACCCTGGGGCTGCTGCTGCACCCGCGTGCTTCCGGGTTCTGGGGACCCACAGACTTCCTGGTCCACACATTCACACCAGGTGGGTGTTTCTTCAGCTCTGCAAGTGGCCAGAGCCGTCTTCCCAGCTCCAGCGACAAAACACTGGAGAAGCAGCCCTGGGACAGTGCACAGGCTCCTGCAGGGAGTGCACACAGCGCACGAGTGTCGGCTGATGCCGCGGGGCCCAGTCTGCGAGAGCCCCTCTGGAGAGTCCACAGGGGACAAACACAACAAGCCTCCACCCCGCCCTCCACGGAGCACACAGTCTAGCGCGGGAGGCAACCACAGACGACATGATGACGAGAACCACGTGGCAAGCAGGTGGACACCGCCAAGCGCCTTCTAATCCCCATTTAACAGATGTGGAAACCGGAGGGGCAGAGAGGCAGAGAAGTCTGTGCAGGTCACAGTGATGGGAACAGAAAACTGAGCCCGGCCCCACATAAGTGCTCACAAAGGCATCACGTGCATTAGCCTCCCGTGGCTGCTGTGCGTAACGAGTTCCTATAAACTCAGTGGCTCGAAACAACACATGTCCATCCTACAGTTCTGGAAGCTGGAGGTGGGAATGGGTTTCAGGAGCTAAAATCAAGGCACTGGCAGGCTGCATTCTTTCCAGAGGCTCTAGGGGAGAATCACCCCTGGCCGTCCCCAGCATCCAGGGGCACCTTGGCTCCTGGTCCTCCTCTAGCTTCCAAGCCATGAATCGTATCAGTCTGACTATAGCTCCTTCTGCCACTCTGACCCTCCTGCCTCTCCTCTGGAAGGACATGGTGATTCCACTGGGCCCACCCAGATAATTCAAGATCAGCATCCATCTCAAGACCTTTAGTCACACCTGCAAGGTCCATTTGGCCACATAAGGTCACATACTCACAGATTCTGAATTAAGGCGTGTACCTTTTGGAGGGAGGGGGCACTATTCTGTCCACCAGACTCTGGCTCTGAGGCTGAGATCAGAAAGGAGGGCTAGGACAGAAGCAAGGAACAGGTGGGGAGGCACCTGCGGGTTCCAGGTGCAAGCCAGTGGCGGTTGGGCTGCCATCGTTGATGATGGGGGTGGGGAGTACGCAGGCTCTACACATACCTAATAACTTTACTGAGCACCCTGCATCTTACTCTTTTGAAATGCACAAGTTAGTTATTTTCTAGTACATTTACCACGATGTGCAAGAATTAACATGAACCCACGTGAGAACATTTTCATCACTCAGATGGGACTCCTCCTTGTGCGCGTGTTTTAGGGGCAGCTAATGGCACTGGCTAGTTGGCTGAACGTGGGACATGAGACAGGATTTTAAGGACAAACCGGGGGCTTCAGAGGATGGAGGCAGCACCAAGTCCGGGTTGGCATGGGACAACCAGAGTCAGTTTCAGACACTCAAGTCTGAGATGCCTATTAGATACCTAGGCAAGGACCCCAAACAAGCAGTGGCTCTTAAATCTGGAATAAGGTAAGATCCGGGCTGGAGCTAGAAATCTGAGCGGCAGCAGAACCAAGATGGTGTTCTGGGTTATGAATGGATGAGATAGGACCACTGAGATCACCAAGGGAATGCGTCAATAGTCCTGGGGACACCCCAATGCTGAGATACCGGAGAGATGGGATAAAATCTGCCCAGGGGTTGGAGGAGGAGTGGCCAGGGCAGTGGACAGGTTAAGAGGAGCGTGTGGTTCTAGGAAAAGCTACTTCTAGAAGCAGAGGTTGGTCCACTGAGTCAGTACGGGGAGAGGCCGTGCAAGATGAGGGCTAGAACATGGCATTCTTGGATCTGACAACAAGAAGTCATCTGTGAATACAGGGCCCTGTGCTGGGAATGAGGGGAAAACTGGATTATCTGTGAGATGCTGCTGCCCCCTCCGGGTGGCGGCAAATGGGGAGCACAGCCAAACGGCATGAGCTCGTCTCGCCTGCAGATGAGCCCCAGACAGCGTCAGAGACCAAGGCCAGCCTCGGAATCTGAAGCAGGGAAGGGCTCAAGAGGCAGGAAGCTGCAGTACCAGCACCTCGACCACGTCTCTCTAGAACAACACCCCCAACCCAAGGGCAGTGACACGGGAAGACACCCCCACTGCAAATGCTGGAACTCTCTCCAGATCTCTACCCCACTCCCACCAACCAACACTGAAGCAAGAACATAAGCTCCGAACGCACTCTGGCTCCAGCAGCAGCAAGCAGGTGCAGACTGACCAGCCGGCCGGACCAGTGTCCGGCACGGGGTGCTCCTGGAGGCAGCCACGCTGCGGGCTACACCAGCCCCGCACGATCCAGGTTCATCAGAAACCACCATGAACAAAAAAGAGCCTCTCTGGATGGCAATCTGGGAATGTGAATTAAAATTCCCAATCGACTGATACCTATTCCCTTGACCCAACTCAGAAAAGCTGTGCTGTAGCCATATCATGCACCCAAATTTATCTTTAAAATTTATTTATTTTTTTTAAAGATTTTATTTATTTATTTGACAGACATAGAGACAGCCAGCGAGAGAGGGAACACAAGCAGGGGGAGTGGGAGAGGAAGAAGCAGGCTCATAGCCTCATAGCGGAGGAGCCTGGTGTGGGGCTCGATCCCATAACACCGGGATCACGCCCTGAGCCGAAGGCAGACGCTTAACCGCTGTGCCACCCAGGCGCCCCTAAAATTTATTTTTAATACATTAAACCCTAATTTGTTTAAAAGGTGAAACACAGAGTCTAAAGGGTTTATGTCCACACGGATGCTCACGGTTCACACCGTTTATGCACGCAGTGTGGAGCACAGCAGGCAAGCCTCCCTGCTGGTAACCGCGGTGAAGGGTTCCACACCACGTCCGTGTTTATGCTACACACACACATACACACACACACACACGTTCCCACTGAACACACCAGTCAAGAACAGGAATGACACGAAAAAGCAGGTCGAGGCATTCACGCAGGGAGCCCTCAAGCCTGTTGCGCTGGGAGCCTCAAGGGAGCAGCCCACCAGGTCCTGCCATCCGAGGTGCTCTGACGCCCACCCCTGCTGTGCCCTGGCCCACGGCCAATGGGAAACTTCTGAGGAAGCGAAGGCTTGATTCACATAGTAACATTATGTTGTGCGGGAACGCTTGTGGGGTGAGCACTCAGCGGTTTGTCTTTGAACACATGCCCTTTACAAAACACAGCGTCCAAGGGTCCCCTTTGTGCAGCGCCACTCTCTCCACCAGCCTGACTCCCACCCTCCCTCTGCCCTTAAACTCCTTCCCCCTTGGGGTGACCTGCTCCCGCCAGGGGTCAGGTCAGGGAGGATTGCGTTGCTGCGGCCCCGCTCAGGAAGTGGCGTGCAGGGGTCCAGACTGTCCTACATGGGGGCTCCATACCGGTGTCCCGCAGAGAAGCAACATCTCCCGGTGCCGGTGGCACTCTGCCCTCCGACGGCCTCCCCCGTGCCTTTCCCAGCAGGTGCAGCACCCGCACGTGAAGAAGGCTCTTCCTGGGCATCCCACATTCTCCAGAATTTCTAAACACCCCAACCCCTGGTTCAACAGAACAAGAAGTTAGCAGCAGAAGATACATTTAAACAAGTTTTCCTTTCATGACATTTCCCCCTCCTGCCGGCACAGAATCTCCACAAGTGGTTCATTAAAAAGCTCTCCTCATGCAAACAGAACCCCTTCGGCTGCCCCAAGGACAGAATATCTGGGGGCAAGCACCAGATATCCTACGGCCTGAGGTAGCAGCAGAGACCAGGGTGTCCTCAGCTAGGGGCCCTGGGCCTCGGAGTGGGGACCTGCTTCCGCCTGGCTCCACAGGGCCTTGCACACACGGCACAGCACGAGGACGTTTCCAGAAGACTGAAGAGCATGGAGCCTCTTCTTCCCTTAATGATGACCAAACCAACTAGATTTCTAGACCCAACTTTTGGGAACCTTTAGGTCAACTTAAAATTCCTTGCATTTGAGAAGGAAAGGGTAATCAAACAAACCAGGTGTGGGGGAAGAAACACAACACCTTCATTTTCTCCCCATTCTTGGTATAAAGCAATACCGTCCAAGGGTAATAAGTCCATTGGTGGTAGTGAGGAATGCATTAATTACGTGTTATAACGGGAATGACCAGAACTAAAAATAACACTACCACTAATGAAATCAGAAAGTGAAGGAAATGGGCGGGACACAGCTTAGCGTGGGAATTATCTCATCTCTCGTGGCATCAACAAATACAGCTTAAATCTGCCGTGTCAAGAAAGAGCTGTTTATCCAAACAGATGAACTTACAAATGGTCCCATACTAGGATCTAAAAGAGGATACAGCCTTACGAATGGCCAGAAGAATGACACAACTACACTTACTGAACCAGAGAAGAGGCCAGAGAAAGCCCATGTGTAAGAAGCCAAAAGGACAGAAGCATTTAATTCAGAAAACAGAACATAAAATTGGATGAAAAACAGAACCAAATCCCTTCATTGTGTCCCCAAACGTAAACGGAATATGTTCCCGTGAAAATGATCAGATTGGGTAAAAATCCATATACTGTGTACTCAGAAAGCAGCCAGAGCTACCAGACTCAAACTGAACAGAAAAAAAGGGAGAGGCAAACAGTAAGAGAAAGAAATCTAAGGTCAACATACCAGTATCAGAAGATTTAATCCAAAGCTAATGCAAAATAAGGTACAGGCCCATGTCATTAGTCTAAGGTATACGATTTCTGAGAATACGGCTGCCATAGGGAAGTGTGCAGAGGACACGCAGAAACCCAGGCAGAAGTGGACAGAAAGACCGAGCTGGCCAGAAACGTGGGCTCGCTCCCGTGCACGGAGGGCATCGCGACAGGAAGCACAAGCACAGAGAAGACTAGAATAACGGAACGAACAATTTGGAACGATACGCTTCAAACTCTGTGTCATGAAAGAATTTATGCTTTCTTTTCAAGCCCCTATGGAATATTCACCAAAATCAATGCCACATGGAGAACACAGAAAATTTCCAAACACACACAGAAACCCACCCAGTACAGACAGTAATCCCTGAGCATGCTGCAATGGAACGAGGCATTAACAAAACACACAGAAACAAAAATCCAACTATAGGAATACCGAACACTTTTAAATATTCAAAGATCCAACAAGAAAATGAAGAAAGTGTGTAAAATAAAACTGAACACATCGTGCATTGAGAATTGCAGGAACTGCTGAAGTCAAGCTCAGAAAGTAATTCATAGTCTTACGCACTTAAGTAATTAAAAAAAGGAATAGAAACAAATAAATTAAGCACTGGACTCAAAAAGTTAGAATAAGAACCGGAAAATTAAACCATATGCTGTTCAAGAAAAAAGAGAAAGAAGATCACGCAGATTACAGAAATTAAAGGAATTACTGGTTTGGGGCCGAAACTCGGGAAACTGATAAAAGAGGCTGGCGGACCATTGGGCAGTGTGGAAGACGGGGTGCTTTTCGGGGGAGGGGGATGGAGAGCAGTACAACTAGTTGAAGGCGGCTTTGGAACTAGTCCCAGCATTTTAACAAAGCAAAACAAACAAACAACACTTTCATCATGAAAACCTCCAATGGTGCACAGAACCAGGGAGGAATATGGTGAACACCCACGCGTGCAGCTTGAACAATTATCAATATTTGCCATTTTGTTTCATCTATTAATATCCACTTTTTGCAATTCCACGGAATAAAATATCTCAACTTTAAATCGGTAAAAGATGGAAAACAGTTGAGTCAGATCGTTTTTAAAGTTTCTTCTCATTAAGATTATGAATTTTAAAAACAATGATATTCACTGAATGTGCAAAGTTCGCACAGCCAGGTCCCAGGTCCCCTTGGACCAGGTCTGCCTACGGCTGGTGTCGGCGTGCACTGAAAGCCGGCTACGTGAAAACGTCACACGGAAGAGCGCCTGTTTCCACATCTGTCGATACTGCCACGGGCTGCTAGAAGCACGTGATCAACTTCTAAAACCCGTGCGCAGCCACACTCCGCATTGGGGGGGAGCCATCTCTAGACTGCCCGTGCAACTGGGCTAGACCCCCTTCTGCTAAATACTTTTTCAAAAAAGTCCCACTACGTGACAAGCTAACAGCCCTGAAGTTCCTGTGGACCCTGAAGAACTGACCCTTTCCGAAACTTACGTGGTACTTTCTTCAGAGTACTAGCTGTGTCCGCCACGCCGGAAGCCGTACTCCAACACGCGTTCCGAATCTGACTCTACAGAAATAGAATGACTTCAGCACAAGCGGGGCTCCACATAGGCTGCCACCTGGGGGCTCCAGTGACCCCTCCTCAGCCAGGTGGTAGAGGGGCGCCACCTTGCCACAAGCAGTCCCAGTGCAGAAACACATGCAACGTCTCAGTTCGATTTTCCTGGCCTTCACGACAGCCATGATGTTATTTTAATGGAATCTCGTGTGCATAAGTTCCCGTGCGCTGGCTGTACCAGCGAGGGTTCTATCTGGAGGGAGCAAAACCATCTGTACTCCTCTGCTCTGTGAGTTAACGATGAAGAAAGTGTTAGATTCTCCCCCACTCCCTATTTCAGAACGCTCCTTAAAGCTCTTTAGAAAACCCTTTTAATGTTTCTAATTTTTCTGTATCCTGCAGGAAGAGAAACTGCTTTTTGGAAATATTTGCAGGCTCAAATTGAGCAAGAGCTGTAAATAAAAACCTGGCATAGAGTTGGGAGCTTGGCTTTCAAGAAGTGCACAAATGTACTTCCGGGAAACTATAAATAGAACCAGGCCGCGCCCCGCGCAAAAAATGGTGAAATGTCCTTTAAGTTCTCATATATAAATGCAGCTATCAAAGACAAACGAGATTTCCAGAAGTAAGGGACAGCTGGAGCAATCCACCGGGGAGTTTGCGATCCGCTCACAACCAGGTGTTGCTGGACGAACACCCGAGGGTCACCCGCTCACAGAGCAAACGCAGGAAACCGGGCCCAGAGGTTGAGCACGGAGCGCTCACACTGAGCACTGTGCCCACGGGATCCCCTTCCTCCTCCCCGCCCCCACCCCTGCCCCTTCCCCAGGGGGAGGCGCTCCTGCACAGGTGTTAGCAGCTTGCCCAGCTCACCCAGCAGCTCCCACCCCCTCGTCCCTGCCTCCCTTACCTGCCCCACACCCCGGGCTTCGGCGGGGCTCACACTGGCACAGATCACAAGTTATTCTCGGAAAGTCATTTTGATTACCCTAAATTTGGTGGATAAAAATACAGCATTTGAAAGTGGAAAATCATCCCAGTGGTCGAGGAAGGCCACAAGTCTCTAAGATAGTCACTGCCCGTTGCAGTTACGTAAGGTCAAGGTCACGGAACATGAAGAAGAAGGCCTTTCAGAGTTTCCTCTTCAGCAGCCTCCGTCTGCTCTGTGTTCCACCTAACAGCTGGGAAAAGCGCGGCCAGTATTACCTAACACTGACAGTTGAAATATTTAAAAATAGAAGGTGTTTCCTCCACTTGGCAGAAGGAGGAGAGGGCAGAGGAGAGGCCACGTGAGGCGGGGCTGCGCTTCTCAGGGTGAGCCAGCCCTTCCAGCAGGAGGCCCCCCAGGCAGCAACACACACACCGCCTGGGCTCCCGGGACCTGAGGCGCCCAGTCCCACCCCAATATCCAGCAGGGAATGCAGCACCGTCCAAGAGCTCTGTGGGTCATGGGCAGGGGGGACCACCCAACAGGAGGCTGGAAATGAGGGGCTTTCGTGTGTGCTGGGATCGGGGAAGAAGCAGGGAGTAAGGCTCAGACTTGAACATCTAGACGCGTGTTAAACACTCAGCCCCTTAATGGCCGTGTAACCTGGGGTCCTAACTGGTGGCGGCTTGTTGTTGTTCTCATGGGGCACGAAAGGCCCAGCGGCATGAAGTGCTGGCAGGACGGCAAGGGACAGGCGGGGACAGCATCCGCTGCTGCCATTACCTCCATGACTGCTGTAAGGGCTGGCGATCCCATGCCGTGGTGCAAGCCCGCTTCTAGCAAGTGGACACACGCTGGCTGTCACCACACGAGAGCCCCTGGGAAGCAGGGACACTACAAAGTACGATTCGGAAGAAAATGCACCGGTAACAACGTCTATAAAAAATGACGAACAATGTCTACTTTACAGACATCGCATGGAGATTTCATTGCCATACCGTCTGTATGCCGACGACTCCCGATATCAGGCTCCCAGCCTCAGCTGCCCCCCACGCTGGGGCTCATGTTCACACCTGCCTTCTCGACATCTGCAATGGGGCACGACTTTTCAACAGCCCCCCCCCCCAAGAGTGGCTTCGTCTGTGTCCCCACCTACACTCATGGCAACCCTGCCATCTACATGCTCAGAGCCAGACTGCGGGGTCATCCCCGCCTCTTCTGCTCCCCTCATGGCACGCCTGCGCCGCCAGTGAATCCCATGTACTTCCGGTATTTCTGGACTCTGAACCATGCTCGCTGCCTCTACCCTGCCTGAGCCAGGCCCCCTGGCCCTCACCCCACCCCACGTGTCCGTCACTGTCGGTAGCACAAGGTGAGGGGTGTCGCTCCTCGGCTCAGAACCTCCAAGAGCTCTCCACTCTCCCGAGGGCAAAGCCCTACCCTGCGGGATGGCTGCAAGTCCTCGCTGACCCGCAACCGCCCCAGCTCTTGCCAAGAATGCTCCTCCTCTCCGGCCTCCCAGCTGGCCCTGGTCACTCCCCCTCCGGCCTCTGCACCGGGCCACTCTCAGCACCAGCAAGTCCCGACCTGCCTACCCTGCCCCTGATGAAAAATTCCACATCTCTGAGCTCCTGCCCCTGCCCTGCTTCCTGGCTACAGTCCACTCACCGTGCGTGCAGACTGGCCGCCCTCTCCCCGAAGACGAGCTCTGCAAATATGAGGGATCTCTGTTTCGTTCCTAAGTAGATGCATTCTGAGTGCCAAGGGCAGAGCCGGGCACCTAGACGGCCCCATCACGACGAACGAAGGCACGAGTGAGTGAACGGGTGAGCCCCGCGCCGGGACAGCAAGGCCTTCTTCCTCGGCCACTGCACGGACAATTATAGAAACGCACAGCACAAGAATGCCGTCCGTCCTTCCAGCTTTTCCCTCTGCAGCACTTCTAACATCCCAATGCTCCACGTAATTCAGTGCCCCCGAGCTCGATTCGGCGAGCACATTCGGAACCCAGCGCCCACCGCGAGAGAACACAGCTCTCATCAAGCACATCCTGAGGACGGGCAAAACCGGAGCAGAAAGCACCCGCAACCAACTTCACAGGCATGCTCACTTCCCACCATGACGCACCAGGTGAGAAATCAGTAACAAAAAGATGTCTGCAAAAGCTTCATACCTTCAGATGAGAAACACTCTAAATACCTCCTTTTTTCAAAGAAAACAGAACCATCAAACAAAATTGAAAGAGGCTACAAATTAAATACTTCAAATGAGAACTTTCCAAAAGCACTTGTGCCCACAGAGAAGTGTGTAACCATGGACGCTGACATCCAAAGGAAGAAAGGTTAAAAATTAATGTGTCACATGTTCAACCTGAGGGCTTAGAACACGAATATCCAAAGGACCCCCTCCAAGGAGCAGAGCAGAGATAAGATGGGGAGTCAAGGGGCCGGGAATTAACTGTGCGCCACAGGATGGCGGAGGCAGAAGGACAGGAAACGCACAAAGCTGACGGGACACGCTGCGCGTCCTTGGCCCCAACGCCACCAGACCCATCCGTCCCCCATGTTCCTCATGAAAACGTCTAGACCCCTGCCACCTCCAGAGCCACCCGTGCCGTGGGGCTGGCCCGGGAGCTGGAGAAGGACAGCCACGGGGATACCCGGGTCCCCTCAGTGGTCCTGCCCCGAGGCCGGCCATGCGCAGGGCATCCGCGGCCTGAGAGGAGCGCCAGCCCCTTCCACGGCGGCTCCGGACGACAGCAGCTGGCGCTCACCTGCCGCTTCCCGCCCGCTCTGGCCCGGCTCCTCTGGGCCCTCGGGAGCCGCCTGGGTTTGGGTCTACAGCACCCCAGGCAGGCCGCACTGCTGTGAGGCTCCAGACACGGGCACTTCTCCTCCAAAGAGGGAGGCTGCAGTGGGACTGAAACACACAGTAAACATGACCGCTGGACATGAAATTCTGACCCAAACAGAACACGGGCAAGACTGACCAGGCCGCCTCCCTGACCCTGCCTGAAGGTCCCAAAGGCCCCCATGAAAGCTCCACGGACTCTCTGGGCTCGTGTCCCTCCCACTCCACTGCCTGGATGTGCAGGACACGAAGCTGGTGAGAAAAGACAAAAGCACAAACATCAGCCGCCTCGGTCAGTCCTGGGCACATGGTGCGATGGGTGACACTTCCGATCAGAAGTCGGCCTTGGGAAAAACCCTTCCTTCCACCTAATAATCTCCTTCAAATACTCAGGAGGATCGTGAGGGATGTTCCCCACTTTCTGCATCCACGCAGATCCTAGGGTCTCTGCCAGCATTGCCACATCTGGGCTCAAGTGGAGGAGCGGCTGGTTTTGGGCGCACCAGGGCACAGGGGGCCATTTCTCAGATGCCCCGAAGTCCCTGCTGTGCTATTAACAGTAAACCCCAGCTTTCTTATGGCCCCTGTTCCTGCTCCGGGCCACACGTTACGCTCTTCGTAATTCTGCAAGCCTATGGCCACAACAACAGTACAAAAGTTAACGGGCTGGAACAGCTCCTGATAAAACATCGATAACCCAAACAATCTAACTTCCGCCCAGGATAGCAAAGGCCTTTCTGTTCCTCCCTCCAGCACAGCGGACACTGAAGAAGCCGGCCGGGAAAGGAGGTGCTGCCATCCAGCAGAGTGGGCCTCGGCTGGGGTGGGGGGTGTGTTCAGCCAGCCCTGGGGGGGGGCACTGAAGAGGCACGAGGGGGCATTTCTGGTTAAAAACGGCAGACCAAACACCGTCATTTATCCTTGCTCCCCCTACATCCCACTAAAACAGTATGGATTGTTTAAAAAAAAAAAAAAGACCCAACAGAAATGCAGACAAAATGCAAATAAGAGAGAGAACAAGGTTCTCAAAGTCAGAAAGAACATGGGTGAATAATGGGCATCTGCCTTATGAGATACAAGAAACCATATCCTACCCAATGGCAGGGAAGGGAAGGTCTGCTTTCAGACGCAAAGCCTCCTGGGAGTCAGTAGTTGGCAGGAGATGGAACATCTATCCCGGGAGCACGGAGGTGCCCAGACTCCTTCCGTACCCCACACAGCTGGAGAAGCCAAAGGCTCACTTTCTGGAGAGAGTAAGGTACCAGACTGATAGGGCTGACAGCATGGACGTCATGGGCTGCACAGGGGCAGCCAGGCTGTCTACCCCAGGATGTGGTGGCCCGGATCTGCACTACCGGTGAGGCTGGTGGGGCCGATGGACGACGTGCCCACGCAGGGCAGGAGAGCCGCCAGCAGCCAGACTATCCATGCCCCGAAGGGTCCCCCCGCCTCTGGGTGCCCTCTCCCAAAGCCGAGCAGATAGTGGGGTCCCTGGACCACCAGGAAAACTATTTGCATACACGGCAGAGCCCAAGAAGACAGACAACAGGACCCTATGCATAGGCAGGCAGTGCTGCCCCAGACAGAAGGGCAGACATGCCGTCCAGGTGGCCAACAGGATGGAGGGCAAGGCTGGGGAAGAGAAGGGGACCATGCATTAGTATGTGGAGGGAAAACGGTTTCCAAAGCCCAAATCCACAAGCCAGATGGTAGACCACATCGTCACTCTGAGGGCAAACGACATTTACTTCACAACTGTGCTGGGGTCACCTCAGCTCAGACGGGCGCGAGGGCCGTGGGTAAGAGCACACGGCACCCCCTCTGCTGCCCCGGGGGCCTCGGCCCCTCTGCCGGTTCCGTCCTCGAGGAGAGGACGCGCCAGGAGGAGGCCGCTGGGCCAAGTCTCACACCCAGGTGGGAATGGGGCGCCCTCCACGAATGGGGACTTCTGCCACATTCGGCGCTGAAAACCTCAACGCATGTCCCTCTCGCCGGAGTTTCCCAGCATTCCAAACTGCATCCCTGAGAGCCTGTCCGGGGAGGTTTGAGTGCACACACAGGTAAGCGCAAGGAAGAAGAGGAAGGAAGAAGAGGTCAGGTGGTGAGTGAGGGGGACCGAGGAGTGCCTGCTCTCTCTCCTGCACATGCGGGGCCTGCAGTGGGGGGCCTGTGTGCGCCGAGAGAATCTGAGAAGCGCCAGCACCCTGTCAGCCCAAGCGCCGCATGGCCCCTGACGTCTCATGGCCCTGGGACGCGGACAGGCCAGGCCGCGGGCTCCCAACCTGCTGGGCTCCCCGGGCACCGCCTCGCGCTCCATCACCTACGAAGGCCCATGTCAGTGAGTGACATGGGCTCAGCGAAGGGAGGGGGCTGGGTTTAGGGGCCAGAAAGCAGACACACGAGAGCGAGGCTTGTCTTCTCTCTGGAAACGCTATCCTGAGGCACAAAAGCACAAAATCCAAAACTTTACACCATAAAGAATTACACTTAAGAAACAATCCATCTTCTCGTTTGTAAATTGCACCCGGCAGTGGATTCATCCGACTCCGGAGAAAAGCCACAGGGCCGGTCGGTAACCTAGGGAGCTGTCTGGTCTGTGATCTGAAGAGCGTTTGTCATTCCTCTTCCTAATGCGCAGGCCCCCGGGCAGAGGGCTGGCTCCCGCGAGCACTCCCGTGGCCTGGTCTCTGGGGGCATCTGGGGGCTCGCGTTGCCATGCTCTTCACTACAGACGAAGCTCACGAGGTTCTCGTGCACCCACACGGCAGTCGGCAAGGCCAGGGCCTGCCCGCAGATTCATGGCTACGTGAGTCCTCTTCCGGGGCCCAGACCCGCTCACCGGGCTCGGCGTCCACCAGAGCCTCGAACATTGAGTAGGCTTGGGTACTTGATGCAGGAAAAAGCAGACATGGCTCCAACTTTATAACACAGACGCAGGGCTCAAGCCCAGTAGACCAGAACCCTCACAACAGACATTCTCCATGTAATTCAAAGCATTTTGATGTTAGGTTACCCGCATGGGCTGGTTTTGCTTCCTTTAAACAGGGGTCCCAGGGCTGCCATCACAAAGGCTTCTGGGCTGGGGGAGAGGGATGTGGTCACCTTGGAGGAGCAGAGCAGCTGAGAGCCTAGCTACCTGCCAACTAGAGGGTACGGAACAGAAGACTGTCGAGAGCCGTGGGAAGCCCCTTGTGGGTACCACATGCCACGGCAGAGATGCCTGCCACGCTTCCCGGCACCTAGGCCTCTGCCAGGCCGAGTGGTCATGTGATGCCACAGGCCGCCCAGGCTCAGAGGCCCAGCCACCCACGCAGCCCCTCTGAGTCAGGCAGACCCCCAGAGCTGCTGGGCTCCCAGGCCTGACCTTGCACTCACTTCTTTCAATCTGGAGTCCAAAGTGGGAGCGCAGGAGTGGAGCAAGGAAGGAAATGAGGACAAACGGACACTCTGTGCTTGTGCCCCAGGAGATGCCGCTTCTGGCACGATGGCGTTCCCACACCCGGACTGCCCCCAGGAGGGCACAGAGCTGATGGAAGGCTGGGGAGGAGCAAACTGCATGGAGATCGCCAGGCTGTTCGACGAATCCCGGAAGGATGGGCTGGGAGCCCAGAAAGGACTGAAGAAGGAGGTGCTTGGGGTGGGCAGGCCTTGCAAGTAACGCCTTTTCACAATTCTGACCGGTGGGACCTTTAATCATGGAGGGGAAAGTGGAATTTGAGGGTTCCTCAGCAGCACGCCTAGGGAAGAAGGCAGTGACGAAGGTGGACGGCCCAGGGCAGCACCCTTCTTTCCAGAAGGACTTCCCAAAGTAATTCTGAGGTCCTTGAGAACAGCCCGTAACACACACCACACAAGTGCACGTGTCCAGCCTCCATGGACACAGCTGCAGTTACCCTAGGGGGCTGAGGTTACATGGGCCACAGTCTCCTAAAGTGGCCCTAATGTTATGTCGCAGCTGCTCACACAGGCTCTCAGGTGAATGTGGTGGAAGGAGGGAAGTGGAAAACTTCTCATCATCTGTTTAGCTGAGCAAACCAAACTGTGGGATTTTTGTCCCTCGATTTTTCAAACTGCAGAATTTGACTTTGTATCTGTATGTTCTAGATTTTGTTTTTCCTCCAAAACTGAAAGCAAACGAGCAAGCAGGAAGAGCACAGCAGGCCCCCATGACGCTGGGGTCCACGCTCATCCAGCGTGGCCCACGGCACGAGGTGCCCCACACGCACCTGCACGTGCCCACCTGCGTCCACGGGCGGGACGGAGCGCGTTCCCCGTGGCACGGCCTCCCGCCTGAGCAAAGCCAGGCGAGTCCAGAGTGACGATGGTGCCCATGAGGGAACCCGGAGGGTGGTCTCCGTCCGGCCATCCCCGCCTGGCACTTGAGCAGGAGCCGCCCAACGCAGCCCGATCCTCCACCGTCCTTCATCGTGCCCCATCCCAAGCCCGGAGACCCCAGCTTCATATCACAACACACGGAGGAGTGGCGCGTGAGAATTACCACGAGGGCTTGGTTCCCAGGGGGATCGACCAGTTAAGGTAACTCATCACCTTGGGTGCCAATAAGGGAGGTTTTCTGGCACTTTCCCCAGGCCATTCAGGGGTCACACATGTCTTATATTTGCATTTACCTCGCCAGATGCGTTTTCTCTCACCGAAACCAAACAACGGTACAAGAAACACACCTGGGGGGCAGCGGAAGCTTGGGCACCAGCTAGCCTCACACAGTCCCTGCTCCAAAATTCATGACGAGTATCAAGAAATCCAATAACCCCTTGAAGTGTGGTGGTCAAATACCCTTTAAGATCTAGAAATCCACAGCTAAAGCTAAACCTCACTTTTCTCTTAGTTTGGGTATGTTCTCTTGAGTTTCTGTAGTTTTTTCGAGAGTCCAGAATTTTCTTTTAAAGACTGCACCTTTGTTTTACAGACTAAAACCGAGCCACACACGCTTTAGGGGCACACGTATGGAGGGTGATGTGCGGGCATCCCGTATCTGCGGAACGTGCTGGAGCTTCTCATGTATGCAGCTCCCATCCATAGAGTCGGCCGCCACGTCCCCCTGGGCATGGGGTTCACAGCACTGTCTGAGGTGGTCTCTCCTCCAGCAGCATAGAGCAGAGGCGGTCTTGCCCCATAATTTACATGCTGGGTGTCCTGAGAGAGCGATCCTGCCTCGAGGATCCCCGTCCCCTCTCCGTGAGGCGGAGGTACTCAGGGCAGCGAGGACCCTCGGCTGCTGTGATGAGCACACGCGTGACGGAAAGCGGCCCCTCAACGTGCCATTTGGGTCAATGCTTAATACGTGCATCTTGTTCTTTTCTTGGTAAAGATTTTATTTCAGAGAGAGAGACAGAGATAGCGAGGGAGCACGAGCAGGGAGGAGGAGGAGAAGCAGACTTCCCACTGAGCAGGGAGCCCGATGCAGGGCTCGATCCCGGGACCCCAAGACCAGGACCTGAGCCGAAGGCAGGCGCTCGACCAACTGAGCCACCCGGGCGCCCAGTGCCTCCTGTTCTTACTCAGGTCTTGTTTTCCTCCCTTTGCTCCTGGTTGACAGAGGCACTGTTCTCGAACCCCTTCACTCAATCAAGGCTGCTGAGCGTCCACACAGTGCAGTGCCAAGTGAGCTCCTCTTCCAGTTCTAGAAGCCAACACCCAACACGTTCAGTACCATGTCTCTCTTCCATAATAAATACACGTTATTTTTGTAATCGGAGGGAAAAGTCTGTTACTTCAAAAAACTGACAATGATTCACAGATGAGTTCCTTAAATTTCCCTCAAGTCCCCTATAACCCAGATGCCTGGCTCAGGTGGGTGTGCGATCCCAGGGCATTTCTCACTCCCCTCAAACTTCAACATCTCTCTCTACCTAACTGAGCCGATGACGTGGCTTCCACAGGACTCCCGCCAGGCCACCGTGCCTGCGCCCCAAGCCCCCCGCCTCCGCCGGGAAGAGGGGGAACAGGTGTAGCCGCGTCCATAACCGTGCTACTGCACGGCATCAACAAAGGATGAGGACCCAACCCGGAGCCACAGGAACGAGATCGGTTCCATGTGAGGGGGGTAAACAGCTGCACGGCCTCTCGTTTATGAGGCAGCTATTCTACAATTACAGATCTGAAAACAACAAAAAGAAAACAAAAAGAAGGAAAGGTTTGTTTCCAGAGAAGAAGTTATGGGGCGGGGGGGGGGGGGGAGTTAAGAAATCAGAATTAACCCAAACTAAACAGCATTTTCTTCTACATATAGACTTTTCTATCGTGAGATATCATTCTTGCATGAATTACTCCACACCTCAATTCAAGACAGCGGACAAATAAAAGCCAGGCCTAGTGCTTTCTGTCTGAAGTCAGACTTCACAAGGACCAACCGCACGTAAAGACAACCACGGTCAGACGCCGCCATCCACGAGCAGAACAGCCTGGCAGCGAGACCCAGACCATGGCGGGGCGGGGGCCCTGCCCCCTACTCAGAGTCCACGTTCCCACAGTGAAGGCTGGAGTCGTTCCTGCAAATCACATACACCTATTGGTTTGTTTTCATGCAGCGAGCGTCACAAGGGTGCTCAGGATTAAAGTCAACTGTGAGGACATCGGCCAGGCAAACTGGGACTGACAGAAAAGTACATCGAGGAACGTCTCTACTCCTGTATCGTGACAGTGCGACTGTAAAGAAGTTTTCATATTAAGTTTCAAACTCTGTTTTCTTGTAGGATGTAGTTTACAGTGGGTTAGAAAGACCAGGTGAGGAGTGATGAAGGCCCTTCACTCTAGCAGCTTCTGAAGGACCCCTCGACGTGCAAGCTTCGTGACCAGCGTCACACCCACCACCACGCACGCCGCCTTCCTTGCAGGCTGCCCATGGGCGTGGCTTCTGCCCTGCAGACTCCGACTGCCAGTGAGGCGGGAAACACAGCATCGTCTGACTCTGACCAATGGGAATCTGGCTACCAGGAAGTTAAATGACTTGCTTCCATGTCACGCTCCCCAAGACACCATTTCTCAAGTTGGGTGTTTACTCCCAAATCAGAGGAGGAGAAGAGGCCCACAGGGACTGTCCCAGGACCCTGAACGGGCTCTGTTACAGTCAAGTCACACGCTGCCTTCACTGTGTCTGTCAATGGGATGTGAAGAGATGACATCTACCCAGGAACTACTAAAAATCAGACACATATATGTGACCCTTTTAAGAACCCTGCGAAGAAGGCATTGTTATCCCCATCCATGAAATGAACGATCAGCCTAAGGTCAGAACCAGTGGGTCAGCAGGACCCCAGATCCCCTCAGTACGAACCTGAAGCCCATGGACTGTCTCACGCTAAGCCAGGGGGAATCCCATATCAGGACTCAGCAGGCAGGGCATCCTTCCCAAGCCAGAAAATTAAACTGGAGCCCACCTCTTTCTGGTCCACTTGTAAACGACACATACTTAACCATTTACCACCTTTCACAGCATATACGGGGCTATCTGGAAAGTCTCTTCCTCTGTCCCACACCTGGGGGAGCACTAGGAACCCGCCTTAAGACGTCCAAACACAAGCACTCCGTGTTTAAAGGACAGTAACACTGGCAGTGAGCTCAAGGGAAAGTGAAAATCAGCATGGTTTACTTTACAGGGCTGAAATTAAAACCTGAGCATCTCAGAGGCTATTTTGAAGCCTCCCTCCCTGCACCTGGGTCAAAAGTCAAGGCATGCAGAAGGAGGGTGGAGAAGCATGAAATCAAAAGACAGAGCGGGCTGTGAGCATCACCGGTCCCAGGGACACGGAGCGCTGGAGCGCTGCCCAGGGACATCTGCAGGGAAGCAACAGGAGCTTCGTGTGTGGGGAGATGCCAGAAATGACCCTTGGCAGACCACGGAGAATCACTATGCAAAGAAGGACATCACTTCTGCGACACCTCCAGCCTCTGTTTAAGGGGACCGGGGAAGGTGAGGCGATGAGTAGGTCTGATGGGGGCCCAGGCAGAGGCAGGGGCCCGCCACCTCCCCATCCCGACTGGTGCTGCCCATGGAGGGGGCGGGCAGGGTGGCACCCAGGGAAGCTGGGGTCCAGGAGGTGCCACAGAGCCAAGACCACTGAGACAGAAGCCTCCATGCGTGGCAAAGGCAAGGGTCCAGCAGTGCGGTCTTGAAACGCGGGCTTGGGAATCTACGGTGCACCCACACCCAGGCCTTTAGGAGGTATGCTTTGCCCTAAATAAGGCCGAGCAGCCTGCACAGGATAAACGGTGCCCAGGCTCTGAGCTGAGATCCTGGAGGACGCTAGAGGGGGGCTGGACGAGGGGGTAGTTACAGGAGAAAAAAAAAAAAAAGTTTCCACGGCCATCTAGATTTGGAAAACATTGCTTAAAACATGATATTTAGGGAGGAGGAGTTAAGATGGCGGAGGAGTAGGAGACACCTTTTTCAGCCGGTCCCCCGAGTCGAGCAGGATAGGTACCAGACCAGCCTAAACAACCACGGAATCAGCCTGAGACGCAGGAAGACGCATCTGGATCTCTACAAATGAACACCTCCAGCGCTGAGTATTGAGGTACGAAGCAGGGAGCCATGAAACCGTGCACAGATATCGGAAGATAAACGGAAGGGGGAGGGAGCCGCCGCGTTCGGGCGCCAGGAAGCGGCAGCCACTTGCACGGGAGAGCGGGCAGACTCACGGACCGGCACCCGCAAAACAGCAGACTGAGACCGTGAGCCGGGTGCGCGCGCCACCAGGCATCTCGCGGAACACCGGAATCCCGGTGCGCTCACTGGATCCAGACTGAGACCGGGAGCTTCCGGAGCGCGCGGGGCGGCGGGCGGCTGGCGGCTGGCGGCGTTAGAAACACAAAGGACAGAGACTCGCCGGCCCTGGAAGTGAGGGCTGGGACGCCGGGTGTGGGGCGCACATCCCGGGACGCTGCAGGGTTGAGCAGCACCAACAGTAACAGAGTTAAAGTGGCCAGAACATTAGTAGAGAACGGGCTGCAATCCCTCTGTTCTGTGACAGAGGCTGAAATTCGGCCACTGCTGCTCTGACTCTCAGAAGAGGCACAGCAAACCGCCAGGAAAAGCCGCCAGAGAACAAAAGCCTGGAAATACCGGCTCAGAGTGCCCATCCCCATCCCCCCTCGCAGGGGACACGGAGACTCTACCCAAACAGGGCTGCCTGAGTATCGGCACGGCAGGCCCCTCCCCCAGAAGGCAGGCTGAAAAATCAAGAAGCCCACAACCCGGGCGCCTGGGTGGCGCAGTCATTGAGCGCCTGTCTCCGGCTTAGGGCGTGATCCCGGCGTTCCGGAAAGGAGTCCCTCATCGGGCTCCTCCGCTGGGAGCCTGCTTCTTCCTCTCCCACTCCCCTGCTTGTGTTCCCTCTCTCACTGGTTGGCTGCCACATAAATAAATAAATAAAATCTTTAAAGAAGAAGCCCACATCCCTAAGATCCCTATAAAACAAGGGGCATGGCCTGGGACCCAGTCAATAATTTGGGCTCTGGACAACCCCGCAACCTCTCCTCATCAGAATGACAAGAAGGAGAAGCCCCCCCCAGCAAAGAAGAGACAATGAGTCTGTGGCCTCTGCCACAGAAATAATGGATATGGATGTAACCAAAGTATCAGAAATGGAATTCAGAGTAACGATGGTCAAAATGATGAGCAGAATTGAAAAAACTATTAACGAAAAGCTTACTGAGAATATAGAATCCCTAAGGACAGAAATGAGAGCGAATCTGACAGAAATTAAAAATTCTATAAGCCAAATGCAGGCAAAACTAGAGGCTCTGACGGCCAGGGTCACAGAAGCAGAGGAACGGGTTAGTGAATTGGAGGATGGGTTAATAGAGGAAAAAACCAAAATAGAAGCTGCTCTTAAAAAAATCCAAGCCCACGAATGTAGGTTACGAGAGATAACTGACTCAATGAAACGATCCAATGTTAGAATCATCAGCATCCCCGAGGGGGTGGAGAAAAACAGAGGTCTAGAAGAGATATTTGAACAAATTGTAGCTGAAAACTTCCCTAATCTAGCGAGGGAAACAAACATTCGTGTCCAAGAGGCAGAGAGGACCCCTCCCAAGCTCAACCACGACAAACCTACGCCACGTCACGTCATAGTGCATTTCGCAAATATTAGATCCAAGGATACAGTACTGAAAGCGGCCAGGGCAAAGAAATTTCTCACGTACCAAGGCAAAGGCATCAGAATTACGTCAGACCTGTCTACACAGACCTGGAATGAGAGAAAGGGTTGGGGGAGCATATTTAAAGCTCTTTCAGAGAAAAACATGCAGCCAAGGATCCTTTATCCAGTAAGGCTGTCATTCAGAATTGATGGAGAAATAAAGACATTTCAGAATCGCCAGTCACTAACCAATTTCGTAACCACGAAACCAGCCCTACAGGAGATATTATGGGGGGTTCTATAAAAGAAAAGGCCCCAAGAGTGATACAGAACAGAAAGTCACAGCCAATACAAACAAAGACTTTACTGGCAACATGGCATCATTAAAAACATATCTCTCAGTACTCAGTCTTAATGTTAATGGCTTAAATGCTCCCATAAAACGTGACAGGGTTGCAGATTGGATAAAAAGAAATGACCCATCCATTTGCTGTCTACAAGAGACTCATTTCGAACCCAAAGATGCATTCAGACTGAGAGTAAGGGGATGGAGTACCATCTTTCATGCAAATGGACCTCAAAAGAAAGCTGGGGTAGCAATTCTCATATCAGACAGATTGGATTTAAAACTAAAGACTATAGTTAGAGACACAGAAGGGCACTATAGTATTCTTAAAGGATGTATCCAACAAGTGGATATGACAATTATAAATATATATGCCCCCAACAGGGAAGCAGCAAGATACACAAGCCAACTCTTAACTAGAATAAAGAGACATATAGATAAAAATACGTTAATAGTAGGGGGCCTCAACACTCCACTATCAGCAATAGACAGAGCACCGGAGCAGAAAACCAACATAGAAACAAGAGCTTTGAATGCCATACTTGACGAGTTGGACCTCATAGATATATATAGAACACTACACCCAGAACCAAAGAATACTCACTCTATTCTAATGCCCATGGAACATTCTCAAGAATAGACCATGTTCTGGGACACAAAACAGGTCTCAACCGATACCAAAAGATTGAAATTATCCCCTGCATATTCTCAGACCACAACGCTCTGAAATTGGAACTCAACCACAAGGAAAAATTTGGAAGAAACTCAAACACTTGGAGACTAAGAACCATCCTGCTCAGGAATGACTCGATAAACCAGGAAATCAAAAATCAAATTAAACAATTTATGGAGACCAGTGAGAATGAAAATACAACAGTCCAAAACCTATGGGATACTGCAAAGGCAGTCCTAAGGGGGAAATACATAGCCATCCAAGCCTCACTCAAAAGAATAGAAAAATCTAAAATGCAGTTTTTATATTCTCACCTCAAGAAGCTGGAACAGCAACAGAGGGACAGGCCTAATCCACGCACGAGGAAGCAGTTGACCAAAATTAGAGCTGAAATCAATCAAGCAGAAACCAGAAGTACAGTAGAGCAGATCAACAGGACTAGAAGCTGGTTCTTTGAGAGAATCAATAAAATTGACAGACCACTGGCAACACTTATCCAAAAGAAAAGAGAAAGGACCCAGATTATTAAAATTATGAATGAAAAAGGAGAGGTCACAACAAACACCATTGAAATTGGAAGGATTATTAGAAATTTTTATCAACAGCTATATGCCAATAAACTAAGCAATCTGGAAGAGATGGAATCCTTCCTGGAAACCTATAAACTACCAAGATTGAAACCGGAAGAAATTGATTTCTTAAACAGGCCAATTAATTATGAAGAAATTGAGTCAGTGATAAACAACCTTCCAAATAACAAAACTCCAGGCCCGGATGGTTTTCCTGGGGAATTCTACCAAACATTCAAAGAAGAAATAATACCTATTCTCCTAAAGCTATTTCAAAAAATAGAAACAGAAGGAAAGCTACCAAACTCATTCTATGAGGCCAATATTACCTTGATCCCCAAACCAGGCAAAGACCCCATCAAAAAGGAGAATTACAGACCAATCTCTCTAATGAATATGGACGTCAAAATCCTCAACAAGATACTTGCTAATAGAATCCAACAGTACATTAAAAGGATTATCCATCACGATCAAGTGGGATTCATAGCTGGGATGCAAGCGTGGTTCAATATTCGCAAATCAATCAGCGTGATACATCATATCAACAAGAAAAGACTCAGGAACCATATGATCCTCTCAATCGATGCCGAAAAAGCATTTGACAAAATACAGCATCCTATCCTGATTAAAACCCTTCAGAGTGTAGGAATAAAGGGTACATTTCTCAATCTCATAAAAGCCATCTATGAAAAGCCTACTGCAAATATTATTCTCAATGGGGAAAAGCTGGAAGCCTTTCCCTTAAGATCAGGAACTCGACAAGGATGCCCACTCTCGCCACTATTATTCAACATAGTACTAGAAGTCCTTGCAACAGCAATCAGACGACAAAAAGGGATCAAAGGTATTCAAATCGGCAAAGAAGAAGTCAAAATGTCTCTCTTCGCAGATGACATGATACTCTATATGGAAAACCCAAAAGAAGCCACTCCCAAACTATTAGAAGTTATAGAGCAATTCAGTAACGTGGCGGGATACAAAATCAATGCTCAGAAATCAGTTGCATTTCTATACACGAATAACGAGACCGAAAAAAGAGAAACTAGGGAATCCATCCCATTTACAATAGCACCAAAAACCATACGTTACCTTGGAATTAACTTAACCAGAGACGTAAAGGACCTATATTCTAGAAACTATAAATCACTCTTGAAAGACATTGAGGAAGACATAAAAAGATGGAAAGATATTCCATGCTCATGGATCGGAAGAATTAACATAGTTAAAATGTCCATGCTACCCAGAGCAATCTACACTTTCAATGCTATCCCGATCAAAATACTGAGGATATTTTTCAAAGAAGTGGAACAAATAGTCCTTAAATTTGTATGGAAACAGAAAAGGCCCCGAATCTCCAAGGAACTGTTGAAAAGGAAAAACAAAGCTGGGGGCATCACAATGCCGGATTTCGAGCTGTACTACAAAGCTGTGATCACAAAGACAGCATGGTACTGGTACAAAAACAGACACATAGACCAATGGAACACAATAGAGAGCCCAGAAATGGACCCTCGGCTCTTTGGGCAACTAATATTTGATAAAGCAGGAAAAAACATCCGATGGGAAAAAGTCTCTTCAATAAATGGTGCTGGGAAAATTGAACAGCTACATGCAAAAGAATGAAACTTGACCACTATCTCACACCATACACAAAAATAAACTCCAAATGGATAAAAGACCTCGATGTGAGACAGGAATCCATCAAAATTCTAGAGGAGAACATAGGCAGCAACCTCTACGACATCGGCCAAAGCAACCTTTTTCATGACACATCTCCAAAGGCAAGAGAAACAAAAGATAAAATGAATTTATGGGACTTCATCAAGATTAAAAGTTTCTGCACAGCCAAGGAAACAGTCAGAAAAACTAAGAGGCAGCCCACGGAATGGGAGAATATATTTGCAAATGACACTACAGATAAAGGACTGGTATCCAAGATCTACAAAGAACTTCTCAAACTCAATACACGAGAAACAAATAAACAAATCAAAAAATGGGCAGAAGATATGAACAGACACTTTTCCAATGAAGACATACAAATGGCTAACAGACACATGAAAAAACGTTCAAAATCATTAGCCATCAAGCAAATTCAAATCAAAAACCACACTGAGATACCACCTTACGCCAGTTAGAATGGCAAAAATAGACAAGGCAAGAGACAACAATTGTTGGAGAGGATGTGGAGAAAGGGGATCCCTCCTACATTGTTGGTGGGAATGCAAGTTGGTACAGCCACTCTGGAGAACAGTGTGGAGGTCCTTTAAAAAGTTAAAAATTGAGCTACCCTATGATCCAGCAATTGCACTACTGGGTGTTTACCCAAAAGATACAGACGTAGTGAAGAGAAGGGCCATATGAACCCCAATGTTCATAGCAGCAATGTCCACAATAGCTAAATTGTGGAAGGAGCCGAGATGCCCTTCAACAGACGACTGGATTAAGAAGTTGTGGTCCATATATACAATGGAATATTACTCAGCCATCAGAAAGAACGAGTTCTCAACATTTGCTACAACATGGGCGGCACTGGAGGAGATAATGCGAAGTGCAATAAGTTAAGCAGAGAATGACAACTATCATATGATTTCTCTCATCTATGGAACATAAGAACTAGGAAGATCAGTAGGGGAAGAAAGGGATAAAGAAAGGGGGGGTAATCAGAAGGGGGAATGAAACATGAGAGACTATGGACTATGAGAAACAAACTGAGGGCCTCAGAGGGCAGGGGGGTGGGGGAATGGGATAGACCGGTGATGGGTAGTAAGGAGGGCACGTATTGCATGGTGCACTGGGTGTTATACACAACTAATGAATCATCGAGCCTTACATCGGAAACCGGGGATGTACTGTATGGTGACTAACATAATATAATAAAAAATCATTAAAAAAAAAAAAAAACCATGATATTTAGGGGCACCTGGGTGGCTCAGTCGTTAAGCGTCTGCCTTCGGCTCAGGTCATGATCCCAGGGTCCTCGGATCGAGCCCTGCATCGGGCTCCCTGCTCAGCGGGAAGCCTGTGTCTCCCTCTCCCGCTCCCCCTGCTTGTGTTCCCTCTCTCGCTGTGTCTCTCTCTGTCAAATATATAAAATCTTAAAGAAAAAAAAAAGGCATGATATTTAGAAAGATCACCTATGGAATGAAAGACATAATCATGGCTAATGTTCTTTCGCTAATAAAAGAAAAGTAAAAGGTGCCTGGGAGACAAGGTCACTGACAGGCGTCGGCCATGAGAAGCCTGGGCGGAGGGGAAGGTGTGACCTGCCCGCTGCCCTGTGGCCCGCTGCCCTGTGGCTGCCAGCAGCCAGACCACGCCAGGCAGGGAACATCTGGCCCCAGCTCAAGCTCAGAGCTCTTGCCCACAGATGCCCCTATGGATCAGGTCTTGGGGTTACGTCTCAAACGAGTAGTTGACATCTTTGGGAAGAACACACCTTCCGCAACTCAAGACAGAGAAGATCCCCAATTCTCTGCGTCTTAAGTGGCATCAAGCCAACGCCCAATTTGCTTCCACGACAGACGGCCTATTTCACCCAGGAGAAGGGCACGGGAGTCAGACGATCTGGTGGCCCACCTGTTCCCTCCAGACCCCTCAGTGCGCTGGGGCCTCCAAACAGCCCTTCGGGTGAGCCCGAGCACCCCCAGGCCAGGCGTGCTGACTTACCCGTGCTGGGCATGTGGTTCACGCGGGCAGGGGTCAGCAGCTCCACGGGCTGGTCTCGGCCAGAAAGTCCATCTGGAGGACAGAGAAAGCATTGGGCTTCAGAAACAGCTCTCATTTCCATGAAAATCCTTCACACTCAGAGTCTGCAAGGAGATTCCTCGCAAACAATGCAAATGCACGTGTCCTTCTTACTTTTAAAGGAGAACAGGTTTGATTCCATCACACTTTATTTTTCTTTGCTGAATCAGAAAATGAAAAACCCCTTGCAAAACCACCAAAATAGTCCCCAAGTGAAACATGGCGAACAGCAATTGCAGGCCTACGGCCGTCCATCCGGCTTGGCCGTTCAGGGTCACTTCTGTTTGGCAGCCACGTCATACCTACTTGTGTTTGTCAGAATGGCTTTTCTGCAGAGACCACGAGCAGTAAGATGGTCAAAACACAAGAGCCACTCCTCCTCTTCCCAGATGCTGACAAACGGCCTGGGGTGTTAACAGAAACACAGCCCTGGGAGGCCCAGCCGAAAACAGCTATGGGGGTGCCTGGGGGGGCGCTCCAGGAAACGAAGACACCCAAACATGCTCTCAGAAAAATACTTGGCCAGGTACTCACAATGTAAAGAATCATTTCTTTAAATCCACTTTTCGCCTGGATTCGGGCCCTGTTTCTCTCTCTCCAGGCTGAGTGCAAAGATGGAGCTGGAACCCGGCCACCACCTAAACCCAGAGCAGGCTGCTTTTAGCCTGAGATTTTCCATATTCTCGCAGATAGAAAAGAAAGAAAACTCTGGCAAAACTTCCAGGAATCACACTTTTGGTTTAAAATTAGCTCCTGACAAGTGGTGTAAACCGAACTGCAGTGACAGGCGCGTCATGAGGACGCTGACGTGGCGGTCACTCTCGTGACTGATTTAAGGAGAAAGCGCTGGTTTCGCAGAGCGGCCACGAGCTCCCAAGGCAGACTTTCAAATCACCGCAAAGCAAATAACATCTGATCTACCGACTGAACCAGAACCTCGCTTTTCACCCAGAATGGGTAACCCCTTGCACCCCCTTCACGTGTAGTGTTACACAACGTGCCCTGTGTGTCTCTGAAAATGTTCACAATCCAAGGACAAAAACAACCACCCCGAGGAGATCCAAACATGAGCTCTTGAGATCGGAAGACCCCCAAGGAAGTGAGGGAAAGGCATGGGAGGTCTTCTCAGGGGCCCGCCGCCCCACACAACTGGGAGAATCCACCACGGGGCATCTGAGACTCCTCTCCCCAAACCACCAATGTACCCCAACAGTTATTAGCAGTCACCAGACGCCTCTGGGGCTAAGACAGTCCAGGCTCCCTGAGAGAGGAGGACCGGCCGGCCGGGTCATACCTTAGAAGCAAACACTAGGCCCAAACATTCACTCCAACTGCGTGCACGAGGGCTTCTCCCACGGACCAGGACCACCCCTGACAGCCCAGGGGCTGACCTGTAGGCCTAACGCTATGCCACATGAGCGCCTTCACTGCCATTCAGAGAGAGGCCTTGAGACAGTAATGGAAAAGCACTTTGGAACCTTTATTCCTGAAAATAAATAAGTGAAATTCATTTTATCTATAAATAAAGTTTCATTTTCAAAAATACAAAATTGTTAGAAGTATATATTTTTTAAAAGGAATCCCACTGTAAATACTTTCAGACATCAGAAGGCCCCTCTGAAAACCCTAATCTAGCTGCAGTCTTCCAGTGGGCAAGGTCAGGAGCAGGGGGCTCGGAAAACCGTCCCACTCGGGGCTCTGCAACTAGGTTCAGGGGAGCGCAGCCTCCAGAACGAGAAACAGTTTGGAAACCAAGAAGCCGGCAAGGGGTCCTGAGGAGACTCCGAATTCCAGGAGGAGTCAGCGGCAGCACCAGGCCAGCATCCTAGCTTATACGAAGACCTCTCCTCGAGGTTGGGATTGAGCTGTTTATGTCTGCCCCAAGCCCCAAAGGTCTAATTACTCCAAAGCCAAATACATAAATGATGCATCGTAATTCACACTGAGGTGGGAAGTACATCAGATCTCAGCGCAATCAATTCAGAGTAGGAGTTAAAAGATATGTGGTGATTAGCGTATCCAAAAGTATCGCCCACGTGTTTTAAATCAAGGTATGGCTTCGCTGAGTCGCTCCTCCACAGAAATTCTGGACCTGGGGTACAGCCCACTGAATGGCCAGCGAGACATCAATCACAGGTATGCGCTCGCGGACCACCAGAAACTGCCGCTGTCTGATGAGGGCACATTCGTGGGCTGAGGCGGGAAGTGCTGTGGCCTGAAGAGTGGAGGGGGCACGGCCGATGGCTACAATGCATTTCCACTTCTTTCTTCTCCCCCTGAGCTCACCGAGTCTTCCACGGAACCCACGGAGAAGGTCAAGCAGGCTCCAGGGACACGAGCCAGGAGAACCCGGGCCGCCCGCCACAGGGACAGGTCATGAGGCACACCGTGGAACCCTGCGTGGCTGCCACCCCAGGACAGGGGAGCCCCCCACTGCCCCACCCCAAAGAGCTCGGCCAGCCCACGCTTGCACAATGTGGAGCAATTTCTGTGACAACTGCCACATCATCTGTAACACAAAACACCAAAAAGTTGCCGAATAAAAAGCTTCAACCCCTTCCCTGATGTATATAATTAAAGAGGATCTGCACATTTAATACAAAACTGTATGTTTCTTGCACCAATAAAGATATTACATGAAAAATCCACACGCAGGTTACCTAATGAGATGGGGAGGAGAGATGAGGGCAGGAGTGGGGGCAGGGAGGGGAGAAGGGAGGGGAGGGCAGTAAAGGGGAAGGGAGGGCAGGGGGAGAAGGAGGAGGAGGAGGAAGAAAGAGGAGGGGAGGGCAGGAGAAGGGGAGGGGAGACGAGAGAGGAGGCACGCAACGGAGAGAAGGGACAGGAAAGGAGAGGTGAGGAGGGGAAGACTTACATACAGAATTGGGAGAGCCTCCTGTCCCCACCTTACACACTACTGTCCTACCTGGTGGGGACCCAGAGTGTCTCATTAAGGTGACATCTGCCCTTCCCCGAGGGCCTATGACACTGAGCATCTCCCCACGTACTTCCTGGATGTTTTGAATTAAAGTCTTGGGACCTTTTTAAAAAAAAAAAATGGCTTGTCTTTTTCCTGATTCAGGGGAATTCTTCACAAATTCTGACCGTGGATTCTCTGGAAGTTACATGTGACAGACACCATCTCGGAGACTGCCTTTCCTGACGGTCACATCCGTCAGTCTTTTCATAGCTCACGCTTCTCTCTTGTGTCAGGCTGAAGAAAGTCTTTACTACCTGGAGGCTCACCTGCAGGTCCTGGGGCCTCCCCTTCACGTGTCTCTCAACTCTCTACTCTTGACTCTTGTACATGGTGTGAGGTGGGGGTCTTTGGTTTTTTTCAATGAGGACAGCCAAACGTCTGATCAACATTATTAAGACCTCTTACTTTCACTGCTGGCCAGCACACGAGTTCTGTCAGACATCAAATCTCTGTCCTGTGGCCAATTTGTTCACACCTGTGCCAATAATCATACTGTCTAACTGCTGTAATTTTACAAAATCTCTTCATATCCAGCAAGGCAAGAGTCCCCGTTTTCTTCTTCAGAACCATCTTGGGTGATGTGGGTCCTTTACCACATAAATTCTAGAATCAGCTTGTCTTCCAAAAGACAGAAAGAGAAAAGAAAAGAAAAGAAAAGAAAAGAAAAGAAAAGAAAAGAAAAGAAAGGAAAGGAAAAGAAAAGAAAAGAAAGAAGAGACGAGAAAAGAAAAGAGAAAAGAAAAGAGGACTGGAGGGTAAGGAGGAGGGGACGGGAGGGCAGGGGAAGGTGGGGAAGGGAGGAATGGGAGGGGAGGGCAGGGGACTAACTAACTCTGTACGGGACCATACAGGTACCTTGAGTTGGGAGAACGGAATCTTAGCAATAATACACTCTCTAATCCACGAACATGGAATATCAGTTCACTTCATTTCTGTCCAAGATCTTTTAGAATTCTGAGTGCAGAGGTATTAAAAACCTTTAGATTTATCCCTACATGTTTGGTATTTTAAGTAACATATTCTACACGGTACTGTAAATTTAAATCATTGCATGTGGGTTTTGTATCCCAGCATTGCGCCAAACTCATTCATTCTAATCCTTCACCTGAAGTGGATTTTCCACCTGCAGGATCATGTGCCTATGACAGTGACAGTTTGGTTTTCCTTTTATTTCTTTTTCTTGCCTTATCCTGTTGGCTGGGACTGATGCTGCATCTGCATAGAGATACTGAGAAACACCCATGCTGTTTCTGATCTCACCCCTTCCTCCTCCTCGCCTTTCCCCACGTGTGCACGCAAACCTCCCAAACCAAGGGCTATCGGCGACACAAGTATGAATGCCAGGAAACTCACACGAAGGTAAGAGAACATGATAAATTATATCCTGAACTGCGCTTGGGGGGGGGGCTTGTCTGGTATAGGTGGGAAAGTGCCACGGGGCTGGGGGGGTGCACCGTGTCACCTCCCAGCTCCTAGAAAGTGGCCCCTCGTCTTCAGGCACAGCTGGTTTTCAGACACTCGGTCGTGCAGTCCGAGGCCTCTGGCAGCAGTAACAATGCCAAGTGTTCATTCCAGCCAATCTTCCTATCCATTTTTATTTTTTCATAAAAACTTTTTATTTTAGAACAGTTGTGGATTTACAGAAAAATTAAAAATAGCACAGTGTTCTCACATACCCGCTTCCCCCACGATGGACACCTTCCACGAGGATGGCGTGTCTGAGCTCTGATTAACGGAAGCCCCCCGTGTATTCCGGGTTCCCGGGCTTTCCCTTCTGTCCAGCCCCCCACCCAGGATCCCACATGACCCCAAGGGGTCACATCTCCTCAGGCTCCGGCGACTGCCCTTGTTTTTAATGATGGTGACAACGTGGGGGAGTGCAGGTCAGGTACTCTGCTGAACGTCCCTCAGCTGGGACTTGTTGGGTGTTAGAACCATGACTGGACTGGGGCTGTGTCCCATCATGGGACATCACACACTACCAACAGGACACATCTCCGGGGTCGTTGGCGTCGGTCGCCTGGCCAGCGCGCATCTGTCAGGCCTCCTCACTGTAAAGTGCCTGTTTGGATCCCTGTCTACACAACATTCTCTGCAATAAAGCCACTCTCTGTAGCCCACGCTGCCGACAATGGTATCGGCTGCCCTTCTGCATCCACTTCCCAGGATGAGGGTGAGGGACACGCTCCCAGGGACGCAGCATGGAACAGCAGACAGGAAAGGCAGCCCGGCCTCTGGGTTCCCACGGAGAAGGCAGGGGCAAGGTGCACAGGGCGGGGGCAGGCCGTACCAGGGCCGCTGCGGGTGCCACCAGCTGGGCTCAAAGCCCATTCCGCCTGCACCCAAGGCCTGACCCCATGCTCCTCATCTCATTTCTCAGACTCGGGGCACATCTCTGAGGCAGGAATAGCCACAGGCCCACCCTGGAGATGTGCTGAGAATTAATTCTGTGTCTTAGGGGCTACCCTGGGCCTGGTGAGCAGTCAGCAGATTTTCTAGCAGTGAGAATGACAGTATTCCTTTCCTTTCCCCCGTCCCCCTTCCCATCATCTAATTCGGTGTGAACTCAAATCTAAGAGGGAACATGCTAAAACGTATGCCAAGGAAAAGGTTCTTCCCTCAAAAATGCCCGAGCTCCGGTCTGTGTTCTGGCTTTCGCTCTGCCGCTGGAGCCGCTATGCTCCTGTGTGCGCTGCCGCGAGCAGGGGGTCCTGGGGGCGAGGCGGCTCTGCTTCCTGGGCGCGCGCTGGGCATTCTGCCAAGGCAGGCAGCCTTGAGCTGGAGCGGCCGCGACACGCTGTGTTCTGAATGAGGACCGCAGCCCGAGGAGGCATCTGGTGCCCTTCCTGCCCTCTGGAACCGGGAAGCACGTGCACCTCCAGGACAGACTGGTGCCGTGGGGTAGAGGTGGCTTGTCCCAGGATGAGGGCACCAAACGCAGGCCCAGGGACTGATGCCAATCAAGAGAAGCCTGGGTTTCCAGAAAAATTAACTTAATGAGAAAAGCCACATCCCTGCAGGAGGGACATTTGTGTTGGGGGGGGTGTGCGTGCATGTGTGTGTGTGCACGCGTGCATGTGCGTGTGTGTGGGGCAGGTGGGTTGGTATGAAACTCAATGCAGGAAAAAAGCTTTGAAGAAATACGTAAGCCTTTGTATGAGGGACCATAAATTAGGAGGGTCTCCTGCCCAGTGAAAGATGGCTTGTCTCCGCCTGAGTGAAGATGGAAGGAAAGCCCGGTCTGCGCGGAGGCCTGGCAGCGAGGAAGACAGCTTCTGGCCAACAGCACACAGCGGGTGTCTGCACAAAACACGGGAGAGGCTCGAGCCCCTGAACACTGCCCCCTCCCCATCTCCCGGGGCACGTGGCAGGGTGCAGGACTAGGCACCAGCCCTCACATGCTGTGTAAGTCAGGGTGGGATCACTGGGGTCTGGATTCAGTGGCCAACGTGCCCTCCTACAATGTCTACGTGAAGCCAGCAGCTCCCTGCAGCCAACCTGGACGAGCTGCACGATTACCACACTGGACACTGGACCCCCTTGTTCATTCCAATTATAAAGGGGGGCTCACTACACCGAAATGTCCTGCCTCAGAGGCGGAAATGATGCATCAGGGCAGCAGAATACTCAAACTCCCCATCGGCCCTCCCCCTGACCTGAACCAGCCCAGTGTGGCCTCCGACCTCCACCCCAGGAGAACTTGGCCCACCAGCCTCCCTCCTCCTTTGCTGAGTGACCTGCCCTCCTCTGGGCATCGCCTGCCCGCCCTCCACAGACCACATCCAGCAGTGCCCGTGTCCAGGACAGCCGGCTCCACTCAGATGTCCCACAAACTCAGGGCGACCAACAGGCAGTCCCCGGTGAGTCCTGCTGACAGCCTGCAGCAGCCAGGTTCACCGAGTGCTTCTTTCCCTCACCAGGCACCGTACTGAAAACTACCGAAGGTCTGCAATAAAGCTTGTATCTCCCTTTAATGTGAATTAAACTTTAATGGGTTAAATGCTGTGGATTCCTAAGGCATGTCCAACATTAGTTTACGTGTATTTATCAGAAACCAATGAAGATAGAAGATACAGTTTTTCTCCTTAGCAGTATCTCTTCCTTCAGGAAGATCGGGCAGACTTTTAAAACGTCAAGACTAATCTATGAAGTATTCTTCTCCTTCACGTAAAAAGCAAAACTAGCTCCAGCTCCCAGTTTATAGGAAATAGGAGCTGAAAGGAACGTCTTGAAAAGACACCAGGAGGCTAAGACCAGTCAGGTGTGGAATGAGAAGACGCCCAGGACAGTGACCAGCTTATCCCAGGGGCCAAGTGGTCACGGGTTCTATTCTAGACACATCGTCAATCCCAGCATCAGGATCTGAACAAACTACTGTGAAAAGACGTTTTCTAAGACCACTGGTAAACCCTAAACCATGACGTGATGTTCAGCAGTTCTCCATTTTGTTGAGTGCGATAATGGGATTCTATCTGTTAGAAATACATGCTGTAGTATTTATGGGAAAAGGCTGTGGCATCCAGGATTTGTTTTAAATTCTCCAGAAAATGAGGGTTGGAGAGGGGGCCGATAAGGTGGGTATGGTCTAAAAGCACAGGGTTCTTAAGGTTAGAGATGGGCATGGGGGCTCCCTGCACACATTAAGCTCTCTTTTTTCATCTGCGTGTGAAATTTTTCATGGTATTTTCAAGAGATGCCAAGAGTAAAAATAAGCCCTCACTTTATATTTAATAGCATTTGCCCTTGCTTAACTCTTGCTAGGCCATCACCTAACCAGCTTTCTCGCTAAAATTCCTGACAATTTTCAGTTATTACCAACCCTGAGCTGTGCAAACAAGAGCAAGCAACCCCTCCTTGCTCACACACAACTCAACACACGGGTCGTGGGCATCTGAGATGGGGCGCCCGACAGGATGCCGAATGCAGGTCCCGGGGCCCGGAGCGCACACCCTCATCGGGAGCACCCTCGCCAGCTCCACAAGTGGGGCCCGCATGGCACAGGCCATGGCCTCCCTGGGAGTCATGCTCTGCTTCTCTACACGCCCAGCCCGGCGACCTGACAGCTAGCGCTGAGTCAGGGCAGACGGGACCAAAAGTCCCCCCGGCTCCGGCCCGGGCGCTCGGACAGCTCGCGGAAAGGCTGACGCGGCGCAAACGGGACGGACCACAGAGGAAGAGTCACAGCCTGCTACTCAGGAGTTTCCTTTGGGAAAATTCACAAGTGGAAACAGCGCCTCGCCAGCCCACTGGGGACAGGGTGCACACAGCCAGAAAACGCTGGTAATTGGAAAGAGCGCGCCACGAGCTCTGACCGCAGGCCGCAGGGGTTAGAAGGGAATGAAGGCAGCACGCTCACGCCCTGACAGGAGCCGCTGACAGCAGTGGGGTCTGTCCCATGCCCGCATCCCCACGGGGCCCGCTAAGCCCAGCACCGGACAACACTGACGGAGCAAGGGACAGAGCGGGATGGGGTGTGAGTGTGGGAGGGCAGCTCTGTGGCCGCAGGGTCCGGGCCGCTGCAGTACGCGAGGCCAGACCGGGCCCGGCTCTCCCCTCTGGGCGCGGGCCACGCTTCCTGGAGGGCCGTTTGCAGCGAGTCTCGGGCGGCCCTCCGGGGACTGGTCTGGCCACTCCCGACCCCCCGAAGGCAGCGGCCTGCCAGACAGCTCTCCGCCGCTCCCCGCCCCGCGGCCCGGCCCCGCTTGAGCGGCAAGAAGTGATTTAGGAAATCAGGAGAAGATGTCCTCGCCCGCCTTTGAAAACAGATCCGTCTTGGCTCCTGCGAGGATGTCCATCTGCCCTGTGGGGAGGACGTAATTGGTGAGTCATTCCAAAGCTGTTTTGAAGAGTGCTGGAGGCGTAGGGGGAAGTAACCTCGCATGTAAGATGTGCAGCTTTCCCAGAGTCTGTACGAGAAATAACAGACAGAAGTCACGGGGAGCACAGCAAAGGAACACGGCGAAGCCGCGAGCATCCCGATGACTCATGGACGAGTTTTCTAGATGGGGTTCCGTACTAATTAAATTAGTAAGGATACAAAGTAACGGGGTTATTGGCAGAGACTGAACGCCAGCCTCGCTCTCTGCCTGCAGATAAGCACACTTTCTTCAACTGCACGTGTGTGGAAGCCCAGAGGCAAACTTTTTCTAGTTAAGCCCACTGCAGGTGTTTTTCTGCAGGTGTCCTATTTTCTGCACTAACAGGAGGCTGGGTCCTGCAGGTCACGTGGCCCCGTGGCATTCAGAGTCAGGCCCGGCTTCCACCCCTTGTACAGCCTCCTCAGTAATCATGTTATTTAAACTCGGACTCAGTTTCCCCATCTGTACAACAATACAAGAAGTAAATAAAATAACATGCGTAAAGAACGGGGCACTTCACCTGCCCTTCTGTGATGCGAACGCGCAGTCCCATGTATACGTGGGACGACGTCCCAGCCCATGTCAAGGCATTCGACTGGGGCAAAAGCGTCTCCTGAAACTGTGAGTCAGCAGCTAAAACCACTGGGTGGATAAGCCATCCTCCCAGAGCACTTTGCACGCTGCCGGGCATTAAGAATTCGCTGAAAGGTGTTTGTGGCTATGTGACAGGAAGCTGGGAAATAGGGACATATTCATAAGCCGCTCACAAGAAATGACTCACGAGCTCCTAACAATAAACCAAAAATGGCCATCTGGAGAAAGTCCACTCAGGCACGTGAACCGTGTGGCCGGGCTTTGCAGCTACTGAGGAACCAGGAGACCCAGGCAAGATGGGAAATGGAGCCCCAGGCCCCTGCTCACCCTGCCCCAGCCGCACTGGCTTCTAAAAGCCTCTCTTGTTCTTTGCACAGAAAAAGGGTCCTTTGCCCTTCCTCCTTTCATGCAACATTTCAGAAGCAACTGAGCACGCGGCAGATGCCGGTACTGCTCAACACAGCAGGCCCTGGAGGGACCACCTGGCCTGGGGGGGCGTTTGGCCTGGGGGGCCTCACCCAGCAAAGGCTTGCAGAGCCCGTGCCGCACGGACAGGTGCCAGCCTGGGGAAGGCTTTCTCCCCCAGCACTGTGTGGGGCAGGATTTGCTTCAATTCTTCAAAAGTCGATCTCCTTTTTCTCAGTTCTTGTTCTTGCCAGATCTTGCTGGAACACAACAACACTAACGGTCGTCTGCACTCTTGATCAGAAGCCACGGCGCACTCACACCACACACTCACTACAGGGCGGGCACCGGTGGGCAGGCTGCGTTCCCGTGACCTGGTTCGGTGCTCAGTGGGGAAACAGCATAAATACATATTTGTCCCCATTGTGGAGATGAAGAAACCAGGAGGGAGACACGACGAAGCCCACCCCGAAGAAGACAGGAGGCAACTCGGCTGTCCCGCCTGTCCCCACTCAGCCACGCGAGCCATGGCGTCGGCGCCCCACCACCCGTTCACGCGTTGAACAGGCTGCGCTGAGCTGGGTATTGAGCAACTGTCCTGACGCTGGGGATACAGCCTTCAACAACACCGAGTCCCTGTACCCCAGCCTTCCACTCGTGAAGAAGGAATGAGAGGCACGAACAGATCGTGCAGTATCCTGCTGGAAACAAAGTTCACGTGGGAAGAATGGGACTGGGGATTACTTCTTAGATAGAGGGGTCAAAGAGGGCCCTTGTGATGTGGTGACGCCTGAGTGATATGCAGGAAGGATCTGTGCCAACTATGGCACCCGAGGCAAGGAATAGCCAGTGCGAAGGCCCTGATGTGGAACGCTGGGTAGGTTCCGTTCAGCAAGAGCCAAGTGCCCAGGGGCAAAGTGAGAGAAGACAGGGCCAGGGGGGCACGGGTCCTGAAGGTCACCTGGAGACTGAAGTTCTAACTTCTGTCCTTGAGGCTCATTTCAGCTGCCACACAGAACAGTAAGCAGCACCAGGGGCCCTGAGGAGGGAGCATGGAGGCGGCAGGAAGAGCCCAGGAGGCTGTTTCTAAGGTCCAGGGCTAGAGAGGCTGGTGGGCACGCAGCGGGAAACGTGGTCCGACCAGAGATATATTTCGCAGGTTAATCCACTAGGACTTCAGTGGACCTAATGCGGGTGTGACAAGACAAAGCATCTCTCTGAGAAACGAGACAGAGAAGAGGACATGTGGGATCAAGCCTTGCTAGGAAGGAAGGTCCCAGCACAGACTGCCCTGGAGTGAATTCTGAGACCTACTATTGGTCAATCTGAAGAGCAAACAGAACCTCTAAACCACCTCTGATCGTGACTTTATGACTTTTGGGGGGAGGGGGGCACCAAAACGTTCAGGATTTGTGTCAGCGGTTCAGATGCAACTCTGTATTTTAGTTTAGCATATGGAGCTCAAGTAGTCAGCTTATAAACCCTCATGCTGCTCTCCACCCAACTCCAGCCATCCAGACACCCAGCATCTTGGGTGGGGCTTCTGGACTACGTGCCAATCTCTTCTACGGAGGGAGCTTCATATGAAATGATACTCACTCCACGCAGGACTCTCAGGTCAGGAAAGAAAGGGCATAAAGTACATTTAAGTGGTGAAAACAGGTTTTATCTTTCCAGCTGACTGCTTCCTACTGCTGTTCATGTCTTCCCCCCACCACAGTTCAGTTTGTCCTCACTGGAACGATGATCCAAGTGGAAGGTCTCTCTGAGTGCAGCCCTGTGTGCAGGACCAGACCGAGGCCGCCCCACTGCCGGGGGGGAGGAGGGGATGTGTCTCGGGTAATGGCAGTGGCGCTGGTGGCACCTGTCACATTTTCCAGTTGCTACATGTTTCCCGCTGTGATGCAGAGATGGCCTCTGGTTACATCAAATGCCCTGGTTTCATTTCATTCATCTCTCTGACAAACACGGTCAGGAGCCAAGTGTGCTCCAGACGGAGCACTGCGGGGGGTGGGAAGGGCGAGTCCTAACACCCTTCACCCTCGGTACCCGTATCTCCAAGCTTGGACCCACACCTGGAGAGCCCAGACCCCCCTACTGGAAGCCGCTGGGGTGACAAGAAACTCCTGTCAGTGCGACCCAAACACCTCCTGGCCTCCCCAGCAGCTCAGCAAGGGCAGCCCCGCACCCCTGGCTCCTCGAGCTCATCTCGCTGCTGCTTGGTGGCTGCCACGGGCTCAAACCTCCCTCCGGCAGCTCATCTTGGGGCTGGAACAGTGGGTACAGAATCAGAATAGTGTTCCAAGTTGCAGGCCAGTGGTGTGGAAGCATCCAGAAGTCCCCTGCTATCAGCCATGACACGTTACATCAGGCTCTCCTGACATCTCAGCCTTTCTCCCAGAAGTGGCCACACTCCACCCACCTGCCAGCAACCTGGATGGGAAGGGTCATTTTCAGTAGCCTGACACTGGACTGGCATGTGCCAGGGCCTGCTGCCAGAGGTGTCAGCAGGAGGACAACGGAGGACTGTCTCATGAACTAGGCCAGCACCTAGGGCTTGGAAAGGCCTTCGTCTGCAGGTGTCGTACCCCAGCCTCCACAGCTCCACTGTGCTGACTTACAGTGTAGCCACTAAGTCTGCACACGGCCTCCTCATGAGCACCTGGTCCTTCCAGAGCCTGGGACTCAGAGTGCCAGCAGTGAGCCGGCCTGCAGTGCTGGGACTGGGGGGCCGGGGAGCCAGGCTGCTGGGACTGGGGAGCTGAGGGGCTAGGAGACCAGGGAGCTGGGGAGCTGGGGAACTGGGGGACTGTGGGTCTGGGGGCTGGGAGGCTGCAGGGTTGTGGGGCTGTGGAGCCAGGGAGCTGGGGGGCTATCAGGCTGGGGGACTGGGGGGTTGGGGACTGTGGGGCTGAGGGGCTAGGAGGCTGCAGGGCTGCGGAGCTGAGGGGCCGGGAGGCCAGGGAGCTGGGGGGCTGTGGAGTTGGGAGGTTGAAGAGCTGGGGGCTGAGGGGCTGCAGGGATGAGAGGCTGGGGAGCTGGGGAGCCAGGGAGCTGGGGAGCTGGGATGTGAGGGGTTGGGGGGGTGGGGATCTGGGGGCTAAGGGGTTGGGGGGCTGGGGAGCTAAGGGGTTGAGGGGCTGGGAGGCTAGGAAGCTGGGGGGCTGAGGGGCTGCAGGGCTGAGAGGCTGGGGGGCTAGGTGGCTGGGGAGCTGGGAGGCTGAGAGGTTGGGGAGCTGAGGGGCTGAGGGGCTGAAGGAAAGAAGGTCTTTCACCAGGAGTAGTTTCTGTGAATAACCTAAGCCATTTCAGTAAGTTTTATTTTCTCCAATTTTTGTACTACCTAATAATATAGAACACACCATATCTTCTAAAATTCTTAAAACGTGATTTTATAATAGGGGGACACACAAATCACAGCACCCAAATGCCAAGCGGTCAGCATGTCAGTCGCCGTGCAGACTCCCAGAGCCCCGGGGGCACCGCGTGTGGCTAAGGTCACCCGGCGGCCAGTGTTGCCTCCTGTTCCACACTCTCAATCGGGCCTGCCTGCAGCCACCGCACGCAGTCATTCAAGGTCTGTGCCTGTTCTCAGGATCATTCCGTCACTATTATTTCACTCAAGAAGACCACAGCACACCCCTCGTTCCAACGAAGCTGGCTTCCCTGGGCCCTCTGCAAAGCTGGCCTACAATCTGCAGAGATCAGTACTGCCTTTCTGTTACACGCATGTGGACACACTAAAAATCACAACTTCCCCAAATCAAGACTAACCAAACCTTATCATTATTCCTTTTATAACTGTTTTCATACAACACAAACTTTAGTTTCTAAAAATACAGTGATTACACTGTATCGGGTTCTATTTTAATCTTCTAAAAATAGAGCTCCCGACGGAAGCAGCAGTTTGCTGTTCGACGTTCAGTGACAGGCGTGAATTTTTGTCCTTACACTTTTCGGCCTGTGGTTTCTGCACAACGACTGAGGATTTGGGACTGCGGTGGGTGGCACCCAGGTTCACAAAGCCCGGGTGCCTGGCACCAATGCCCGGATCCTCTCCTACGGGCCCCTGACCACAAAACGACCTGGCCAGTATGCGCCCCCTTGTCTGCATCTGTAAAATGGGTGCAGTGACACTCTTCACCTAGCAGGACTGAGAGGTTAGATCGGGCTCCCCGTGCAAGCTAGAGCTTCATGGCCCTCAGAAGGCTGGTTATTTCCCGGGTGTCTGCAGTACTCAGGAAAATTAAAAGGCACAAGAGAAAGTACAGAACAGTAAGGAAGCTTCGTCTGCAAGAGCTCTGATGTCCTATGGAAGTCCGTCTCGAGGATGGGCACACAGGTCTGTGCCCACTACCCGCCTTTCCTGTCTTCCTCCAGAGCGCGGGTACTGCCCCATGCCACACTGGAAAGCAGCTCACTATTTCTAAACAGCCAGGAAGTTAAACACGACTTTTCAAACAATCTTCCCAAACTTTGAAAGCGTCATCGTCCTAAGAACAGAAACTATGGGGCGCCTGGGTGGCTCAGTGGGTTTAGCATCTGCTTTGGCTCAGATCATGAGCCCAGGGTCCTGGGATTGAGTCCTGCGTCAGGCTCTCTGCTCAGCAGGAGTCCGCGGCTTCTCCCTCTCCCTCTGCTGCTCCCCCACCAACTCATGCTCTGTTTCTCTCTCAAATAAATAAATTCGCTTAAAAATAATGAACAGAAATTATATCCCAATTTTTAGACTATACTCCCTTATCTTCTGTGTTTTAAAATTGAGTAACGTTCGAGTTAAGAAAAAAAGTAGAAATAAAGTCATTTCTTTTCTCCCTCCTCCCACGTGTATGTGCACATTCTTACTATCCAGACTCTTCCTGTCCACTCTTGCTTGCTCTCCCCGAGAAAACCTACAGTTTTCACTTGCCCGTGTTTTCATGAGGAGCCCGCTGGCCAAGGCGGCTGGAGGGTCCACCTAGGTAAGGTAAGCCGCCACACCTCGCACTTCTCGGAACGCGTCCCATCCGCTGCCCCCAGCACTGTGTAAGCAAAGCGGGAGCATGATACACGTTCCCATCCCAAGAGTTTACCTACTTTATAGATTATGTTGAATTGAAGAATATCTTCAGTGTCTTCATTTCATAAGATGTTATAATAGTTCTAGGAACACATTTGTTTTATGTGGTTCAAACTTCAAGATGAAAAATCACGTACCACTGTCTTAGTTGGTGGCAATGCATAAGGGTCACGGGACAAAGGAAATTTGTAGAAATTACACCAAAACAAAACAAAACAAAAAAGCCGTCTTCCTTAATCTCTAACCAACTTCTTTGGTTTTTACACCTATAGAGACAGATTATGTCCAACTCTGTGGGCACGAAGGTTATCTGTAATCAAAATGAACACTGGGGGGGAGGGGGTAATCAATCAATCAAATGAGCACCCTTAGGTGGGCAGTTGATTATAACTGATCCGGCATTTAAATATCCACACACAATAAGAACAAGGGGTCAACTTTAAAGGACTACAGAACAAGAGGAAGCGGAAAACAGAGGTTGGGTCTGTGCTCCTTGGCTGCTGCTCTGAATGAGTAGGGACACCTGTGGCATAAACTAATTTCACAGTTTGGAAAACACAGATAAAACTAGGGTCCAAAATAGAGTTGAACGATATGCAAAGTTAACCAGAACGTTAGCTTCCTGAACCCTGCTATAATGAGGACCCCTCATCTCCCACCACAAGAATACCGAAAGGGTGACGACAGAATAGAACAGAATCCCAACCCAATTTCACATACAGACTTGGGCTCAAAAGAAAGAGAAGACCCCAGTTACCAAGAGGGAAAAACAAAATAAGGGTACTCTGGCAAACACACCATGACCCAGCTGCCTATCCCTGGGCCAAAGAGTCCGCAGAACTGGCCTGGGAGCAGGCAGGAGATGTGTTCATGAGCTTGTCCTGGATGGAGTGCTGGTCTGAGACCCGCATGAGGTCAGAACTCTGGAAGGACTACGAAAGTGGGGCTGGACAACCCCGCCCACCCGGCCTGGGAGGCAGAGGAGGGCTGCTGGGAGTTCTCTGGCAAGAGCCTCAAACACATGAGGGAGGGTATGGCCTCCAGAGTCACAGCACTTGGGCAGCTTTGGAATCCTAGGTCTAGAAATTAAGATTAAAAAATTAGTCCAGAATTGCAAAAGCCTGGAGCCCCAGGAAAGCAAGGAGAAATGTTTCTCATGAGACACCAGAAGAAGGAAGAGAGAGACGCAGGGAAGGAGGGGAAAGCTTTCCTGCACAAGAGGAGTTTACAGTGAAAACAGAAAATCACAAATGATGCATGGGAACAAACTGCTCTGCCAGAATTAGCCAACACGATAGAAAACCGACTGTAAAATATCTACAAATGAGAAAACAATATGGAAAAGCGTACAAAACACGCATTTTTTTTTTAAATAAGGCATTCAATGAGGGAAAGAATATAATGAAAGAAAGAAACCCTGGAAAATAGTTTTTTTAGAAAGAATAAAAATAATTTTCTAGAATTGAAAAGAGCAGATTAGACATAGCAAAAGACAGAAATAATGGGCTGGATGACAGATCTACATAAGTGATCTGAATGCAGCACAAAAAAGTGGAAAAGACAGGCATGGATAAAAGAATGAGCCGTCCAATATAGACCTGGCGCGAGTTCTTAAAGTGAAGAATGGAGAAAATGCAAAGGAGGTAACAGTCAAATAGATAATGAGACTATTCCAGAATCCCAGAGACACGTAAGAGTCCTTCCATTTAAGAAGCATGCTAAATCCAAAGTAGGATAAGCAAGTGGGAATCCACAGCAGGACACACTGTGACAAAATCGCACGTCCATCAAACCTGACCAAGATCACAAAAGCCCCGGGTCAGAAAAGACAGATCACCCCGGAAGAAACCACCCCTGGACTGAGAGCTAACTTTCTGACAGCGACACACATTACCAGAAGACAATAAAACATCTTCAAAGCACTGAGTGCGACATGCGTCACCCACAGTTCCATGCCCAGCTAAACTGTCGTTCAAGGAAGAGGGAGGAAAGAGACACTTCTCTAACAGACAAAAAGTGAGAGTGTTTAGCCCGCAGAAACCATTGCTGACTTCACAACTAAAGGCTTATTTCAGAAAGAAGAAACTCCTGTCCAAACTGAAGAGCGAGAGGCCAGGAGCAGCTGTGAGGTGCACCACTGGGGGAGCACGGAATGCGCGGTTAACACGGAGTTCCGCGTGCCTGCGGAGACTACTGCCGTTACGTGTGATGCTGTTTCCTCAGACTTGCTTCAGGCGTGTGTGCACCCACGTGTGCACGTGCCTGTCTGTGCTTAGATCACTGTCTGAAACACCACCTCGGCTTCCTCTTAAGAACAGCGTAAATCCTGAAAGCAAACGAGGTTCTCCCTTCACTTGGACACCTCGGAAATTCACGGGCAAATTGGTAGTTCGTGTGTGAAGAATCATGCAGGACTAAGGACATGATCTTTCTGGGCTCTACTTCTGGATAGACCATCACTTCTCCTTCGCTCTGACACAGCCCTCATTGGTGAAATCAGACTTAAATGCAGCCGTCTTTTAAACTGCACCACAGAAGTACCAAAGCACACACACCAACCAACCGTCTGGCTTCTTTTCATTATAAAACGGAGGCAAGCACAGAAATATGGCCCAGTTTGAGTAACTCTGCAAAATTCTTTGCAGAAGCAAAGTTTCGTAGCACCAAGAACAGGGGAATAGCTCATCAATCCCACTTTTAGACACAAAAATCTCCAAGATGACTGACAGCAATCAGTGAAGGATTCCACCTGACACCACATTTGCATGTGGAGGGCCCTTCTCTGAAATCAGCTACACTTGTGCGAAAGCAACTCTTTGTGAAAAATAATCAGCAAAAGATTGCTTATCCTTTGCTACACTCAGAAATTAGTTAAAAGTAACCAGCTCTTGGAAAAGGATAAACCACTTTATGCAAATACTTTTGCAAAGGCTCTTTATTAATGCAAATATGTTTGTCTTTTATTTGAATGCAAACAGCATCTGTTTTGCACAGGCAATGCCATCACTTTGTAGTTTGTGCTGCGCGGCTCGAGTGTGTTCCAGCTGCTTTTTAGAGTTTGAAACAGATTTCCAGAGAGCCAGTCACAAAAAGTTCATGGAAGACAGCAGAGAGCAAGCAAGCGTGGTGGGGTTTGGGGCGGGGGGGGGGGGGGGCTTCTTCACTCTTTGGGCAAGAGAAAAACAAATCCAAGAACAAATTCTAGAATTTACTTCTGGAGAGGTTTGACTTTGTGTGGGGGATTTTCTTTTTTAATAGTTTTGAATAAGGAAAAAATTAGGATTGCTTTTTATAAATTCCTTTGCTAAGAAAATATACTCAAAAGAACAACACATGCTGGAAAGGAAAAACTGGGTGGCATCAGGCTTCCCTTCGAGCACCCAATCCAGAACCAAGGCTGGCTCCTCTCAGAAAGCCACGCCCTGGCCTTCTCCTATCGCAGATGAGAGTGGCAATTCAGAAGGCTCCCTGCCAACACAGACGGCCTAACATCACTGGACTAAGACTTTTGTGCCTCTGCCCCAAGACTGAAGGCTGCTAATAAGGAAAAAAATCTCGTTGGTTTTTGTGTCCATGACCCTAAGACAACAAAAAAAGATACCGGATGGCTGGGTGGCCGGATAAATCGTATTACAAACGGGGAAAGAGATATGAGAATTGACCTGAGGGCCTTCAAATTTCAAATATATTCAACTTCTAAATCTCTACCCAACCACAAATACTGGAAACAGGGGCGTGGCTCAGTCAGTTAAGTGTCCAACTCTTGATTTCGGCTCAGGTCATGATGTCAGGGTCATGAGATCGAGCCCTGTGTTGGGCTCCATACTCAGTGGGGAGTCTGCTTAAGATTCTCTCCCTCTCCCTCTGCACCTCCCCACCCTGCTTTCTCTCTCTCAACTAATAAATAAATAAATCTTAAAAAAAAAATAAAAAAGAATACTGGAAACTGACCTCAAAACCTTAGCAATACTAAGTCTACCATTCCATTTGTATGGAATGCAGATATATCACTGGTCAGACCCAGCAGACCAAGTGTCTTCACAGAATGGACTCTGAAGAAAGAACCTAGATATTTTCAGATGTCCCTCAAAATAAATATCTACTTACACACAAATTTGCCATTAAAACTCCAAAATACCTATTCAGAGAAATTACTCTTTGGGTAAATAACAAGCTAAACTTTCTAATATCCCTTGTAATTATTATTAACTTAGTTATTAGTTTCACTTCAGGCAGACTAATTTTCTAGGGTACACTGCTACTCATCTTATGCTCTTCCTCTCTTCCTCTAATTCATACAGGGGGATTTCATTTTTGACAAAATGCATTCTGAACGTCAATATTTGATGCATGACTTCTTCAGAAAACACAAGTGCAAGATAAGAAGGAGCAGGTCGTGGGGCCTTGTCTCATGACAGAGAACGAGATAAGCTAAAGCCATGCTAGGAGGAACATGGCCTGAAGGGCACATAGTAGGGCTCTGTTTCCAGGGTTTGAAAAAGAACAGCAAACTAAACTCAAAGAAAGCAAAGAAATAATAAAGAGCAAAAATCATGAAAGAGCAAAGAGATATAAATAGTTAGGATTAACAAAACCAAACGCTGGTTCTTTCAAAAGATTAATAAAATGGAAAAGATCTCTTGTGAAAATTATAAAAAAGATTCTGATGGTCACATCTGGGAAGGAGAATTCTGCTTCATCCCCTGGGTCAATTCCAGGCATACTGATACTGCCAAACATCCCCTAATGCACAGGCCTGCACCTCAAAATCCAGGACTAGCCCCAAATGTCAATAGTGACAAGGCAAAGGAACCCTGCTATAGGTCCTGCAGGGATTAAAAGGACAAACAGGAGAATTTTATAAGACTCCTTAGGCAAAGAGATGACCTTGAACAATACTGGTTGGAACTGCACAGGTCCTCTTGTATACAGATTTCTTCCGATACAAGACAGTGCTATAAATGTATTTTCTCCTTATGATTTTCTATTATTAAATACTTCCTTTACTGTAGCTTACCTTATTGTGAAAATACAGTCTATAATACATATAACATACAAATTATTGTTGATCAACTGTTTATGTTCAGTAAGGCTTCTGGTCAATAGTAGGCTGTTCTTAGTTAAGTTCCGGGGAGTCAAAAGTTACGTATGTGATATTCAACTGCACAGGGGGCAGCACCCCAAACCCTCATGTTATTCAGGGGTCAACTGTATTGATAAAATAGAAAAATTGCTAGAAAAATACAATTTACCAAAAGTGACATCAGAAGAAATAGAAGACCCAAATAGTCCAATAGCTTTAAAAGAAATATAATCTATAATTTAGAAGAAAAAAGAAACATCCCCCAAAGACACCTCCAGATATAGATGACCTCACAGCAAAGTTCTATCAAGACTTTGAACTAAGAGAGAATTCCAGTCTTACACAAAATCATCAATATAAAAAGAGAAAACACTCAACTTTTTTTCAAGACAGCATTATTGTGATACTAAAAAACTGACAAGATAATTACAAGACAAAAAACGGTCAAACTTATTCTTTAACACAATAGCAGCAATCATAAAGTATTAACGAACTGAATCCAACAACATATAGAAAGAATACTACATTTTTGTCAATATGGTTTCAGTTGAGACGTGAAAGGTTGGTTTGCTATTCAAAAAAATATCTGTAATTAACCACATTAACAAAATAAGAAAATTGAGATCATCTCAACAGACACACAAGAAACATTTGACAGAATTCAACACAGCTTCCATGGCAGAGCTGGCAGGGGGACTAGCAGGAAGTGGGGACCAGAAAGCCTTGATCTGTACAGAGTACTTACAAAAGCAAACAAACAGAAGACCCACAGCAGACGCCTCAGTCGATGGTGGTGCAGAGATCAAGACCCAGACAAGAATGCCCACTATTCAAGCCGCACCATGCCCCTAGCTAACACACTAAGTCAGGAACAAGAAATAAAAGAAATGGAAAGGAAAAATAAAAGTGCCATTGTTTGTGGTCAGCATGTAGAAAACCCAGAAGAATTTCCGGAAAGTACTAGAATTCAGCAAGGTCAATCGAACGCCAATACACGAAATTCTGTTATATTGCTGAATATCAGCAACAAACACAAAATAAAAATTACTAATAGATACCAATTATATCAGCATCAACAAGTATCAAATGCCTGGCGATAAATCTCACAGAAGAGGTGGAAGCCCTCTATGCACAAAACATGGAAATGCGATGAAGGAAGTGGAAGACCCCAGTGAATGGGGTACCTGCCTGCTTCTGGGCCTCCTCACTCCTTGCTCAGACATTTACCAAGGGGTCCCACAACTCCCCATCCCGTTCTTCCCTCTTCCGAACTCATTTAAAACACTCCAGTGTATGAGCCATAGTGATCTTTCAAAGCCATGGGCCATGACCCACAGTATGCACATTTTCGCGCGGAGGCCCAGCACATACCAACACAGATATCACCCAACTCCAGCTTTACAGAACCATAACTTATCCTTCTTACATGCAATTTTATATTTCTATTCCACTCAGTTTTAAGGTTGTCATGACCCACTCAGCTGACTACGGTAGCCATGGATGGGTGTGACCTCTTGCTCACCAGCCTGTGAGCAAGTCCTTCTTTCCCTCTAGCACCTCACTCCTGTCCTCTGCACTTTCAAAGCCCAGCAGCACACAAGGCCAGCTCCAGGCCGGCTTTCTGGGTATAGGCCCCTGCATGCCCTCCCCTCACCCTCTGAAAGGCCCATGCCTTTTCTCCCTTTTATGGAATCAATTCTTTTGAGCCTTTAACGGTGGTGATCTGCACATATGACCTGTCATTTGCACCACACTACCAGTCACTGTGTCAAAGTCCCATTACCCTCGGTGTACTACATATGGCTAGCCCCCAGTGAAGGCAAGGAACAGTCCAAACAGGGACCACGGATCTGAGACATCTGAGCCATGCGCATGGACGGACAGCTGCCTAGAGAATCATGCAGAGCAAAGTTCAAATTGGGGAGACGTTGGCAAGGTAAATGTCCCTAGAGTCCCCAGTGGATCAGGGCACAAACGACACACATATCTACCCCGAGCCTCTGCTGGTAGCTGGCATGCCCTGGCATGAGCACAGGGGTCCCAAGAGTATCCAGCATCCTCTGTACAGGGCACTCAACCAAACTGCTCACTCCTCTGGGAGTGAGGGAGGCCCAGGGAGGCCAGAGGGGTCAGAGACTTTGGAGCACAGGGTACATGCTGGAGTACCTTAATCAATGCTCAGTCTGGTTCCCCAGTACCTTCAGTCCAGCCCAGAGCTGGCGGGACAGTGTGCGCCCCAGATTCCAGGCTGCAAGTGGGAAATACAGCCTTTGAGTGAGAAAGAGGGCACAGGGAAGGAAGGTGTGGAGAAGTGGGCTGACCTTTAGAACTCCAAGGGCACCTGATGACCAATGAAAGAGAACAGCTGTTGAAGTAAAGGGCACCCGGGAGGGAAGCTGCAGACTCAGGGAGCCGACCCATGGCACTTGTCTCTTGTGCCCACCACACCCCAACACGCTGTGGACTCACACATCCTCACCCCACCCAGGGCACTGCCTCTGGAAGCTGAGAAGTGCAAGTCAGTGAGGTTCGGCTGGAAGACAGCAACGGCGGGGTCCATGCAATGGGTCCCTTGGCAGGCCTCGTGTCCAGGCCCGGATGCAGGTGTCCAGGGACACACACTCTTGCTGCAGTACCCCACCTAACAGAAGATGTGCAAGAATCCATGCATGGACTCAAGCCGGACACCAAATGCAACCAGGCTCCCCCACCCAGTGGCTGTTACCGCAGCCACGTTCTTTAACCTTTAAGTGCCCCCTCTTCTTCACTATAAAATGGGGAGGACAACACTTGGACCTCACAGCCTTGCTGTGAGGATCGATCAAGCCATTACAAATGAAACATCTGGAACAGGGTCTAGTCAGTATCCGATAAATGGACTGAGTTTCCAACATCTTTCAACATAGTACAGAACACCCCGAACTGGTCCACTAACCGCAGGGCTCTTCCTCCCACAATCCCAATACTAAGGCCAGAAATACCTCTAGAAAATGCGGGGCAGAGCAGATTGTTCTTGGGAACAAAAGCCTTCAGCGGCTCCCTAGCACCTGAAGGATCTGGTCTGAAATCCCATGTGGACAGAAGAGGCTCCTCCAGCCAGCCCAGTCAAAGCACCATGGCTCCCCTGCCCATGGTGGTCTCACGACAGGCCTCGTGCTTATGTGCCCTCACCTCAGGGCTTTTGCCCTGCCTCACCTTCCCCTGGAAGACAGGATGGCAGCTGTGCTACTGGGTCTGTCCTTCCTGGGCTGGGGACTCTCGCCCTGAGCCCAGGAGGCAGGGGCCTCAGGCGGCAGGGGTCACACTCAGCAGCAGCTACCAAGAAGCCAGTGGCCTGAGGGGGCTGGCCCCCTCTCCTGGGCACGGAGTCAGGGTCCACACTAAGTCTTCACGTGGACATTCTGTCCTCTACTCCTGTGCATGTGTCTTGGGGGAGGAGGCAGGGGAACTGTGGGAGCAATGTTAGCTAGCCCACCTGCGGGATACGCAGAAAGCAAGGAAAGTGCACCTGGAACAGTCACCAGTGAGCTCAGAATTCATTTTAGAAACTCGACTCACTTCTGGGCGGGCATTAGGATCCATAGAATATGCTAGAAATGAGAACAGGGAGGGAGAGGGGAAGGTCTTCAGACGAGAAATGGGAAGAAGACACACGATCGAGAATCACCGCTTGGAGGCCGGCAGCCCTGATGCATTCTCCCAAGTGTGAGTAGGTTCCATGAAGGCAAAGTAAAGCTCACAGACTGCTAGCTTCCACTAAGGAGGGAAGTCCTGGGGGACTCCCATTTCTGTCCACTTGAGATGATGGGACGAAACACTCACCAACTATTCCCAAAACCCGACGCCTTGCTAGCTTGCTGGGTATCACTGCCGCATCACAGATCACTGCAGCCTCTCCAAGGAGAATCAGGTCCACTGGGGATCCTGCAGTTCCTTTCTCAACCTGAGGCTTGCAAGAGGATGGGGCCAAGTAGGCACACCTCTCCCTCCTTCGAGAGCACAGGAGGCCATGGAGAACACCCGGAGGGGCTTCCTAAGAAGGCGGAGACAACAGCTGTAGCCCACGGGGCAGAAGGGGGTCAGAGTGTGCTGGTGGCCACTCTCAAGTCTGCTGGCACCAGAACCTTCCCCCACTGCCCTGATTAGAGCAGTGGGCTCCTCCCAAACCAGCACCATGCTCTACCACCAGCGACCCATGGCAACTGAGGACTCCAAGAAAGGGTGTGTCCAGAGGGGCCCAAATTCGGGACATCTGGGCACCATGAGAATGCTGTGGGGACAATGCCCTCATGAGGTCCCACCCCCCTCAAGACAGCACCCTCCCCTTGAAGATTTCAAACACAAAGGCTCGAGGCAAGTCTGCAGGTACCCTCGAAAGGCAATGTCCCGCTGTTGCATGGAGTCACCTGTGAGCCCCGCAGGGACACAGCCTGCTGGCCGGTCCCTCCACAGTCCCTCCACAGGGTCGGCACCAAACAGCCCAGAGGGAACCCTGCCCAGCTGCGCCACTGGTGGGGCTGCACGTGGCATCTGAGCAGCGACAATGTCCTGCTCTGGGGTCTCCTTGGGGGAGTCCTGAATTTCCATGATGTGAGACAGAATTTCGGTGGGATTACAAAAACCTTGGGTTAATACTAGAGGCCACAATAACATACTTCAGAGACAGAGTAGCAATTTGGTTCTCTGCAGAATTACAAACCGAAGGGTTGTGTTTTTCCTTGAGATTTTAAAAATAATTAGGGAGGAAGAGGAGAGAGAAAAGCTTTTGTGAAAGAAAAGATGAAAATCTAATTAGAAACAGATTAAGATCTCTTCTGATGGCCCTTTTCGTTGCTTGACCAAATTAGAGATGAGGTGACGCCATCATCAGGAGGCCCTTCTCCACCCCACAGTTTCTGGAGCTCTGAGCAACACGGCTTGTCCCACACGCTCTGTGCCAGCATCCGGGTGCTCAGCCGCACCCGCGTCCGCACGTACTGGAGCAGGGCTCTGAGGCCTGGCCTGATGCATGGAGGACCCTGGATGGCCTGTTTCTGGAACCTACCAGCCTACCTTCAGTGAGCCCGTGCTCCAGCTGAGCAGGACCGGGACGGGTGTCAGGCTAGGGCGGGAGCTCTCTCACCAGAAGATCAACGCACCTGAGATGGTCGAGACGCCTCTGCGTGCCACAAAAGGCCACAGCTACACCCCCAGGAGCAGCTAAGACCTGAGCGGGGCTCATTCTGTGGAGGAACACACTTGACACTGAAGGACTGAGAACTTGCCCTCTGTATGCAGATCCTGGGGCTGTCGCAGTGCCGGTCACCGCTTCATATCCAAAGACTAAAAACACGACATTTCTTCAGTGTCTGTTTACTGTCTGGGTGCCAGCCTCTGCACCCAGAAATCAGAGTGGTTCCAGTGACTCCGGGGCCCCTGAAGAGCTGCCCTGATGCCCATTCGCTCAGGACAGGTGTAAAGGCTGCAGCACTCGGCGAGACATCCAAGGAACACTGCTGGGCCTGATGGAACAGGGGAGCCAACGACGGGAGGGAAGGAAGGCAGGCAGACAGGCCGGCCTGAGGGTATGTTCTGGAAGGACACAGGAGAATGGATAAATAGGGCCGGGGCGGTTGGGAGGGTTCTGGAAGGCATCAACTACATCTGAAAGAGTCGGGAGGGACCAAGGGGCTGAGGAGAAGGTAACACCGCACGTGCCGCTGTGGCAGGGATGGGAACAGCGAGCTGGTGGCTGGCCTGGGCTGCCAGTGCTCAGCAGCACATCCCTCCTGGCCACCCCCTCCAATGGGGCTACCCAAGGACCCCGCAGAGGGGCTGGATGGAGTAAGGGGAGATTATAAGGAAACAGTCCTGGAAGGCAGGCAGCTCGCTGCTCTAATTCAAATGGAGAGGCTCCCTGAAGCTCAACTCAGCTTGACCTGAGGTCCGCTCTGGCCTCCCACCAATCCCAAAACCCCTGCACCCACGGGAGCGCACTAAAGTGCCCGCTGGAACCTCACAGAAGGAAAGCAGGGCTCCCCGAGACACCCACACTTGCCTCCATCCATTCGGCCCACCTTCAGCCAACGCGCTGGAGAATCACGGAAGGTTGCATTAGGCTTCAGTCTGCAAATGCCAGCACAGGCACTTCCAAAAGCAATCACATTTGAGTGTGCCGAAGAGCGCGGGGGCAGGAAATGGGTTTTGTTGGGCTGGTTTGTAAACGTCGGTTAAGAATGTGCTAATGCAAGACTCCTCGTGCAGGTCACTCAGCAGATGCGATGGTTTGTCTTGGACACAGAAGTGTGGTCACCCCATGGCACAGACACGCTGGCCGGCCACACGTGACTAAACAAGAGAAACGGCCTGTGGATGAATGAAGCATCTTCTAATCCTGCGTGGTCAAATAAGCGCGTTTAAACAATACTGTCTTTACACGCCCACCCCACCTGCAGACACGCCTTAGCTGCCGTAAGGACAAACCAGTGTTTCTCAGCACAACCCACAGCCCTCTACGAGCACCTCTGTCCCTGTCCGTCCCCCAGAAAAGAGGGGGCACAGACTGCAGGCCGGGCAGGGTCTCTCTACTAAGAAGGCCACACCTTGCTGTCCAAGGGTGTCAATGCCTGTGGGGGGCCCTGGGATGGGCTGTCACTCTCGGGGGGGAGGGGGGCCGTGCCCATACCTCCCCTTTACTTCCTATTTGACAGGACACTGATCCAGACACCCCCACACTGACTGCAGCATGGCAACCCATTCTTCTTTTGTCCACAAGGTGGAAGCTGCCTCAGAACTTTCCAGGCTCAGAGAACCCCTCCACCAGACTCTCCTCTCCCACTACATAGCAGGCCAGAGGTTGCATTTGGGCACCAGGACACAGGCCGCCAAGGCAGGCAGGGGCGTGGGGGCTGGCAGCCGAGGAGGCCCCACTGAAGCCAAGGGCTGGGGGAAGCCCCAGGGCCCCCCCACCTCCCTGGGCTGCTGTGAGCTCCACCCACCCCAGCCTGGTGTCATCCAAGGGAAGAGCACCAGGCCCAGGCCCGGCACACAGCGGGCCTGACCCCAGGGACAAGAGGACCTCCCCATACACGTGTGCTGACCTGGACGGTCAGAAAAATCACAGCTTCTCACAACGCCCCAGAGCCATGAAACGCTTCCTTTCTAAACCCGTGACTTTTCAGCAAATGTAGCAACACATTTTCTTATCAGGAAATCACAGACACTGCCAATGGGTGTGGGTTCAAAAAATCCCTCCTCTCAAGAGGCCAAAGGCTTTCTTGTTTTTTTTGTTTTTTTTTTAAGATTTTATTTATTTAACAGAGATAGAGACAGCCAGCGAGAGAGGGAACACAAGCAGGGGGAGTGGGAGAGGAAGAAGCAGGCTCATAGCAGAAGAGCCTGATGTGGGGCTCGATCCCAGATCGCCGGGATCATGCCCTGAGCTGAAGGCAGACGCCTAACCACTGTGCCACCCAGGCGCCCCCAAAGGCTTTCTAAAAACAAAGAAAACCCCACTGCCTGCCACCTCCAGATGCCAGCTTCCCAGCCACAGAGCTGAGCTGCTTGGCTCTCCCTGGGCACCTCCGGACCACAGCAAGGACAGCCCCAGGCGAGCGAGCGAAAAGTGAGTGGGTGGCCACTTTGTACTAATTCGGACGAGCTGTCCCGCTCTCGCCGGCACCCAGACTCCCTCCAGGTCAGAGCCAAGGCCTCACGCAGAAGTTGATTATGTCTGAAACGCACCTGCCAGGAACACACGGGCCATGTCCCGGCCTAGACACCACCCCGGGTTCCACGACACAGTGAGGTTTGGTGAAGACGTCCCGAGTCCGTCGGGACACGGTGAAGGCAGCACAAATCCACAGCTGTTCCAGAAGGGCTCCACACACAACAGCAGCTACAGAGGGAACCGTACACTCAAGAAAGCAGCCCCAGGCCGAGAATAACAAACCGCAGCTCCACAGCACTTCCTCAGCAGGAGCTCCGGGAGGGCGTGAGCGGCCGGGCAGACCACGGGGGCTCTCCCACGAAAGGGCCTGTGCACGAGCACCCCTCCGCCACCACTCGTCCACGGCGCAGGGCCTGGGAGCAGCCCTCCCCGGGTGCCTGCTCCTGGACTCGGGCCTCCTGCCTCCCTCCACCAAGAGCCAGAGGCCACTAGAGGTCAGTTGGGACGATCTTCAACACAAAGTCAACTTCTCCTGTTGCTCATTGTTTCCAGCTTCTGGATTTTTTAGACAGGAATTCCTCATGTTGCTAACACGCAGCCTGTGAAATGCCATCTCAGAATGAAGGTGTTTTTCTATTAAGACAAAGACTATGGAGCATTTTTCAAAAACCGCACCCCAAACAAGAAGCTATACTTGAATTCCATGCACCAATCAGAATTTTCCCTAGTGCTTGTCTGAATTAAATCAAAAGTTTATCAAAAGAATCAGGACATAATCATTCGATTATTTTTTTATCTGCCTACTTCTTCATTCATTCCCTCCTTTGAGCTCCTTTTCCTCACCAGGAGCAAAGGCTGTGGGAAGAAGGCAAACCCATTCTAGCGGCCTGGGGCCAGGCCCACTGCCAGTGGGAGCCTGTCAGGATGGAGCGAGGGGCTCTTCTGGAGATCGCAGTCCTGCTCTGTGCCCCCAAGAGAGCAAGCCAGCCGAGATCCCAGAGACTGGAACAAGGTTTAGAATTTCTCGGGGGGGAGCGTGATTCTGAAACGATGCTGAGTACATAAGCCACAGCTCCAGGACAACGATATTCATCACGAAAGTAAACAAACTGCTCTCCCCGAATGGAGTGATCACAAAAAAAAAAAAAAAGAAAAGAAAAGAAAAGAAAAATCAAAAATCAAAATTCCGCCAACGCACCTGCTTCTACTATGCATTTGCACAGGCACACTTCATCTCATAAGACCCTGGAAAGACAGGGTCCTCCCCGACCAGTACGAAGAACCTGCAGGCCTCGGGAAGGAAGGGGTTGCCGGGTGGTGATGGGGTGGCCAGCTGACTGCCACTCTCCCGGTGGAGAGCAAAGGGCAAAAGGTATCCCCGGAGACTGCATTCGCCAGGATAGAAGAAAGGACTCCTTGTGCTCTTTCATTCCCCAGCAACCAAGAACAGGATGGAAAAGCAGGAGAAGTGAGAGGCTGGGAGGATCCCAAGGCATGGGGGCCCCAATGAGGTTGGGACCCAGAGACCAGCTGGGGCAAGGCACAGTAGAGCCCAAGGAGGCCCCCAACTCAATCAGATAGACCTAAGGTCACCCCATCCCTCCTCAGCCCCCCAAAGGAAAGGGACGCAGAAACAGCTGGGAGGAAGGACGGAATCCGTTGCTTGTAGGGACCAGCAAGGCATGTCAAGGGCTAGTTCATCTGTGGCTGAGCTCTAAGCAACTTTCTTCTAAGCTGTTGGTTGTGGAAATTTCAATCAGAGAACACTCCTAATCTGCACATTGACACTTACTTTACTAATAGACGGAAGCCACCCAAGCATCCTTGTCGTTCAGATACGCATACAAACATTCAGTGACACAGACGTGTGCACATGTGTGTGCAGGCATGTGACGAACACGGTGCAGGGACTGCAAGGCCAGCAGGGGTCTGAGTGCCGCAAAGCCAGCTCTGGGGAGCACCGAGCTTCTAGCCTTCAGCTCAGTTTCCTTGACTGAAGGAGCAGGACGATGCCCCTGCCGCCAGCTCAGGAGGGAGCTCTGGAGCACGTCCCCTCCCAGGCAGAGGCTGTGATTCCCCCTCTCGGCCCGGCCAACTTACACGTCCTCAGAAGCCCAGCTCCCGTGAGGGAGATTTATATAGGAAGGTGACTCAAGCAACTTAGACATACGGACACTGCGAATCCTGCAAACAAGAAGGTCCACAGCGTCCACACATAGCCAGCAACAGTGGATTCGGCTCCCGCGACCTTTCCTGTCCCGCTTCACCAGTCACGCATCATGGCTTGCCAAGGCTTCCTGGGACATCTGCTCCGTCCCCTCGACCAGCATCCTGACACGGTATACAGAAAGCACCAGCTCCGTGCAGGTGGCCCCGGAGCTCATGGAGCTGCACCACCTTTCTGGGGCCTGGTCACCCCTGGGGCACGGAGGGGAACCTGAGACAGTGCCATCAGCTGTCACACAGCCGTGCTGGAGTGACCGTGGGAACGCTCTGCTGCCTGGCTCACATCCGTATGTGTGAGAATTAACCAGGAATAAAACCAGAAATGCACGGATGCTGGTGGCAGCACAGTGAAGCCAGGGACACTCCTAGCCCGGTGACGGATGCATCTGCAGCCTCAGTGGCACTGCTCAGTTGTCCCCCGGGTGATCCACTGGGAAGGGAAGAGCAAAGTGGCAAGGTGCAGAAAAGGAGGACAGACGGCAGTGCAACAGAGTGAACTGTGAAGAAAAGGAGGAAACGTGGAAAGTGAGACTCGAGAAGTGCCAGATGTGGGGCTGAAAAACTAAACATCTGTACCGCACTTGAGGGTCTGATGACACTTCGCAGTCTCCTGGGCACTGAACCACTATCCCTTGTCCCAAACGAATAAGTTCCACTTATGCACCACATTTTTAGTTTATCATGCACAGGAATAGGGGACTATCTGTATTTTTCAAATCACTAAACCAGTCACGGAATGAAAAGGAGGTAAGCCGGCCCCCTGACTGCTGTGCACAGGTGTGAATCTCACCAGGGCTCAGCGCAGGCGGGTGCAGTGATGCTTCGCTCAGACCAGTACACACCCAGACCGCGGAGACACCAAACAGAGACTAATCGAAATGCTGGTAGGTCAGCTTTGGGCAAGAAAATGCAAAGCAACCCTTCTTCATTGATGGTGAACACCTGGATCCATACTAAATATACCCTAATTAATTATATAGCTCAAAAAATACTTGTGAAGCAAAGGACTGAGTTTATTCGACAACCTACAACGTTTCCCTTTCTCCAGGATCTGAGGGAAATGAAACCTTCAGAATTAGAACTAGTAAAAATGTTGGCATGCGCTATGTTCTGTCCTTAAACGGACAGAGACAGCAGCAGCCTACTCTAAAGTGACCCCAATTCCATAAGCTGCACCCCAAGTTCCAAACGCCGTCACTGTTCAAACTGCTGGGAGCGCTCAACTGGGCTGAAGCAACAGTTGATGGAGCGCCTCCTCGTCCGGGGGACTGTTGGCAGTGATGACAGGCACCCTCCCGGGAGCTCCGCCCACGGACGGTGAGTCCTCTGGGCTCTCAGGCACAGGCGACGTCGCCCCCACTGGATAGATGGGAAGCCTGGTGGCCAGGCCCAGTGACAGCAGGTGACTGGGAGCTGGTCTGTACCCGTAGGCACACTGCAGAGCCCCTGCTCTTTGCTGGCCTCCCAGCAGAGGCAAGTCCACATACGAGTTCTGGTGGCTCTGTGCCCCACAGTCAACCTACCAGCCACGGGAAACGTCCATCTGTACGTTACACAGGGCCTACGGAATGCTCTGCGATTTCTGTTTAGAGTGGGGGAACCTCTCCACTGCTGGGATATTCAGCAAGACCAGCTTCAATGAAAATCCACAACATGATGCCAAATTCCAACAAAGTGCACACGATAAAGATGAAAAACCATGGTTAAAAAATCAACAAAGAAACTCAGTTCTCTCTGTGAAGCCTTCAATTTGCTTGGCCATTTTCCCACGGACATTCAATTAAAAACAACTGTGGGAAAAGCGAATTATGGTTAGAGCCCTGCAGAACCTAGCAAGTCAATGAAGTCACAGCCCGAGAAGCCTTCTAGCGCTTACGCTCAACACAAGCAGAAAGCCAGGAGCCCTAGGAGGAGGCCCACATCAGCATTCCCAAACCGACTGGACTTCAATAAAGATCTCCGACGTCAAAAACACAAGCAACAAAAGAAAAGATAAAATGTACTTCATCAAAATTAAAGATGTTGTGCTTCAAAGGATACCGTCCAGAAAATGAAAAGGCAAACCTCAGAATATCTGCAGCTCATGTATCTGATAAAGGAGCCGTATCTAGAACATACAAAGACCTTTACCATAAAACAATAAAAACGCAAACAATCCAATTAAAAAATTGGGCAAAGGATTTGAGACATTTCTCCAAAGAGGATACACAAGTGGCCAATAAGCACATGAAAAGATGCCCAACCTCATGAGTCACCAGGGAATCTCCAATCAAAACTACAGTGAGACGCCATCTCGTACCTCCGAGCAATGGCTGGAGTCACGAAGACAGATGACGGCAAGTGTCGGCGAGCCTGCGGAGAACTCGGAGCCCGCCTGCACCGCTGGACGAATGCAAAACGGCACGGCTGCTTTGGAAAACAGTGGGGCAGTTTCTCAACAGTCACACATGAAGTGAACATACGACCAGCAACTCCACCCCCCGGCACACGCCCAAGACAAACGACAACGCAAATCCACCACGAAACCGAGAACACCCGCACAGACACCGTTCGTAACAGCCATGAAGCAGAAACACACGTCCACCAACAGGTGAGCCAATTAGCCAAACGTGGTCTATCCACACAACGGAGCGCTCCTCGGCAATGAAGAGGAGTACTGGGTCAGGCTACAGCACGGATGAACCCACAAAACATGTCCACGGGAGGGCACCACTCACAAAAAGGTCCAAGATCCCACCCTGCGTCGCTCCACTGCAGTGAAAAGCCCCAAAGAGACAAATCCGTAGCGGCGGAAAGCAGATTGGTGCTGCGGGGTCTACGGAGGGTGGGCCAGGTGGCAGAGCCTGCCAAGCGGCTGTGGGGCCCTACACTGGGGGAGGGGCTGGCCGCCGGGCCCTGTGAGCACACCACCACCAAGGGACCAGGCCCCTGAAATGGGAGGGGTCACACAGGAGTGAGCTCAGCTCAGTGAAGCTCGCACATAAATGTCTCTGTCTCCTTGTCCTTTCTCTTGGCAGCCAGAAGCCCCTTCCCTCAGGCCCAGTTCACCCAGAGGCCTGGAACACCATGCGCTGCGCTGGCCGTGGGCGTCCCCGCGGGAGGAGGCTGGCCCTGCCTGATGCTGGGATGGAGGAGAAGGCTGAGCGCAGAACACCGGGCACATGCTCTACCCACTGCAAAGCTGACCTGTGACGGTGCCGCTCCTGCAGGACCCCCTCTGCAGCCTCTGGGGGCACGGAGGCCTGTCCAGCATGAGCCAGGCACCCGGAGCTTTCTGGTCTTCTCGGGTCCGCCAGGGCACCCCACCCACCCACCCTGTCTCTGGGAGCAAACTGCCTATTTGGGTGCCATTCCCACACTCTCACTGCGCCCCTGCAGGAGGCACTGGGATCCCCCGGCCTAGCACAGTGCCAGGACCTGGATGCGGCAAGGCTCGCCCAGGGTGAATAGAAACCATGCAAGCTCTCCTCGATCACCCCTCCTCTGAGCCATGAGCACAGCCAGAGCAGCGGCCTTCAGACGTGGACAGAGGCCGTCACACAGAACCCTCACAGGACACGGGCCTATGGGCACGTGGAGAGTGCACATGAGCTAACAGCTAACCCAGAAGGAAAGCCAGGCTTCCAAGGAGACTCGGAAAGATCGCTCCACTTCTCTGTCAAGTCCTGATGGAACGCCAGGGAAGAAACACCATCTGGTCATGAGCACCAGCACGCCGACCCTCCTCTCCTCGGCAGAAGGGAGCCCCGTGCTGGCACCCACGCCCACTGGCAGGAGGGGGCTGGAGGGACGGAGCAGCCAATAGGGCAAGCACAGTGGGCATGTCCTGGGGCCGTGGACTGCCCAGCATCAGGACAGCAGTGCTGATGTTAAGGCGTGGGTGAGGACAGAGCCACGGGAAACCCGTCTTCTCGAAATACAGCACTGTTGGAGGGTAATTCAGGAACCTGAGCACTGCAGGACAGAGGGCCACAGGGCACTATAGGGCAAGTCCCAAAGAGCAGTACTTATGGCCTTGGCCCCACGCCCCACTGTGACCACTTTGCAACCAGTGCTCTAGCGCCACACAAGCTCCCACCTACCCTCGCCCCACCCCACGGCTGGACTTGGGTGGTGCAGGGGGGCAGCCACGGGAGACAGGGAGCGGAGGGCTTGCTACCATGCCCTGGGGTCTCAGATGGGCACTGAGGCTGGTGCTTGCTGCTGTGCCCCCTTATCCTGACCTGCATCTACCTTCCTGGAACAGCTTCCTCTCCACTTGCTGACCTGAACAGAAGCCCCTACAGATAGCCAGCACTGTCAGAGGTCAGAACCTTCTGTCTGAAGGCTAGGCATGCCCCTAAAGACATCCACAGCCTCATCCCCAGGCCCTGAAAACAGGTGACCCTACATAGCTAGAGGGACTTGGCAGACGTGACAAAATCAAGGGTCTTGGGGCACAAGGCTGACTGCAGGCTGACCAGCCTGGGACATCTTGTCACACTAGAGCAAGGAAGCTATCAAGATGATAAGGGTCCCATCACAACCAACTCAAGGGCCAAACTAAGGGGCTCCCACTGGCCAAAGATGGAGGGCAAACTGAATATCAATAAGGACAGTCACAACCAAAGATGAAAATACAGAAATACACCTAAATCCACGAGTTCACAATTACACTCAGAATTAAGTTGATAAAACTCATTAGTCCCCTTTAGGTACCATAAAGAAAAGAGCTTGTCACTCTGAAAATGGGTAAATGAAGAAAGCCTTTCCTACTTGCACCCTCCTCCGCTCGTCTTGTACCTGATGCATGAGGAGGGGACAAGATGCCCCAGCCTCACTCTGCAGCCCTGAGAAGGACTCGAGAAGCTGGGTGATGACCACCATGCCTGCCAAGCACCCGTGGAAAATGGAAAGCCCCACACCACCTAAGAAACAGTCTCACCAGCCGAACCCCACCTAAATTGGACTAACCTTGGGACTGCAAGACGAACTACCAGGAGCAGAGGGAGGGGACGTGCACGCCACCTCATAGGGTGGGAGCCCGGGGGGGGGGGGCACCTGGGGAAGCTGCAAGGACAAACAGCCAGCTTCTTCAAGGAGTAAACCGCCAGGGAACAGAGAGCGAGAAAGGTCTCCGTCCCACCCTCATTTAACTTACTTGAACAACCAGGAAAAAAAAGCATTCAGATACCTGGGGATTTTAAGCGAGGGCCACATGACAGCGTTAAGGCATCTGGGCTGTCAAGCACGTGATGATCTATGCTGAAAAGAGTCCCAACCTTGTAGTGTTTGTATGACTGCAAGAATCTCTTCCAGGAGGCCCCGGGAGGGAACTGGGGCACAGGCAGGGCGGGACTGGCACTGGTGGGTCAGCGCTAAAGCCAGGGGAAGGCCACGGGGTCCTTCAGGGTTCTATCTTCTACTTTTATAAACGTCTGAAATTTTACATAATAAAAAACACAAAGATACCCAATGAAAGGGCTGGATTCAGCCTCAGATGCTCCTGGGTCCCGTCTCCTGGCCCTTTACACATTGTTGGGCTCGCGGTCACAGAAGGTCACACCCTCGAAGCCAATTCAGAGAGGAGCTTCAGAAAACAGAGCACTTGGGAACACTTGGTTCCCCTCACTCCCTGGAGCAGCCGAAAGGGGGCAAAAACCCCGATCAACTCCCTGTGTCTGGGGTGGTCCTTTACTTTAAGGGCAAAGGTATGGGGCTCACTAGCGATGGTGATGCTGGGAAGGCAAGGGTGTTGTTCTCCTAAAATGCTATCCTAGCTGGGATTAGCCAGGTAACTGGAACATTGGCTATGACTGAAACTACAATCATAACGACAGTAAACTTTACGGTAAAAATGACAATGTAATTGGCCTACTTCATACAAAACTAAACAAACCAAGCCACTAAACGGGGGTGCCCTGGGAATCGTGCCCAGTCAGCCCCGGGCTGCGGGGCTTCCTCGGTGGAGCAGGGCTGTCTCCGGGACTGCATGGAGTGCAAACCTCAAGCCAGGGGCCGCTCACGGTCAGACTCACGGCTGCCCCATGTCGCCTCCTGAGGTGCCCCGCGGGACGGGGCCCTGCTCACTCTGGAGCAATCCTCTCCAGCGTAGCGGGGGCGGGGGACAGCTGGCATCCCGGTTTAATTAAGTTCTTCTTACAAGAAATCTTTTCAAAGAGCCATGTCCTAAAATGATTTTGTGACAGGGAAGAAAAGACCGGCGGCTCTGCCTGAAACAGTAAACATTCCCATAACTGTAAATGAGTCCCGCTGGCCACAGGATTACACATAGGAAACCAGCAAAGAGCAGAAAGAGCCGTAATTACCCCTGCGCCCATCTCCTGCGTGGCTAACAGCGGTTTCAGGAGGGGAAGCGAGGGGGCGGAGGGACCCGGCCGGAAGCCACCCCAGGCCCGCAGCCCAGACCACCGGGGCGAGCAGCGGGCTGGCCTTCTGAGGCTGTCCCTGGCCAGTGTCCCTCACGCTGGACGCCAAGCTGCCGGCAAAGCCTTGCTCACTGCTGCTTTCTTCACATGTGGTTTGATTGACGCAAATCAAGAGGCAAGCAGATGATTCATAATCGTCCCAGCACAGGGCTCACACAGAAATGGCAGGAGCTCAAGACTGCTGAGTCACCAAGAACCATCCGTGAGTTCCAGGAGGCCTTGCCGGTTTGAACTTTCACGTATACGCACACAGACGGGCTCCTAAAACCGTGATGGTGGGAGCAGTGTTATCGTGCAGAGAAAGAAACCCCCAGACCAGACCCTAAGCCTGCAACAGACAACACAGCCGGGCCGGCGGGAGCGAGGCATGTGGCGGTGGCAGCCCTGTGCCCACGCGGTCGGTGCGTGTGCCACTCCTGTGCTGGGGTGCGCCGGGGCGCACTGGGGCATGGGCGCTGGTGCCCGGGTGCCAAGCTCAGCCCCGGGCTCCCTGGTCCCACTTCCTGGTCCCTCGGGTGCCACACATACCTAGGAGGGTGAGGAGGTGACACGGAAATCAGGACCCCTGCCTTCCGGGAGTTCACAGGGAGGTGAGAAGCTGGGGGGCAAATCCCTCCACAAGCCAAGTGCTAGCCCAAGAGGCTGTGTCAGGGGACAAGGAGGATGCAGACCCCATCGGCACCACCACCCACTGCAGGTGGGAAAGAGTCATGGAGGAGGTGAGGCCGTGAACGCTGAGCAGCGATGGACGAGGCAGCAGGTGGAACCCGTGTGCGAGGTGCAGCCGGCTCAGAGTGCACACAGTGCAGGGGTGGGCAGCCCCGTAGAGCGCGGGAGCAGGAGGTGAGGCTGGGGGAGCACGTGGAGTCACCGGAGGCCCTCGGCACACTCCCCCAGAGGTGGGAAGAGCCGTGGAGCCTACCTGACTTCCGACACCACAACATCAGGCTGGTGACAACACAGACAGCACCAGAGACGCAGACCAACCAGCAGCGTCTACACGGGTCCACAGAAGACAGGGTGAGGCCTGACCCACAGCACCAGAGCAGCCCAGAGGAGGAAGAGATGCTGTAAAAATACTGATTGGAGGGAGCACCAAATCAGTCACACAGACAATGGAGGGGTTCCTTCTCCACCCTGCTTCCAGCCCCTCTTCCCTTCCTCCCTGGGGCAGGGCTGTCAGATCACGGCTCTGCCCGCCCAGACCCTGGTCCTGTGGGCAGCTGGCGGTGTGGGAAGGGTTGCCCAAGAGTTCTGCGTGTCCGAACTTCACTGCCATCACAGAGGCCCCAAGGGATCCCCCCACCGCGAGGGAAATGCCCGCACGTGGCCATGAGTGCCTTCCCCAAAATTGATTCATTAGCGATGGAGAGATGAGGCTTCCCAGCTGAGGGTGAGGCTCTGAGCAGCCAAACTGCCCGCTCCCTGGCCATGGCCCAGCTGCAGAAGTGAGCCAAGGACGAGAGCCAGGGCAGGATGGAGGGCAGGCCTGGGGCCCGGCGACAGTCCTCCGTGGTGACGCCGTGACTGAGTGCTCAGACCCGAGGGCCATATTCACTGCGCCTTCCTTTACCAACTCACAGAACCCCAACCCTGACCAAACGCCCAAACACACCTGTGTTTGGGATGCACGCACGCCCCTCCGGCACCCGGGGAACACCGTTCAAGAGCCCACTCCACGGCAGGCACCTCCCCGTGCTCCTGGCCGCCCCTGGGGCCTCGTGTGCGTCTGCAGGTGGCACGGGGACTGCGCACCTGCAGGCATTCTTCACAACCTTTCTTATTCACCGTCCGGCAGGAGCTCGCTGCACCTGACCTCGGGTGTCCAGGGCCACCCCTTGCCAGGCACGACAGGGGCTGCACATTTGCTGCAGGACGCATCACGGGACAAAATCACCTAGAACGCCCTCCTCCTGCTTAGGAAAGCCACCTGTAGGCGGCTGAGGGCCTAACTCCAGCCTCCCCAGGGAACAGGGAATGCGGGGCCAAGGCCAGGAGGGAAGGTGGGCAGAGGCGAAGGGCCTTCAGTCCGAGCCCAAAGCACAGGCCCGAGGGGACACACGAGGACACCCTGCAGGAGGCGTGGCAGACTGGGCAGAAGAGAGCACACAGAAGGTCTCTGCCACAGTGCCACCACAGCACGGCCACGACCCTCTCTGACCCCGTCCCATGGCCCAGGGACACCACTGCCCTCCACAGCCGGGACCTGCATATTTGGAGGGCTGCTTGGGCCCCGCAGGACCGAGCCCGGTCACACTGCAGGCACTGCCGGAAGCATGGAGGCAGGCGCAAGCGGTTTGCAGAGCACGGCGGGCACGAGGCCGGCCCACGCCCAGACCCGGGCCTGACGGTGCCAGCACCGAGAGGCCTTCCCCCGCCCCTGCCAGCGATGGCTGTGCAGACAGAACGCACGCGGTCTTCCACGGCAGGTCCATCCTGCGGTCAGGACGGTTCCCGGGAGCCGCTGGCCTGCGTGCCTCTGCTAGCACTCGGGTTCTCAGGGCTGCAGGAGGCTAAATAAGTACGAGAACTCTTCTCCCACCGGCCGACCTCCCACGCGGCACCACCGGCCAAGGCCACCTGGAGGCTGGGGTTTCTGAGAAATAAGCACGCGTTCACCACCAGCTCAGACCGTTAAAGTTTCAAAGCCCTCCACAAGAGATGGAAAAGAGAGAGAGAAAACACATCAGCGCGAGAGTGTCAAGCCAAGGTGGGTCAGGAAGGGCATACCCCAGTTCAAGTCTGAGGGGGCCCCTCCACCGGGGGTCTTCAGAGAAGAGGGGCCTCTGCCAACCAGGACCTTCTACAAGGCTATCCGACATACTACTCTGGTTTCAAAAATACTTGACAATCTAATTTGCAAAGAAAAGGAAAATTCTTTAAGTCTGGAGACATCTTTTACTGTGTATTGGTCAAAGTAACTTGCCGAAAGTTTTTGTTTGCTTTAACTTATCTTCTAGGAAGGTTCTAGAGCTTCCCTCAAAAGTCACCTCCTGGCCCAGAAACACAGATGCAGCATGCTTCCTCTTGAACAGTGAAGACTAGGACCCAGGGTGAAAGCTGAGGAGGGGGCCAAAGCAGGTGCAGCCACCAGCCCCCGGGGCAGGGAAAGCTGTCGGGCGACCTCGTCACGGCGTGACCCACATGCACGCGTACCCTCCTCCGGGCCTCAGGATGCCAGCCTCAGAGCACCTTCAACTCGAACTTAATAACAGCTTTTACTTGCAAAAGGAAAGCCATGATCGGCAGTCCCCCGGTGAGGCTTGCCTCTAGACGGGCAGGCCTGAGCGCCAGGCCCGCAGAAGAGACTCCCCTCCACGAGCTGAAAACCGCGACTGAACAGATGAATTATTCAGTGACTCAACGAGTGGCTACAAGCTAATCCGCAGTCCCCTAAGTCTCAGGACACGTGCTGAGCTGGCTATACACCCATCTTACTGATGAGAACAGCCAAGGCTCTGGGAGACCAAGTGACGTTCCATCACTTAGCATCTAAGCCACAAAGCCAGGGTTCTGACCCAGCCTTGCTGACTCTGCTCAGGCGTCTTCACTGTCCCCGCAGAAACTGGAGTCCTCTCTCCACGGTCCAGCGCAGAGGGGGAGGCCTGCCTGGAGGGATGTGGTGTGACACAGACAACAGGAGGCACGAGCTAGAAAACAAAAGCAATCAGCAGCAGCAGCAAAGCAGCACACTGCCGGCCAACACCCACCGCGCCCGACACAGACAAAGGTCTCCTGTGAATGGGTCACAAGAGCACCCAGGATCAGCCCTGCCAGCAGGGCTACAGGAGACATCGAAGAAGGCAGTCAGTGGACCGTGTTCCTATACCCTCAGCAGGAGAGACAGGGAGGGCCTCGAGCCAGGCTGCATAATTACCTAGAGGTAGTCATTCTGGGAAAACAACAAATGCCAGGCCCTGGCAGGCTTTCTCCAGGCTTTCTGCAGGACCACTGACAAATGTTGTCAGAAAAAGCCGTGAATGCCACACTTCTGAGGTCCTCCCCCTGACCCCCACGTTCCAGAATCAATAAGCAGGGTCCACGGAAAATGTGCACCCCCCTCTCAGGCTGTTCGTGCCGTGAACCTGTAGGAAGAAGACCCTGAGATCGCACTCTCCAGGGGCACAGGTCTCCGAGAACGCTGGGGTTGCAGGCCTGTCAGCGGAGGAACGGGGCACGTGTTGACGAAAGTTCCTCGTATCACCTGAGACGCACGCTGGCTCTGTTTTGTCAACCATGGAAAACATGTTGGCCAAAAAAACAAACACACACACCATCTGGAAATTTACATTTTACATGCTCTCATTTGTCATTATGCCAACAACCCACGAGACAAGGACAAAAGTGACATGCCAGTGTGCCTTGTACTCCTGCAAGGCTCACCCAAAGAAAGCCAGCCACGGACCCTCAAACACTCGTGTCCCCAGCCTCCTTGTGCTGAACTCCAAGAAGGCGGACGGCTACGGAGCTGCTTCAGGGAGTCGGCGGCCCCTGTGTCAGGCATTGTTGGTAAGCGTGACGGATGGAGCCCAGTGGTCCCTCCCAGGAGCAAAGCCAGGGCACGGGACACACGACATAAACGCCCTCCACTGGCTCCAAACGCGGAGGCCTCAAAGAAACCTGGAAAGGGTGGAGAAGGAAACCGACCCCCGTGGGAGTGCCCATGCAGACCTCTTGCTGAGGGACACGGGGGGTACTTCTGTCCTGCCCCAGAAAACGTCGGTGTCACTGTTCCCCCGTGTCCACTGTTCACAGCTGACTACAAGTCTTCTCACTGTTGTCCCTATGCAGGGGGCAGGCCATTTTAAAAACAAACAGTGCACTCCTTCTAGAACTCCCTCACCCCCCAAAGTCGTCCCCGCAGGCCGGAGCTGAGGACACGGAGTGAGTTGGGCCGCCCACACCCCACAGCTCTCGAGAAGTCTGCGCTAGTCAGGAACCTAGTCAGGAACCGCAGGAAGCGGCCGACAGAGGAGGGCGCGGGAGTGCAGCTGGAACGGCTTCCCCGGGGAGCTGAGATTCAAGCTAACCCCTGAACCCGGTGGGCACCGATGAGTCCCTAAAATCAGGAAGGGAGAGACTGCAGGCAGAGGGAGAGGCCAGGAGAGCAGGGGTCCCAGAACAGCAGGGGCGGTCTGCACACAGGCTGCATCTGGAGCTGTCGGGGGCCGCCTCGAGGCGCCGGCAGCCACCCCTGGCCAGGGCAACGAGGCACCTGCGCACATGTGGCACTGGTACAGCAAAGACAGTAAAGACCCCAGACGATCAGGTGTGGCATCAGGGAGCAATGCAGGCGAATGACCAGGAGGTGGTGAGCCCTAAGCCCTCAGGACCTCTGTTTTCAGTCCGCGTTAGCTGACCATAAGTTCACGTCGTTTCATGTCATAACGGCCGCGCTGGGCGATGAGCTGGTAGGAGCAGTGGCCACCAACCTGCCCACCCGAGAAACCCGGAGTCCTGGAGGAGGAGTCCTCAGAAGGGGTGACTGACCGCATGTCCAGGTCAGTGAAGGAGAAAATCGGAAGCTGCTCCTGGACTTCCAGGCCGAGCACCTGGACTGGAGGGCGGGCTGCGGGGACAGGGAAAAGCTGCGTGTCGCAGCTGTGGGAGACGGAGTGGTCTCTGGGCATGGAGGTGGACGGTGGCCCCACAGGGCCGCAACCGCAGCAGAAGAGGCCAACTCTGGGGCACACGTGGCAGGGTCCCCCGGCCAGCCGTGGTTCGAGCAGCTGCATACCAGCGCTTCTATGAAACGGTGTAAAATGTCCACTTGCTGCACACGGTTCTCCAGGTCCACGCTCCCCTCCGTCATCAGCCACTGACACACTGAGAACCACTGCAAAGACCCCAGACTGGGCTGCTGCAGTCAGGGAAGTGGGGCCCTGACTGGGACTTCTGGGGGCTGACAGCAGATAGGAGACGAGGACACAGATGTCAGCCTGGGCTGCATTCTCCATGGATGTGGCCTGAGTGTCCCTGCTTGTCTGCAGCAGAGGCCCCCTCCAGGCCTGAGTGGGAGGAGGAGCTGGGGCGAGGGGCAGGGGGTACAGCAGGGCGGCGGGGGGGCCGGTACGAGGGTGTAGCCTCACGGAGATGCTGTTCGGCCCAATCAAGCGGACCCGGCAAGAAGCCTTAGCTGAGCATCTCGGGACTGTCTCCCTGCGGGGAGAGAGGGCGGGTATTCCTCCACTGGTTCCCACCCCCCACGGGTCAAGGGTGACCCTGACAGGTAGCTCCCACCTGGGCCAGGTGGCATGCATGACAGCCCATCAGGTGCCCCTGGGCGTCCACAGCAAGAAGCCATGGCAGACGAGGCCACGGTGGTGCCTGTGTGAATCTGGGCAGCACACACCATGGGCGACACCCCGGCAGCACTGGCCCCGCGGCAGCCAGCGTCCTGGTCTGCTCTTTCAAACTGACCGGCACCCTCACTGGACGTTCCGTGTAAGCGCATGTGCCAACACCTGAAGTCATGCCCGAAGTGACAGAGTGAGCAGAGGGGAGACGCAGGGTGGGGGGAGTTGGACCCTGCTGTGCTTTGTAAGGTAAGCAATTAGAGTGTATTCAGAGACCCAGCTTTCTCAGAAAGCAAGCCAGAGACCAGCAAATGAGTGAAAATTCAAGAAAAGTGGGAGGTATTCATGGGGAAAGGAGAGAACGGGATCAAAAGCAGGATGGAAGTCAATCCATCGTGTGTCTAAATTTACCCATCAATGTAACAATCTGCTGAGCAAAACACCCCCACCCTCCCATCCTCACAAGCCACCTGCTGGGCACCGACAAGGCCTGGCTCAAAGTCTGAGTGCAGGAGGGGCAGAGAAGGCGGGGGGCGGCAGGAGTGGGGCTAGACATCCAGAGTCCCCTGGCTTGTGGTGCAAAGTCTGGGGGGAGATCAGGAAGCAAAGGGAATGTCTGTGGCAGCAGCCTGTGCCCTCCTAGGGCAGGAGGGGTCATGGACACAACAGATTTAAGTGGAGGCTGCGTTGGGCAGGTGAGCATAATTGAGGTGAGGTGCAGGGGCGGAGGCCAGAGAGGGTGTCGAGGCCATACCTGGCATCTCAGCTTTGATGGAGAAAAACGAAAAAGGACCCAGGGGTCTGAGTGTGCACAGGCCCCAGGCCGGGCTCATGAGGACACACTCTTTTGAAGACCTGGCAGGAGTTCTCCTGCTGCAGAAAACCCAGATTCTGAATAAACTACAGTTTCTGTGGTGTTGCTAAGCTCACGGACAGGGAAGGGAACCCCAAGAGCCAGAAACAGCTATGAGATAAAAGCTCGAGCAGGAGGCGCACGGGCTGGGTGAGAGGGAGGCCATGGGAGCACCCGAAGGTGCTGGGCTCAGGAGGTGGGGTGCTTGTCAGGCAGTCCCCTGTGGGCCACGGCATTCCCAGCAGGGCACTGACTACAGGCTCCCTGAGAACCCCCCAGAGATGCTGAAGAAAAGCCTCATCCGTCCGGGTCCATTTTCCACGGAGGGAGACCAACTACACTTGGGCTCCGAGCAAAGACAAGCAACCACACAGAGAAATGATGGAAGGCAGCACAGCACCAACGGCCAGGGTCAAACACACACCTGACACAAGTACTGCTGGGAACAGGATATCATGTTACTATTTCCGAAACTTTGAAGGAAAAACTCCCATTAATGTGTTATCCACTTAAGTGCGTTTTTCTGTATGTAGGTTTTGAGTTAATAAAAGGTTTACTAACATACTTTTTAAAATTAAGAAATAAAAAAAGAAAGTAACGAAACTGTCAAAATTAATTATTTTAGAAAAAGAACAAAACAGACTCTCAAAACTAACAATTTAAATGAATTGATGAATGATGAGTTTAAAATCATTTAAATGATGAGTTTTTTAAAAATCTCAATGGGTGGTTTAAGCAATGGAAACCATGAAACCCAACAAGAAAATTAAGTGAATTAGAAGACAGTTACGAAGAAAACAGTTGAAAAGAAGGAGGCAAAATTGCGAGCGAGAGCACAGGAATAGCTGAGGCACGGGAAGGGGGGAGGCGGGGGGCAGCACTCTGTGTCCCGGATGGGTGAGGGGGTGGGGAGAGGTGGGGGCAAGACAGCAGAGCTATGTCTGAGGGGTGCCAGCCCAGGATTTCTAGAACTGGTCAGAGACACCACGCACAGGCACAGAAGGGAACCTACATCAAGAGAATGAAAAAGAGTGTCCACATCACAGACCCACGGTCACGCAACTGTGACACGGGATGTAAGGGTGCCACCAGCTGCCAGTCAGAAAAGGCAGAGGAGGAAGGAGCAGCCAGAGGAAGGGTCGCCTGCCTGTACAGAAGGGAAAAAAGAAGCATCATCTTCAGATCCTGTAAGATAATCCTTCAAGGATGAGGGCAAGTCAAACATTTCCAGTTATCCCAAAACAGGCCTGCTCACTGCGAGCTGCTGGGGCTCCTCCTGAGGGCTGTGCGCAGGGAAGGGACACAGCAGCCTGGAGGAGACCAGGGACGCGGGAGGACACAGAGGTCATGGACCTGGGGCACGGAACTGAGACGGGTGGGGACTGGGGGCTCTGGGGCCAAGCGTCGTAGAGGAGGGCTGGATGGAGCCAACGTCTTACGCTGGGATGGTGTGTTTGTTAAAAGCAGGAGCCGGCACCAGTACCCAACCATCAGCTGAAGCCTGCGCGTCACTCGCACTTCCTTGGTGTTTCCCTAATGCCCGTTCTGCCCCAGATCCTATGTGAGGCCCACAGGACATTTCGCCGTCATGTCTCCTTCAGCTCATTTGGCTGGGCCTGTTCCTGGGGCTTGCCTTATTTTTGATGACCTGGACAGCTCTGAAGAGTACAGGCCAGGTATTTCGTCCAATGTCCCTTAATCGGGACTTGTGGGATGTTTCTGTCCTGATTACACTGGAAGTTTGTGTTTTCAGAAGGAAGACCACAGAGACGAGCACTGTTCTCCTTATATTGTACCAAAGGGGTCCGCTATCAATGTGACATTCAAAAAACAGAATGAAAAGAACAATGCTGGGTGTCGAACCCTAGAATGCACCTCAGGCTGCACCTGAGGGAAATGTCTAGTTTATACCAGGAGGAGGCAGGCTGAGGGCTGAAGAGCTGCCCACCGGGCCTCCGAGGGGAAAGGACAGCCCACAACCCCTTCACACACAGAAGGAGCCAGGAGCAGACGTGTAGAACCTGGACAGCACACGAACACCAACAAAGTCAAGGGCCGAGCCTCAATAATTCAGTGAAATGAAGACTGACCAAAAACAAGGATGGATAATGGCGGACAATAAAAAGGACCATGAACAAGTCAGTGGCTATAAAAATGAAAATTCAGATGAAACAGGCCAATTCCTAAAAATGACCTTAAATTCATACTGCAAGAATTAGAAACTCAGACTTTTTGGTAACTATTAGACACTACCCAGTAGTTAAAAATCAACCCACCAAGAAAAGAAAAAACCCCAAATAGTCTAAGAATAATTCCAAACTTCCAAGACTATTCTAATCTTATGCAAACTCTTCCAGAGGATAAAACAATTTGACACTAAAAAGGAGAATTACGAGCCAAAGCAGCTTAAGAAAAGACAGAACAATGTTCGAGTGCTGCCAAGCCTCAGCCGGTCCGACGGAAAACATGGCCACTTACCGCCAGCGAGGTGCGTCTACTGCAAAAACACGCAGGGACAATCCAACACTTGAAGAAATTACAAAGAAACCATGTGATCCTCTCATGGGAGCAGTGAAAGCCCCCAGCTCCTGAAACACACGCATCCGTGAACTTCCCTGCAGGGGAACCTACACAGACCTCGGGCAACCACCCCTAGGAAACGGGGACAGGACAGAGGCCTTCCCTTTAATGTCAAGGACGACGGAAGGAAGCCCGGTTTCCCACTCCTGCTCCAAGCTGAACGGGGGTCCTCAGCTAGCACAGTGTGACAAGCAAAATAAACAAAGTAATTAGAAAGCAAGGCTGTCATCCTTACAGTTAATGGTCTTTGTCTTAGAAACCTGGAAGATCTACAGAAAAAACTTTTCAGAAATGGTAAGATTTTAGGAAAGTGATTGGATGTAAAAATCAACTGCATTTTTATATGCTAGCAATAGAAAACTTAATAAAAAAAAAAAGATATTGTCTGCAACAGGGGAAAGAACCCTAGAATCTACCAAAGAATAAATTGAATGTAATACATGCAAGGGCTGCATTGAAAAAAATTATACGAATCTGTTGGAAGACACTAAAGAAGCACTAATCCGTGGAAGACAAGCACGCGAAGGACCGGAAGACCCAGCACTGTACAGATGCCAATTCTCTCCAAATTCACCCATATATTCAATGCAACTCCACTCAAATTCCCACTTAGGTTTTTTTTTTTTTTTTTTAAGATTTGAGAGAGAGAGCACGTGCGTGCATGGGGAAGGGGGAGGGGCAAAGAGAGAGAGAGAACACCCCACGAAGTGCAGAGCCCCACATGGGGCTCCATCTCACGACCCTGAGATCAGGACCTGAGCCAAACCAAGAGTTGGACACTCCACCGACTGCACCCCCCAGGCGCCCCCACCTTGGTTTGTCACAGGAGCCTGTCCAGTGCACTCACATCTCTGGAGAAGTCATGCGCAGAGAGCCCCGGGGACCCTTGCGGGAGGAGCGGGACGGAGCAGGCAGGTGGGGGCAGAGGAAGCCCGTGCCTCCATCCTGCTCCCGTACTGCTGGGCCGGCACGGGGGACGGGAACAGAACAAACCTCACCTCCGCTCCGGCCGGGTGGCCATCCTGGGAAAGGGGGTCACGTTTCATACTCATGTTGTCGAAATGGGAAAAGAAAATGAATCCCTACTTTGCACCACACACAAAAATCAGACTTGAACATGACACAAAACTTGTGAGACGGAGGAGGAAAAACACAGGTGACCTTCATGATCCGCAGGCCTCAAAGGTTTCTGCTGCCGCTTTGTTTTCAATAAGCACCAACCACAAAAGGAAAGGTCTGCTCCTGGCTCAGGCAAGTTGTCATTTACGAGGAACAACTTCTGCAGGTCAACCTTTCTTTGTGTTAAAATATGCATGTTTGTGTGTTTCCCAACAAGGAAGCAAAAGCAAATGTTTTAAGTAACAGGTTTTTCCTCCTTTCCTCACAAAGCCTTCACTGAATCCCAACCGCGTGTGTGCCCGGCACTGTGCCATCAAAAATGGAAAGAGGACTCTTAAAGCCTAGGAGAAGCAGGAGCCCGCCTCCGGAAACTCAGCTCCCCTACCCTGCGAGGGGTGCACCGACCTACAGTAACTCCTGCTGCAGTCACAACCCATCCTCTGGCGGTCACCACCACGGCCGCTTTTTAAAAAGCCTCATAATCTTTGCTCACCACTTCAGCTTTAAGCAAAGCAAAAGAGAGAACAAAATGAATGAGGCTCTGTCAGCTACAGAAAATATGTGTCACTTCCTAGTCAGAGCACCCAGACAGAACGGAGCTTTCAAGAGTTAATACACATTTGGATCCCCAAAACTGGCTTTATCAACAGAAAGTCTCTTAATTTAAAATCCCAAAACTAATCAATAATTTTTACTACATTTAATTCATTATTTCTTTTCCAAATATGAGCTAACATTTGCCGTATTATGAGACCTTACTCCGTCTTCCGAGTTCATTCCCCAACTTCTGAGTTAATTCATCCTCCATTTCGATGTCCAACTATGGGGACGCCCAGCCACGGCAATGCGCACACGGAGCCCCCACCACGCGGACGCCCAGCCGCCACGCGGATGCCCAGCCGCGGCGATGAGGACACAGAGCCCCCACCACGCGGACGCCAAGCCACGGCGATGAGGACACAGAGCCCCCACCACGCGGCCGCCCAGCCACCACGCGGATGCCCAGCCGCGGCGATGAGGACACAGAGCCCCCACCACACGGACGCCCAGCCGCCACGCGGACGCCCAGCCGCGGCAATGAGGACACAGAGCCCCCACCACGCGGACGCCCAGCCACCACGCGGATGCCCAGCCGCGGCGATGAGGACACAGAGCCCCCACCACGCGGACGCCCAGCCGGGCGATGCGGACACACAGCAGCAATGAGCAGCCCATTTCACATTGCTGAAGGACACTTCTGTATTTGTGAAAGGCAGATAGGTGGTAAAATCGACAACCTTGGGAGCCTTCAATGTCACTGAGAGGGAGTTTGGAGGGACAGACGATCTGGAGAATCTATCTTAAGAGTAAGAGACAGAGCAAGCTGCAGCAACAGAGGGCTGCCTGCCTACACACACCCCACAACCCCCCCCCACAGCACACACACCACCTTCATCAGCCACACACCACACACACACCACACACACACACATCACACACGTATCATACATGTATCACACATGATGCACATATCACACACATACATCACATAACATATACCACACACACATCACATGTGTATCACACACATATATCACGTACACACACACCACACACACACACACATCACACGTGTATCACACATATATCACGTACACACACACCACACACACATCACATCACACGTGTATCACACATATATCACGTACACACACACCACACACACACATCACACATCACACATGTATCACACATATATCACGTACACACACACCACACACACACCACACACACACATCACATACGCATACACCACACACACACACATCACACATGTATCACACACATATATCACGTACACACACCACACATCACACATCACACGTGTATCACACACATGTCACGTACACACACACCACACACACAGAACACATACGCATACACCACAGACACACACACACACACCACACACAACATTACATCCTGTTGCCACACTGTCTACACAGCCACTGGGGAGAAAAGGAGGGGTTTACATCATTCATTCAGCAGTTACTCATCGCCTGGGGAGGACAGGGATTGAGATTTTTACTTTACAAGTGTTACCCAGTCATGACTGACAAAGCAAGTGAGCCAGGGAACAAGAAAACTGACCAAAAGAGGAAAAAAGCAGCTCAGAGGGTCCCCCGCCTACACCTGGCGGTGTGGGCAGAGCACAGGGGCGGCCCACAGTTCACCTGGGCGCTTCCAAGTGGGAAACCCCGCACAGAACCATCACTAGGGCCAACAGGATTTTTACTGTGAAGGCTTGAGAGGGACAGGCGGCAACGGAAGGACCCTAAACCGTGGCAAGGAGGGCTGTGAGGTCAAGGCCACTGGCCTGCCAGAGCTGGCGCCAGCCCCCAGAGCCAAGTGCGAGACTGTGGCCGGCCATGACAGCTGTGACACCAACCGCGCACGCTGAAAATAGCCGGGTGTCTGTGTGCATCGCCTGTGTGCAGAAAGAGCCTCTCAGACCTCAGGGAGGGACATCCTGGGGTGGGGGTGGGGGTCTGGGGGGCACAAAGCCAACGTGGGGACCTCACGAGAATGTCACCTAGAGACTGTGGAGCAAGAGGACGCCTCGGAAATAGGCTCCTTTCTGGAACTCTGACTCGAAGGGGTGCCGATGAGTAGGAAGCCCCGGTAGGGCCCGGAGCCAGCCTGCTGCTGAGGCCTCACAATGAAAACAGCTCTAAAGGACAACCTACAATTAACACGGGGACAATTATCTTCCTAATTTAGGTTAATTTCTACTTCACAGCGCGGGCTGGCAGGTGGGGGGTGCAGCACTGGAAATGTCTATGTGGGTGCTTTTTAGTTGCTCTTCTAAGTCCACATATTTTAAATATCGTAGAGAAGATTTAAAACGTCCACCAGCACCTTCTAGAAAAAAGGCCTAAGCTCCAGAGGGCCTGGTACAGCTGAACTCAGGCTGGCAGGGGCTCCTGGAAGTGGCTGGCTGCCCTGTCCTTTGTCTGCAGCCTCCCTGAGGGTCCCTGGGCTGGAGGGCAGGAGGGGTGCACTGGGGTGGTGGCTGGGGCCCTGGACGTGGGGTGCTGGGCAGTGCCCTTGGAGGCAGAGCCCTGGCGTCCAGGAGCCCGGGCAGCGGCAGCCTTCCCAGGAACACCTGCCATGCCACCCCTCCGCCTCCATACACACAGTCCCAGGGAGGCCCAGAGGCCCCCCCAGGCCTGGCCTCGAAGTAAACAAAGTGCTCTGGCTGCTCTTAGGCGGTGAGAACACAAACCCTTTCAGCATTTGTTGTTTGTTCGAGGCGTGACGCAAAGACCTTTGAGAGAGCTGCGAGGAGAATGGCAGCAGAGGGTAAACACCATCGGGGCAGAGCGCCGGGCCAAGGAATCCGCGGGGCCACCGGGGACCGAGCCGCCCCAGCAAGAAACCAGAGCAGCCTTGGTGCTTGGCAGGGTCAGAAAAACACAGACCTCTCCCCTTTTACTTAAGATGCGTTATCTTCAGCTCTAGCAGAGCCCGTGACAGTCCGCCACCCGAACATTCAAGCCAAAATAACGGGTCAGGTCAAATAATGCGTGCAGTTCAGGAACATCCCACAATTGGAAGTACCGCGAAGAGTGGGGTGGATAACGTTCTTTCTTTTTTTCTTTCTTTGGAATAAGGGTGGGACGGAGGCAAACTCTTGGGAGCCCAGGAGATGGTTTAATGGGGATTTTTGAGTGGACAGTCCCCTTTAAAGCCAGCCCATTAGCACTCAAAGCAAAGCACTGTTTAGGAAAGAAAACAACATTTTCACCTTCAGTTACCATCCAAACAATAAATAGGAAACTCTACCAGATACAGTGTTAATTTTTTTAACCAAAAAAAAAAAAACCAAAAACAAACAAACAAAAAAAACAAAAAACAAAAACGGGCACATCCCTCTAGAAATGAAACAGAACTGCCCAGCTGGACTACAGGTTGGGGTGTGGGGCCAGCAGCAGCACCCTGGTGACCCAGGGTCACCTGCTTCCTGGGAAACACTGGCCCCAGGGCCACCACCAGTTGGCACTGGAAAAGGCTCAGTCAACCCTCAGTAATGCTCTTCCTACAGAGTGTCCTTGAGGGGACCAGCAGCTCCATAGGCTACAGGCTCCCCGAAACAACAGATTGGAAAAGCCAATTTTAGAATGAGCTCCCACGGATCCTAGCCCTCAGGGCCTGCCTTCCCCCACCTAGCTTTTTGGGGGAATTTGTAAACATCTCGCAAGATCCTGGGGTTCTAGAAAACCCCATTTCAGTAGTGCCGCACAGCACTTTCCCAGTGGATGCGAACCCCTGAGGGCAGCTCCCGGGGGGGAGGCAAGGTCCTCAACCTCCAAGCCCTAGCAGAAAAGTGGGGCTGGCTGGGGCCTCAGACGCAAGGGTCTCTGGGCAAGTCACTAAAGCAGTGCGGCCAGACCCTCTGTGGTCAAAGGGGGTTAGACTGACGGGCAGGGTGAGACCTGATAAGAGCAGAGGCCAGGGACAAGCAGGCAGAGGGGCTGTGGGTCAAGAGACAAGCCCACAGAGGAGCCTGGGGCCACCACTGCGTTCCTCCTCCTGCACCGGCCCAGCTGTGCGCAGGGCGCCACTGACACGCCCTCACTGCTGTCCTCCTCCTGCCCCCTTCAGGTCCATCCACACCCTGCACTGAACACCAAGCCGCCCGGCCTGGACACACACTTCAGGTGGTCCCAGCACGTCTAATGGACGGCCTCAACACCCCGAAGGCAGAGACTGGCTCCATCCTTCCTCAGAAGACAACAAGGACCTGCTACGGGCCCCGGCACGCTAAAAGCAACAGGAGGGCTTGACATCACCCACTCGCAGTAAGAAAAAGAAAATAAATTTACCAGAAGACATTTCTAGGAAGAACAGGGCCACTCGAATCATGCCCCTTTCTCCCCTCCAGCCCTACCCTCTAACTCTTGCAAGGCAGGGGGCCGTCTAGGCCCCTGCATGTGCTCCATCACCCCGGGACTCAGACGGGGACCACATCACCCACACATGTGCCCTGAGAGAAGGTGAGGGGCCGCGAGGGTAGGTGAGTTACAGGGGGGCCTGTTCTTGCTCCCAGGGACACAGGGTAGCCCCTCGACAGACCTACATCTTAGAAAGATTCTCTGGAAGCCATGGGACAGGCTGATGGGATATCCCGAGTGCACTCACATTCTCTAAGAGAGATGGCAGTGGCTACGGGGACAGGAAGCAGCAGGAGAGGTAAAACAGATTTTTAGGAGAAGGAAGAAATGCATGCAACACTGAGGGTGAAGGAAAAGAGGAGTCCTGGCTGGCCTGGGGTTCTGGGTGCGTGAGGCCGTCCTCTCCTGCAGGCAGCAGGGACACAGAGCAGTGTGCAGGCACCCCGAAGTCCGTTGTGGACAAGGCTCAGGCATGAGAGCAGGGCTAGACACAGACGAGGGAGCACAGGACAAGCCTGCCCGGGAGCATGGGGCGGGGGGAGAGGCCAGGGTGACTTCGGAGACTTCCAAGGCTGCCAGTCTGCCTTCAGGCCCTCGGTGTCTCCCTCAGGGACACTGTGAGCACTGGGTGGTCAATACTGGGCAAAGAGCCAGAAAAGCTAGGCTCCTGTTCTTCCTCAACAGGTGGGCATAACCAACAATGAGCCTCAAAGACTCTGCCTGTCCCACGGGGGGAGCGGTCAGGTCACCTGTGGGATGACATCCGTCCAATCCAACTTTCACGGCCACCGGCCGTCCACAAAGAGTTTTCTTACAACACAGAAGGATGGCTAGAATAAAATGGTAAGTGTAAACTGCAAAACAGCAAAATCTCATATTCATCAAGAACCCAGTTACGGAGAAAGCAACAAGACACAAAAGAACACCAGAAATGGGACGGGACAGAAACACACGCGTGTGGTCACAGCAATGACCTACGGTGACGGGATTAGAAGAGGATCAGGAGGGATTTTTCCCCATCTTCAAATATGTTTATTCTTTTAAAACTTCCCTAAAACAAACAGTTCCTACTTCCCTGATTAAAAAGGAAAAAGCAAAGCATCACTGTTTGTTCAAAGAGAACGCACCTGTCACTTTGTGTCCATGCTTGTACCTCCCTAAATCTCTTGCTTTGTGTCTAGTTTACTGCTCCCACCGAACTTCACTTTATTTCTTAAAGAAAACGTCCTCACCAAAACCGAGAGACCAACAAAGTCACTGCCAACGATCTTCTGCACGCACGTAGCCGAGAAGTGGCAGCTGCCTCTTCCCCGGCCGCCTCCTTGCTAAACCCAGGAGGAGCCTCTGGGAAGCGACAAGCCAATGACTTAGGGCATCCTGCCTCTATGCTTCCCAGCTCGGGGCAAACTCACGCCTGGCTGGCAGTGGCTCCTGACAAGGCCCCCACCCCCCGACCTGGCCCTTACGTCAGGAATTGGAGCTCACAGGCAGTGAGCTCTCCTAGGAACTGACCTCATCTTCACAGGGAGAGAACTGGGGATGCCAGCAGCCTCCATGTCCCCGTTCTGCAAGTGAGGACACTGAGGCACAGGGGCTCCCGTACGGCTCAAGGTCCCTGGGCAGGAAAGGCCAGCACCCGGGCAGGACCGTAAGCAGCCAGACACCAGCAGCTGTCCTGGAGCGCTCTGCCCGCACAGCCAGAAAGGAAGCGTGTGCAGGGCGCACCCCCACAGGCACCCACGTCACACTCCGCGCACGTGCACGCGTACCGGATGGACCCAGCCGTGTACGTGCCTCGCAGACACATGTTGCTGCCATCTCCCAGAGGGGCCTCATTACCATCTGGGACAGGGGCCCTGCCCAGCAGGGGTGCAGGGCAGGTCACAGCCCCACCCTGGAGAGCCACTGCCCAACCTGATGTTTTCCCTTCTTTCAGGGGGTATTGTCTCTCTTTCTTAAACGTAGGCGACCAGCTGAGAGCTGACACTTAGATTCCAAAGGTCGAGACATTTCCCGCAGCCTCAGAAGCCAGTTAGCTTCCTGGGATCAGGGTCACAACACTGGCTGGCATTTAAAAGAAGCCTCAGGAGTTTTGTGGCAGGACTTAACATTTCTCTGATCATTTCTGGCCCTTCTTCCATGAACACAGTCATTAAATAACAAATCTCCGAGGTAATTCCCAGTGCGCCTTGGGCTTTCCTGGGGTCCAGATGGGGGCGAGGGTGGAGCACAGGACTCCCAGTTTGTCTACCTGAGCCCAGCTCTTCCAGCAGATAAACTTAGAGACGCTCACTGCTCCCCAGGCCTGTCTCAATCAGAGGCTCTTGGAACTATCTGCCCTCATCTCCCTTGGCATTCAATACTTGATTATTCTTCCAAAGAAACGCAACAGTGATCTAGATGGCTTCCAAAAGATGTTCCCTGGAGCACAGGAAAAATAACAACACTTTCATTTCTGTGTATTTTTATACTTAAAGAATTGTCTTTATGATACTTAATGTAAAGACTAGTCTGCCCAACCCCCCACGTCCTGTCCCTGTCAGGGACACAGGGAGGTCCCCTGGAAGCCAGGACGGGGGCATGATGCATCCGTCTGGGCCTGGGTCCCCTCTCCACCTTGGGGGCCTGACCAAGAGGCTCTGCGTCAGCTCTGCTGGAAACAAGGTGCAGGATGAATGACCCGAGGTGCACCTGCACCCTCAAAATTCCTAAGAGCGGTAGGTGACAACCCAAACCTCCAAAAATGGGGTGAGGGGCACTGCAGCTCCACGAACACTCAGAGCATGCGACCCCGCGGTCCTGCCGTCCCAAGAGCGCTGTGCTCCGTATGGTGCCGCTGACCCGCTGAAAGCCACAGCGCTACCCGGTTCATGGGTGCTCAGGTGACCCAGAGCTCGGGGCCAGCCCTGAAGGACTCCACGCTGTCTGCTCTCCTTCGTGATGTCAGGTTTTCCTCAGGAGAGGGCAGCCCCTCTGCCCCTGCTTCCATCTGCTGTTCCTGGCCGGGCCCCGGGCTGCACAGCACACCTGCCCCAAAAGTTGAGGCAGCTGCCACGGCCACCCTGCCCAGAGGGGGCCCCACACCGCCCGGGGGAGCCCCACACTGCTCCGCCTCCTGGGGGAGATGGACACTACCCACCGACAGGTCCAAACCACAGGCGAGTCTATCGCTGCCCCACGAGCCACGATGGTCAAGAAGCTGTCCTCCTTTGCTTCCTCATTGGAAGTTGCTAAGTAGGTGACCAAGGGGACAGAGCCAAGAGCCACGTTTGAAACGAAGCACAACAGAAATGCGGTCTGTCCATCAACAAGGGTGGAGGGTGGAGCTGCACACTGGTGACCTGCTCGCCATCGGTCTGTGGGGTCACCGTGGCCCCTCTGAAGCAACAGCAATTCTGCTCACCAGACAAGGCGTCCGTGCTGCCGCTGGAGGACAGCACACCGGTCCCGCTCCATGCTCCACGGACTCACGTCCGGCTCAGGGGCTGCGGGCGCAGGGACCAGTGGGCGGGAGAGACAGGGCACCGTGGCTGGGAGGCCACGCCCTGCCCGATGCACCTGCCCCAGACACATGTCTCTGGAGCTTCCCAGACGGAGCAGGAGCAGAGCTCTTCCCCAGAGGTATTTAAAAGCAGCACACACATACACACACGTGAAAACGGAAATCACCAGACCTACCAACGTCACTGGCATTTTCTTCATCAACCCCTGCCCCTTTCCACATGCTCTCCACAGCCCACGGACTAGTTTCACTGGCCTAGGACTTGGCCCCAATTTTCTTTTTAATTCACATTTTTGTTTAAAGTTCCCTACATCCTCCTTAGAGTTAAAAACATAAAATGGCCACGTCGTGGCACAGTAACCACTTTGGACAAGATGTCAGGTGGCACTGCGTGACCAAGACCGCCCCGTGCCAGAGCCGGCCCCACACTGGCTGGGTCCCACTCGAGCTGCTCTTGAGGCAGGCCACTGCCGGCCCACAACTACTCCTCACAATCCCCCCGGCCCCTCTGTGGGCCCAGGTCACCCCAAGAGGCAGGCACGCTCTCTGCACACAAGCAGGAGCCTGGACACAACCCTGGAGGAGAAGGAGCACAGGGGGCAGCCAGACCCGCCGAGTGTGGCCGTGCCAGCACGTGCTCAGCCGCCCCATCCAGTGTTTCCTCGCGCCTGCTCTTCACAGATACCCTACAAGGTTGCTGGCACCACGACCCCACTTTACAAAGAGGAAGGAGAGACACGTGGGGTCAGGGAACCAGCCCCAGGTCAAGCTGGTGAGCAGCAGCTCAGGCTGGGAGCGGAGCTATCTGTCCGGAGTCCCCTCCCGGCACCCAGCACCCACTTCCGCAGCTCGGGGCACAGCAGGGTCACAACTGACACGCGTGTGGAGCTCTCTGCCCTTGGGCCTGCGTTTGGCACACTGCTGTGATCGGTTCTGACACTGGTCTGACGGCCCACAGCTGAACAGACAGGGCTCCGGAGCGCAGGCCCAGACGCACCGGTCTGTCCGAGGGCCAGGAGACAGCGGTCACCTCACGTTGCTGCAGCTCCCCCACCCACCCGAGAAACTGACCTGGAGGACTGGCTCGCGTGACAGCACCCCTTTGTGCAGGAGCCTGCTCATGGCTGGCCCCGTTTGCCACTAGCCAACGAAACTCCCGGGTGCCAGGCCACACAGCCAGCATGCAGACCTTTCCCTGCAGAAACCCACTGCGCCACAGAGACGCCAGTGATGGTGGTCCGAGACCTAGCTCAGGTCAGCTCAAAGCCCACCAGACACAGGCCGGGGCCAGGCCTGCTCAGGCCGCACCACCTCAGAGACCCAAAAACGAAGAGAGACTCTTACGAAGGCTGCGGTCACCACTCCAGAACTCCAGAGAAAACTGAGACCTAGTGAGTGACAGCCGATTTTCACAACACCAAGGTAAATGGTATTCTTCCAACCGAGGAGCAATGAGTCTGTTCCACAGCTGCCTGGAGCCCCCACCCTCCCCGGCTGCTGCCGGCGCTGCGCGTGTGCCCGTCCCCATCATCGCTGTCACCAACGCAGGCGAGAAGGTGCCAGGAAAAGGCAGGGATTAGGTAAAACGTGGGAGGGGCCACGCATCACGGGTCTGTCAGTTTGAGGAAACCGTAATGGGTGAATGCACACACAATATAGTCACACGATGAGACAATCAACAGCCTAAAACAAAAACGAGAAACACTGAACTACACAATCCTCCTCCCCGAGAGCGTGGAGGAAAGCAAGCTCCGGGCGCAGTAGGGATGTCTGCGCGTTCCGGAAGCAGACAAACCTGGGATCCCATCCAGGCTCCCCGGCGGATCTGGCTGGTCCCCTGCACAAGCCGCGATCTCTCGCAGGCTGGCACAGCACCTGAGCGTCACGCGGAACAAAACAAGATGCTTCCAGAACCTGACTCAGGGTAGAGACCCATAAACACAACAGCCCTTCACTCTGGGGAGACACCGGGACACCTCGGTGTCGAGGGTGAACACACCACAAATATCCCGGGCGCAGCCACCTCGCCGTCACGACCCTCGTTCAGCACAGCCACCAGAGCTCGAGAGTCCCGGGCGCTGAGCGCCTTGTGGGAGAGGCTCGTTTATCTTCACCACAACCCTCGGGGGCCTTCAGCCCCGTCCGCCGTCCTCGTTCCATCTCGGTGCCCACGAGCAGCACACGGTGATCACCACGAACAGACACACTGGCCACATTTACAAAGCCCTGAAACCACAGGGAAAGCACACTTCTGCAGAACCGGCCGTACGGAAAGCCTCACGCTTCACCTCCAGGGGAGGGATGTGGCGTCTCCCTCAACACAACTCTTTTCATCCAATTACTAAGGGCCTCTCGTAGACGAAACTGCGTCACACCATGGATAATGTTATTTCCTCAAACACGTATTGTGCCAGGAAACACCCCTTCTTTGTCAAATATTTACAAACTGGGATGGAGGGGCGCCTGTCACCATGAACAGTCCCCAAAAGTCAACGCATCAATGATCAAGCTTTCTTCTTTGAACCTCAGAAAGACCGCGGCGACTGCAAGCTATTTTAGACAGGGCCCAGCACGGCGCTGCGGCCAGAAGAGACGCGCCAACTCCAGCGGAGTGCTCACACACCCGAGCCCAGACACCTGGCGCAGCTCAGGCTCCCACTCGGGGTGCACGAGCAAGAAGAGGGGAGCACGCTCTGGAGCACCGCCCCGCACGTGTGGGGCAATGACAAGGTCGCCGCACGCAGCCACCTGATATTCAACAGGGGAGTGACCACACTTACTTACTGGCCCAGGACTGTTCTGAAGTACACGCATCAACAAAAGAGAATCCCCTGAGTGAGAAGAAGGGTCAAGGGTGGAATCATGGAGTGAAGTCTGTCTACACTGGCTGGCTCCCAGTGACTTTACAGACCCCGGACTGTGTAAAGTCCATCTGGATGTCCGTTTGCCTGTGTCCAGCTGCCCCGCCCTGCTGGAGCTGGCTGCTCCCGGGGTGTGTAACATGAGAGGGACACAGCAGACAAGCCAAACCAGTGCAGGGACACAGCTGAGGACAGAGCAGATGGGAAGGGGTCGGGGAGGGGGCTGCGGAGAGGAATGGGGTGGGGGGGGGCAATACTGCCCAAGGACTTCCTCAATTGTATTCTGTGAACTTCTCCTGAATTCCCTTAATGGACCCCCTTTTACGTACCAATGAGAGAATGTCTCTTCTTTGTGACCAGATGAACCCTGCCTGGAACCGTCAGTGTGCCTGTCTGTGACACAGGCTTTCTCTCGTGCCCCCTTCCAAACAGCCTCGAGAAGGGCCATAAATTCAGCACTGTGCCGACACCGCCCAGCCACTCACTGTTAAAATATTCCCAACACAAGCAATCCTCCTTTTTAATCCAACCAGGAAATTCAAAAGGATTAAGCCTTCTATTTTCAAATAACTGAACAGAGAACAGATCCTCAAGTACTCCTTCTGGAGCCTTCCTTAGTGCTGGACTGTAAGTGGCCACTAGCCACAGGTGGCTACTTACATTAAAATGAATTTGAATTAAATTAAATGTAACGATCTATTCCCCAGTCGCACTGGCCACATCTGAGTACTCGATCGCCACACAAGGCTAGTGGCGACTGTATCTGGCAGAGTAGCTGCGGGCCACTTCCACCGTCACAGAAAGTTCTGAATTAAAGGACCCAGGAGGTCCCTTGTTCACAAAGCCATCTTTGTGTCGTGGTGTCTTTTCCTCCACTCCCAGCTGCAGCGGCCTCTGTTCTATGAACGTGGGTGAAGCCGGACCGAATGGGAATGCAAACACGCAAGTGGGACGAGCACACGGTCAACTCCCCGCGAGGCCCGGCAGCTGTGAAAACGCCCAGTTTTCCCCTCACCAGTCCTTACAGACTTTTTCCAGACTCCTCTCTTCTTGCTTTCTCCTTTTCCATGATCGCACATCACTTGAAGGAGGGAGGAGGGAAAAGCAAAAAGCCCATGACTCATTTTAGGCCGTCTATCCATGTACACCCATGTGGCTCAGGAGCCAGTCCTCACGGCTCCATGAGCACCCGCCCTGGGGTGAGGGCTCTTCGTCCTGTGCTGCTCTCCCCTCTGGGGCCATCCAGGCCGGGCAGGCGGGGGTCTGACCCTCCTCTGTGTCCCCTGTGGTGAAGGCCGATCCCCACATCTGCTCCTCCTCCGTTTCCTCCCTCAGCCTCCACAGAGAACTGGGCATTCCCACACGAGCCCCTGCTGGGAGAGGGCCTGTCTCCCACCTCCTCCACCTACCAGCCGGGGGCGCCGTCTGCAAGAGGGAGCACGCCCTCTCCCCCCCAGTTCTGGCTCTCAAAGTCGGCCTCCCCTCCCAGCCCCTATGAGAAATGGTAACAGGTTTTGTGGTGTATTTTTACAGCTCGTGAGTTTCTCACTCCTGTGGAATGTTCCTCCTGCCTGTCCGGCCCGAGCGTAACCACCCTCTACCGGCTCTGAGAGTAACCACAGGTCTCGGACAGGAGCAGCGGCCAACACAGAACGATGCCAAGCGAGGCTCTCCACGCAGGCCCACGCTCCCGAATCCTGCGGAGGCTTTACTCACTTCTTTCTTTGGGAAACACGTGCGGGAGAGATGTGATCAGCGCTGCAGTGCTACCCGACTGCTGTGCCAAGCAGAAGATCCGAACACGGTCTGTGTCCCCACAGAAGACTAGCTCACCACTGGTGTCGAAGAGGTTATGCCTAAGACTGAAGCCACCATCTTTTCTTTTTTAAAAATAAAATAAAGAAACAAGAAGGCTTCCGAGCCCTTTACTAGCAGGTCATCACCACGTGGAGTCCGGAACAATTCTGCAGTCAGCAAAGTGAACATCAGACACCTGTATTGCCACGGCTCTCAGTCTGTGGAGAAAAAGCCACTGGGACGCCTGGAGGACTCACGCTGAAAAACTAAGGTCTCCATTCCAGCTGGAGAACATTTTCTCCAAAGGAGCGCATGGACCCTCCACAGGGAATGGTGGACGGTCACCAAAGCAGCTGTCAGGGGGAAGTTTCCGGGGACCTTTGGGTGAGCCCGCTTCAGAGTCAGGGCAAGTACACCATGAGCAAATTCATCTGTTATCCAAATGAGGACATCAGATCACACAGGCCCCCCCTGAAGGCTTGCCGGGATGGGAGCAGAGACGGGAGACCCCTGCACGGAACCCAGGTCTGAGGGAAACTCCACTGTCCTCGAGGCAGCTCACAGACATGCCCGCAGACCTGGGAAGAAGCGCTTCCCTTGTGGGAGGGAACCCATTGGTTTTGCCCAGGGCTCCAAACATCTCCAATAGCCTCCCTTCTCCAGCTGTGCAGTGGAAGGAACCAAGAAACCCAACGACATTGGGCACTGCTGGCTAGACCCCAAACCCAGGCCCCAGGCTCCCCAGGAAAACAGCACCGTCCTCTACTTCTGCCTGGCCTGAGGGTGGCAGTGGCCATGTGCACACGGGGCATTTAAACGCGCACCCCCTCTGGGGAAAATCGTCCACGGAGGAAATCATCTGATAATCGTTCACTCTTAAGAAAGGCAAGTCCCCTTTCCCCTCCCCAAAGTGGCTCCCAGGTTGAATTCTTCCCCATCAGAGGGTCCTTGATGAGCGTTTGGGACATGAGAACTGGTATTCTCAAGAGGGAAACGGAGTCCCAAGGCAGGGAAGGGCCGGAGAGATGGTAACTCCGTTGTCCTGAGTGGGCACCAGGCCTCATCACCGGCCTGAACAGGGGCAGGCCTGAGGTGGCCAGAAGGACAGGGCTCCAGGGAAGCCACCAGAGCCTGACAATTAGAAATAATTGCTTCTTGCTTTCTATCTACACTAACGTGTTTATTTTTGTCTTTCTCTAGTGCCTAGGTGAACTTTCACTTCCTCTCCTCACCCAGACCAGCCGTCTTCGCTCAAGGGAGCCAGTTTCGTCCTTTTGCAACGTCCCCAAACACCTCCGGCACCGTGGGAGGAGACGTGCAGCTGCGGGGAGGAGACCGGCGGCCGGCACAGAGGTGGCCGCTGGCCATGGGCACGGCCCCACTGCTCTCCCAGGGATTTTCTCCCTGCAGCTGTTTTCCTTTGTTCTCCTCTTGAAACCCACTGGTCATAACATTTTCAGTGCTTTTTTTCTGACTCACAGTTGAGGAAACCAACCTTCATGATCTGCTCGTCAAGTGAAAACTTCGAGTCAGCCCTGATCGCTGTCCGTGTCTTCCGTGAAAACAGCTCATTTGTAAACTGCATCCTGCAGCAACCAGAGTCCCGTTCCTCATTCTTGAAAAGAAGCTGCTGCAGCTGTGTTTTCTGCATAGACAGCAGGGTATGGCGCTCACCCACGCCTCCTGGGCAGCACCAGGACCTGGACCTTCTGTTGGGGACACTGGCACCCACCCGATGCCCGAAGTCCCCTTCCCCTGAGGTCCCTGTCCATGTTCAGCCTCGAGGTCTGCAGCTCCTGCCCCTTAAGCACCTACTAAGGATCCCTCCTCAGCCCCTCCGCAGCCCTCCCTCCCCCGGGCCTCCCCTCACCGAGCACAGCCCACCAACCCGGCAGCCCGGCTCCAACAGCAGGGGGCCTGCATCTCCACCCTAGCCTCCCTGCGGAGGACGCTGACCTCAGACGAGGTGCCGAACCTGGCCCCTCATACGTCAATGAAATGAATGCAGCAAATGTGCTCGGCAGAGCCCAGGAAGCCCGCAGTCCACATGGCCCCGGGTAGGCGTGGACAGGCCCCGTGCCCGGTGCAGTAAGTCTTATTTCCTGCCGTGCGGGCCGAGTAAACACTGCGCGCACCGTGAGCAGGGAGGGATGCTAGGTGGTGGCATGGTGTTCTTTCATTATTAATAATGTGAAAAGCAGATTCACACGCCAGGTCCAGCTGAATTCGCAAGGCTCCTGGGACACTCAGATGGGACAACACGGCATCCACAAAAACAGCCTAAAAACCCAGCGTGCAAAATAAATTGTTTAAGTCTGTTTAAACTTCTTGCTCCTTCAATAGACATGCTGTTTTAAAAGGAGATCCAGGCCTGAGGAAAAGTTTTACACAGATGACGATGTTCCCCTCTGATGGGCTCCATAAACACCACTGTTTTCCGCAGAGAGGTCCCAGGAGGCAGAAGCCCAAGCGCCGGGCTGTCCCCTCGTGCCGGCAGACACGGAGCAACACAGTACAAATGCCTATTTTCAAGCAGACACAGGATTCTACCTATGGTTTACTAAAGCTAGCAAAACAAAAGAAAGCAAATGAAAACGATTTGGGGCCGAGGTCTTCACGGTGACCTGCAGGGCCCAGCCAAAGGCATACGGTGAAGGCCACACAGTCTGGACGGCACCCGTGCCCATGTCACTCAGGGGAGTCCAGCACCTTCCGGGCCGGCCGAAAGCTCAGTGTTTCTCTAGTCTGAGTCCACACGAGAAGTCCATTTGCAGAGCACAAATGCGGCCACGGCCAGCTTATGTGTCCTTATTCCCATGTCTGCTGCGTTCCCTAAGGGCAGCGGCCATCACCCAGCGGTAAGCGCTCACGTGAGGTGCTGGGCCACAGATTTCACGGAGAGGCGGCAGGGGTATCAGCAGCTGATGTCAGGGGTTTGTTTGGCAAACCTCTATCCTCGGTTCATTTTCTGAGCGATGATGGGGACACTCCTCACTCCTTCCACACACTTTTGCGGAGCCTGGTCCAGTGGGGCACTCCCTTTATTGGGGAGTCTGGGTCTCCCCGCAGGCCATGCGACAGGCATCCTCCCCAGGCACTCAGAGCTGACGCAGGATGGCCCACTCCTCCCCCTTCTCTTGTGGAAGCCACTCTGCCGGAGCCCGGAAAGGGGCAAAGGGCTCTCTGGTTTTTTCTTTATCCTTTTTTTGTATTTTCGCATCTATAACACTATTTCTGCATGAATTATTTTCAAAAGAGAATGCCAAAATAAGTTCTACAAGTTTCCAGATTTGTAGGCAGGATAAATAAGAACTCAGTTTGGTTTTCAATCATGTTCAAATTATTTGCATATGTGCAGCTTAGTTTCATTTAGTTACTAAATTCTAGCCATCCCTAGACAAATGGACCGATGAAACTTGCATTTCAAATGTAAATGTATTTATACACACACACACACACACACACACACACACACACGAGCACACGCCCAGTTAAATCTGCATAGACAAATCCTTAGCAAACACTTTTCTGAAGCCCACTGCCTAAACACATTTGGGAACCCAGCTGTCGCTGCTCTCACAGGCCACGAATCTGAAGGACATTCAAGATGACCATGCAGGCAGCGGAGAAGTATCAGGTTACCCGTCTTTCAGATGATGAAGAGCTGTGGGTAAACTCAGAGGTGTGGTGATTTCCCCACAGCAGGAATTATCTGTGCTGTTCTAGACTGCCTACATGAGAGAATCATCACATTTAAACAACTAGTTGATGATTCAGGATCTCAGAGAATGCCACCATCAGTCTTGCTTCTAGAAACCGATGACGGATCTGAGTTCACAGGTACCTGGCTCTTCCCCAGAAGTCGCTTCTCTGAAGAAATCCCCAATTTCTACTGTGTTCCTGGCACTTCCCATCTCTTCCCACACTTCGAAGGCAGGAGAGGTTCAGCCCCTGCCGGGATTCTCGGGCAGACGGTTGGTTGGATGGAGGCTGCTGACCCGAGGCCAAAGATCAGTGATTGCGACTGGAGAGAGTCAGTGACTGAGTTGGCTGACATCTGCACCCAGGCCAAGAGGTCCTACTTTCTTGGATAATTTTCTGACAAACACGCTTAGTGTTCCAAACACCACCGGGTGGGTTTTTTTCTAGTTCTCTTTCTGAACAATCGTAACAGAACAGATTGTTGGAGGGTTTTACACGTTCTCCCGGAACAGGGGACTTAGGAACAGTGCACGCATCTCACTGCGTCAAGGTGAGGCTCTCCGCCCCTCGCCTCTGATATTCCCACACAAACCGAACACACGAGGCCCAGGAGCAACACCCAGCGAAGGCCCCACATCCACGCGGAGGTGAAGGCCACACAGCCAAGGGCTGAAAAATGCCAGAGACGTCCAGTCGCCGGAGGCCCTGCCTGGGCTGCATCCCAGCCGCAGCCCCCAGCTGTGAGACCCCGGGCACAGCATCCCCCCGTCTGGGCCTGTTTCCTCACAGTGGAAGGGGGTTATATAAGTACCTGCTTGTGTAGGTGTGTTTTAAGGATTCTGTAAGAAATTTCATTTGCATGCTCAGCATTGGCCTACCATCCAGAAAGCACTGCATGAATACTGGCTATCGTTTCAGAGATGAGAAAGTGAGAACCCGGCGGGGAAGTTTGTGCTCGGGACTAGAAGGAACCACAGACCTGGCTCCGCCTCACTGAGCTGGGTCCCTGGTGACACAGGATGACAGGATGACCCGAGTGGCAGTCAGCACAGATGTTCCTAACAAGAATTTAACAATTCCATGGGGCTTTAAAGCAACCGAGGGATGAGAGGTGACAGCCAAGATTCCTAGGTTTTGTTTCCGGAGGGTCTTCTTAGCAAAGTACAGAATCTACAGATCTCTCTGGAAGATCAGCCTACCAATGGGAAATAATAGTAAAGGAGATATTTTCGGTTTTTAGACAACAGTGAAACATGCAACCACCATCCCTAGATGGCCATCGCTTCTCAAGAAGGAGGCACTCTGCTTCTGGGCCAAGATGGGCGCTCGTGGCATAGTCTGCGCGGAGCGTGGGTGACGGGGCCTCCGGTGTCCCGGGAGAGGTTGGCAGCACCCCGAGGCAGGATGCAGGGGCTGGTGAGCGGTCCCTGTGCCCACAGCGCTGTCTGCGGGCAGCAACCTGACCCCACGGGCAGTGCCCACGCCCCAGCCCCTCACCCAGAGAACTGCGGACTCCCTTTACTCCTACTCCACACCCTGCCGCGGGGCATGGAGGCCGGAGGTGGCGGCGGCCAAGGCCACTGCTCAGCACCCAGTGAGTCCCGACGTTCTAGGGCGACCAGCTAACAAGTCACCAGGCCACGCGGAATGACCCTTCGCAGTTATGTAACAGGACACAGAAAATCCCATACAAGTTTCTCAGGAGAGCGAATCGCACTGGATCTGCACTTTACCTTCAGCCAAGGCTTTTGTTCAGGTCCCAGCGGCCCCTCCAGAGCCAGTCCTCTCGGGCAGTCAGCTGGGAACGGAGGAGGAAAGTCGAGCCTTGCCCTGCCGGCGCCCACTGATGAGGACTGCGTGGCCCCGCCCCGACATCTGGTTTCTATTTCATCCCCGTGTTGTCACATTACATAACCAGCAGATGCGGCACGGCCTCGCCGGGGACTCGAGGCTCCCGACTCTCCGGGAACACCCGCACCGCTGCACGCTTCACCTGGGCCGCACGGCAAGCGTCCTCCGAAGCGAGACACAGCACGACAACTGCTCCTCCCTCTTCCTGAAACGGAGTCGCGCCCCGAATCCCTTCTTCTCATTCCACGTGCAAATGTGAGGCAAACCTAAGTTCTCTGTGGCCCGAGGTTCATCTTCCAGACCTCAGCCTCGGAGATGTAGAGGAAGGGGGCTGTACACTGGGCGATGGAGGGTCCCCACGGGAAAGGGCCAGGAGGCCCGCCAGCAAGGGCAGCTGCGGGAGCCCCGGAGGGGAGAAGACATACTCCAGGCCTGCGGAGGGACAGCCCTGGAGCACCACGTGTTCTAGGAGCTCTGGAGCTACACTGGGGAGCAAGCGCCCTGTGCCCCCTCAGCTTGCTTAGGAAGCAGGGCGGGTTCTTAGGAAGAAAGCCTGCCACACACACTCCAGGCGTCGAGGCCGTGATGGCCGCAAGCAAGCGGGAGCCCCTTCCAAGAGTGTGCTCCAGAGCGGCCCCTCCAGGGCTGCCATCTGCTACCTCAACCCCCCCAAACCAACCAACGCGGGACAGCATCAAGTACGAGGGTGCCCGAGGGTCACCTGGAGTGGCCCATCAGCTCTAGGCCAGAAGAATCAGATCCCACGGCCGAGGTACACATCTGGCAGTTGAGCACCTAAGGGGGCTTCATGCAGGGCAGGAATCTCACCACTAAGCCACAGTCTCCCCGGCTGAGTGGTCCAGGGCAACCACCGGCCTGCAGGTGAACCATTCTGCACAAAATCTCACCACTAAGCCACGGAAACTCTCCTCGGCTGAGCAGTCCAGGGCAACCACCGGCCTCCTGGTAAACCACTGTGCACAAGGGGAAGTGAGAATTTAAACTTCTCTCTTATTTATACACAGAAGCACCCCGGCCGACTTGATTGGCAAGAAATTGAATGAGGCAGTAGACCTAGCAGTCTGGTCTATCCAGCCATGGGCAGAAGCCCCCAGCACTACCCCACATCTGCCACCTCGCCCAGGCCTGGTCCAGGGCCCCGCAGACAGGACAGCAGTGGTGTTCAGTGGACTTTAGGTCCTGCTCTCCTCACTGCACTGGGGGCAGCAGACACTTGTTTGGGGAGAGCTATTTCAAGGGCAACACTTACCAGGCAAGGGGCACAGTTGAGCCCCAAGGGCGTGCAGTGTCACGGAGGACCTAAGGCTGGCGCCGCCAAGAGAAAGCCTGGCTGCAAACGGCATGTTCCTTGAGCCCCAGAGGCAAAGAAGCTCAGGACTTCAGGCACAGGAAACCGCGCGGGGCAGCCCCTCCCAGGCAGGACTGCCTCCCATGGAAAGGCACCACCACAAAAGGAGATAAGCACACAGAAGCCCCAGTTGTCACTGAGCAGACCAGACAATGGGCATGAGCATAAGGAGGACACAGAGCAGAGCGGAGTGGTTGCAGAGGACATCACAGAGCCCTACACAGTGACAGCCACACCCCCAGCTAACTGATGAGGGACTTCTAGAAGATGTCCTGTCAATGTATCAGGGTTTTCCTAACCTGGGCAGGGGGAAGGGGCCCTACATTGTGCACAACTGGGCTGGTTTTCCCTTGTTACATTGATCTGGTTATGGCAGGGTCAAACGGATCGACAGAGAAGAGCCCATATATGCCAGTGAGGGAGGCCAGGCCAGGATCACTGTGCGCAACGCAGGAGCCACTGAAAAACAAGCCTTACTCTAAAACAGATACGTGGGTGCAAGGCTTTAACGGGACACCCGAACCAACGCTGCCCTGCCGCAGGTAAGCCGTGTCCAAAGCCACTGCCAAGGCCACGGCTGCTGGACAGTGAAGAAAACGAACCCTGACTTTAATCTGCCTGAGCCACATGATCGGGCCAACATACTGTCACACACTCAGAACTGCCTATAAACATTCAGTGGGACCTACAGCTGTCGGAGTCTTTTCAGGTAAGTCTTTTCAACCACCTGCGATCTCACTCAAAACTCTTCACAGATCACCAGCTATGTGCTGGTTCTGGTCTTTGGAGCTTTCCATCTAGGGGCAATCAGACCAAACAAAGCAAGCCTCCCAAAAGCAAATAAGTAAACAGACCCCTGCCCCTCATGAACAGGGTCCCCAGGGAGTGTTGTGGGCCTGGGGCACACAGGAGCACCCACTTGAGCATCAGATCAACCACAAACTTGTGCCTCTAACCACAGCATGGGAAGATAAGGCCGGTCCCCAAAGTGGCTCACGCGTGATGACGGACCAGAGCGGCAAACCTTGCCCCGGCAGCATGCCCAGCCCTTCCCACAGCTCCCTCTCCCACGCTGCCCTCTGCTTCCCGCTCTGTCCTGCAGGGCCCTCCCGCTGGCAGGCAGGACATCTCAGGTCGAGCCCGGTGGCAGTGTCTGCATGTTAGCAGGCGTGGCCACAGACGCGCTCTTCCTCTCCACCCCCACCTGCTTCAGGGTCAGATTTGTCATCTGACTCGGCACAAGTCTGGGCTCTCTGCTGGTTGCCAAGGATGAAGGCCACACCTGTACCTGCATAAGCAATAAAGAGGACTGGCTGGAAAGCCCCTGGGGCAGCTCCCAGGAACCAGAGAATACCCACCCCTCTCGAGAAAAGTGGGCACCAGGCAACTCTGGAGCCACGGGGACCAGTGCCACCAAACATCCGAGGTCTGTGGACTGCCGGCCTCCGGCCTGCCCACCACCCACTTCTCTTATGGCACTCAAAACTGAATGCAGCAGCTCCCGGGCCCCCATGTCCCCAGTTCTGCCACCGGACACGAAGGGGCCTCTTGCCCCAGCTCCAATCTGAAGGACTCCCAGAGAAGGGCACTGCCACTGGTATTTCCACCTAAGACCACACTTTCTTTCCTTGGGGTTGGGGGCTGCATTGCCCATAAAAATAAAGAGGGGAGATAAATAAGTAAAGAGAGAAGCAGCCAGTGCCCACCAGAGGCTGTGCAGCAGCCGAGCCCGCTTGGAGAGCACTAGGCGGGGGCTGCTGGCCTGAGCCTACGGGCCAGGTCCCCAGGAGAAGGGCCATGGCCACTACCAGAGGCTGAGGCTTGCAGGGCCACCAGGCAGGCCTCGGGGCCTCAGGGCAAAGGCGACAGTCAGCGGTATTCACCTCTGCTTTTCCTCAAACAGCTACTAAGGGAATGCACCCGTCAGGTCGCATTACAAACCAAGCCCACGACGCTCTCTGCAACAGATGCCATGGTGCTTACCTACATTGACAAAACAGCTCGCAGGCACGGGGTGGCGGTCTGGCCCACCGTGATTTCGGCCAGCTCGAGCAGCGTTCGTTCTATCTCACAAAGAAGAAAACGGAATCTCCTGGAGTTTCACGGAGCCGGGCCCCACCGGAGCTCTCTGCATCCCTTGGCAGCGGGATGCCCGTCCTTGCACTCAGCAACCTTCACGGCCTGCGAGCAAAAACGCCCGGCATCATCAGCACGCTTGTTCCACACCATGTTGCAACGTTTGGCCCTGGCGACGCAGCCAGGCTGGGCCGGTGAGGACCGTTGAGCCACACGCCACACAAACAGCAGGATGAAGTGCCCTTAGCCGGCGTCAGCTGTCTCCATCCACAGACACACAACACCTAGCGTCTCGCTCTGCACGGCCGGGAAATGCAGAAGCCTGGGTGTTGCTGGCAGGTTCGAGAAATGAAAAGACACTGAAAACTGAAAACCGAGCGCTCTGTTGGAATGGAAGCCCTGCCCCACGCGTACAGGGAGGGGCTCCAGAATTCTCTCCCAGGTGAGGAGCAGAGGGAAGCAGACGGGGGAGGGTAGCCCGGCCCCTCCCCAAGCACACACGCAGTGACAGAAGTGCTAGAACTTCATGTTTCTCTTTTAAGCAAACATGAAAATGTATACTTTAAACTGCATTTCACATAGAAGTCCCATGCTGAGACCTTCGAACAACTCCAGAGCAGCCTCTCCCCAGGGTAACACAGCAGGGGGACCTGCCGGCAGGGCCAACCTCGGCCCGTGGGCCCTCCCAAGACTCAAGAGCTCCGAAAGGATTACGTGACACGCTCCCCAAGAGCAGAGATCCTGCCTCAAACACTAACATAACGTGCTGGTGAGACAGAGAACACTGCTCAACAGAAGTCTCAACGAAAAATCCAGAGTCACAAAAATCACAACCAGATATTCTCAGTTTAGACTTCAGGGATCTTAGCAATATGATAAAATCTTCACCATCAATCAAAAGGCACCAGACGCCAATGCATGCTCACAGCTGGCCTCACACAGTGCCTCCTGTGCTGGGGCTGGACAGCAGACCCAGCAGGACAGACTGCAGGGCAGTATGGCATTTGCTGGGGGGGGGGGGGGGGGGGGGGGCACTGCTTCCTACCCAAGTCATCTCTGTGCCGTCACCATGCCCTCTGCCCTGGGCTCCAGGTCCACGAGGGGCCAACAAGAGATACCACCGTCCCTGACCCACCTGGTCGGTGAGGAACCATCCGAGCCCCTCTCCGCAGACAGCACATACCCTGTGCAGAACATAGAACTGCGCGTGCGTGACCGCCTAGCGGTCAAACACAGTGCATTCACGCACACACGCACACACACGATTTTACATTGTGCCCGTTCTTCCTCCATTATTTGAAAGAAGGCCAAGGCCAGATAGTAAAATCCAGGAGTGAAAATCTCCCCCATTGTCTTCCGTTCTAAAGCATAAACTTGACTGTTATTCACAGTTTTGTTAAAAATGAAGCACCGCACTGCTACAGAGGAAAGGCAAATTCACGCTTTTCCTTGTGTGTCCAATTAAATTAAAACTTGCGCATCTGCCTTCTACAAAAATGAACACAGCCACCAGAACAGGGACCTCGGCGCCTCTGCCAGCATGGCCCAAGGAGTGCAGGTCATCTCTCTGTGGCCGTCCTTCGGGGCGCTCACCGGCACCTGGCACCTGGCACAGCCAGCAGAAATCCGTAGCCTGTCCGTCCACTCCGGACCAGCCCGGCAAAGCGGACAGAGAGCGTCAGCAGAAAGCAGGGCCCTTGGTCCAAGGCCTAGGGCTGGCCCGGGCAGGTGGCCTTAGGCAAACCCCCTTCCTTCTGGGCCTCTTCGTCTACACGATGAACTTTCGTAGCTCCTCCCAGGACAGATGCGTTCACGGCTAGCAAGCGCTCTCTGCACCTCTGTCCTCGCACTGGCCAGGGCATGCGCTCCTGGCCGGCAGGGCTAAGGGGCAGGGAGCCAAGGAGGACATGTCCCGGGAAGGCATTTCGGGTGGCCTCGCCCAGCACACAGAGGGTGCCGAAGGGCTGGGGGCTAAAAGAGAAAGTGGTTGTTAGAAGCTCCCTCGCCCAGGCTTGACCTCTGTACGGGGACGTGCGGCGGCCGACGGGAATGCGCAGGGCAGGAGGCTGGACGCTCCGCCGGCTCCTTACCCAGGTTCCCATTTCCTCCTCCTACCAGCACACAGATGTGCTCAGCAGCAGAGTCTGGCTTCTGCTCTCACTCATTTCATAATTTTAAATATACTCTTAACGGAAAGCAACCAAAGTACTTGACGAGACCAGCTGACGTACATGTCCCTGCAGCAGCCAGTGAGTCATCCCAACAGCGTGAAAGTGAGCGCTCGGAGCAGAGCCGGAGACACGGTCGCACACTGGGAGCGTCCTCTGAAGGCAGAAAGACGGGCCGCACAGCCCACCCACGGCCCGCTCTTCGCGTCAGGGTGTGACTGCTAAGACAGCTCTGACGGGCAGCGTGGCGGACTCTTCTCGAGCTCTCAGGAGGCAGCGCGGTTTGGAATGACTGCAGTCCTCCACATCACTTAGCAGATAGGACTGGTCGGGCCTCAGCATCCCCAGACCCCCAGATCTGCCAGGCTAGCCGCCTGAAATCGTGGAAGACGCTTGTTCCTTGTGAAAACAAGTGTCCTCAGAAGAAAGCCAGCTGACCATGCTGGTGGCAGAGTGAGCCGTTAAGGGAAGCCTCTGAGTCCAATGTGGCCTCAAGTGTTTAAAACCTTCTCCAAGCCCAGCTGAGCTGTCAGAAGAGTAAGGAACCCCCGGAAGGCAGGCCTTCATGGCGGCTGAATCAGACAGGCATCGGCACGCAGGCCAGGGCCCATCCTGAGGTTGCCACCTGACTCGGCCACAGCTCGTTGGGTCACTGCTAAAACCCACGGCTAGAGGCTGGGAGTCCAAGCTGGGGACTGAGCAGGAGGGGAGGCGACCATGCCTGCCCTGGGGTGGGGTGGGGAGGAGGCTGGTCAACCTCCCTGCTGAAGGGACGCACCCCTGCCTGGCCCTGACACTGGCTGGGGGGGGGAGCAAATCAAGAAAGAAGACTCCCCTGGGGGTCCATGGAAACAGAGCACCTGGCAATGGTTTTGGGGAGAATCCGGATCCCCCCCTCAAGATGAGACAGACACCGTGGGAGATGCATCTGGAAGCGCATCCCAGGTGAAGCCACCCAGGCCTGCTCTGCTCGGGCACCGGGCAGACACAAGCACGCACCCTCCCCGGATGGGCACGTTATCAACCTCGAAAGAATGTCTGTAAAACATTACAAGGCATAAAGTCACAATCTAAAATCAAAAGCAGGGGAAAACCCAGGGAGTAGAAGTCAGGCCAGGACAGACTTCAATTACAGGAAAATCTGATCTGACCACAAAATGCATCTCCACACCAGGCGTGAAGAAACAGACAGGGTCATCCAAGGAGCCAGCGGCTGTCAGGAACTGTCACTCACCAGCTGCACAGCCCTGGGTCCCATGAGCTCTCCCTGTGCCTCAGTCTCTCCCCTGCCAAAGAGGGACCGTAACAGCCAGACCCTCTGCGGCAAGAGCACACAGGCAGCGAGCGAGACTGTGAGCCACCCACCATCACTAACACCAAGAACGGTCAGGCACGTGTGAACTCATGAGAAAAAAACAGTTACTAATTAAAATTAAAAAAGGAATGAGTAGGTTAAATAGTCAATCAGACATGGCTGAGGAGAGAAGTGGAGAACGGTACAACAGCACAGAGGAGAGGACCAGGAAGGCAACCCAGAAAGACACAAGTTAGACGTATGAGCAGCTGGGGGAGCGCAGGGCAGAGGGAGGCACACTGACCCGCACTCACCAGAGGGCTGCACCGCGACAGACGTGCAGCAGGCACGGGAGATGCTTTCAGAACAGGCAGAGAGCCCAGCCAGACCACAAACCCGCCTGGGAGCCGCCGTGCTTGAGACAGCGGAGGACGGGCACACAGACAGGCAGACAGACCAGCACAGGACAAGGGGGCGTCTTGATCGCTGGGCAAACAGGAGCCGTTTAACCCACGGTGTTGGGACACCTGGGGAGCCACTGGGAAAAGATAAAATGAGATCCACCCCTAACACACACACACACACACACACACACACACACACGTGAAAATGCCATGTGGGCCAGGGACCTAGTGTAAAAAAATGAAATAATACAAGCCCCAGAACAAGACATGGGGTTCCTCTGGAGCAGGAACAGGGGAAAGCTTTCTAATTGCAACTCACTAGCCGAGCAGTTAAGAAGACGACGAAGACAAGACGACAAAGATGACAATGACAACGAAGAAAGAGAAGAGGATGATGACAAAGAAGAAGATGAAGAAGAAGAAGAAATCGGTCAATCTGAACCATGCTGGGGGTGGGGCGGGGGGTGCTTTTACATGGCAAACAAGCACCACAAAGCATTCAAAAAACAGTGGACAGATTGAGGAAAAGTATTTGCAGGATATCTCACGGATAAAAATCTAATATTCCTGATGTATAAAAAACTCTTAAAACTTGCGGGAACAAAGACCAAAATCCTGATAGAAAAACAGGCCAAAGGCGTGAGGAGAAAAAAAGGCCCTCACACTGAGCTTCCATTTCTTATCTGTCAGACTGGCAGAAAGTACCAGGTTTTGCTCTCCACACCGTGTGGGCACAGGCATACTCTGGCGTCGTACTGGGAATGGGAACGCACACTGGTGCAAGCTTCATACAGGCAACCTGGCTGAAATCGAACCAATTACGCGTCTGCTCATCTTCTGTGGGAATCCCTTTGCAGGTGAAGTCTGAAGACGCAGGTCCGGCAGAGGAAAGCTCGTGTGCACAAGGTCAACCCAGGGCAAGCGCAGGAACCCGCCAGCCAGCCAAGCGCAGGCCCGGGGCTCTGGGGCTGAGGGCGTTCTGCCCCAGGCCGGATGGCCCTGCAGGCCCCCAGCACCCCCTCACTGGGCGTGTCCGGTGCAGGAGGCAACAGGGAGAATTCTCGCTTGGATGGCAAAAATAAAAGTATTCATTTATTGAGACTGTTTCTACCTAAACTTCCTATCGGATATGTTTTCTTCTTTGCTCTTAGAACTCTCTTGGCTCTTCTGTTTGTTTTCCTTATCACTCGACACTTCTAACACTGTCATTATTTATTCTCCGTGTGATATATTTTTCAGACAGTTTGGGTCCAGAGGAAGCATTCTAAAGATCCACACTCATCTAGGGTCTTTCCGGAAATTTGCCGTTTTACAAAGTGACAAACGAATGAGAACAAAAATTCTAGTAAATTCATTCTTCCTCAGCTGCATATGTATTTACATAATAAGCCATAACCATTTATAATTAAATGTAACATAAATACAAGGCAGACATAAAATAATCAATCATTTTCAATAGCTGTGACTCCCAACCCAGAGCGCCCGTGGGCTGGAGGCGGTGTGGCTACGTCTGTCGTCCCCAAGGTCTGCCTGCCCACCAGGTGGGACCACAGAGAGGCCCAGACCTCTACAGTCCAGCGCACCGCTCCCTACACAGGTGCACCCCCATACACACCCAGAGGAGCAACATTTCCCCCTGACAGCCATCACTGCTCCCCGCCTCTCGGGCCTGAGGGTCAGAACAGCAAGGACAAGTAACTGTAAGTGCTTTTAAAAATATATGCCTAGCAACACCGGGTGGCTTAGAAAAGCAGTTCTTGCAGTTTTTAGTCTCCGAGCCCTTGCACCCTCTTAAAAATTATGGAGCACCCTGAAAGGCTTTTGTTTATGTGGCTATACCTATTGATATGGCCATATCTTAAGTTACAACTGAGATGTTTTTCAATGTTCATTTAATTCATTTGAAAATAATAATGTCACTGAACATTAACATAAATGACCTATCTTAATGAAAAAATAAGTATCTTCCAAAACACAAAACAAGCAGTGAGCAGGGTGGCACTGTTTTACATGGGCGAGCCTCTGCGGGGTCTGGCTTGGGGGAAGTTAGTGGGACCGTCACATGGGCTTTGGTGCGTCGTCTGTTGGGGCAGGTCGTTGGGGTGGAAGAGGGAAAGGCAGCCCATGTCACAGAGATGTGGGGGCAGGGCGAGCAGGGTCCCAGCCCTGTGGTGCCTGTGAGCTTTCTGATTCGGTGGCATGTGGGAGCCCGGGCAGGGCCGCTCAGGTTGGTGACAGTGTAGCCATGAGCCCCACCAGTGAGGACCCCACCAGCGAGCTCCACAGACCTGGCTCCCAACCCCCACCCGAGTCTGCGACATTGGGACCTGGTCACGTGGGAAGAACTGAGCTCTCCCCGAGGCTGACACGTGCCATTAGACACTATTGGGGGGGGGGGGTTCACAGGCTCCAAAATTCCAGTTTCCACTTGAGAGCTGAAATGTCATCACTGGCAACACACCCCATCAGCTGTTTTCCTTAAAGTGACAGCCGAGCTTCATTTTCAAGAAAGTATCTGGCACGTGTCTGAGTCTGAACACCCACAGTTTATCCATCAGTTATCCTTTCAAGGACAGATGGTGTCCCACAAAACAAGGGCTCGTTCAGCAGGCAACCTGGCCACACAGCGCTCTCCCGGGGACGACCGTGACGCTGGTCTGTGGCCCAAGGGCTTTGTGTGCGCGGCCCACGTCTTCACACAGAGTACTAAACAGACCTGTACCTCCAGGGTAGGGACTGAACGACTCGGTAACAGTCACAAGTGTGCTGCTTCATCAAGGACATTCCTAAGTGAAACTGCCCGGCAGTGAGGAACCCGACTACCTCGGGCCCCGTGCCTGCCGTGTCCCCAGCAGCTTGGCCCACGGCACGCCCACCCACCAGGAGGAACGTCGGCCCGGTGAAAAGGAAAGCCACCTCTCATACTCTTATAAATACAGCTTCAACCTCGTAGAGCTCCATGGAGGCCCCAGGGGCCTACCAGCCACACCTCCAGCATGATGCATTCAGAAATACAAAGCATAATGCAGTCCGAAAGGAAAAAGACCATGAGTCTTGGGATGAGGTTAAAAAAAAAACTCACGCTTGCTGAAGTAGAAGACTCTGCATACAAGAAAATGGGGTTTTTCAATGACTACTGCCCGGAGCGGGTACCAGGTCCAGATTTCCACAAAGTTCCTGAATCAAGTCACTGCACATGTCACAAGCTCTCGAGCACAAACTGCAGCAGCCCAGCTCTCGGTCCCGCTGCAGGATGTGTCCCAGCCTCTCTGCCGTCTGCAGGAAGAAGCCACCCCCTGCCGCCTTGCACCCGCTCTGGACACACACCCCTGCCCCGTCCCCCCGTGCATCCCACCAGCTCCACCCCCAGCCATGTCTCACCCTCAGCCAAACCCACATCAGTTCAGCATCCCGCCTCTCGCAGCGGCCACCTCACTGGAGGTGAACACCTAAGAGTGTGTCGTAAAAACTCAGATGTCACTGCCCTGATCAAATCCCTCAAAGCCATCTCCAAACTCAGAATCGACCAGTGCGCTGGGCCGGCTCCCCAGCCTGCTTCCCCAGCACCCGATGCCACACTGGGGGTGCTAAGTTCAGAGGCAGGACCCGTGACTCTGAGGAGCACACACTGCCTGGCAGAACTCCTTGGGCGAGTCACTTCCTTCCTCAAGGCCTCAGTTTTCTCATCTGTAGAACGGGGATGCGGAAGGGGTCATAAACCTACTCCTGGGCTGTTAGAGAATTACATCTGCAAAGACAGAGAAGCACTTAGAAAAAGTCCCAGTTACACCTAGGCTCGCCCGATGTTAGCCATTTTTACTATTACATAGTAATTTACTCGTCTACTGTTTGATGTCCTCCCGATCACTGAGCGACACTGGACGGGGGATTCTGTGTGGTTCACCAGTAGACCCTGGTGCTTAGAACAGCCTGGCACTCACTTCAGTGAGTGAGGTGAGGTCAGCAGCAGCAGAGGAAAGCTCTGGGACGTTTCCAGAGTTTCCGTCTGCCCCGGTGCATGGTCACTACCTCACAACGGCGGCCTGGGTTGGTCTCCTGGTCCTGTCCCCCGAAGCCCCACACCCAGGACGGACAGGTGGCGTAAGCCATGGCCGTGGGAGCGTGCGGCCTCTCCTCTCTGTCCGTCGGTAAAGGAGCCCTGCAGACCGGCCGCTGCTGGGCCTCAGACTGGCCCTCACAACCGGCCCGGTGGCTGCACGACCACTAACATCTGAAGGGCAGCCTGGTGATACATGTTACCCACGTGTGTGCCCTTTGTCCCAGCAATGCTATTTCTAGGCCTTTATCCTAATACGACTAGACTAATGAAAGCAATCAGCCCCAAATTCAAGGACAGAGATCTAAGAGCGTCCCACTAGAGTGTTACTTACTCCAGAATAAAACACGGGAGTCCCACCAGGAGAGGACTTTTAAGGACAGAAATAGCAGGCGGCTACCCCAAGTACCCCTTGGTCCTGCGGTGCACACGGCAGGTGCACCGATGCCTGGGCAGAGTCTGTGCAAGGTGGCACAAGTGGCTCTTCTCAGAACTGTGTCCCTCCGCTGCCTGTGGTCTGCTCAGACACGACGGTGTTTTCTTTTCTTTTTTACGTCTTTCAGCACTGTGTGAATTTGAGATGAACTTAACTTTTAAAATCAGGGGAGGAAAGTATTTTCCCATTTATTAAATAAACTGCTTTCACGAAAACAAAATCAATGAAGCTGGCCAATCCCTTGAGAGTCTGCTCCGTGGAAGAGCCGCTTCGGGGCTTGAGGTGGGATCAGACACAGGAACGGAGCTCCGTCTCTGGCTCCCAAGAGCTGGTTTCGTGCAAGCAGGAAGGAGGGAGGCCGCACTGGTGCCTCTGTGTCGGGTCCCTCCGGAGCCCAGACTGGAGCAGGAGGAAGGCCTGGGGGCAGCAGCACAAGCAGACGACGGCCGGCCACTCCACGGCACGCCGCGAGGGGACGGCAGAGCTCGGGGACGGTGGGTCCCACACACACAAGCCTGTGCAGCCAAGAGAGGCCTGCGCCCCTAGCACGCAGAAGTGTCACAAAACTCCCAGTTTTTACAAAAAAGACAACATACATTGCTACTGAAATGTTTAGCTGACAAGAAACAATGAAATTTTCAATATGAAATACATCCTCGGAAACTTCCCTATAAGGTAAGCTACAAGAAGTGTATGTGGATGGGGGCGCACGCACAACAGTGTGCAGTTACGAAGCACTGACGAGGGCTGGTGTAGCTTCTAGAATGCTAAGGATCAACACGGTTGAGAGTGGGACAGTGGACAGCAGCTAAAGGAAAGAGCTGTAACAGAACCACAAGAGACTGGGTATCTGAGGGTTACTTCCAAACACAAAGTACTCACACGATCCTGAATTTCAAAGCCACACCAGCCGCCACGCAAAGGCAAGCCTGCAACCACAATGAGCTGAAAGAAACCTGGCCTGGAGGCATCCCACCAGAAAAGCACTCTCCACCACTCACCACTGTGGACCCAACAGGGCGGCAAACACCCTGTGGTCCCTGAGACAGAGAAACTGCTACAACAATAGCAACCTGGGGCTTTAAAGTAGTTGCAATTAAGTACAAAAACAGCGACATTTAAACGCATTTAAGTAAAATGAATAAATCCTGTAATAGTAGTTCGCTGTGAAGCCCACAGCCCTGCTGTATTTGCCCTGGCAGGTGCTGGGCCAAACCCAGGAGTCTGCCATGTGCCAGTAGCGGCTTCCCCACTCCGCAGCCCACCTGGGATTGTGTAGTGGCCACTGTACCCTGGGTCCCTGGGAAGATACCTACTGATCAGGACTCATGCCGGCAGGTGGAGAGAGTGGTCTGCAGAAGCCAGCTCGCGGGGGCCATGGCCAACGGCCGGCCTCCCCAGGGAACCTGAGCCGAGCTCCGCCGGTCTTCTGTAGAAAGCCATGGAGGCCACCCTCAAACTCTCCAGCCCTGCAGAGGTGGGCAGCACAGAAGGGGGTGTGGATAAGGTGCTGAGTTAGGGACACGGTGGCAGGGACTGGAGCTGGAGAGGGAGGAGCTGTAAATGTGGTGCAACATTCCTGTGGATGAAGAATACAGTCTGGACTGACGCAGGACTGTATGTAGCTCATTAGGCTTCCATGAGAGACAAAAACAAACAAACAAACTAAAAGCCCTGCACAACTGTAAAAGCAAGCCAGGTCCTCTTCATCACCAGTGCTGGCACAACTGGATCCACAGGCAAAGTGTGGGGGTGGACCCCTACTTCCTCACACCACAGGCAAAAATTAACTCAGTACAGACTGATCGCCTACATATAGGAACTAAAATCATAAAATCCACAGAAGAAAACGGCAGCAGCTCATGACCTTGGATTTGGCAATGGTTGCTTAGACATGATACCCAAAGATATGAGCAACAGGAGAAAAACAGATAAGTGGGACCTCACCGAGATTAAAACTTGTGTACAGGAAAAGAGGTATTATTACAGAGCAAAAGGACAGCCCACAGAATGGGAGGAAATATTTGCAAAGCATATATCCAGAATACAAATATATCCCACGACTCAGCAACAAAATAACAATTGCAAAATGAGTACAGAACTGGAACAGACGTTTCTCCAAAGAAGGGGTACACATGGCCAACAAGCACATGAACAGATGCTCCATTCATTAGACACCCGGGAGATGAAGGGTAAAGCCACAGTCAGCCACACCTCGCATTACTAGAGTGGCGAGCATTCAAAACCAGCTAAAGCAGGTATGGAGACACTGGAACCCTCCCGTGCTGCTGGGGGGGAACGTAACAGGGTGCAGTCACCATGGAAACCAGTTCGGTGGTTTTTCGAAAGTTAAATGTGAAATGACCATCCCGCAATTCTACCCCTAGGTATGCACCCCTGAAAGATCTGAAAGCAGAGCCTCCACACGGACACTGGCACGTCTGGGTTTGCCGCAGCATTATTCAAGAGAGCCAAAAAAGTGGAAACAACCCACGTGCCCATCCATGGGAGAAGGGATAAACAAAACGTGGCCCATCCACACAATGGAATATTATTCGGCCTTAAAAAGGAAAGACATCCGGACACGGGCTACAACAGGGATGAACCTCGAGGCTACTGTGCCACATGAAATAAGCCAGACGCAGAAGGACACATACTTCGTGACCGCACCTGGGAGAGCCCTAGAACAGACAAATCCACAGACACAGAAAGGAAGCCGTTTCTAGGGCTGGGGGGAGGGGGGCTCAGGGTTTAGTGGGCGCAGAGTTTCTGTTTGGGCAGACGAGGAAGTTCTGGGGGTGAATGGTGGTGAGGGCTGCACAACAGGGTGAGTGTACGTAATGTCACCGACCTATACGCACAAAACTAGCTAAAAGGGTCAATTTTATATTACTTATATTTCACACACACACACACACACACAAAAGCACTGTGAACAAGAAAATTAGAGTATCTGTGGGTAAACAGACTACGATAATACCCAAGTGTCAAAGAGAGTAAGGGACTACTTTATTAAGTGATATGGATGATCTTCAAGAAGTAACATGAAAAGCGCAAAGGGCTGAGAAAAAGCAACAGATGGCAGTATTTTTTAAAACCTGTATGATTTCCCCAGGAGCTCCGGGGCGTTTCTGCAGAGCATCCCAGCGAGCCGGCAGCTGGCCGGCCCTCCCTCCCCAGAGCACCACATGCACGACACCCGGGGACTCTCCCAACGGCGACTTGGGGCAGGTGAGCAGTCCACACGCCAGCCCCACTCACACAGAAGACACCTTCGGTCATGTTCCTAAAGAGAAGCACAACCCAAACCCAGAGACCCCACCTTCCCCAGCCGTGAGTTCAAACACAAGACACAAAGAACAAGCGTGACCACATCACTCGCTCAGGGTCCCAGCAACCTGCACCTGTTTCAGGAAAACACCACACTTTGACTGTAACGATTAACTAACCTAACGGCCTTCCTGAACATTCGTTTCAGATTCTCTGATCTGCAGAACCCCAAGGAAGCCGCAGGAGCCTACGCACAGACGTGCAGGGTGAGGGCTGACTCTGCCCTCCCCAGCCGCCGGTTTCTTCAAGCACACAGCTCAGCCTCACTGTCCCCCGCCTGGAACAGAAGTAGCACCTGTCCCACTTACATGAGCTGACGCATAAATGCAGCAAGCTCAGCTCTCGTGAGCATCCTCCCCATCCCGAGGGGCCAAGGGATATGGCAGAGAAGCGACGTGGCCCCAGCATCCTGCATGCAGTAGAATACACAGAGGGCTCAAGACCGCTGCTCCCCGGCCCGCTCCGTGAGCCCCGGCACTCGGGGAGCAAGACTCGGCCCTAGGCAGCTCGGCTAGAACAGGGCAAGCTCTTCTCGACGATACACAGAAGGTAACACTATCAACACCTCGGATTTGTTTATCATTTACGATTCCGCCTTAAAATTAGGATCCTCACCACCGCTTGTGTGCAGTCTAAATGTAAGCAGAAACCGAAGCTCCTGAAATCAGACCATCAGCTCAGAGCCCTGGCCGGACACGGACTCGGCTGCTGCTATATGGGCCCTGGACACAACTCCCCAAAGTGTGCCCTGTGCCCTGTGCCCTGCAGGTACCCAGAGCAATCCTGGAGAGCCACCGGCCAAGGTCAAGGGCATGGCCATGTTCCACCCAGTTCCTGACCCCTCCTGCTTCTGCTAGCAAACTGTCCCAGACAGCTGTGCCCTGCCTGGTGACTGCTTGGCCTGCAAAGTGACCACCCCAGGTGGCCGTCATCTCCCCTCCTGAAGGTCAGTCAAAGTCCATCCCAGATCCCATCCACTACGCACCCTTGGCATCTGCCAGCTACTGCCTTCTGGGGCCATCCTCTCACATGCCCACTGGGAATGCGTGCTCCTTGAGAGCACCCTGGAAGCCATGATTTTGGCATCGTCACCTGTGGCAGGGCCCCATCACCATGGCCTACTGCCTGAACCACCCATGAGAAAATGGAGGCCAAGTTCTTCCTTCTCATTACACGGGAGGAGGCACAGGGCAGGGATGTCTGTTCCATCTCGGCCAGAGCATGCTAACTAGTAAACTGAGGCCAGTGCGGACAGCAGTCACTTGTTTCTGGCCTCTTCCATGAGCCAGGCAGAGCCTGGGAGGGTGCCTCAGATGAAAGGGGTCCCATGAGAACAGATCGGGGTGCACGCAGCCCAGCAGCTCTGTGAAGTGCTCCCATGCTGTGAGAAAGGGCCTGGAGTACATTTTACAGACTGCCACGGGAAGCCCTAGGGCCCAGCGGCGAGGGCCATGCCGTACCACCTCAGGGGTTCCCAGAGGCTGAAAGAACATTATGAACCTTTCTAAAGGTTACAGAAGACCCGTTGGAAGAAGGCAAATATTCCCCACGAAGAAGACGGGAATCAGTAAAACAGGGAACTGGAAGGAAGAAACACGACCATTTCAGTAAATAAATCCCATCTGTACAGCCCTGTCCCTTGACGGCAGACCATGCATTTGCCCAGCTCAGAGCCCTGGGCCCAGAGCTCCTCCATGCACAGGAAGGCATTAGGCGCCTTTATCTCCAGCTGCCTGGCCTGCAGCTCCTCGGGCGGGCCGGCGCTGGCCGAGCGTCAGGAGCGGTGGAGCTGGGCTTGGTGTTTATGTCTGCCCCAGACAGTGGAGGGTTTATGACGACTTACTGACGCAAGAGCTCCCCAACGCCGCATGCCAGAAATTAATCAGGGGAAGAGGAATTCTTTTTAAGAAACCACTTGGCGGCCACTGCCCTCCCTGAAAGGCTGAGTGTAAGTTGAGCTCTTCCTCCAGGCCCTGCGCCGCCAGGGAGCAGCAACGCACGTGGGACTCACAGGCCACCAGGGTCAGGCTCAGGCAGAGCCCACAGCAGGCCTGGATCAGGGACCCCAGAACCCCAGAACTGGGATGAAAAGTCCCGCTGCAAGGCCTGCCCCACACACCATGAACCACACCTCCCCACATGCACCTGCCCTCTTTGGGCCCGTGTCACTCCGAAAGGCCTCATTCTGAGAGTCAAAGTGGACCACTGCCAGCTGTGCAGACCCTAAAGAGGTTTTCCTATTGGGAGTAATGGGTGTCCCCCAATCTTTGTCATCTGTTGCTAAAATCCCTTTTTTAAGAGTTGTATTTTAAAGTTTACAATCACTAATCACCAAAGCAAAAAGTTAAAATACACAGGTTTGATCCTGGTGCCTCAAGTCGGTGCAGCAGGGGCTGCGCTGGGGGCCAGGCTGTGCACCCCAGGAGGGCAGATGGGCAGCACCACAGGCCTCTCTCGCTCCCGCTGTGGCCCGTGCGCCTCTCACGCACAGGGCTCCCCTGCTCACTCCCCCCTCTCTGTCCGCCTGTGCCCCTGCAGGTAGAGACCACTCAGCAGGTGGGTATCAGCGGGGGAAGGGGGTGGCTGATGTGTGCAAACACCCTACTTTTAATCTGCTTTCAGAAACGATGTCAGAATGATTCTGAAATTTCAAACGTGGAAGGATGCAGGGTATTTGTATTTGTCGAAAAGGGCATGAGTCTGACAACGTTGACAAAGTGGCCAGACACTCTGGGACAGGTTCTAGGCTTTAGATAGTTCCAGATTCCTAAGATGATGACAGTAGCTGAAATCCTGGGCACCACCGGGCCCAGGGCGACGTGCCTGTCTCATGGAATCCCCTTAGCAGGTGAAGCCTCTCATGGCCTCATCCTGAAGAGAAGGAAACCAAGCCCAGAGGGAGGGTCTCTGCTCACCTGGGGAGGGGCTGGGATCCGGGGCCAGGAAGTCCTCTTGCAGAGGCAGTCCATGAAGAGCAAAGGGGAGAAACAGAGGCAGGACACCATGAATGGCCCCAAGTGGCCCGACCGCAGGCTTTCCACGGCCGCAGAGCCACGGGGCCCAGACTCCTAATCCTGCTTGCCCACCTGTCAACCAGCATAACTTCCGTCTCACTTCATGATCCTTCTGGCTGTGAGGAGGACGCTGAGAAGGGGCATATGGAATGGGTGCTCCAGCCATGCCAAGATTTGCTGGTGTTACCCTCTGACTCAAAAAGAATGCACACAGCTGTGGGACAGTATGTCCGCAGTGCCGTGGTCAAGGGGGCGCTGCCTCCTCCATCGCTAACTAAGGACCTGAACCCTTGTTCCAAAGGCCTGAACAAGGACGACTGGCGACCCCAGCCAGATGCCTGGGAACAGGCCTCGGTACTCATCCCGAGCATCCAAGGCTGCAGAAGGCCGCAGGGAAAGTGTAGCTAAGCAGGAACGCCTGAGTGCTGCCCTCGGTGACAGCCATCCCCTCCCCCCACTCCAACATCTACTTTCCATCACCAAGTGGAAACAGACGGCCATTAACCCTGGGGAGTGGCAAGTGTTTACAAGTCCGCCAGCCTTCACACTGAGTTTGTTTTGTTATCTCTAAGGCAGACGCAGATTCCAGAAAACTATCTTACTGCAATGCTCAGATGGTCTTCTGGACATAAGGCCTCACCTCCTGTGGAGTGGGGTGGGGAACTGGCTTCCTTAAAAGTAATCAATCTGTAATTCAATATGTAAATAAAATTTTATTTATTTTTAAATGATGTAAATTAGTGCTCATATGAATAAAATGTACTTCTAAATGCAACAGAACAAACAAGGTATTTATAACCTGACCATATTATATGAAATGCATCAGTTACAAAACAGAAAAGGTAAATTTTAATGTGGAAAAATAGTCCCCCTCCACAGCACTCCCCTCAGCAAAAAAAAAAAAAAAAAAAAAAAAAAAAAAAAAAAAAAAATCATTAAAAAAAAAGAGCTGTCTTACACTCCCACCCCCAAGGATAAAACTGTGCTGGCTTGTGGCTTCCTTCCAAATGTTTTGGCCTTGGCTTCCACTTGAACGTGAGGATCACGGAATCTCAGAGTGGGACGGAACGAAGATATCATTTAATACAGCCTGCTGGCTCCACGCACGGTGAAAATGAGGCCAAGAGAGACCAAGTGGCTCACTCGAGCTCTGCTCTGTCCGGAGGGAAACCCGATGCTGGCATGGTCATGACATTAAAGGCATTAAAAGCAAAATCCTACAAATTCTTTCTCAAGCCAAATCCAGAATGAATTCTTCATTTTTATTGGGGGGAAAAACAACTTGGCAAAACCCAGGTGGGGAGGGGCCGGCGAGGGCGGGGGGCAGGAAGTGCTCCACAAGTGCCCCACGCACTCAGATCTGGGAGATTTTACCACTTAGAAGGTGTGACATAAATCGCCTCATAAAATACCTGAATAAAAGTGCTATACGAGCAGCTCAAGGCTGAAGATGAATGTCAGTCACTTTAAAATATGCCCAGCAGTTATGTCACCGCAACATAAAGGGCAATACCAGCCCGCAGTCCCCTGGAAACTGAAATAAGAATGAACGAGGACAACGGCAGACAAGCCTCTTCATCAGACACTGGGAACGCGCTACTAGCATGGACAGGTAACCCTCATGTGCCACCCTGCCCACAGAGGACCAGCTGCTATCCCACTAACCCCTCAGCCAAGGCCAAGGAGGCCTCGCTGACATACACAACATATGCACACACCACGAAGGCTTCAGAACCAGACAGCCACCAAGGCAGCGAGGACTGGAGGGGACAAAAATGTGAGAGGAAGAGATCGAGGGAAGTGCGTATGTGAGCTCGTGTCCCCCCACCCCAGAGGTGTGTGCTGACATACAAGCAGACCCCGGGGAAAGGAAATGGGGTCAAGAGCCTGCCAAGGTGGAGGGGTTCTGTAGACAACCGACGTCACAGCTGGCGTGCTTTCATACCAGAAGGAAGGACGAGGAGCACTAGGCTGGCCCTCACAGACACTGAAATCAGACATTTCATAAAAATAAAATGGTTATTCCAACAAGAAACTGTAAAATTCTAAATCTGTATGGACTTAAAATAGCTTCAAAATATTCAAAAGCAATAGTTCTGTCCGTTGCCTGTGATTACAGCAGGGGTTTAAGTACCACTCCTGGCAACTGGCAGGAAAAGGAGGCTGCAGACCAGTAGAGTCGGGGGCGAGCACCAGAAGCAGCGAGCTTGACACGACTCGGAGGACAAGTCTTACCTGGCGTACTCTCTGCCTGTGTACATTAAACTGTACAAAATCGACCATAAGGAGGCAAAGCAAAACTCAAGGAATTTTCAAAAACTGAAATTATATACAGTAAATTCAGCAACCAAAGTGAATTTAAACCAGAAATCAATAACAAAAGCAAGATATTAAGAAATTCACAAACAGGTGAAATGAAGAAATACTTTCGGCGATAACCTCTGGGTCACAGAAGAAATCCAAAAGGAAACCAGATATTATTCCAAGCTGAATTACTAATGAAAAATGACACACTTGTGCAATCCAACTAAAGCCATACATAGGTTAAAATCAAAAACTTAAGTCCTTGTAGTACAAAAAAAGAATGTCTGAAAAAAAAAATAAATTCAATGACCTAAATATTTCACTTAGTTTAAAAAAAGCAAAGTAAATCCAAAGATAAAAGGAAGCAACAGCAATCCCATAGAGATAACCAAGAAAACCAAACATGGCGGCTGAAATATATTAAAATCCTAAGCAAACACAATGAAGGAAAAAAGAGAAAGAACAAGTAAACAATACAAAGAATGAAAAAGGAGATGTCACTTCAAATCCTACAAACATTGCAAAGATGATGCAAAGGTATTTGAACAAGTTTATATCAATACATTTGAAAATTTAGATGGAATAAAAAAAAATTCTAAGGAAAACCAAACACATTAAAACTCACACAAGAGGGGCGCCTGGGTGGCGCAGTCAGTTGCGAGTCCAACTCTTGGTTTCAGCTTGGGTTGTGATCTCAGGGTCCTGGGATGGAGCCCTGCAGCAGGCTCCCTGCTCAGCATGGAGTCTGCTTGATATGCTCCACCCATCTGTCCCTCCCCCCACACCCCCCCCCCCGCAACTCTCTCTCTCTAAAACAAATACATAGAATCTTTAAAAAAAAAAAAAAAAAAAACTGACACAAGAAAAAACAGAAAATCTGAATAGTCCTGCATCTGTGGAGGGTGCGATTTACAAAGAAAACAGGCTCCAAGTCAGAGAAAACTCCAAATTCTTCCAAATATCTAAGGAAGAAATAACATCAATCTTACATAAACTCTTCAAGAGAATTTGACAGCGGTCAGCAAACTGTGGTCTACTGACCAAGTACAATCTGTGGCCTGATTTTGTACCATCTGTTAATAAAGACTGGTTTTCACCTCTTCAAATGACTGTTTAAAAAAATTTAAAGAAGAAGAAAAATATGCAACAGAAGCCATATATGGTCCACAAACCCTAAAATATTTACCATCTGACTCTTTGAAGGGAAACTCGGTCCACCCCAGGATTAGACACAGAGGAACAAGCCCCCCACACTTAAGTGGTGGCACAGCCTGGATGTCAAAACCCGACAAGGTTATTTCAAGAAAAGAAAATCACAGCTCAATCCCACTCACGAATTTGGATGAACGAAATTAAGCCAAATACAAGCAAAACAAATCCAGTAGTATATAAGGAGAGTAATATATTAAAATCAAGTTGGATTTACTAATACAGGCAAGGCGTAGCATTCAAAAATCAACTGAGAAAATTCATCACATGAATCAAAGGAGAAAAATCATGATTAATAAATGCAAAAAAATCCGATATATTGAGCTAAATCAAATCAAAGTGCCATTCTGTAAAGAAGATTGAATGTTTGCAATGTAATATGGTTCAACTTAATATTTTAACACCTACTTCTGAGAAAAACTAAGCAACCCTGAGAACAGAAGAGAAATGCATTAATGTGATAAAACCTACTTACACAAACCTACAGCAAATTTTGCACATAGTGATGATATGTTGAAAATTCTTCCCTTGATTTTTGACCAAGACAGACACATCCACTATCACCAATTCTGTTTAACATTTGTGTGAAGGCCCTAGACAATGCAACAAGAAAAGGACAAAATGCCTAAAAATGAGCAAAGAATAAAACATTCGCTACCCACAGACAGTAGACCTAAAAAGCCCAAAAGAACCTACAGATAAACCAGTATAATATGAATCAAACTCTGCAAGTGGTCTACAGACAGGTGGCTATACAAAAATTAATTATATTTCTAAATACACACACACACAAAATAAAATTTTAAAAACAAACCAGCATCAAAAAAAAAAAAGTAGAAATAAATCTAACAAAAGAAATGAAAGACCTCTACACTGGAAGCTACAAAATGTGACTGAAGAAATTAAGGAAGACCCAAATAAATAAAAAGATACATCGTATTCATGGACTGGAAGATTTGAAACGAACTGATCTTAAGGCAAATCAATCTAATCCCAAAGGAGATACCAGAAGGTATTCTGCTGACACTGAAAAGCTGATTTTAAGTCATAAGGAAATGCAAAGGGTTAAGAAGAACCAAGACAAGCTTTAAAATGGTCAGAAGTTGGAAGAGCCACATGACCAGATATGAGGACTAATTTCAAAGCTACGGTTAGTAAGAGATGCTGTGCCGGCACACATGGACAAACAGACCAAAAGACCAGAACAGAGTCCAGACACAGACCTGCATGCATACAGATACCTCACTGAGGACCAGGGGGCACTGCAGAGAAGTGCAGAAAGGATGAATCTTTTAAATCAATCTTTTGGGCCAAATGAATATCCAAATCGGAAAAGTGAGCTTCAATTCCTACCTCACATCATGTTCTTTTTAAAAATCAATTCCAGGTGGACTGTAAATCTAAATGTGAGTGGTAGAACAACGAAGTTTCTAGAAAATAATATAGAGTATCTCCATGACCTTCAAGTAGGCATAAATAAAACCACAAATAAAGTGGGCTATGTTAAAATTAAGAACATCTGTTCATCAAAAAAAATCATTAAGGGAGAAAATAACTAACAAAGAACTCATTTCTCATCTATATAAATGACTCTTACAAACCAGTCAGAACAATAAAGACAACCCATTTTTTAAAATGAGCAAAAGACTTGAACAGGCGCTTCCCCAGAGAGGGCATCCAGCTGTCCGGTGCACACACGGAGCGGTGCCCTCGGCAATCAGGAGCACGGCGGCTCACGCGGGCATTAGGAAGGACAATACCAGGCATCGTCGAGCTCAGGGGCCCATGGGCCTCTCTGAGTGTAAATGGGTACAATCAGCTGGAAAAACTGATTGGCACACACTTATCTTATCAAAAGAAAAACACACGTGGACCAACAGCCATACCCGAGAATGCTGTGGGAGCATTCCGGGAAGAGCCCCAAACTGGAAACCCCCCGTAAGTCATCCACAGCTGAACGCACGCACTGTAGCGTGTTCATGCTAGGGAACATTCTGCACCCACAGAAATGAACCGCGATTTGAAGCCACAACCTCCGGACATCTCACAAACATACTGGTGAGTGGAAGAAGAAAAACAAGAAGAGTCAACGTTTTATGACTGTGTTAATATAAAGTTTAAAAACAGGAAAAACTAATCCAAGGTGTCAGAAGCGAGGCAGCGGATTCGGGGGAGGGGGGGAGTGGCAGTGACCAAGAGGGGGCACAGAAGGGGCTTCTGGGGTGCTGGACTGCTCCATTTCTTGGTGGGCATGGCAGTTACAAGTGTCTTCCTTCTGTGGGACTCCACCCAGCTAAGCATCCTAGCTTTGTGCTCCTTTCAAGACGCCTGGGACACTCCAGTGAGACGCTCACGCGGGACAGGCACTCTGGAGGGGGCAGCACGCTCACAGAAGCCGCAGTGGGAAGATCAGAAACAAAGTCACATCTGCCAACAATGACCTCTCAAGTGCATGACATTTTGTCCACGTATAACCATAAAAAAAAAAAGAATAAGGAAACTTTCTGGCTCATTTACCACAAAGGAAAAAATATAAATCCTGGCATGTCTAAGGTATACCACCATGCACGTACCAGGGGAGCCAGAGAAGATCTACAAATTCATTTTTTTTCCTTAGCTCGGATTTTATCAGGGGACTGTATCACAGCCTGAGCAGAGGGAGCCCCCACCCCCGTGCATGGCACCCACGACCCCCTGCACCATCCCCCCGGCTAGGAACCTCTGCCTGGCCGTGTGGCACCGGGCACGGTTCGCCAGCCGGTGCTCGACACGGCGCTTGCGCATCGTGTCCCCTCAGGCTCCTCCCCACCGTGACAGTGTCTCAGACCGTCCTTGCGGGCGACGGCCCTGACGGTATGGGGGACGGGGCAGGTGTCCGCCAGGACACGGCTCTTACCGGACGCCGAGGCTCCCCTCATGCTTAGGTGAGGGAGGGAGACTGCACGAACAAAGCGCTGTTCTCTTCACACACATTCGTTTGATGCCCATGGCCCCCCGTCAAGCCACCGTCAGCCCCCCGTGGCCCCGAACAGCCGCTGGCTGCCACACAAACGGCCGGCCTCTGAAGACCACGGCACCAGGTGGCTGGGCCTCAGCCGCCCGCGTGATGCACACTTGGGCTGCAGGGAGCAGGCGGCAGCCGCGGGGCCCACACGGACCCCCACGGACCCGCACGGACCCCCACAGACCCGCACGGACCCCCACGTACATGCACGGACCCCCACAGACCCGAACGGACCCCCACGTACATGCACAGACCCCCACGGATGCCCACGGACCCGCATGGACCCCCACAGACCCGCACGGACGCCCATGGACCCCCAAGGACATGCACGGACCCCCACAGGCCCCCACGGACCCGCACAGACCCCCACAGCCCTGCACAGACGCCCACAAACCCACACGGACTCCCATGTACATGCACAGACCCCCATGGATGCCCACGGACCCCCATGGATGCCCAAGGACCCCCACGTATACACACGGACCCCCACGGACATGCACGGACCCCCACAGACTCGCACGGATGCCCACAGACCCACACGGACTCCCATGTACATGCACAGACCCCCATGGATGCCCACGGACCCCCACGTACACACACGGACCCCCACGGACATGCACAGACCCCCACAGACCCGCATGGACCCCCACGTACATGCACAGACCCCCACGGATGTCCATGGACCCACACGGACTCCCACAGACCTGCACGGACCCCCACGTACATGCACAGACCCCCATGGATGCCCACGGACCCCCACGTACACACACGGACCCCCACGGACCCACAAGGGCACCCACGGTGCAGAGCTGCTCTGTCAACAGAAAATCCCACCTGAAGCCACTTACCTCTTGGATCACAGGAGGAAATCGGGACGCAAGCGAGGCAACAAAGCAAGGCCTAAATTTGGCAGAAAAGGAGGAAGGATCAAAGGCTTCCATCTTCATCAGGCCTTGTGGCGACAAGTGAGCGAGCCCGTCAGGCAGCCGCAGCCCGGGCTGTCGCTCCTGTCCCCTCCTCAGAGCTCCCGATGGGCATCCAGCAAGAAGGATGAATGAACAGGGCCCACACCGCCCGGAGCCAGCTCCCGCTCCCTACAGACCGACGGCGACGGAGGAGCCAGGCTGCACCCCCGTGGCCCCGGCTGTATGTGAGCATGCTTTCCAGGAACAGCGCGAGCCGCCACGAGGACCGTTCAGGCCGATGGCTGCAGACCCGGCCCCGTGGGAGCCATCACAGCCTGGACCCAGCCCGGGCTTGGGACAAGGGCCGAACAAGGACAAGGAACGCTGGCTCGGTTTTGTACACTGCTATCCCAGCGGAGGGAAAAGAAAACAAGAAAGGGGAGGGAACCCCTCTGATGTCTAATCCCAGGGGCCTGGCTTAGAGAAAGATCCAGAAATGGGTCTGAGTAGAGGCTGGCACTCAGGGATGGCCTTGAAGGAAGGTGCGGCTCAGCCCCACCCACCAGCCGGCGCCAGGCTGCTCACAGACAAGAGAGGATTCCAGAAGGAGCAGAGGGAAATCTCTGTGCTCGGATGGGTGCTCCAGGCCACCAGCCGCATCCGTCCCACCTCCGTCCCCAAGAGAACTGCTCTGCGACCTTCCAGGGCTCCTCCCTTGAAGCCCAAAGCTGATGCATCCCGAGGCCTGCTGCCTCTCCTCCTCGCCCCCCTCCCCTCCCTCCGCACGGCCAGGCAGCCTCCCCTGTCACCCTCTCCTCTGACCTGAGCCTAACCTGGGCCCCTGCTTCCCTTCACTCAAGAGGTACCTGAAACTCTTTCTAGAGGAAGCCTTTTCCAACCTGGGCAGAGCGCGCTGAAATCTGTGTGATTCCAACCTGGGTCTGATCCTCAGCTTACAGCACCCTGCCCCCAAGTGCAGACACTGGACAGCCTGGCCTAGTGCTGCTGAGTAACTATCCCATCCAAAGTCTACTCACGCTTGTCTTGTAAATCCAGAACTAGAAGCTGATGTTCTAAATTCACCTATCACTGTATAAAAATGTGAGCAAGTGAACGCCTGTCCTTTCTCTTGGGCAGCTTTCTAAATGTGCTGCAGTTGCCACGGGATGTGTATGGACTTCGAGGTACCTACTCCCAGAGAGAGACCACCATATTCAATGAGCTTCTCAGCTCAGTCAATCCAGAAGATTCCCTAAGCATCCAAGGCAAAAGAGATGCAACCACAGAGAACATTTCAAAAGCCACAGGTGGAAGGTTCTGGAGCAGGATTCTTGGGCCACACAAGGCATGGCCCATGCCTCGCAGCTCATGCCCCATGCCCCCAGCTCATGCCCCAAACCCGAGCTTGGTTTCAGCTTCCCAGTGATAGTTTTGTTTCCAACAAGAACAAGTGTGTAGAATTGACTTGAAAGGTTTCCCAAAAAATTGTGAAGGCATAGGAAACCTGTATTTAACAAAAATCTGTGAAAACTGTGGTTTAGTTTACATAAAATCAGAAAATACAGAACCTGGCTTTGTAGAAAACAATGGTAAAGATGTTATCTTGGTTAGTGATTTCAAGCAATGTCTCAAATGAATCTAGGAACTCAGGCATGAACTACCTGTCTGCTCCTGTCCAGGTGAACACTGGCTGCCCTCTTGGATCCAAACTCCTCCAGGTAAGAATGAGGATGACCGTCCAAACAAGTTTGGCAGGCCAGGCCCAGGTGATACTGAATGTCTACCCCCTTTCTGCTGTAAAGGGTCTGGTTTTGACTGTAAATACAGGAAGCCTACCCCCAGTGCCATAGTGGAGGCCCCTCCAGGGAGAAAGAACAAGATCACCTACCCATCTGCCACCGTGCCGCCCTCTTTGAAACCACGAAGCAGGCGCTGGCCTGGAAACAAAAACCAAAGCCAGGGGCCTTTCTGAAGGGCCAGGGCCTGGTCCGAGGCAGCATGGCCCCACTATCAAGGACGACCAGGCCAGGCCAACAAACCCCACTGACATTCTTCCTGCAGAGGTGGCATGGTCGGCACACAGAGCTGTCTCTGCCCGTGGCTCACCCAGCCCCTCCCCTTGCCCATCCCCCAGGGGAAGCCCAAATATTTCAGAACTGGAAATTTTTGAGAAATGCTAAAATGATATTCTTTCAGGCAGTTTAAGCAAGTCAAGAAAGACACTAGTTGCTCTTTTCTCCTCATAGACAGTCCTGATGTTTGAAATAACATCCCTCGGCCAGAGCAGACTACTCCCTTAGCATGACACACACAGCCCAGAGTCCCCCGAAACCTACTAGGAAAGGATTCCAAATGCCACCTCCTTAGGAGCTATGACTGCTGAGGCTGTACCCACGCAAACTGGTCTCCAAATCCTCACATAACAGGAGCCACGTACGATCAGAAGACAGAGGAAACCTACAAACACAAACACCCCAGCTGGTGGTTCTCCTGCACCAAGTCCTGCGGCCTCTCGGAGAGCTCAGGGAAAGCCCAGCCAAGGGCAAAGAAAGGCACGTCTACATCAGCCAGGGCCACCAGGCTGCGTGAGTCTGATCCCCACAGAGGTGCCAGCCAATGCCCAGGATGGGTCATGAAGAGGCTGGGAACCTGCAAGAGGGGGAAGCCCCCCTGCCCCCCAGTGTCTTCCTCTCCAGCACCGCTGAGCTAGGACGGTCTCTGCAGCTGTCCAGGACATGCGGTGTCCAGGCTCCGGGCAGTGGCTTGTCACCTGCCAGGCGCTGCCACCCCCTCACATCCAGGACACCCCCAGCCCTGCCAAGAACCGGGGCTGGACCGGCCACAGAGAGGCTGACCTGTGCCCCTCACGTGCTCGTGTGGACACAGTCCCACCTACCCTTCCACGCTGCTAGGAGAAACAATGTCATACAAGGTGCTCCTGATGGCTGGGGAGGAACAGAAGGGACCAATCACAGAAAGATGTCAGAGCAGACAGTTTGTTCCCAGTGAGAATCTCTGCTTCCCATGTGTTCAGCTCCCCCAATGCCTTCTCAAACTTTCTAAAAACTCTTTCTGTCTACCAGTACCGAAGAATCAATTAACCCCACCTTGCCCCGCTCCCCTGATCCTGTCTGTGAGACGGCACTGAAGCAGCCGGCGCCATGGGGGCACACGCGGGGGACCCGGGATGAAGAGCGCCTCCCTTGCGTGGCCACGAGGCCACCGCAGGCATTCAGGCGAAGACAGCACTGGGCCCCACAGCTTTTCAAGCACAAAAGAATGGCGAGCAGGTTTGCATTCTGTATGTCAGACCATGGTGGGGAGATGGGGCTTTCGAATCAGCCAGGCAGCCCTGGTCTGGGTTAAATCAACATGAGCTAAACACAAGGAGCGTCGAGAAGTCTGCACACGCTGCTGTACTCCGAAGGGAGAATTTCTGCTCCACGCGCCCACACCGCAGCGGTGCGAGCGGGTTAGAAAGGGCTCTTCATACAGTGTCTAGAAAACCTCCGTGAGCTGACAGCAGACCCATGGAATTCTCTGGGACTCCAACAGCATTTCACAGATCCCACTGAACCAACAAGTCGATAAGAAACACAGTTTTAATAAAAGGCCAATTTCTACAAAGGATTTCCTAGGAAAATTCGTATCCATTTTGAAAGGAATAAACTGTGGCCACAAATGCAAACAAATCACAACAGAATCTTCAGCTCCTACAATGCAAGGTTTCCTCTGGGCTTCAGCCCTCAACAACCAGGTCTTACAGAGCGACCTTCTAACACACGGCCGAAGAGTTAAAGATTGTAAAAAGTGAACAGCTGCCACCAACCGCAAAAGTTCCCCGGGAAAGGCTCAGCAAGGACAAGGAATCCTCAACACATGGACAGTGGGCACTGAGAGGAGGAGCTCCTCTGGGCTGTGGAAGGTAGTTCTGTGCGAAAACACTCCCCCATTAGAGACGAACACATACTTAACATCAAGGGGCTTAAACGAACCTTCCATACTTCTTTACAAATGCTATCTGAAATGGAACAAGTAAATATAAGACAACTATGTATTTTATTTTAAAAACCGTATCATTTTTCAGCAAGCCTCACCTACTACCTTTCAAAAGGAAGCACTATTAGCAAAAGTGAGGAAATGGTTGTAACATGGCACGTTGGTTTTCACATTAAAATCCCCAAAGCTCTGAAGTTGCATTTCAGCACGGAATGTTCCAAGTCAGGATCATCGCACTCAAGGGACAGCAGCAGAACACTGGGCGGAGGAGGGGGTGATAAGGACCAAGGGTGACAGGGAGCCTGAAGTCCAACAGGGCAAAGGCCACCCTAGAACATCTGGGTTTACGACCCTAAAAGATGACCCAAGCCTCGAACCCAGTGCAGCCTTCCTGGGGAGCAGCCGCCTCGCTCCCCGCCCTGCGTGGGCTGCTCGCCCCAGGACCAAGCTCCCATCAGCTGGTGCCCTCGATCCGCGAGAGGCACAATTTATCTTTCCTATTTGTGTTCTAGAAAGGGGAATGAAAGGAGGGACCAATATGGAACTAACATAAGGCTTCTTTTCATCATACACTGCTTATCACTCCTTAAAAGCCAATATGCCCAGTATCTTACTAAGTGGCTAAGAGCAAACCGATTTAAAAACACAAAGCCAGATATGCTCCTAAAAGTTTGATTTTTAGATTTAATTTTTTCTTAATCGTTATTTTCCTAAAAGTGACTACTTTTTATCATGTTCTCATGAAATAAGCAAATAAAAGACTCTTAAGTAGAAACAAAATGAAAAGTTTGAACTCAAATCTCCCAAATTAACCAGGTCTGCCAATCACCCAGTCAGCTTCCAGTCCAAGAATTGGCAAAGAGAAGTTCAGAGTAAGTCCAGAAATATTCCCAAGTCACATGGCAAGCGGCACCAAAGCAACCACGGAAACAACGCTCATTTAAAACAATGGAACACCAAGCGTGTGTCCCAGGAGAGGGCACAGCACAAAGGAGCAGGAGACTCAGACCCACAACCCCTTCTCGGCACCTACAGGGTCTTGGAACCAAGGGAATTAGAACCATGTCACCCGTCCTACCCCAGAGCCAGTACCCCACACCTACCTCTCTGCTTGTAGTCTCCCTCTCCGCCACGCCAAGCTCCCACCTCCAGGCCCCTGGGCCCAGCCCCCAGTGCCCCACCTGGGCAAGTGAGCTCCTGCCCTGCTTTCTGACCTGGCTTCCCTGTCCTGACCTCACACATCCCTTCGCGGGATGGGGCATGCCCCCGCCCACCTCCTCTCATCCCATGAACCACACTACAGGGCCTGGAAGCTCCAAGCAGGTCAGCTGGATCACCTCCGGACACAGTCCAGTGCACCCAGCGTCTGCCAGCACAGGGCACACACACCCCCCAAGGGCAGGGAACCAATTCTTGTTCCAGGCTGGCCTCCAATTAGCTGCCTGACATGAAGCTACGCACCCGGCAGCAGTCAGCACCGGTTTCCTCATCTACAAAACAGGAATCATGGTGTGCTAGCCCGCTTCACAGGGTCATCATGCAACCCAAATGCGACAGGTGCAAACCATGACTCAGAACGAGCATGCTGTTCACTCTGGCATCCTGAGTGCACGGCGCCTCTTGGCTTGGAGCACGCAAGAAGCCAACATGGATTTGTCACTATTACAAGTTTTCAACATCTACAGTTAAGCAGAGCCCAGCCTACGTCTGGAGGTGGCCGCACATCTCCACACCTGTCCGCGGCGGACCTGCCCCCGCCGCCGGGCGCGTCAATGAAGGCCTTTCTGTTCCACTGCCGCGCTATGCTCAATGGCTTCTAATCATTCTCGCACTGGGTTTTCTATGTCAAATACACACCGCGAGTTCATTCTTAAATTTCAATATCATTAATCATCCAACATTCAGCATCTCAGAACTCAGAAATTTGCATTTCTACAATGGTGGCTTTGAAAAAAAGGACATAAATGCAAATGTTCCACATACTGTATAAGAATTTTCAGAGAATTGCCAAAACAAACCATCAATGCTCCATTGACAGTGAATTTTCCAAGCTCTTCATAACGACTGAGTATTCGTGATTTTTAAAAGACAAAACACAATTTGAGGATTAAAAAAAAGGAAAAAAAAAGTAGGTTGAAAAAGAAGTCGTTATGTCTCCATCATTTCCAGAACAAACCTTGACTGATTGAGATCGCAGATAATGACAGCATGGGGGACCGGGATGGTGACGGTTCAAGAGCTGCAAATGTTCTCGCGCCGGGCGCTCCGAGAACGCCTGGCGGGCCTCCGCAGCAGACGGGAGCCACACCGGGCTCTTCGGAAGGCGTTCCTATAGACGGCAGGCAAATGCAAGAGGCGCGAGTATCTCCCATCCAAACCTCAGCTGGAGCCGGGGAGGCAATTCCTGCCTGCCCCCCACCCCTCCCCCGAAACACTTGCATTAGGCAGGGCGTTGGGACCTGGTCTACTACTCCCCCAGCGCCCCCAGCCCGTGTCCTCGGGGCTCAGTCTTGCAGCCCCCCCCCGAACTACCCCCCAGCCTGCCCCCATCCATCAGCCACTGGGGGCTCCCTCACACCTTCCCAGAAGGTCCTGAAGCAGCTGGCCTGCAGCTATCACTGGCTGCTCCCGTCCTCTGGCGGCCAAGAACCCAGGCTCTGTCCCCTCACCTAAGCTGCAGGACTCCGGCCGGCCAGCTGCACCTGCTGGCTGCACAGCGTACCCCTCCTGACAGCCTGAGCCGGGGCCTGCCCAGGCCTCGTGCAAGGCCACTCCCGGCTCCCCAGTTCTCCTTCCGCCACTTGCGGCCCAGACCCTTGCTCGGGGTCCACAGCCCGCCTGCACCAGCAGCTCCAAACCAATGTCTTCCCTGTGTTAATGACATGTCCTCAAAATTCATTTCCTCCCCCTTAAAACTGTGGAATATTCCTGAGACATTCAATCACTGCAAAGCATGATTTAAATGACATACAAATGTTCCTTTCTGAGACAATTTCTATATTAAAACATAACAACCTTGGCAGCCAAACTGAAACAAACAGACTCAGGGTCAAACAGAGGAAGAGCAGAGCGTCCAGACGAAGGAAGCCCGGAGCCCCAGCTCAGCCTAGCCAGAGGCGCAGCCTTGCCCCAGGAGACTTCCAGGGTTCAAACTCTACGACGGTTTGAAGAAATCAGACTATGTCGAAACTCACTAATCACTAAGTTATTGTTAACACAGACTTTTTAGCTGCTTTTATGTGCATGGGCTATTTCACACTGAACAAAATATTAAGAAATCAGAGAAGGTCCGAACTGAAACACTGATCTTAAATACACAAGTTTTCCTCAAAATAGTTCTCCTGCTTTTAACTCAACACCATACACCCTCTCACAAAGATACAGGGAGAGATAGGACACTTGAGTGACTCCACTCCAGGCCAGCTCAACCGGTTTTCCAGCAAGAACACGGTTTGGAAGACCACACACGAGTCCTCACACGAGTCCTCGAGACTCCACTGCGGGCTCTCTGGGATTTACAAGGAGGGCAGAGGAAGAAGGGAGCCTTTGCTTGTCCTGCTAGGAGGTCCACACGCGTGTCCATCCTCCATCAGTCTTGTACCGGGGACGTCCCTCCAGAGCAAGACGCCCTATGTCCCAATAGGCCCATCTTGACCTGTTTCGGCACATCCCCAGCGGGGAAAAGTTTAGAGTGCTGGGTTAGGCAAGAAGCCTAATATTTCAGTACCTGCTCTCATTCTTCTTATTATCCAAGAGGAGTTCTCGTACGCTGGATTACCCAGGCCTTTCCCCAGGCTGCTCACATCATTAGGAATAGTTATTCAGAGCAATAAAACCCCAACAGCTAACAGTTTTACGTCAGAGAACCAGGGCCTGGCTCTGGCAAAGTTCAGAAAGCAGAGCAATAAAATCATAATGCATACCTCACCCAACACCAGAGGGAGTTTTAAAGAAAAACAGGGAAGAGAAAAATTATACGCATCAAACAAAAAGGTCATTTTATCATCTGGGTAAAGCCAACTTACGCTGCCAAGTACGAGAGGAGGGACCACACGGAACTGGGCTCTCCCCAGCCTGGCGGGGTGCACCGCACGGCCCCACGGGAGCATGGCAGAGCAGGGACAGCCAGGAGACAAGGAGACAAGGAAAGCAGGCACCCAGCCAGGGACACTGAAAACTGCACGAGCGAACAGTGCTGGCACACAAACAGGACTCGTCCCCTTGGTTCGAGAAAAGTGACAAAGGACACCTACAAGTTTCCCATTCAAAAGAGCAAACTGAACAACTATTACTTCCCTTCCTCCCAGAAATCCACTAAAAATGACATAAATAAAAAAATGGAAGGATTTATGGTAAAACTAGACAATGGGAAAATGGCAGCATCAACAGACAAAAATTTGGGGGAACTTCCTAGAAAATACAAATCCCAGGGGATCGAAGTGATGGGAAACCAACCACTAGCAAGCAGCCCCTCACCTGGGGGGGCCGTGGCCTCAGGAAGGAAGGCGAGCCACAGCTCAGCCGGACTCACAGCCCGCCACGGGGCCAGAAGGCAGCAGCCGGGCCGCTGAGGGGCCACAGGTGTGCCCGTCTGTGTGGGGCTGCTCTGGGGGGAGGGCAGGTCCCTGAGGAGACCCATGCGCAGGGAGAAGGGGGAACGCCCGGGGGCTTCAGGCCCACCACACGCCATGACACACGTCCATACCGACACAGCACGGGTGAGGCTCGGGCTCATAAGGCGACGGCAGCCCCATGCCAGCTCCCCACCTCTGGAGACTCTGACCCACTGAGAGGGACAGAGACGGCAGGGGTCAGCGTGGGGAAAAACACACAGTCAGCTAGGACGGCGACCGCAACAAACATCAGTGGGCAAATCCGCCACATAAAAGGCAAAGGCTCTCGGAAAGACAACCTGGAAGGTTAAGCTGAGTGTGTGGAGACACGCTGATCAGCTAAAGAAGCCAAGGGCAAGACTGCTTTTAAAAGACATAATAAACTTTTGGGCAAAGAAACATTAAATGAAGAAAAATTCTATATATTCTGTTAAGAGGACTGAGCTACCAAGAGATACAGTCATCAATTTTTAAGTGCAGAAAAACACACTGAAATATATAAAGCAGAAAATGATCAGTCATGTGAAAAGAATATTGCACGTTTTTGTAGAAATCGGGCACAAAACAGACGAGACTGACTTCCGTGAGTCAGTGCAGCTAGTGTGTGCAGGTCAACAACACAGAGAAGACACGCGTGTAAGTACACGGTATCTGTGAATAAGGAAACTCTGTGCACATATAGACTTCTTCAGACACGAAAACAGGAACAAAAGAGCATTCTTCCCAAATGTGTGGGTGGCATGGACCACATTTGGCTACGTCTATACAAAAACGTGCACTCCTGTGTGCACAGTGATGTAAATTCAAACCACCATTTTCCCCTTGCACACTGACAACAACGAAATGGACTGCATCCACCCAGCGCTGGGGCAAACGGAGAAAATTCTGTACGCTCATAACCTGTAACTGAGAAGGTAAGTTGAGACCGTTTCTGGAGCAACGTGAGAGTGGACCTGACGTTCATGCCGCCTAACCCAGGAATTCTACTTCCTGGAATTGGTCCAACGGAGATACTTGCAGAAGTGTGTGTACAGAACAGGAACAGTGACTGTTGGATGCCGATTGGGGGCTGTCGTAAACAGTACTGCAACCACATAAACACCCATCTACAAGCTATCAAAAATAAGTGAAATTTATATACGCACCGACATCAAAAGACACTCGTAATACATTACAATGGAAAAAAAACAGAGAACACAGAACCCCACATATGGAATGATAACATTCTATTCCCATGTTTGCACGCACGCCCCTCGATGTTTACACACAGGAACGAGGCACACCCCCCAACTCGACAGCAGCGGCGTGCTCTGAGCGGCAAGGAGAGCTGGGCACCGCTCAGTGTCTACTTAACGCACTTCGATCCATACTGCTTAATTTTGTTTCATGCTTTGTTATCAATCAATACATGAACAATTTAAATCAATAAAGCTTTCATATCTAAATATAACCAGGAATCCTGCTCTCTGGAGCTTCTGACAACTCTGATCAGAGCCAAAGGAAGGTGTGAGAATGTTCTGGAGCAATCCCAAAGGGAAAGACCCAGACCCTAAACCTCTATCTCCACATTACCGGGCCAGGCCCCGAGGCTCTCTCGCAGAGATGCGGGTGCCACCGGGACGCGTCACCCCTGCCTGAGTTACCCACCACCGCCCCCCCCCCACGTGGATGCAGGACAGAGCTGCTCTCTGAGCACTCGTCAAGACCATGTTGCACTGGAAGAGTCCACAGCGGGCGGCAGACAGTGCTGGTTGTACCCCAGGCAGGTCCCATTAGGCAGGACAAGGCAGCACTCAAGACTTTAACCAGGCATCCGCACTGTGGCTTTGCAAGGAGATGAATGCACGTGCCCGTGGCACCCTTCTGAAACTAAGACCCCACAAATGTGCTTTCTAATCCATTTGGCCACTTACTAGCTCTGTGACCTTAGGCACATCAATTCTTCTCTCCAGATCTGAGCCTTTTAGGGAACTGGGAAGCCCAGGAGCAGGCCAGGATCTTCGTGAGGTGCCTAATACAAAGCATGACCCCAGGAGCGACTCCTGTGGCCACCGAGGCAGGTACAGAGGGGGATGCTACCTCTCAGACTCAGCCCAGAGGCCCCATCACAGAAGCACCCCACTCCACAAAGACCCCCCAAAAACAAAGAAACTGAACAAGAAATTAACTTTCCAAGTCAGAGACTGACCTAAACGTCACCTTGCTAAGTACAAGTCTCCTCTCCTGGCATCAATGGAAACCACATGCCACTCTGGCTGTGTGCAAATCAACGCCAAAGACATGACCCCAAACTCCCGAGATGAAGAATCCACAATCTGCCCTGCACTGGGCAGTCACACACCGACCGTGGCCACGCAGTGAGCCAGCGCGGTCACGTGAGCTCAGCTTCTAAAGGAGAGCCCTGCTGTCTGCCAAGAGAGCAGCGGGCCTCGCCTTACCTGGATGGCTTTGGGAGCTCATTGCTAGCAGCGTCTACTCCTTTAAGCGGTTCAAAATGGCTCACAAGTTCCACGTAAACGACAGCTCCAAAGAGCCCCCAAGTTCCAGGGACACATACAAGTACAGCCGCAAGGAGTGCTGGCGCGCAGCGGCAGAAACTCCCAGTCTTGCTGACCACGTCTCGCAGGCCGAGTCATCCAAGAGGTGGGCAGGGGTCTTCCGCGGGCTCTCAGGAGGTGACCTGCGTGGTTACAGAAGGAAGAGCAGCGTCAGCGAAGGGGTGAGGGCTCTCGCAGACGGCAACGTCTAACTAGGGAAACAACGTACATGTTCATGCTGATCTATCATGGGTGGAAAAACCATCCTGTGTGGAATCTGTTCTGCTGACCCAAGCCACCTGGGGGTTTTGTTAGTAAACAGGTGTGAAGACACGTCCCAGAGCAGCAGCGCTCAGCCTTGGCACGACCAGCGCCAGCCCACTCCCACCACGCACCCGCCCGGCCCCTCACCCAGACATCCGTCCTTCACGGCGCTGCGGTCCCACAGTCCACACTCGGCTCTGCACGGGCCACTGCCCCCTGAGTAGTTCCCTCCTCACCCCCGCCATGTTTCCGTCTTCATGATTACCACCTTCCCGGCTGATTTCCAGTGTCTGACTCTAACAGTAATCCGTGCTCATAGCGGCTAAGTGTGTCAAGTCAACCACGATGCTGGCACCCAAGGCCAGCACCTGGAAGGTTAGGACCTGTCTCCTTGCTGTTCTTCTCTGCCCTTTGCCCGTGCACACCACCAGCTCTGGGCTGACACTACAGCCGGGAGTGTCCCCACATCGCTCAGCACTCCCGGGCACACCGCTGCTCCAAGGCTGCTGCCTAGTCCGTTCGGGGCCGAGACGCCAGCCCCCTCCCTCCGAGGGGCTGCTCCTCCCCACCCCAGTCTGTGATGCGCGCCCAGCTCATCAAACCTACTCCCGAGACCAGTCTCCTCCACGGAACACAGCCGCCCGGAGACGAGCACGAGAACTCCTACCAGCAGGGGTTGGCCTGTGTGTGGAGGCATCATGGATGAATTCTCACACCCTCGCCTGTGATCTCACCATCAGAAAGTGGAAACAAACTGAGAATGTGGTAACTATGGAAAACCTCCTACTGACCCTGGCTCAAGGCTCCTCTGAGGCCTGTCATCTCCTCCTTTAATGATGGGACAGATTCCTATTCTTGATTAAATTATTCAAGGACCCTTTCTTTGCCTATTGCTTGTACTCAGAGAACCCTAACCAGTCCGTCACGAAAAGGACTGTTGTCCAAAGGCGAGCCATCTCCTGGTTTCCACGACACGTCATCTTTAACTCTGTGATTGATACCCTCACAATCTTGTTCTGTATCTGGTTGTTTCCTTAGGAAACACAGTGACATCTACCTCAAGTTCAGACTTTTCATTCACCCCTTGGCCAGAAAGAAACTCCACTGTCTCAAAGACAATGTAAATAGTTTATTTTGCAAATCTCAGATGGCTCTGTACCCTTCACACGCAGGTCTCAGCTTGGCTGGGTATAAAAATCTGAGAACACAAATACTTCTTCTCCCTTGAAACCTTTAGGCCCGGCCCCACCCTTGGCAGTGCACAAAACTCCACGTCTATCTCCTCCCTAGGGGACTTCTGGGGACTGAACTTGGCTGATGCCACTACTGCCATTTTCTTCTGTCTGGATTCTGCGAGACTGTTTTTCTTTCATGTTGAAATTCAAAAATGTTGTCAGAAGGTATAAGAGTCTCTTTTCGTTTATTTTGTGCCAAACATGAACCTTTCAATACATACAGGTCTCTTTTCTGCTCAGGAGAATGCTCTTCAATCAGGCCTGGATTACTACTTTGGGGGAACTTGTTCTGGCTTCCTCAGAGACCCCTCTCCTAGCTGGCTGGCGTCCCCCTCAGCCCTGGCCTCTCTCGCCACGGGCACATCTGCTGTTTACTCCACATTCCTGGGCGTCTTCTCAAGTATGTTCTCCACAGCACGGCTATTTTCCACGATATCAGTTTGATTCCTTATGGCCTCTAAGACAGATTTTAACTAAACCTCAGACTCCCCATTTTCAACCGTTTCCCTTTACAACTCAGTCCTTTATCTTCTCCACTCAGCGCACCCCTCTTCCTCACCCGGCCACTGAGCCATGTCTTCTCCCCACTGAGGTCTTCTGAAATGTCTCTTTTCTGACTCTGACTGTGACCACTTTCAGAGGTATATTTGTCTTCTATGTTTCCAGGTATTTCCCTTTTCACCACATTCTGGGAGACCCCATGTGGGGATTTTCTGTTCATTCATCCTCAAATAAGAATAGCTCCGGTCCAGACCTGAGTTTTGCCAAAAGACCGTGTGTACTTGCTCCTACCCCATCCTGTGTCCCTGTAACGCTGGCCAAAATCTGCTTCTCAGAGCTACACCGCTGGCAGCTGAAATGCACGGTCCCCAGCCCAGCGCCCAGCAGGCCCTGACCTAGTACGGTCTTGCCAGACCGACACGGACTCTCTTCCCCACTGCAGATTAAACAGAAAACAGAAGTTTCTGCTATGCTACCATCCATGTGTCTACAAGAACCTCACACTCTGCGAAACTATCCTAAAAATACCAGGGCTTCTGAAAAAAAATAAGGTTGGAGTGGACCATTCAAAACTGCAATTTAATAACCAGGACAGCACAGAGATCAATAACAACACTAATAAAAACATGACCACAGTGTTTGTAAAAAGACACATAAACTTCCTAATAAATAAAAAGTCCTGCAAACGTAGGATTTTACTGCAGCAGCGGTTTTAGAATGGAGAACAAAAGGAAGAAGGGAAGCCTCAGAGTTGTAGAATTGGGGGCGAAATGTTAGGATGGAGAAAACCGTGGGACAGCGCACGTGGCCAAGCAGGAGGCAGAGCCGAGGCGGGAACGCATGCACGCATATGCGAACAGCATGACATTCCTCCGCGGATTATCACGCTCAGTCTGAGAGTCCTTCGTGTGCAAATCCTGTCCCTCGCTCACAGAAAGCATCCACGTATAGGAAAAAATCAAGTATGGCCCAGCTCCACCTCCACACTGTGGACTCCTTCTCCCCTCCACCAGCAGCCCGTGGGCTAGCTCGTGTTATGAAAGCGTGTTTTGTCACAGGACAGAATGTATACGAAGTGGTCTCACGTCCTAGGGCTGCTGTAGCACCACACCACAGACCAGGTGGCTTAGAACACCAGAAATTTATGTTCCTGGTTCTGGAGGCATGGGAGTTTCACAAGTCTGCAATCAAGCATCGGCGAGGACATTCACCCTCTGAAACCTGTAGAGAAACCCTTCCTGCCTCTTCCCAGCTTCTGGTGGTTACTGGCAATCTCTGACACTCCTTGGCACACTGCCTGCACCACCACATGGCTTCTTGCATCTCTGCCTTCACACGGCCATGCTCTTCTAAGAACACCAGTCATCCTGGATGAGGGGCTCGACCCACCCAATATCACTTCATCCTAACTAATGACATCTGCAACAACCCTACGTCCAAATAAGGTCTCATTCTGAGGTCCTGGGGGCTCGGACTCTAACGTATCTTCTGGGGGAGGGGGAACACGATGACACAACTCAACTCCTAACACCCGGTATGCACTGCACCGTGAGCTCTTCCTGACTGCGCCCGTACCAGTTTTCCTGACGCCGTATGAACTTGAAGGTTCCAGAAAACAATGTGCCCCCACATCTCACAATCCTCTCATCAGAGCCATACCATGTCTACACAGACCAACGCCTTCTGGACTATCAAGAGCAATGAGGAATACACCAGGAGCACAGAAGCACACGGCTTGAAAAGCAGCTCCATGTGCCACAGAGACAGTTGCCCAGCATCCTGGCGGGTTCAGAGGGTGACACTACAAGTCCCAGGAGATGGTGGGGAAGGAGGGTTTCCTTTGTGCTCTCAGGTGAACCACTGACCCCATCATTCGGCCCGGTTTCTCTGGCTTCGGCCACACCGAGTCTATCAGCAGACTCTGTGCCCCAGGTCTTTAAATGACCCCAGAGAGGCCTTACCACAAATGTCCAGCCAGCTGCTGGCTCGCAGGACAGCAGAATGCCCAAGAGCACAAGCACGAAAGCCAAAACTGCCAGGGTCCCAGGCTCTGGGTCTGAATCTCAGATTGCCATTTTAGCACGTGACCTTGAGCAAGTTCCTAACCCACGGGAATGGGAATGAAGACAGGGAAACAACACGGTCCTAGAGGTAGGACTGAACATGGCTTGGAGAGAAGAGGTCCTGCACTATAAACTGAAACAAAGCTTCCCCAAGCATTACACACCCACTACGGTGCCTAGAAGGAACCCACTTCAAGTATAAAAATACAAATAGGTGGGGGCCCCTGGGTGGCTCAGTCGTTATGTGTCTGCCTTCGGCTCAGGTCATGACTCCAGGGTCCTGGAATCAAGTCCCAGTATGGGGCTCCCTGCTCAGTGGGGAGTCTGCTTCTCCCTCTGCCCCTCCCCCGACCCTCCCCCCTCTCGCATTCTCTCTCACAATCTCTCTCTCTCTCAAATAAATAAAGTCTTTTAAAAAAAATACAAATAGGTTAAAGGTAAAAGATGGAAAAAGATAAATTATGGAAATACTACTCAAAAGAAAGCCATGACAGTTACATTAGTATCAGACGAAGTAAATTTTAAAGAAGGAATAGCATCAGGGATAAAGAAGGACATTTCATAACAATAAAGAGGACACAACTCAAATGTTTATGCACCTGATAACAGAGCTTTGTACACGAAACAAAAATTAATGAAAATGCTAGGAAAAACGGACAAATCTACAATTATAGCTAGAAATTTCAACTCTGTTCTTAGTAACTGTTAGAGCAAACAGACGGAAAATCAGAGAGGACTAGACCACAACGGCGCTGACAGGGCACCATCAACAAGAGCAGAACACTCGCTCCTCACATGGTTTTGAAAATGCACACAGAACACCTTCCGAGACAGCCCAGCGTTGGGGCCATAAAACAAGTCTCCGTAAATTTAAAAGGAGACAAGTCAAATATACAAAGCATGTTCTCTGACAAAATTGAAATTAGATATCAAAAACAGAAAGATAGCTGGAAAATTCCAAATAATCAGAAATCAAATAATACACTTCATGGGTCCTAGAGGAAATCAGAAAGCATTCCTGACCTACCGGAATCTGCAGTACTTAGAGGGGGATTGAATGCCCACATTAGAAAGGGAGGTGTCAGGGGCGCCCGGAGGGCTCAGTCATTAAGCATCTGCGTTTGGCTTGGGTCCTGATTCCAGGGTCCTGGGGTTGAGTCCCGCATCGGGCTCCCTGCTCAGCGGGGAGTCTGCCTCTCCCTCTGCCTGCGGCTCCTCCTGCTTGTGCTCTCTCTCTCTGTCAGAGGCTCATGGTTGCGTGCAACAAAAATGCACCTGGTGATCCAGGCAAGTGAAGGAAACTGGGTACTGGAGAACTGGGTGGGCACCCGGAAACAGGAAGTGACGGACAGTGCCCATAGGACCGTTGTCTGAGACTCCCCTTCCCAGGAGCCCCCAGCTGCTGGGCAGCATGAGTCCGCTTGCCCAGGGCAAGGCAGGACACCTTGACCGGCAGCCCCACTAAAGTCAATCTAACGGGAAAGGGGTCGCTCCCCAGAGGGAACCTGACATGCTGTTACCAGAGGAAGTGAGGGACTGGGCAGCAGATGCCACGAAGAACCACAGGGGAATGGGGATCAGACCGTGGCTCCCTACGACCAGGACTACAGGATCCTCCCAGCTGCCCACCTCCCCATCACAGGATTCCACCGGTGTGGCTCCAGCCGGTTTGTGATAGCACATTGGCTGGCCTGGCCACGAGTTCCACGAAAACCAGCAAGACACATCTGTCCTTTAGCACCACTATACCGGCGTGGAAGGAAGCGCTGGGCGGGAGGCCTGAGCCCCGTCCGCCCGGCAAGGCCACCGTGAGCTGCATGGCCCTGGGCCAGCCCCTGTGACATTCCTGGGCTGGAGTAAGGCTGCATTCGCTGAAGTTTCCAGGGGCCCACAGGGAAGACAGCTCGGTGGCCACCAGCAATACTCACAGACACACACACACACACACAGGAGGGGCCCTGAACAGCCAGGCACAAGGCCCGTGAAATTCCTGTGTCTTCCCTCTCTGGGGCTTCCTCCTCTCCAGAGGTGCCCTTCCTGGGCGCCCGGATGGCAGTCCCCACCCCTCCCACACACTGGTCCCATCACTCTGCTGTCTGACACATCTGCCTGCTTGTCCGTCCACTGTCCTCCGCGGCCACCCCAGGCTCGACGAAAGCTCGGTGACTGTAGCATCGGCTCCCTGGCTGGCAGCTGAGGATGGGCACACAGTAGGCACGCAACAAAAAGGTGCTGAACAGAATGAACTTCCGAAAAGTTGTTCTAAACCCACCTCAGAAATCACTTCAAAAGGGGCTGAGGTCAAAAGGTAACCACAAGAGCAACAGTGCTCTGCCCTTCGGAGGCTCTAGAAGAGAAGTCAAGGGTCACATCTAACATCAAAGGTCTGGTTAATCCAGGAGTGCGTGCGGTTGCGGGACACACGGGACCTCGGCGCGGCCGGGGACTAAGTGAGGAAGGCAGAGCCACGGGTCACCCAGAGCCCTTGGGCCCTCAGAACATCTAGGCTAAGTGAGGGACAGCCATATCTTCAGGCAGGTGCTGAGACACAGCGGAGAAAATCAAGGCGTTAAGGAGCATCTTACAGCTGGAAACTCAATTACACTCCTGGCAAAGAAAGCATACCACACCTCAATTCCACAATGAAAGCAACCTCCCCTCTCCAATCTCAGAGGAGAACCCAGCAAAGTTGTCTGACCTGTGCAGCCAAACTTCTCCCCTTTTCTTCCCAGGGCCATGGGCATCTCTCTAGGTGGAAGGTTCCTGAACAACCCAGTGCAATATTCACAATATAAAAACAGACCAGGAATTTACAGTTCAAATAAAATAAAATTCAAGCACAATATGGTTCTTTTCATCTCGATGTAAACATCTAGCAACACTTCACTAACCAATAGATTATTGCCTCTCTAAGAAAACACAGAGCACACGGTGCTGAGATCTCAAAAATGACAGGAGCCTCGGGTTTCTGAAACCTGTTTGTGAGGAGCGGTTGGAACTGGAATGTGTACGTCTCTAAAGTATACACTTCAGATAAAACTGAACAAACGCTGAACATATTATGACTGAGACACAACTGCTTTACGACTACATTCTTTCCTGATTTATGGCATGAATTAAAAGACCACATTTGGAAGGGTGAGCAGGAGAAGACTCTGGAATTCTGACTCATAGCACCTTTTAGAAAGACAGGCATGGGCACTCCACGTACCGGGCAGTCTCTGACACGGAGCACGCATTTATGTAAAGACAGCTCTTTATTTTTATTTCTGCCCCATGTTGAATAAATGGAAGTAAATGCGTCACTACAGTTTAAGTGTGTGCTGATATTTCCTTCACCAAACGTCTGAATCTAGGATTACCTATAGTTCTTCTCTCCTGCAGCTGCCCTTAAAAATTTTAGCTGACCTAATTTCACAGAATAAGCCATAAACTTCCCAGAGTCAAAGTCTTAGAAACTATAAATCCTTAAGGGAACATTCTCTTAAAAATTGTATTAGGTGACCACAAAGAAATGCGGCCATGCAGGGATGACATGTTTCCTCACTCGCCACAATCCTCTGCACCCCGTCACATGGGCACAGAATGACCACAGCTCAAAGTCCGAGCTCCTCCCCGCCGTGGCCGTAGCCTGCCAGGCTGGTGGGAGAACAGCAGGCTGTTCGCGAAAGCAAACACAGAGCCGGGAGCCACACGGCGCAGCGCAGCCCACAGCATCCCAACGCAGAACGGAGGACACAGACCATCAGCCCGAGTCGGGAATGAAGCCAAGACACCCCTCTCACCGCTCCACCCAACACCATCCCAGAGACGTTAGCCAGAAGAAGAAGTGAAGGGCATAAGGGCCGGAGAGGACAAAGATACTGCATTATTTACAGACAGTATCCAAAAGCCCAAACAATGCACCAGCCTCTATCAACATTCCTATGTGAACTTAACAAGATTGCTGGGCACAAGCTCATGTGCAAAAATCTATTGTATTTTTACATACCAGACAAAAAAAGAGAGAGAGAGAGAAAAGCTTTGAAAAAAGATACCATTTACAGTAGCATCCAGTATTGGCAAATGTCCAGGCCTAGATCTGCCTGAGGACTTGTGAGAACTTTGGACGTTAAGCTGGGAAACATCAGAGGTGAGATTTAAGATTTAAACAAAGGGGAGAGCACACCCTGTGCCCAGACTAAGTGACCCTCAGTGCAGTCTCAGTCACCATCCCACCAGAACCTGCCTGAAAATTGACAAGTGTACTGTACATTTTACACGGAGGTACAAAGGACCTGGAACAGTAATCTTGAGGAAAAACAGACACGGAAGACTTAGACTACTAAATACCAAGATGTATTATAAACCTATGTAATTAAAAGGCTGGCCTAAGAACGGGCACCATAAGGAACAAAACATTCTAGAATGAGACCAACACAAATACGGTAACATGAGAGCAGCAAAGGCTGCACTCCAAATCCACAGGGAGAGGGGTCTTTCAGGGAACAGTACTGGGCCACGGAGATCCACATGGAAACAGAGATGAGCCCGACATCTCGCCGTGGAAATTGGCATGAAATGGAGCGCAGACTCAAGGTCAGACAGCGAGGACAAGCCTAAAAGACAACAAAGAAAAATATCTGCAGGCAGACAAAGATTTCTTAAATATATTTAAAAACAACAACAGTGTTTAAGAAAGTGACAATAAAGAAAAGAAGATAATACATTTTACTGCATCAAAATTAAGAACTTGCATGTATCCAAAGACCAGCAGAGGAGGGAAAAGGCAACCCAGAGAGCAGAAGAGAATCTTCCCAGCACACATCCAACAAAGGGCTGGTGTCCACAATACAGAAATCATTCGTAAAAATCATTAAGAGAAAGACAACCCAAATAAACAATGGGCATGAGATGTGAACAGATACTTTTTTACAAAAGAGGATTCCAAGTGGTCAATCACCATATGAAGAAATGCTGGGCTCTGTAATCTCAGGGCAATGCCAAGTAACACCACGAGGGCACACTGCAAATGGCTAAAACAGAAAAGCTGCACAGAACCAAGCACTGGCAAGGCTGTGGAAGGACTGGAACGCTCATGCTCTCCCCAGAGAGTGTCGATGCACAGGCACCATGGGAAAGTGCTTAGGGACAGGTACCGAGGCCAGACCCTCGCAAACCTGTTCCCCAGCAAAGCCACTCCTAGGTACATGCCCAACAGAAATGCATACGACGACAACACGCAGCCTTATCCGTGACAGCCAAAGCCCAGAAACCTCCCAAATGCCCATCAACAGTAGAACGGATGTGATTGCAGCACTGCCCTATCACAGAACAGTTAGACAAGAACAAATGACAGGCACAACACAGATGTATCACACAATCGACGCTGGGCAAAGAGCAGACGGACACACCAGAGGACGCACTGTGTGCCTCCATGTACATGCAATCTAGAAGCAGCAGAACTACTGTGTGCCGTTAGGGGACAGGACATTCGTCCTCAGGAGTAAGTGGTAGGGAAGCAAACGGAAGGAGGAAAAGAGGGCTCCCAGGGTGTTGGTCACGTTCTGTTTCCTGATCCAAGTAAAGAGCAGGGAGAGGGTGTCCCCTGGAAATTCACCCACCTGAACCCTTCTGGCCCAGAGACAGAGGGAGAATTAGCTATTCAAAGGCCATTTCGCATCAAAGAAAGACCCAAAATAACACCTACCGGGGGGTCCATTCATTCCACTTACACTGTATGCCTACGATCAGCACATACACAGGAAGTGCTTGCCCAGCTACCCCTCCTGAGACAGTCACACCTCCCAGAAGTAGGACAGGACTCATCCTGAGTCCATGACGACACCAACACAGGATGGGCGATCCAAACTGACGGACTGGATGCAAGTCCCAAGGAAGCCCCAGGGCAGGGTATCAGACAGAAAAATTGCCCATGAAATAACTGTTAATGTAAATATTTTCAATGAAATAGGTAATTTGAGCTTAATTAAAATTAATTTAAATTTTAATAAATTTTAATCAAAAAATGAACTCTGATGGAGTGATTTTCCCAAGTCTTATTTATATTGCCAGCTTTATTAACAAGCATTATTTTCTTCAGCAAATATCCTTAATGAAATATGGGCTGTAAAGTCTAGCAATTACGTTCCATAAGAGCGTCATTTCATGATAGACGGTCACGTAGCAGAAGACAAGGTTTGTCCCACAATTTGTTGGGACAGAGTATTTTTCAGCTTCAGAACAGGCTCTACACTTGAAAGTCATAAAACACCATCTCAGTGTACTCTGAGAGTCGTTTCATGACATCTGAGTAATGCAGGCTCCACTGAGCAGAGCCTGGATCCTTCCACCTACTCAGGAGCACCACAGGCAGACGTGGAAGGGCACAGGGATGAAGGCACCAGCACCACCAGCGAGCGCCACCAGGTCGATGGGGCGCTCACCCAAACACTCGAGCACACAAGCACACGCTCACACACACCCACACACCTGCATGCACACACGCACACGTGTATAAGTACATGCTTGTGCACACGAACACATCTGCACACACTCGTGCACAAGGACACCCTTGCACACACAAGCATATACCCGGGCACACACGCATACATGTACGAGCACATGCCCGTGCGCACACACACACACTTGCACACACTCGCGCACGCAAATGCACATATCTGGGCACATAGGCATACATGTAAACACACACGCACACACCCGGGCACACACACATACATGTACAAGCACATGCCCATGCACACACACACACATGCACACACTCGCGCACACAAATGCACATATTTGGGCACATAAGCGCACACACGCACACCCTTGCACTGCACACATAAGCACACACAGGAACAACTGCCTGTCAGGAACAACCTAACATGGAATCTATCCACAAGAGAGAACAGCCTCCCAGCACTCTGGATCCTTTTCCAGATGGCTACATCTACTTACTGATAAATAATCGTATCTTAGTCTTAACATGTACAAACTTCTTGTAAAATAAACTCTTTAGATTAAGGGTTCAAATGGACAAAGCGCCCAGATAAAACAATACTTGTTTCCCTTATTTGCTAAATAAAGTAACTTTAGAGGCACAGATTCTGGCAGGCCGGCAGGGAGCCCGGAGAAAACTCGATGGGTCATTTAACAACCGGCCAGCCCCAGTCAGGAGCATCCCAGGTAGAGGGTTGCAACCCTCTGAAGGAAAACACGGGGAGCCCAGGGCAGGCGACACACAGTCCCGTAACCTTTCCACGGCTCCCACCATAAACGCAAGGACACAGCACTTCACCAGCAAGAAGCCAGGAACCTGCCGTCACTGACGGTCACAGGAGAACGAGAAACAGCTCGGTGACAGCAGACTCCTCCATCAGCCAGATGACTGGTCAACTCCCATTAACAAAGGTTAAACCTCTTCCTGACCCTGCTCTCAACCACAGGGAAACCACTGTTCCTAAAAGTGGTTGTCATAGAGTGGTACAAGGTCCCTATGGGTCCCCAGGACCTATACAGGGGCTCTGAGAAGTCCACACTGTTTTCATTGTTAACACTAAGATGCTATTTGCCTTTCTCTTGTTCCCTCGTGGGTAAACGGTGGAGTCTTCCAGAATTCACAACACATTGAATGTTAGAGGTGGATATGAGAATCCAGCAGTCTTCTACCAAGCCAGACATTACAGAAACGGGCAAAAATGCTAAATGATGCCTCTCTTCTCACTACATTCTTTGTTTTATGTAATAAATATTTTTCATAAAAAATTACATTGTCGTATTACTATGCAATGGGTTTAGTTTCACATGGATATTTTTGTAATTTCTGTGCTTTCTAATGTAGTAAGTATCCATAGATATAAGCCATTTCCACAACAGCTCTCTGGGGTCCCAACTGACTTTCAAGAACATAAAGGGATCCTGAGACCAGAGTTTGAGAACCGCAGCCACGAAGATGTATCCTGAACATTCCCCCTTAGGAGACTGGGTCTGTGTGTCTGGGTGTAGGTACAAGAGATGGGAGCCAGCAGAGTGACGGCACTCAGCTGGGAGGAGTTCGGGGAACAGTGATGGAGGGTATGGAAAGGCACCGTGCACTGACCCACGAAAGCAGAACCCCCCCTACCGTGTACTTCCCCACCGCTCCGTGGAGGCAGCGTCCGCAACGCAGACTGACCAGCTGGCTGGGTCTGGACAGGCTCAGCTAGCTGCCTTGCTGGCTTCCTTCTGGACAGAAAGTGGGGTCCCCAAGAGAACAGGGTGAAGGGGCAGAGTCGTTGGCACCTAAGGAAAGAGGGACATAGACATTCCACCTGTCACCAAAAGGCTGGCCTCTCCTCTACTATCTCTCACTATCCGCGGTGGACAGTCCTCCCCTGCTGGGTAACTCGGGGTTGTGAAAGGTCCTCACAAACCTGAGACAGGGCTCCTGGGCAGGCAGGACTTTCTGCTTCCCACAGGTGCGGCGTCTGTACCTGGAGCGGGCTTTCCCAAACTCCGAATTCTCTGGACTCAACGCAAGTGAACCCCCTCTAAGTCAGGCACTACTGTCTGAAAGGGCAGGGGGTCCAGTCACCCTAGATACTCCCCCAACTCCACCCCAACCACCTGGGTCAGCAGCGCCAGATGACCCGTCAAGCAGAATCCGGAACGTGTGGACAATCCTGGGCACTTGTGTTGATGTGTCCTCGTCCAGCATCAGGAGCCCCGGACAGAGTTAGAGGGAAGCGGAACTCTGCAGACGCTGTTGTCCCTGCAGCCCCAGTCCCTGCTGTCTCCCCTTGCTGCCCACAGAGGTGAGCGCTGGGCACAGACTAAGTCTCAGTCCAAACACGCATGTACCGGGACCAAAGGTCAGACACATGCAGGTCAGACGTGCTGGAGGGAAGAGCAGAGGCCCGCAGCAGTACTGCCATCAGACCCACAAGGGGCCCACACGCAATGGCCTTGGCAGGCACCCCCGCCTCTCATAGTGAGCCCGCTTTGGCCCCAGAACCGTGACTGTCAGTGCAGAGGAAGGGCTACGAATTCCCACTTTCCAATCTCACTTGTTGGAACTGTTTACAAGGAGTATTTTTGTTATAAAGAGAAAAACGCTATTTTTATTTTAAAAGTACAGAAAAAACGCTGCAGGTAATCAAGACACGGAATTAACCGTCAACCTCTGCCCCCCTTCTGGGGTCCGCCTTCCAGGAACGCGCTCGGGGGCGGCTAGTCACCCTTCCCGGGGCTGTGGCTGCTTCCACAGAACACGCAGAGGGCCGTGGTTACCCCTGGATACAAAACCACCCAAGTGATGAACTCAAAAGAAGAGGGCATCAGGGTGGACAGAGGGCACGCGCACTCACCATGCCTTCTGCGTCCCTCCAGTGCGGACGTCCCACATCCCCCGGGGACAGAGAGTCCCAGGGCTGCCACATCTGGGACTGCCTAAGAGAAAGGGACTTTCCCCTGAGAATCAGCATGGGGCTGGCCACACACTTCACCAGACAAGTTCACACTCCTGCCCTGGAAACCCATTACTGGCAGGTCCCCGGGTGTAGAACCCTGATCTTCCCCATGGGGCCACGTGGGGAAAGGGACGGAGGTACACCTATGACACTACAGTACCTAAGGACACCACCAGCCACCTGGACGATGAAGCGGAAAGGAGAAAACCCCGCGTTCTGGACACATCCGAACTGGAACAGCACTCTGGCCCCACCAGGTCAGGTGCCCCAGGCGGTGAGCACAGGGTCTTGGCCCAGCGCTCTGCAGGTGACACCGTGCCCTGCGGTTCGCAGCACTCCTCACAGACAACCGCCAGACACCCAGGGGGAGGGCGGGGCGGGGGCCAGGTGAGGGCCACGACACTCAGGCTCTTCCCTTGGGACCAATCTCTGCATGGCTCATGGTCTCCTTCTTGCAAGGCACCAGCTCAAAGCCATCCTTAGGCTGAATTACAGACAGCTGAACAAATCACCAGAGCGTCGCACAGTGCAATCTCGTAACTGGGTAACCGGACAACAGCTGTGGTGCTCCCGCCTGTCCCCGAGAAGCCACTGTTCACGGCAGGACCTCCCCCACACCCCCCGGCCCCAGGCATTCCCCTGCCCTCAGCCCGGGGAGCCTCATCTGTTCAGATGTCTGCCTGAGCCTGGGCCCACCCCCGGCCACCAAGGTCCTACATAGGTGTGTGCACACATGCACACTCACACTCAATGCACACAACACCCTCACACAAACACACACTCAATGATACACACTCACTAACCACAGTGGGCACACGCTGTGCTGTTCCCACAAGCTTCAATTGCCCCCAAGCAGGGTTGGCAGATTCTAGGCAACAGTTCTTCACCCCGTGGCCCCCAAGGAAGGCACTGCCGGGTCCCGGCCCCCTCGGCAGAACCCTCTAGACAGCACTCTGGCCTGTCACCACGCCGTGAAAGAGGAGATGCGCGGTGGTGACGGCCCCGGCCCCAAACCAGCATCCACTGTGGTTAGTAATGTGGCATTCCCCCAGCACAGCCCGAGTGACCATACGTGGGGAACGGTTAAAAAACAGCAGGCAGGGGCTAGGGTGGGGGTCACTGGAGGTGATCGTCAAAGGCACAAACGTCCTGTTATGGGATGGATAAGCTGAGGACCTGATGTACAGCACGGGGAGGACGCACAGTAACACCGCGCTGGGCACTGGCAATGGCCGAGCACGGATCCTAAGTGCTGGTGGACACAGGGGATGTCTTCAGAGACCAAGCTTACTGTAGGAGCCTTTTGCGGCCTGCGTCAAGTCAGCACACTGCACAATTCAAACACAAACAGTTCCACCTGTCAGTGATGCCTGCACCCGGAAAGCCCAGCAGAGAGCAAAGGAGTACCACGCTGCTGTCACCAACCATGACAGTGCAGACTTGTGGCCAGGTGGGAGGATCCCTGTGGAAGCCCAAGGCAGAAGGTGCCCGCACGCCAGAGCACGGCTGCACTGTGCTGACAAGGAGCAGGCACGGGCGCCTCACGGACCCGGGGCGTTACAGAGAGGGGAAGTCACTCCCAGTCAGCTAGCTCCTCTGGGACAGGGCCCACCGTCTCACAGCCCCCACCCCAGAGCTGTGAGCACTCGCCGGGCCAAGAACACGCCCCCGCCCCTGCGGAACCGAGCCCACGGTGCTGCCTGCTAAGTACAGCCTGGGCCACACGGTATCAGTGCCACTCAAACACAGCCAAGGTGACGGCAGCCTTCGAAGCTGGCGATTCTCACCTCAGCAGGTGTCCACGCAGTCCTGGACCGGCCCACCCTGAGCCTGGTCTGGCTCCGCAGTCCTCCAGGCGCAGTTCCTGAACTCCAGTGCCAGCCCAGCCCTGCACCCCTCCACACACCCAGGGCATCCTTAGAGCCCTGTGCCCTGCAGCCCCCAGGGAGAAAGCTTGAGCCAACCCAGCACCCACCAGATGTGAGGCGATCCTGAGTCCACCCCGCTTTTTCTCCATGCACAACACTCTCCCTCCTTTGCCCAGTTCCCCAGGCCTGGCCATGACTCCGTGGCCATACTGAGCCCCCAGGCCAGGGGCTGCCCTTCCCCAGGGCTCCCCTCCCCTGCAGGGCCACTCAGTCGCCCCTTGCCCTGCACATGGCAGGACCCTCTGACCTCTGAGCCCGTGCTGCCTCGGCATCGGCCTCAAGGAAGGAGGGAGGACAGGATCACGACTGTGAACAAAAGCTCAGCACCCGAACCGAGGCAATGACGGTTGAGGGGCACGGGGGGCCCAGCTAAGCCCCTCCCAGGCCTGGCTGCTAGGCAGCTCGTGTGGGAGAGGTGTGCAGACCAAAGGCTCCCGTCGGGCAGGCGCCCGGCCGGGAGAGCAGCTATGAAACAGGAGAGAGGCACGTGGGGTCGGGGAGGCGGCACAGACCAAATCTGCAGCCCGCAAGCCACGTCATTTAGGGAAAGGGAATGACAGGGTCAGGCTCGAGAACGTGGCGCACAGGCGTGGGAAGGAATGGGCTGCAGAAGGCCCGCACTCTGCGGCACCCAGCTCAGGGACGTAGTCCAGGGGCTCCCTGTAAGTCACCGTGTGCGCACACATGCACGTACAAGTGTACACTTGTACACGCTAACATCACACTAACGGAGTACACAGCAGGTTACACGCACTCACCACCTACAACACATTAACGGACAACACCTACATGCACACACGCGTCATGTGTTTGCATATACGCATATTTCCGTATACAGGGACATTGGTCTCTTCCCGTCTTTTCCTTCACAGTTGGCACACGATAGGACAGTGAGAGCTACCGATCTTTAAAAACTCTAATAGAACTGATGTCTACTGGGTACGGAGACTCGGTTTTACAAGATGAAAAGTTCTGGAGCTTGGTTGCACAACGCGAACGCACTTAGCACGACTCAGCGTGCACGTAACATGGTTAAGATGGCGAATCTTGTGCGCTTCTTACCACAATTAAAAATGAAGATTTTTTTTTTTTGAAAGCTAGATACACATACACACAAATTCAATGAACTGCCCAAACGGTTTATTACGTGGCCTCCTGCCCTTCTTTGTCACTAACTTCACAGAAGCAGGTGCCGAGCGGGTGTCACTCTCCACGTAGGCCTGCCGTCCCTCTGAGAAGTAAGGGCAAGCAGCAGTTACCTTCCCCCGGGCACGGTGGGTCGTACGGAACGGCGGCCCCCAGTCCGCAGCACCTCCGGGTCTCGGCGGTGTCCGGTCAGCTAAGACGACGACGGGGAGTGAGGACACCAAGCTCCCCCCCACCTGCACACACACCAGGACGTGTAGAGTGTGCTCGCGGTCAGTGAGCTGTCACCAGAAACGCGACGAACAGGCAGTGCTCCGAGGCCGGACCCAGTCGAGGGACTAAGAGCATGGGCGCTGCCTCCCTCGACCTGCACCGGGAAGCACGCAGCCGGCGAGGGGGGCTGGAGACCGGGGCTGGAGACAACACTGGCACTGGGTTTTAGCATATTCTAAACGTGTGACTTACAATTCAGCAATCCCCTTTCTTTTTATGCAGTCACCACCACACAAACATGCCTCTTTGTTGTCTCTAACTGCATCTGCATGCAGAACACACTCGAGCCAGGGAAATGTTAAGTTCTAGGGAATGGAAACCCATTTTTCAAATGTGAAAGGGAAAAGAAAAGAAAGAGAAAGAGAGAAGAAGGTAGGTTTTATTCACATGCAGAAAACGTAAATGAAAGCTGATTCCATTTCTTCACCCCGACCTGGTAAATGACGTTTGTAACTTGTCCCTGGTGGTTTCAAAATTACTGAGTTTGAGGACGGCGCGGCGGGAACAAGCCCATCTTGGTCCAGATGTGGGCTACTTACTCAAATTCCGCAAGCACCCTCGATGACGAGAGCCTCACTGGTGACATGACAGTCGCCCTGCGTGAGAAGCCCTGGAATAGCCTCTGCCTGCAAGGGCGTCATGAAGCCACCACTCTGGTTCCCTGGGACACACACGCTCCCTCGGCTCCCTCGGCTCGGCCTGCAGCTCCCCAGGCAGTGCAGGCCCCCCGGGCAGACCTGAGTGACGCAAAGCTCACACGGCCCCGCGGGGCAACAGACTCTGAATTCACCTGAGGTCCCCCGGATCTCCGCGCTCCTCGTGGCAATCAACCACGGCTCAGAATCACACCAACAGGAGCTGATTTCCCAAGCTAGGCAGGGCACGCACCCACGTTAACAGATTAAAATTAGGCACCCTAATTATTAAACTGTCACTGTAAAAGCCGGAAATACCATTTTTTTAAATGAATAGAAGAATTAATGGATTTTTTTATTTGCCTGCCTTTGTGATACCCAGCCTGTCTCTTCTTATCAAGGCACTCATCAAACATGCTTCTGCCACATATGCACATTAAATCATTAGTACTTTCCCCAATTATAGTAACTGCTTATGTGTATCGCTGATCCACTCTCCCAATATAGCTCCCTTAACATTGATGATATGGCAAATGCTTTAATAAAACACACTCTCAGGCCACACAAGAGAAATACTTTCCCTTCTGTACCTTTCTGACGTGTAACTGCAGGGCCAGCCGGGGACTGGCCACAGGGCTCTCATTTCTAAGGGTCCGAGAGGAGCTTTCACCAGAGGGCCATGGGCAGGGGGTCTCCCAGACTCCTCCCCAAGCCCCCCACAATGGGGAGAACTGGTGTTCCCATGGGCAGGTCGGGGCTCCCAGGTGGGAGCTTTCTGTGACAGCTTACATTTTATCTGAAAACTCGGTGAAATGTCCACTCTGCCGCATCACACAACCATGCTCTATGCTCACCTGTTCTCCTACCGCGGCACTGTACGGAACCATCTAGCTCCTGGCTTCCCTCCCATTCCATGCTCACCTGTTCTCCTGCCGCGGCACTGTACGGAACCATCTAGCTCCTGGCTTCCCTCCCGTTCCATGCTCACCTGTTCTCCTGCCGCGGCACTGTACGGAACCATCTAGCTCCTGGCTTCCCTCCCGTTCCATGCTTACCTGTTCTCCTGCCGCGGCACTGTACGGAACCATCTAGCTCCTGGCTTCCCTCCCTTTCTATGCTCACCTCTTCTCCTACTGCGGCACTGTACGGAACCATCTAGCTCCTGGCTTCCCTCCCGTTCCATGCTCACCTGTTCTCCTGCCGCGGCACTGTACGGAACCATCTAGCTCCTGGCTTCCCTCCCATTCCATGCTCACCTGTTCTCCTGCCGCGGCACTGTACGGAACCATCTAGCTCCTGGCTTCCCTCCCATTCCATGCTCACCTGTTCTCCTGCCGCGGCACTGTACGGAACCATCTAGCTCCTGGCTTCCCTCCCGTTCCATGCTCACCTGTTCTCCTACCGCGGCACTGTACGGAACCATCTAGCTCCTGGCTTCCCTCCCGTTCCATGCTCACCTGTTCTCCTGCCGCGGCACTGTACGGAACCATCTAGCTCCTGGCTTCCCTCCCTTTCTATGCTCACCTCTTCTCCTACTGCGGCACTGTACGGAACCATCTAGCTCCTGGCTTCCCTCCCTTCACACCAGCCTTCCAGTACCCAGGAAGACACACCCACTGCCAGTGGCCAGGCCCTCAGCAGCTCCGGCGGCCCTCTGCCCACCTCACTGCAGTGCCCTGACTGTCCTCGCCAGCCGGGAGGCCCCACGCTGCTCCAAGCCTCCTCGCCTTCCAGTGAAGGGCACGGTCACTAAGTGTCCCTGTTCTTCACACTTCAACTCAGGGGTCTGTGAGTCTGGGATCCGAAAGGAGGAGAACACCACTTGCTGCTGGGAGAATGAGCCGGGCTTAGAGACCAGGCCTGGGACGGGGCCAGGGCCGGGACAGGAAGAGAGGCCATGGGCCAGACAACTACCTCCACACCTGGCTCCTCTGAGAACCCAGATATACCCACACCAAGGACACAGTCCCCAGTGAAGCAACAAAGAAAAGTTCGTTTTCCAAATCCAACACGCTCACACTTTGCCTGATAACTATGAAAGTATCCCTTCCCATCCCAAGTAGAGCAGCAGCGCAAGGACGGGGACCCAGGGTTCCAATACCCACCGCCATGCCCCCCGGTGCCCCGAGCCAGCTTTGGCCCTCCCGCAAAACCAGTCAGCGTGTGGGATGGGTCAGCTGGGAAACTGAGGAAAACGGCCAGGCTCGGGGAACAGGACTGCAGACAAAGTGAGGCTCTGGCCGCACACGCCAGCAGAGTAGAGACAACAGCCTTCTCCCGGGGAACAACACAGGCCAACAAGGACAGAAGCGCCACAGGGGAAGAAGGAAGCTGGGAACGGGACCCCTGGCTGAGAAAGGCCTCAGGAAGATGAAGCACGTGAAAATCTGAGCACTCCCTCTGCAGGACAGAGTATGGCACACTTTCACCCTTCAGAGCTCGGAGCCAAGAACGCCCCAGAGAAAAAGAGTCCCTCCACTGCTGTGCAAAGTCAGGAAAACAGCAGGGCCTGGCTGCACAACAGTCTAACATTCTGAAGCTTACACGAAACTCCCGAGTACATTAGCCTGCGGGTCAAGGAGCAAGAAGGCCTGGAGACACTCCCAGCTCCTCCTGGTCCACCCCGAGCACAGACCCTGACTGAGCAGGTGAGCCCGGGTGCAAGAGACGGGAATGTGGGCGCTCAGCGCACGTCAGGCAGGGAAGCGGCCACCTGTGGGAAGAGCCTCTTCCTGACTCTCTCAGCAGCACCCGCACCCTGGCACCCGGTACTCCAGGCCTTCGGGAGAAACCCTGAGCCTCTGCTTCTCTGAGCTTGGGGCCTCCCAACCTCGTTCACACCATGGCGAGCAGAGAAAATGACCTTCACTCAGCACAAGGGGTAAGCAGCTGGGGGCTGCTCGAAGCACCGGGCAGGAGAGCAAGAGCTGACGGACACGGGCTCCAGCCGAGAGCTCAGCACCGCTGCCCAGCCCCTCGCTGGGAGGCAGAGATGGGCTTTGAGAACGGGTAGCCACACGCACCATCTGCTTCCTCACGTCTCAACCTTAAGCCTGTGGGAAGGAGCCCTGCAACTCCGCGGCAGCACAGCTCAGCAGCGGGGCCAAGGCTCGGCAGCAGTAACACGCACGTGCCTGGCCTGATTCCATCTGTTTCCGGCCCTAGGGACTTCCAAAGGATGGACGGTGTGACAACAGAAGGACTCAGAGCCCCTAACTGTGGCCTCCTCATCTGTTCCTCATTACAAGGCAGGAAGAGGACAGGGTCCAGGAGAAACGATGGTCAGGCTCAGGGTCTGCAAGGACGTTATGACTACAACTTCTGCCACTAGCGAATCGAACGGGAGCCACCTGGCCATCCAAAACAGGCGGTCTCCTATCACTGTTCTGGAAGCCCAAGCAAGCCCCTGATGCAGGCACTCATAAGGGCCCAGGGCAGGAAAGCCCAGGAAACGGGGTGGAGGCAGGTCCATGCAGCCAGGGAAAAGGGCACGGAGGGCAGAATCTGGGGAAGGGAAGACGGATGCAGCCCTAGAGTCCCCACAGGCGAGGCAAAGGACCCAATTTTTATTCTAGACAACGGGAAGCCACAGATATCGGGGCAGGGGCGCCATGACTAGGAGACGAGGAAGGCTGATGTGGCTTCAAAGACGGAAGACTGGAGGTGGGGTCCCAGGGAGCACGCTTCAGGGTGAGGGTCAAGACCACGGGCACAGACAGCCAAATGCCATGAGAACAGGGAGCCAGGGGCATGGCTGAGAGGACTGGGGACCACAGGTGAGAGGGCCACCGCCAGAGCCAGGCAAGAGTCAGAGCTCTGAGAGGAATACAGGACCTGGGCCCAATGCCACCCCTTTAGGTCTCGTTGGCTGGCGGGCCGACGTGGACAAAGGAGCGTGGCCCCAGGGAGCAGGTCAGATCCCATGGGCATGGGTGCCTGGGGCAGCTGGAGGCCTCAGAAGCCAGGGTGACCAGCGGGGCAACAGGCAGGAGCCCTCCATGGGAGCTTCACGGGTTACTCTGACCACACCGTGCCCGAAATGGAACAGCCCCACGCCAGAAAAGCAAGAGAGCCGGCGCCTCGAGGGAATGCCATGAGCACGCCAGCTCCGGGGTGCCTGCGGCGCCTCCTTAAGAAGCACCCATCAAGTCCAGGCGAGTGAGAAGCCGGTCCCGGGGGCCCACAGCAAGCCTGGCCTCAGCCGTCCTGGCCCCACTGGACCCTGGGCCCCGTTGACGGCCCGTGCAGAACTGCAGTGGCCAGCACGCGGGCTGGACGTGAGCGGGCTGGGCTGGGAGGACGGCGAGCGGCAGCGGTGCTTACAGCTGGGGAAGTGGGTGAGAATTGCACGCTGTGGAGGGAGAATTTCATCACCCAACGGTCACCAGAGCTCCTCATTCCAGAAACTCTGCCACTCCTCATTAAGTGGTAGGTGGCCCAAGGCGAGCGGCTGAAGTCAGTCCGCAGGAAGCACAAGAGAGAAGCTGGACTCTCATATTTTACATGTTCTCCCATGTGTGTTCATGCCTACATGCACGCATGTACGCGTGTCTGTGTGCATGAGCACTCATGTACGTGTCTGTGTGCATACACGTCTGCATGTATGTGCACGTGCGTGTGTGCATACACATGCACTCACGTACATGTGTCTGTGTACGTGCATACATGTGTGTACACATGTACGTGCGTGTCTGTGCACTCGCATATGCATGTACATGTGTGTGCACATGTGCATGTGTGTAATGCACACATGTGCACATATGCAGTCTGTGTGGGCATGCATGTACATGTGTGTTGCGTGCACTGTGTGGGTGTGTGCATGTACACATGTACACGTGTGTGTGTGTCCACGCCTGTCAGTCATCAGGACTGTCCATCCCAGAACTGAACTGTGAACTAAAGAGAGAGCAGACGGGGCACTGGTAACAAGTGGCCTCCGTGAGGTCACCCACTGGAGTGGCTGCCCACAGGACCAGTGTGGCCACAAGCAGGGGCTCATGAGGGGCAGGAACATCTTCCACCCACCCAGACGAGAGGCCGCCACAGCCGCAGTCCCACCATACACAGTCCAGCTGTGCACCTGCCCGGCAAGGACCACAGGGCCAGTCACCACCAACGCCAACACAGAACCCAGCACAGCCTCCCCCCACCCCGCCTCAGTAAAACATCCTTGTGGGAGGGGTGTGCAGGGCCGAAGTTCTCCGCCTCCGGCTGGGACCCTTCCACACCTGGGCAGATGACCAGGCCTAGGCCCCCAGCCGGCGGGGGCATCACACTAGTCCCCACAGCTTGGCCAGGTCAGGGGCACCTTGGTCTGATCATGCACAAAGAAAACAGGCCTGGACGCACTGGGGAGAAGCCATGATGCAGCCTGTACACAGCTGCACCAGGACATGCACCTGGACCCCCTTCGAAAATGCTGAGCCCCTTACCGCTCTGCTTTCCTGACCCGGAAGTGCCCGCACAATGAGCCCTGCACTTCCTCCCTAGGGGCAGACAGCCGTACCGTGCGTTCCAAGGAGGGCCTAAGGAACGAGGCATGGGCTCAGCCGGCTGCCTGGCTCAAACCCGAGCTGCCCCCCACGCCACCACCCTGCCTCGGGGCTCAGCCTCCTCAAGTAAGGCAGAGAGCGTTTAGCAATACCGCAGTGCCCGGCACTAGAGAGATACCACAGGCCAAGCTGGGCAGGGGTCCTTCCCAACCCGTGCGCCCATGAACCTAGAGAAAGTCAACAGCATTTCTACGTGGCAAGCATAGGAGCTAGGCCACTGACCCCTGTATCTCCCATGATCATGACAACAATCCTCCCCAGCAGAGACTCTCACGCCCACTTTGCAGTTGGGAAGACTGAGGCACAGGGAAGCTGGGTATCTGACCATTTACACAGTGGAGGGTTTTGTAACCCATCTACCTGATCTCAAAGCTCATTCTCTGCAATGCTCTCCTTGCCTGCAGAGAGGCTGATGTGACCAGCAGGGCTTCCAGAACTGCCAGCCCAAGTGCGCGTCAGCCGGCACGACCCACCCGCCTTCTCAGGATACCCTCAGCATGTGTCCACCTCTGTGCCAGGCAGGAGAGCTAGCATGGGTTCAACCCTTTCCAGGGCATCCTCAGATAACGGCCTTGGTTCTCCTGGGTTGTCTGGGAGCACTGCCCTGAGGGCAGGGGATCAGTCAGGAGGAAGCATCCACAGGCATCTGGAGACCCAGCCTGTGCCATCTCATGGTTCCACTGTCCCCAGTCCAAGGGCCCCTCCCAGGGATGTCAGCACCCAGGCCAGCTGGTGGAGGGAGAGAATGGAGGAATCTCCCTGATGAAGCTTCTAGATCACCCCTATCCACCTTGCCAGCTGGCCAGCTCCAGCCACACGCCACTGACTTCCAGGGCCCAGGGTACACCCAGGAAGAAGGGCGCACAGGAAGTTCAGCGTGCCCCAGCATCTGTTGCCACAGAAGTAAGTCCTGGTCAGTGCCTCATTTCTAGACCCTGCTGAGCGTTTTCCCCCTGTGACCTTCATAGAAGGCTGCCACAGGATCCCCTGAGGCGAAATCTGTGTTCAGTATGGTACCACGCACAGCAACCCCCATGGAACCCTGTTCTGGACCTGCTGCTAGGGACGCAGGAGACAGGCGACTCCATAGAGGATGCCATCCACTGGGTCCCTCCTTGGCACCCATCCCCTCTCTCCCTCCTGCCAACCACAGCGATTTCCACACAAGGGAAGCAGACTCCTCCACCAGCTTCTGGAAGAGGCTGAGCCACTCTGCACATTCCATACCCCTGGCAAGGGGCAGTTCAGAGGTGGACAACCGACCTCAGCCACACCAAGCAGAATAAATCCAAGACTTTGGCTGGGACAAATATGCTCTCCTTCCCAGTGGCATAAACCAGGGTACATGCAGCCCTGAGGGCAGCTGGCAGGACTCTCTCAGGCAGGAAGCCGACTCTCCCAAACAGGGGAAGGAAAACAAGGCCGTCTTGATGACGTTGTGGAGGAGCTGGATCAAGCCCTGCCTGAACTCTTCCTTCACCTGACTTTCTGGGAGAGCAAGTCAATCAATTCCCTACAGCGCAAGGTGCTCTGTGAATCCGCCACGGAGAGATCCCATCTGACGGACAGCTACTGGAAATACCTTCCTGCTCAAGGCTTAAAGCTGCTCGCAAGACTCGCTTAAAGAGACTCTCCCACAATCCCAAGGAGGACAGAATCTGGTCTCCTGTTTCCCTGCTCCTCCATTCCCCACAGGCTACCTGGTCCTACCACAAGGTCACAGCTGTTCCCTGCATTCACACCCACAGAGCCACCCATGGAAGGCTGTGCCCACAGGGCGCCAGAAGCTCCCCGCCTCCAGTCGCTAAGCTCTTCCCCGACCTTCCTGGGGAGCACTGCCCCTTCACCCCACAGCTGCAGCCCCCTCCACCCTAACCCCGTGCACCCAGGCCACGCAGGCTCCCGCGAGCCACTAGCACGTGGAGCGGCCTTCTGACAGCACAGCAGCACGGCAGCAGCAGGTGAGCAAGGCTCAGTCCGTAAGGCTCCCTGCTGGCGCCTGAGCAAGGACGGCGAAGAGAAGCAGAAACGGGGCAAACCTGCCACCGGACTTGCAACATGCGTAACATGGATCTGCGTGGGACAGCTCCCTTCTGCAGATCGCCAGCGAGTATCGCAGGCAGCAAAATCCCCGCATGAAGTGTCCACCATCTATGTTCATGGATCACCCTCGGGGCTGCAGACCTCGGCACCGCAGGCCTGAGGACAAACCGCACCACGGTCAAGGGCCGGGCACAGCAGGACACCCACTGCCAGGCCCAAGCCCCGAGTGCGGTCGCGGACTGACCTCTGGTACCTGCCGCGCACAGCAGCGCCCTGGGAGCTGCCGTTGTTTGGAGTGCAGTTGGCAGGGTGCTGCTGAGCGGTCAAGACAGGATCTCTGCAGGCTAAGAAACAGCCCCCAAAAAGACAAAGGCAGACACTGGCTCCCAAACACGACTGAAGTCCTCCGGGGAGGTGTTCACCCTGCCGTGACCTCAGAAGACACAGGCAGAGACGCCCTGCACTGGCACAGGGACCTCAGGGAGCCCTGAAGTTACATAAGGGACACCAAAGTCACCAACACTCCCCTTGCACACAAATGCCTACCTGAGACCTGCCCGAGGAGAGGCGGAGGAGAAGGGCAGAGCCTTGGGGACAGGCTCCCGGGCCCCACAACAGCCCTTCTGGCCTCCTCTCCTACAGACAGGACGTGAGATGCGCAGACACAAGACAGCGCCAGCCAGGCGACAAGGTCACAAGAGTGAAGCTGGGATCTCAACCCAGGTCTGACTCAACACCCACGTCTGTCCTCAGCGCCCCAAAGCCACGGAAAGCAAAACGTCTCCCAACTGTGAGAACCCCTCCTGTACACTCCAGGTCAATCAGCACCCGGGAGACAAAACTAGCACCTCTACAAGTCGGACCCCTGCCCACATCCACAGCAAATCCATCCAAGGAGCCGACCCCAGAGCACCGCCCTACTGCCAGCCTACTGCTCAGCCCCATCTGCTATTTCATTAAAAGAATTCTGAGGGCAAGTGGGTGGCTCAGTTGGTTAGGAGTCAACTTGATTTTGGCTCAGGTCATGATCTCAGGATTGTGAGATGGAGCCCCGTGTCGGGTCCATGCTGGGCGTGGAGCCTGCTTGAGATTCTCTCTCTCCCTATGCCCCTTTCCCCTCAAAAAAGGAATTCTGAAAATCACAGGTTCCTCACAATGCAACACGTTTGGACGAACATTATGCAATCTAACACAGAAAGGCATTCCTACTGGGGGCAGAGCTGGGGGTACACATTACACTGTTGTTTGTTGACCCCATGTCCCAAAAGGTGAACTCTCCCCATGAGCCCCGAAAGGTCAGTGGACGCTCCTCTGCTGGGGACCCAATCCCAGCGAGGCTCACGGCCACTGGGGACGGAGGAGGGAGGCCCGGCTGGCCCAGGCTTCCTCGAGGCCCACAAGAACCCATGACAGGCGGGATGCTGCAGGTGGACTGCTGCCCACCCAGAAAGAGGGGACGCATGAGGGCTGCTGCAAAACCAACAGGACGGCAAAGGTGAAAGGAAAACAACGCGCTTCGGAGAAAGCACTCACAAGGAGACGGAGGTAAGACGTGAGGTGCCCAGTGACATGTCCTTCTGTGTATCCCTCCAGCATGGACGGCTGAGGAGGAAATGACAACACAGCCCCTGTGCTGGCAAAGAAAGGCTTCCCAAGGAATGGGGACTGCAGCCACCCTTTACAACCTTCTCAGTGCAAAATCATACATAATTTTCGAGCAGACAGGGTATGAACCCACTGCAGTGCTTCCCCAACAACCACTGGTGGCTCGTTCTAAGGACCCAGAGGGCTGAGGGCCACTGCCCCTTGTGAGTGCTTCCTCACGACAGTCACTAAGCTCACCGCACAGCCTTGCCCCGCTGGGTCGCAGACCCTGGTGGTGACTTCACCTGCTCTAGGTGTCCGCGGCCCCAAAGGTGAAGTGGGGGTCGGGCTCACCAGAACGCTCTAACCCCTCAGCGCCGCGGGGCTGGCACAGTAGGTGTAAGAGGGAAAGCCTCAGACATCAAGGTGGAAGGGCCTGAGCACACCGCCATGATCTGCCCACCTGCTGGGGTCCTGCTTTCTGCCAGGATACTCTACGGACACAGTACCTGTGTCCCTTGCAGGTGCCAAGTGGAGCTCAGACTTAACCTTTGACTCCCCACACATAAAACCAACAGCTGGAGTAGAGGCAGGCTCAGGTCCCTTCCAGAATGTTCTCGATGCTGATTCCGGCAGAGCTTGGGCTCACAGTTACTCTAAGGAGTCCCAGACCCAGAAGAGGGCTCTCAGTAACACTGGCTGAATGAGGGAAGGGCCTCCCATGCTCCCCTAGTGTGGGTGCCCTCACTTCTCACTCAGAGCCCTCTGCGCCAGTGCCCCAGGCCAAGCACACTCCACAGCGGGGCCCCTGGGGGCCTCACAAAGGAAGCACGCACGCCCACGTCCCCCACCATGTCACCTCCATCAGGTTAGACCAAGAGAAGCCAGGCGCCTGGCACCTCGGAGAAACCAGAAAGAAGACAGAAACCTTGAATAAACACAAGCAGACTGCACGCATGAGCAAGTGAGGAAGTCCTTCATGGAGACAAGCGCCGCCAGCCACCCCCTGGTTAGTCCAGCTCGCCCTTCCTCATGCACTCCAGTCTTAGGGACCTCATAGCTCGTTGCTGTGACCCCACAACTCTGGCTCTGGCTAAAAAACACCCCACTCATCCTGGGTGGGCTCCACGGCCGCTGTCCCCCAGCCCCCTGCTCCCCACGACCTGGTGCACCTGTGTCTGCTCACGCTCTCTTCCTTCTGTCCCCACCAACATCTTGGTTCATGCGGCAGAGGCCAGGGCTTCCTGGTCAAGACTGGGGGGCAGGGATCTGCTATGGAGTCCTCCCAAAGCAGGGAGTGTTCCCTGTTCACCACCACCCCTCTGACTCCAGGCTTGTACTTGGGTCGGGGGCAGGCTGAGGATTTGCAAAATAATAACTGACCCATTAGAAACCTTTAGGAGACTCATCCCAAGCACAACCATCACTGCCACTCCCCCACCAAAGAGGGCCCAGTGGGGGGCCACAAACCTTGTCTTTCACTGTCTAAAAAAGCCAACAGCACCGCATAGAGCAGACGCCGCTGCTCCCAGGGGAACGTTCAGCTCCATCACTGTTTGAGCGACACCCCCACTTGGAAGGCCGGCTTGGGCTTTCAGGCCGTAAGAACTGATTTATTGTTTCAGGCTCAAACTTCAACCCAACAAAAGCACTTGAGTCCCACAGACGGAATACTTCATAAGCAACAGTAAATGAGCACAGCCTAAGAGCCCCCTTTTTGAGCAGAACAGACTACAAATGTTTATAGACACACCCATATTAAGGTAGCATATTAAAATTACGAGGTTAAATAAGAAATGACTGCAAAATGTCATTAATTCCGATCTGAAGCCAACAGGGCGAATGCCATCAGTAAAAGCAGCGGCTAGCCCTCCGAGCACCGGAGCGCAGGTAACCCGGCGGAGGCAAGCTCGGCGCCGCTCCGCACCACCAGAACCTGCCGCACTTGTGTTTACGGAGTCTACTTAAAAGCACGTAACGTCCAAAATCAGGAGCAAGCAGTTTCCAGGTTGAGGCGGGGAGGAAACGGGCAGTTCCAGCACGCCGGCAGCAACAGGTGCCGTGAGGCCCGAGGAGCGGGTCCCGTCCAGGCTCTCCAGCCAGGCCGGCGGCGCGTCCCTTCCTCAGCCACTCCACCAGTCACTCCCAGACGGCCTGCACCCCACGGAGCCCCCGGCGAGTGAGACACGGCCCAAAGAGCTACCGATACTCCATGCCTGGATCCTGCGAGGAAGGGGTACAAAGGATGCTGGGCGTATGTGTAACAGGGACTAAAGGGTTAGCACGGAGGAGGGCCAAGGAAGGGGGACATGGAGAAAGCTAGTGGGGATGAACGGGAACAGTGTGTACAAGGTCCTGGGTTGAAAGGGGCTTGCAAAGCAAAGCAAGCAGGGGACCGAGGCTCAGCGAACAGGACAGGAGCCTGCTAAAACAGAGGCCAGGATCGGGCAGGCCTCCCAGGGTCCAAGAACAACGGGAAGCCATGAGAGGGTTTCGAGCAAGGGAATGGAGGGGACAGATCTACTTCTGGTGGGAACCACTTAGGCTACCACTAGCAGCATGGGCTGTACTGGGACTGCCTGGACCCAGGAGGCCAGCTCCCCACAAGGAGAGCTCACAGGCGAGTCAGGGAAACAAATCCCCTAAATTCTTCTAATGCTAAGCATATTTATCAACTTCCCAAGGACTTGGTTTTTCTCCTTTATAAATAATGAAACTGAAGAGTGTTTTTCCCCCAGTGGTAACACCAGGCTTTAAAAAAAAAAAAGTATTACTATTAAAAAGTAATATACGCTCAGAGCAAAAATGTACACACTACCAACATCTAGGGAAAGTCAGGAGAGTCCCTTACATCCCACTCCCTGACACCCCATCATTATCACTTTAGAGACCCAAGTAGTTAGAAATGCATAAGGGACCCCTGGGCACTACTGCTCAGGACCTACTTCCTCAACACACTGCACACTTCCGATCTGCGAGCCTGTGCATCCATATTCCACAGGATGAAAACACCAGAATGTATTTAGTAAGTATCACCTTTATAAATAACGTGGTGATAACCTCCTGTACACATCTGGATATCTAAGCGCCTATCATATTCTCTCCTAAGAATAAACAGTCCCAACAAGCAGAATTGCTGGGATCAGAAAAATGACCATTCAAATTTTTGACACATAAAACTTTCCTGGAGAAGACGTAATTAATGATTTGCTCTCCAGAGAGCAAATAATAGTAACAGCCAACACTTAACATTGTGCTATGTGCCAGGCCCAATTCTAAGCACTTTCCACATAAGAATTTATTTAGATTTCACAGAAACCACAGAGGATAGGAATTATTATCCCAACCAACAGGTGCTATCAAACAACCTTTGCTGATATGATGGGCATAAATGGAATTGTTCACCTGAAATTCTCTATTAATAAAGCTGAGTTTTTTACACCAGCTACTGTGATTTGTATTATTTATAGGCTTTGCTCATCTTACAGTAGGGATACTCATCCTTTTTATTGGTTTGCAAAAGCTCTTAACATATTGGCTATTAAGCTCGTACAGGCACATCTTGTTATATATTTTTTTTCTCATTGTCTCTTAACCTCACTTATGGAATCTTTTGCCAAAAAGAATTTTAATTCTTATGCTGTTAAATCTGTCAGTATTTTATCTTTAAGGTTTCTGGCTTGGTGTTACAGTAAGAATACATTAAATTGGTAGTTTTCAAAGTTTTTGGTCCTTAGAATGCTTTCTTCCAATAAAGTCTTCCAAGAATATCCTGCAGACAAAACAGGTAAGGCCAAAGTGCATTGCTTGAAATAGACATGGAGCCCAAGGTGCCCTCCACCATCCTCACCGACCCCCAGGCAAGCTCAAATATCCAAACACAGGATGCAACAACCACCAGCCGACACGATTGTTAAGATCCCTTCCAGTCCTACAATGCCACACACGTGACAGCAGACAGCATGCAAAAACCTGAATTACTTCCCAGACCCTACTAAACCCAAAAGATATTCCAAACGGTCATCTTCTCGAAGAGGCTATGCTCTCCCAAATCCCTCAACAACACCGAACTTCAGCTTCCAGAGGCACGGAAGAGAGGGAATCAGCATCTGGGACTTGATACAGCCAGGAGTACCAGATGCTCCATTCCCACTTCTCTCTCAGGTTCCTCCTGGGCAAAATGAGCACAGTGGCAGCCACTTCGAAAGGCTGTGGGAGAGATAAATGGGAAATACAGGGCAAGTACTTACAACAACATGTGGCCCCGAGCAGGTGCTCATTAAACGTTAGCTACTGGTCTGTTACCATCACTAGCGGTATGGTCTGTTACCATCACTAGCGGTATAATCTGTTCACTAGGAAAGACATTCCGGTGTCCACGCTGACTGATGCAGACGGTGATCTGTCCCGATGTTACATGGAGGATCACAGTAGAGGCGACCCGTGTAGGGCCCTGGACCTTCCTTCCAGTACACAAAGTAGGAGGCATGCCGAAAAGGCATGCAAGCAACCACAGACACCACAGCCCACCCTGTACCCCTAAACAGACCCCCAGAAGAGAAAACCAATCTTCGGAAGAGAACTCACAGATCTTACTTGAGGACATTTTTTCCCAAAAGGAACACTTTGTGAATATATGTTGTGAAGGTCTGCTAACTGCAGCATCACTTTTGACATGGAACCCTTCACCTGACTTAAACCAAAAGATGCTACACCCTTCTCTGAGGTCAAGACCAATGGCCCTAAGCCCACTGCACACCCCAGCATACGCCGACTGTCTGAGATGGAAACCAAAACTCCCTCCCAACTTGATGCCTACCTGCCCCAGGACCAATGGGAGGGCTGCTCCCGAAGGGGCAAGGACTCGCACTCTGGCGAGAAGAGCAGGGGCTCTGGCCCAGCTTCACAGGCTGCAGAGCGAGGGCAAAATCCGAAGCTTACACACACACACACACACACACACACACACACACACACACACGGAGGCTGGGCCGGCCCCTATCCCCAGCTGCAGTCATCGATTCTAGTCCAGGAACGCAAGCCTGGCCACAGCCTGTCGCCCGCGGCCTCCAGGCACAGCAGTTGTCTCTGGTTCTCTGTGTCTCCCCCGCTCCCTACATCAGGTATTAATCTATTACTCAGGGCAGCTTCTGAGCGATGAAAGCCCAGCCGTTTTCAATAGAGAACGGTATGGCCAGATTCTACAGGAGTGATGAAATGTTTCTTCTGCTCTGGCAATTAAGACGGCACAAAGTCGCCTTTCCTCTGGTGCCACCCCCAACATCAAAGGATGAGAAATTCAAAGCCATTCATGCTGCATTGAAACCTCACAATGAAGCTGGGAAATGGAAGTCGATTACTGGGCATAAATATGCAATAGTTAAAAGGAAAGAGTTATAACAAAATTAAACTGCAGCAACCCCACAACGTGTGGAAACTTCCAGAACTAGAGTCCCCCTGGTAAACACCAAGAGAGACATCCTTATAAAGCAAGTTTCTGACCGCTGAAAGTCACGATCGGCCACTCCAGCTGCACATGGCCAGGGTGCCATGCCACTCTGCCGACCTTGGTACAGCAACAGCCCCCAAGGCCTCTGAGAACATGGCATTTGGACAGTTTGATTTTGCAGGGCTGTGAAGCTGCTGACCACAGAACATTCTGGCTCGGGGCTGCTTTGGCCACGTCTGTCCTTGGTCCCTAGGCCATCCAGGCCTAGCGGAGTCTAGCGTTATCCACCCGCTCCCCCCACATAACCCCCCCAGCCCAGGGCTCCCCCAGAGGCACTCCCGCTGCCAGCTTGCAGGAGAATGAACTAACCCTAAAGCGGGCAGTGTCCCGTCTGCCTGCTGCATAAATCCTGCTCCTCTTCTGACTGATTACCGCTCTCTTTAGGGGGGTATTTGATCTTTAAAATAAAAGCCCAGAACACAGAGAGCTATAGAAGTCTTACAATGTGTCAGGGTGTGTGGTTTTAAGGCAGGAAAATACTTCCCTCCCACACAAATGTGAATTCTGGGGAAAGATGCCACAGATCCAAGGGAGTAGACTATCTGGGAAAGCTTGATCAGTCTTAAAAATAGATAATTGAACACAGAGTTTAGAATTCTCAGGAGCTACCTGAAAAAAGAAAATTAAACCTCGCCTATTTTTGATATCCAAAACTCCATTCTGATGAAACTTCTAACAGGGTGGCATTTTGCATTTCCAATTATAATAGAGTAATTGTGTTGCCATAGTTACTGCAAAATTCTGCAATAACTTTTGTTGCTTTGTAATTGCTGGAGTGTATATTCGTGTACAAGCAGCTGAGTTTTCCTGATTCGATGCCTCTCCTTCCTCTCCCCGATCACCACCAACCACCACCTTCCCTGGCTCAATTCTGAAACCACATCAGTTTCATAGGACGATCCCTAACGTAATGCGAGGAATTATCACAGGCAATTAAAACTCCAAGCAACCACGATCGTATTACAAAAGAAAAAGTGAAACCAGGCCAAGGTGCAAACCCACCAGCATTCCCCGAATCTTGCTGGGCTGGCGCTGGGTGAGGGCTGTTTACGTGTTTACTCCCAGGCCTTCCATGCTTAGGTGGTTTGTGGGAATAAACAGAAAAGCCTGAGAAGAGAAAAGAGAGGAAGCAAACGAACTGCCCAGGCCCCTTCCTCCCTCACCGAGGGCAGGCAGGCAGCGCTGCACTCAGCAAGCAATTAGGTAGGTCTCTACAGTAATGCAATTAAGATTTAGTTAAGAAAGTCATTAGTTTTAAAATAACTTAAGTTTAATTTCTGCAACGCTTTATTTGAAAATTGTGTCACAGCAGGTCAATTTACAACATGCAATAAAGAAAACACTCATATCAGCTGCTGCAAGTTATTACAAATTTTTGATGTGCATTAAATGAGTACACTGGGTTCCACCCCCGGCCTTTCCAACTGATACGCGCGGTCTCGTGCTGTAACAGTGTCAAATATTTCAACGTTAAATGTAAATACGAGATAATTTGCTTATAATCCCGTGGTGTGTTTTTGCAATGCCGGGAAACGCGGCTCCCACCATCTGGGCAGGACGGGGCCACATCCCGGCCTGTGGAAACCCTGCGGGCACCCAGCCGGGGTCGCGGGCAGCACCCCCACCCCTCCCGTCACGGACCGGGGCACCCGCGCCGCGAGCCCCGGGGAGGGACGTTTTTCTGCAAACTCACAGCCCTGGACAAAGTTACATAAACGGCGCCAGCCCGGCTCCGGGCGCCCCCGGCCCACCTGCCGAGGGCTCGGCCTGGGCGGGCGCCGGGCGCGTGCTCCCCCCCTCCCCCCCGGAGGCCAGCCGGCCGTACTGGCCCGGCCTCAGCCTCCGGGCTGCAGGGAAGGGTCCAGGACAGGCTCGGGCTCCCGCTCCGGAAAACCCACGGGTTGGGCGCCACGCGCGGCCTGGCGCACGGGCCGGGGCGCGGACCCGGGCGTCCACCTGCCGGGCCGGCGGCGAGGGGGGGGTGTGGGGGGGGCGTGGGGCCGGCGGCCTGCGGGCGGGTGGGGTGGCGGGCGGGGGGCGGACAATGGCCCGCGGGCCGGGGCCGGGCCGGGGCTGCGCTTACCGCGGCGGCGGCGGGGCGGGCGCTCTAGCCCCGCGCGGGCGCTCCGAGCCGCATCTCCTCAGCCTGCGCCGCCACCACCACCGCCGGCGGCGGGCGGGCGGGCGCTCGGGCGGCGGCGACAGCGGGGACGCGGCCGCGGCGCGCCGGGCCCAGGCTGCTGAGGCGGCGGCGCGGGCGGGCGGGCGCGCGGGCTCGGGCGCGGGCGGCGGCGGGGACGGTGCTCCGCGGCGGCGGCCCCACAACCTCCCCTCCTCATTCACAAAAAATTGACCCACGTTGAACCATGATGCCGCTCCCCCCTCCAGCACGGAGCCGGGCGCTGATAGGCCACGCCCGACGCCCGTCAGCCGCCCCGGCCCCGCCCCTCAGCCGGCGGCTCTGCAGCCATTGGCTGCGCCGGCCTTGCATCACCTCCCTCCCGGGCCCCTCCCTCCTGCCCGATTTCTAACGAAGAGCTCGTCAATTACGGCTCGGCCCCGCCCTCCGGCCTCCCTCCCTGGCCGCCCGGCCGTCCTTCCATTGGTCCACTGGGGCCCCGGGTACCGCCCCGTGTGCTCCCGCCCCTCGTCCCGCGGCCACCAACCGCCAGGCCAGACGCCCTACAAACTGCATGGATGCTCCACCTCTGCCCGCCTTCCGGCACACGTCCTGGACCCCATTGGCTGCCCGAGATGCCAATCCCAGGAGGCGGAGCTACCAAAGGACGCTCCAGGCGCCAGCCGCTGGACGTTTCGCGGTTGAGAAAGCGCAGGGAGCCGGGCGGACTGTGATTGTAAACGTGGGCCCTCGCCCTGGCGAGCTCCACTCAGCAGCCCCGAGGAGTTGCTGTGCGCCGGCCTAGTGGTCAGGACCGCGTGCCTGGGCGCCTAGCGGCCGCACACTCAACCACAGGCTGAGACAGGGGGCCGATCGGGCCTGGCCACGGCCTCCATCTTGGGTACTGGCGGCGGTCACGTGGTGCTACGTGCTCCCGGAGACGCACGGGCGGCGCGGAGGACGAGTGCGCAGGCGCGGCGGGCCCCGCCCTGCCCCGCGGCGGGAACGCGGCCTCCCGGGCGGGGGGTGCTGGCCGGCTGGTCTTCCCCGAGGGCGGGAGGCGGGCCCGCCGCGCCTGCGCCACCGGCGAGTCGTAGGGTGTGTGGTGGTCCCGGTCGGCCCGTCAGCGCTGAGTGCTCAGCACTGAAAGTTGCCCGGTCGGGGTGTTTTGGGCTGTGTCGAGTGGCCGCTTCGAGTCCCGCCGGGCCCCGGACGCCCCGCGGGCTGTCGGTCGGCGGGCGCACAGGGTCCCCGGCCACCACCCCCGACCTGTTCCTCTCCGCAGCCGTGTATTCAGCCTTGCAGGCTCGGCGCGCCTCCTGCTCTCGAGTCGCGTGTGTCGCCCAGCGGGAAGGAGCACCTGCGACAAGTGTGCGGGTGCCCCCGCCGGCCGGGCGTGCACACCTGCGTCCTGGTGTCGCGGCGCCAGCCTCGGACCGTTCGGGAAGGTTCAGGCTCGGTGGCGTGGTTTGCAACGCGCTTCCTCTAGTCGAAGTGCGGAGTGGCAGCCGCGTCTTTGCATTAAAAGGGCTCTACAGTTAGTTTGCGTCCGCAAAGCTTTGTACCTGGCGGGATACTTTGTACCTGTCCGGATGTTTCAGAACTCAAACTGGTGATTCCAAAAACTTGAGATCGCAAGACTCAAATTTCGATAAATCGTTGTCTCATCACTAAAGCAGCTTCTTTCCTAGAAAGCAGAATCTAGAGAGATCATTTAACTGAATCCAGGGTGTTTTTGTTTTTTCGCACAATTGCCAAAGTGTCCATATTGGTCAGGCTCTGCTAACATGAACCTGGACCCTGGCATTATACAGAAGTGCACGTGAAGATACACAGGCAGGTCCGGTGTAATAGGAACGTTACCCAGCTTGAGACCTTGGTGGTGACAGAAAAGTCGCTGGCAGTGATTAGGTCCTGCTGGATGAGAGGAGGCCGGGGCAGGCCTGTGCTGCCCCATTGTCACCTAACAAAGGCCAATGTACTTCACTCATCCTCTGAAACCTCAGCCTTTCCAAGTTGTATGGCCCAAATGCTTTTTCAGGAGAGAAAAGTAGCTTTTCCGTTGTAATGAAAATCACTGCCTTATGGTATTATTTTATTGGTAGTATTGAGGAACTGGGGGGGAGGGGTCAACTCTCCAGAACTTACATCAGAAAACGGGTCAGTTTGATTATCAGTCTTAGAATAATCCTGGAGGCGGACAGAGGTGAAGCCTGATGCGGTGTTTGTGACAAAGCTGGCCTGTGGGGTGCTGGCAGAGATGTGTTTGCTTGTTTCCTTTTAGAAATGAGCAGAGATTGGTTTAATGTTGTTCTTGATCACTGACGCCCAAAGGAAAAAATGTAGTCAGTATGTCAGTAAAAATTGAATTTTCAAAGTGAAAAGGCACAATTTTACAATATTTTAAATATATTGAAATAAGTAATGATTACAAAACCTTGGGCATTCTAAGTAGAAATGCCTGTCGTAAGATAACTTTGAGGCAAATGAATGGTGAATTGTAGAAATTTAAAACAAAAGACATAGCTGAAGAAAATTACCACTAGTGACCTGGCTGATGACGGAAGAGGTACATTTATCAAGTGTTCATTCAGGTGAGACAGAATCTGGGTCTGAGTAACATTCAGATGATAAAAAGTTATGAAACAGAGTTGTTTCACGGATTATTAAAAGTATACAGTAATCAGAAAATGCAGGGGAAATGCATACAAGTCTAGTAAAATTAATTTTACAGATACAGAACAAGAGCTACGTGCCTGGAGAAACAGTCACATGGAAGAGTTCTGGGGTCTAATTCGAGGCAGGATTAATGAAAAGATAGAACTGCATTCAGAGGGAGCGTGCCAGTGAGCCTCACCTGCGGCTCTGCGAGCTCCTCCAAAGTGCGAGGCAAGAGCGCCACTCACCTTTTCTGGAGAAGAACTTGGGAGCCTGCGCAGCTGTGTCTGCTCTTGTTCTCTGAGGGAATGTCTGGCTGAAGGAGACTGCAGATGGCCAGTAGAGGTGTGCACAGAGAAAGGAAGGTCTCCAACACCGAAGCCCAGGGGGCAGGTGGAGTCAGAGCCCAAACACCAGGCGACATCCACTCGGGGCTTCAAACAAAGGCATTTTATAGAGAGTCCCAAACTCAGGAGGGTTTCGTTTCAGAAAGAAAATGAATCCCAGGGTCGCCTGGGTGGCACAGTGGTTAAGCGTCTGCTTTTGGCTCAGGGCGTGATCCCGGCGTTATGGGATCGAGCCCCACATCAGGCTCCTCCGCTATGAGCCTGCTTCTTCCTCTCCCACTCCCCTGCCTGTGTTCCCTCTCTCGCTGGCTGTCTCTATCTCTGTCAAATAAATAAAATCTTTAAAAAAAAAAAAATGAATCCCAGTGTTAAGGAAACAAATCATTCAATCAAAAATGAAAACAGCTCCAAAGACTCAAATAAAAAAGAAAAAAATCTAGAAGTTCAATAGAGTGGCCAATTATAAATATACCAAAAAAAAAAAAAGGAAAGAAACCCAATAGCTTCCAGATGTACATTTAATCAATAATTATAAATGCTACTATTTATCGAGTTTTGCTATGTGGCAGGCATTGTGGTTAGCACTTTATATGCATTAGAAACACATGATGGAAAATTGCCAATCACATTAGCAAAAGAACATTTTAAATACCTACAAGTAACACTAAACCCCGGTGGAACTTCATGGGACTTGACAAATGGTGGAATCATTCACCTGGAAGAATAAACATTTGAGAACAGTCAAAAAAGAAGAGTAATGGGGCCAAAAGTGCTCCCAGATCGAGTCTCCATAATGAAAACAACGTGGTACTGGCCAAGATCAATGGAAAGTCCTAGAAAGGAAAGCAGCAGCCCCAAGCAAACAGGAGCTGAGACGTAGCCAGCACGTGGTCTGTCTGTCCCAGCTCCTCCTCCCGGCGGGCAGCTTTCCAGGCTGGTCAATGCCTATGTCATAGCAATTGGCAAGTATTTGGAACATCATCCCTGTGAGGATTTAAAATCTATAAAGGCGGCTTTTCAAATCACCGAGAAAGCAATGTGGTAAGGGCACCCGCTAATCATCTGAAGAAAAGAGTATAAAAGTTGGATTCCTACCTCATCAGATGAAGATTTAACTATTGAACAAGAAAAGCCATGAGAGTACCAGGAAAAATCTGTTAGTGGACATTTCTATAGATTGTAGAATAGGAGGGATACCAGCAACAATTGTACAGAGAAATACTAATAAATTTGACCATGTTGCAGTTAAAGTTTGAGGTATAATCAGCAAAGAAAGGTAAGTTTCAAAGGTGGCATATTCATACAAGGGAATATTACCCAACAATAAAAGAGAATGAACTGCTGAGACAGATGAATAAACACCAAAAATATCAGGAGAGTCCCATACAAAAGACTATATACTGTAGGTCTCCATTAATATGAAATTCAGGCACCAGCCTAAAGGATCTGCGGGATTAGAAATTAGAAGTCTGGTTCTCTCTGAGGGTGTGGGTGGGGAAAACCCGGCAAAGACAACTTCCCAGGCCGAGGAGATGATACAGGTCTCTATGGGGGTGGAAAACACACTGGAGTAAACAGGTGTCGGAACTCATTGAATTTAAGAGTTGTGCCTTTCTTGGGGACATTTTACCTCAAGGGAACGAAATAGTGGAGGCAGAAGCTGCCCCAATTTGGGGGGGGGGCAGGGGCGGAACTTCCCGGTGCCTCATGTAAAAGGTAAATGACTAGAGCCGAGTATTTGCATCATGTTGCATAAAGGCTTAATCTCCTTCACAGTGAGAGGGCTTTCAAGCCGACAGGAGACAGGAAGCGAACGCTGCGAAGCAGAGACGTGAACAGCACACACAAAAGGAGAGTGCCCCATGAACTAAAGGTTCTGTTCCCTAATAATAAAGGAAATAGGACAGTTTATTTGATAAGAGCGTATGCGGAGAAGTAAACACTATTACATGTTAGCAGCGAATGGCAACTTGTGGAAACTTTGAGACAGCCACTTAAGGAGACACGGACAGCAAGCCTTAACGTTCCACGTGTTCTTTCACCTACTGATTTCACTTCCAGAACTTCATTCTATGGAATAAACACTGATGTTGATAAAGATTTAGCTGAAAAAGTTCACAGCAACAATGATTGGAAGATACATCAGTTTGTATGCATATCCATACAGACGTATGAATATCTATCTATCTACCTCCAAGTTTCCAAAAATAGGAGAGTTAATATCATGGAAAGAAACCCACATTAGAGCTTTAAGCAGAAAGGAAGACCATAGAACGTCATAACAGCACGGCACAGTCTTTATAAAGGAAAACACTTATAGACGTAGAAAAGACAGGAAGACGCCCATCAGAATGTTCCCAGTGCTTCCTTCTGAGTATGCAGGGGATGAGACATCATTGTTCTCTTTTGCTCATCCCAGCTTTCTCAATTCCCCAGTGAGCATGGATGACTTTTGTATAAAAGAGAAACCTCTGAGAGGATCTGAAGTGAAGTAAGGAAGCTGTAGGGCGAGAGTAGCTGAGGGGTCGGTTGGCGGGTCACTGACTGCAGGGCTGTCGGGCAGGCGGGGAGAGGCTCTGCCAAGTTCTGATGGAGGCAGCAGAGACGGGTCAGGGTAGGAGCAAGGGAGCTGCCGGCTCCTGTCACCCAGCTTCCAGGCCCGGAGCCTGGATGGGGCGGAGCTGACCTTGGAGCAGACAGTCAAAAGCCACCGAAGATGACAGTCTTGCTTGTTTTGTTTTCATCCGTGTGTTTTTTGAGGTAAAATGTTGAGGTCATCAGCATATGGGAAGGAGCCGAAGTCCGGAGGCGATGAGGCTGGGGAGGAGGGCCAGGTGTGGAAAGCGGTGCAGAAAGAGGGCCACGCCGCCAGGGAAGCTCTCAGGGAAGCAGCGCATCGAGTGAATGAGAGATGAGAAAATAAGTTTGAGCCGGCTTGTGTTCTGAGGAATTTAATTGCAAAGTGTCTTAGCCTGCGTCCCGCACAGTCAAGTCACACAGGGCCTGGGAGTGTGAGCCCAGGGGCAAGAGTGATGGCTGATGGCGCGGCGAGCTAGAGACGGGAGACAGGCGCAAGGGAGGGCCAATGCCCGCTGCATTACCCAGCCGGCCTAGAGCTGTCCACCTGGGGGGAGGAGCTGGGGAGGGGATGTTGACTGAGGGTCACCGCCCAGGTGAGAAGTCCCCACACTTGCAGGTCCAGCGAGTACAAGTCCCAAGAGAGTCCTGGGAGCACCTTACCCTGGGAGCATCAGAGAAATTCTGGGGCAGGAGACCAAAGGCACTTGGGCCAAGCAAGGAGCTGTAGGGGGCGCCTACAGGGCCCCTGCAGCAACAGCCAGGACGGGAAGGGCCCCTTCAGAACTGCAAGTCTGGGCTGGGCCAGGCAGGCAGCCACTAGGCTCGGGGTCACCTGCCATCCTGGTGACATTGCTTGTAGCAGCCCCTTAGGCCCAAGGGTGTCTGGGTGTGAACGATAAACCACGCGGTCACCCAGCCAATGCAGGCACTGAAGAAGAGAGTCAGGAGGGGAAGACGTGGGGGAAGGAGCTTCTTTTGTCCCAGTGTAGGAGACTCCTGCGTGCCAGTGGCCGGGGAAGACGAAGACGAGTCTGCGGTGGCCCAAGGTGGCCCCAGAGGGCAACCTAGGGGAGGGGATGGAAGTGCCAGACCATCCCTAACACGTGGCCCTGTGGCAAGGGCCTCGGGCAGGTGCACACACCACATGTCACTTGCTCTGTAACTGGAATTTCGAGTCGTTCCCCTCCCTTGTGATGCCATCCCCTCCGCCCTGGCTTGCCCCCTTTCTCTTCCTACCTCTGGCTCCACGACACCACTGAGAGTGCTTTACTTCCACTCTCCAGACACCCCAGCCCACTGTACCAAGCTGTCCCCTCACCTGCACCCTCGGCCTCCCTCAGCCCTGTGGTGCCAGCTACCTTCGGCTGGATGGGCTGAGACAGGGGCCCCTGCGTGGGTTCACGAAATGGGTTCTGGCCATTTGGACAGGGACTCACGGGCCCCAGTTACATGAAGCAGGGCCTAGAACAGGGAGCCAGGGCCCCATGGCCTTCTCACTGGGGAGAGGGATACACCAGGGGAGCGGGCAGGTCCTGGAGAGCATGAGTGCAGGCCATGCTCTTGCTCAGGGCTGCAGGAGGTGCGGAAAAGCCCAGGCAGAAGAAACCTTATCCAGGAGAAGACTCCGGAAGGGAGGAGGGGTGTGTGTGCTGAGATACAGACACGGTTCTAGGTGTGGGGGCAGGCAGTGAAGATAGCACCTCCATTTTATAATAGACATGCTCCCAACCGAGACCCAGGAGCCAGGATGGGCTAGTGGTAACAGCAGCCCTGAACATTCCTGCTGTGAGCCATGCATGCTGGAAATGGCATCGGGGGGCTACTGAAACGGGAGCCAAGCAGGGCTGTATCAACGGTTGCTGAGTAGTGCTGAGGACCCTGCCACAGTCTGAGGCTGTGTCTTTATAATGGCACAAGCCACATGGTCTGTCTTTTCTGATAGGGCTCAGAAGCCTAAGTGCAAAGGACTCATGGTTGGATGATGCAAGGTTGCAGGGATGCCCTCGGTTGGATTTGAGTTCACGAGACCTGCAGGGCCTGGGAACCCTCGGGCCAACAAAGTCACATCAAAAGTAGTCCAGGTATGGGATACTCTTGGGGCGTCTGGCAGAAGCATACAGCTCTAACAAGGGAAATGCCCTCAGCCCACAGATAAAGCCTCACTCAAAATGAGCTCACAATGAAAATTATAAAACCCAAAGGAAGGAATTCACCATGGGCAAGAGTTAGCGGAGAAGCAAAAAGCAGGATCATATCTTTTCCCCATCCCCCCAAGAAACTGAGATAATACCCAAGAGTTTAGTGTACATATGCGAGAAATGTCTAAGGAAGTTAAGGAAGAATCGAATATGTAACAAAAGAATAAGTCTCTAGGGAAAAGAAAAGATGAGGTTTTTTTTTTTAAAGATTTTATTTATGCATTTGAGAGAGAGAGCACGAGCATGAGCAAGCATAAGCGAGCGTGGGGGAGGGGCATGACCCAGGGGGAGGGGCAGAAGGAGAAGCAGACACCCCCACCCCTGCTGAGCAGGGAGCAGGACCCTGGAATCACAACCTGGGCCAAAGGCAGACACTTAACTGACTGAGCCACCCAGGTCCCCCAGAAAAGATGAGTTTTTCAAAAACAAGTAAAACCTCTAGACATGAAGAACGTAGCCATTAAACTTGAAAATGCAGTGAGAAAGATAAGAGCATAGTAGGAATAACAGAAACCGTTCTTCACAAGCTGGAAGACAGATCTGAGGATGCTATGCAAATGGAGACCGGGGAGACAAGGAGGGGGAAGCTGACATCCTGTAGGAGAGTGGTGGCTGCCCCCCGTGTGCCCTGAGCCCACCTCCTCCACCCGAGGGGGCCCCACCCCCAGCTGCTACAAGAGTTGCCCACTGATGGCTCACAGCTGCATCCTTCTCCAGAGAGCTGTCCTTGGTCAAAGGGAATCAGCTCACCTGGAAAGGCTTGGGAGGGTACCCCTCACCTTCCAGGGGGCTCCCCCAGGGATGTCTGACTGACAGGGATAGACAAGACCAGCCTCCATGCTAAGTGAGGCGTGCTTCTGAACCCCCACAGGATGGGGATGGGGCTAAACCAAGGCCTGAGTCTAACTGTAACTTACTTGCTTGGCTCCTCCCTGCCTTGTCCTGCTGACCCTCCCTTCTCCTGAGAGCAATCCCTCAATAAAATATTTGCACAAAAATCCTCACCTCCAGCTCTGCTCCTGCAGCATCTGAGCTAAATGAGGCATTTCCAGAGGAGAGAATGGAGGAGCCACATAGGAGTTCTTCCTACTGCAGCACATCTGTCTCCCAGGGGGTCGGACGGGTTTGCAGACCCACCCTGCGATCATTTCCCCAGCCCCCAAGCATGGATGGTATTAATTCATAGTACGCATTAACATTTGTTTTGTGGCCTCATATGTGGCCATGACCAGTGGTCGTAAATGTTTCATATATGCCTGGAAAAAAATGTGTTTGCTAATTTAAGAGTTCAGAATTCTTTCAATATGTGAACATTAGTTTCAGCTTGGGATGGATGTACTCAGCAGACACCAGAGCCCCTGCTTTCATTCTCTCACCTGTGGAATAACAGTTATCATGGTAGGAAAGGCCATGAGGAAAGCCCCTCAACATGCCCCCCTGCCCTGGCCAAGATAATAAGTCAGCTGAAAGAAAATGCTGAGCAGAGAAATTGTCAATGTGCAAGTAAGTCTAAGCTCATGCTAAGTGTGAGCTCTAGCAAACAATATATGAAATAAAATGACAGATGCTTTCTGGTGCATAAGAACTAGGTGGAGCTGGCAAGGCAGGAGGGGACATTAGAGGTTGAGCATTTTAAGATCCTTGTATTGTCTGGGAGTTTAACTTAAGCTTTTGTTAAGCAAAAAGTGCTTGTCACAAATTTTAAAGAAGGCGCTAAAAGACTTGAAGTAGAATGGACAACTTCCATGGAAGTGAGGGGCACAGCAGAAGAAAGGAAGGAAAAATGGAAAGAAAAACTGTCATTCTAATACCATGTAGGGAAGATTAAAAGAAGCACAGAAAGAGCAGGTTAAACAGAAAACCGAGAATAACACTGAGAGCTAAATCTGAATATATTTCTCTTATCACAATGAATATAAATGGACTAAGTTTTCCAGTTAAAGACAGATTGTCAGTTTGGGTTTAAAAATACAATCCTTCTTCCTACTGTTTATAAATGATATCAACATGAAAAGTTGATAGGCTGCAGGGGCAAAAAAATGATGTTCTAGGTCAACACTAATCAAAGGAATTCCCCATTATTATAATATCAGTTAAAATGGACTCTAAGGAAAGATTGCATCAGAGGCAAAGGTGGCCACTACATATTGGCAAGAGGGACAATCCGTCAAGGAGATATATTGGTTTAAGTTTTGCATCTTTAATTTAGACTCAAAACAATATAAAGCAAAAATCTGAAAAGTTCCCAGAAGAAATTTATAAACACACACCAGTGGAAAACACTAGTCTTTCAGTAACTGATATAAAAGATTTGAATCATAAAATTAACAAGTTTATGAACTGATGTTCATAAGAATTCTACATTCTGAAAGAGCAAACACCTTCTATACAGAACATTCACAAACACAGGCCATGGCCACTTTCCAGACCACAAAGCAGATCTCAACGTGTTCCAAAGAGTCAATACCAAACAGATTACCTTCTTTTACCAAAATGTGATTGAGTTAGAAACCTATTACAAAAAGATAACTCCAAGAACATCATTAGGCAAACTATTAAAATGAATTAGAGAGCCCAGCAAGACTGCTGGGTGTAAGATCCATATTTCAAAATTCATTGTGTCCTGAAGACCAGCTGGAAACACTCAGAATCATGGAGAAGTTATCACTGACAATGCAAAAACCTCACGATACCTAGGGATCAACCTAACAAAAATTGTGTAGATATTTATGGAGACAACTATGGAACTTTATTGAAAGATACTAAAAATATAACTGGAGACATACACCAAATTTCATCAATTCTGGAATATGCATTATTCTAACGTTAACATCTCAGAAACTGGATATATCTGGAAATTGAGGGTGCCTTGGCTGTGTCATAAGTGATGGATCAGTTGGCAGCATGAAATAAGGGTGCATCTTTCACTCAGTGGCATCTTGTATTAAATTAAATGAATACCATGTCCATGGATGGGGAGACTCAAAATTGTAAAATTGGCTATTCTTCCCAATGTATTTAATAACTTCAATTCAATTTTTGGGCAAGTTTCTTCTGAAAATCATTGAAAAGCAAAGAGCCCAGGATAGGCAAGGCAATCTTGGTAAGTACGTGGTGGTGGGGGAAGGTGTATTTACCAGATATCAATATCTCTTCTAAGCTTTAGGAATTCGACCATGTGGTCTTGGCTCAAGGATAGAACAGGGTAACAGAATAGAGTCAGACACATGTGTATGGAAACTTGATCTGGGACAGAGACTGCATTACAGAGCAGGGGAGAAGTGCTACTAAATAATTGATTCTTGGTCAAATGGTTAACCACACTGAAAAAAAACAAAACAAAACAAAACAAAATACATATCCTGTCTCACATCAAACACACAAACTTGCCAGAAAAAAAAAATCTGTGAAAAACAAAACTTTAGAGTTTTAGAAGTGCATGTGGGATGGATAGTTTTATGATCCATGGAAGGACTTCTTTTAAAGATGTCGTACGTGGAACGTAAAAGGCATAAGCCATGACGGAAAATATTAACAAGTTTGGCACCATTGTTCAACAGCATTAGCCATCAGGGAAATGCACGTTAACCCACGATGAGACACGACTTCACACCTGTTTGAGTGGCTGAAGTGAAAAGCCGTGACGGCAGTAAGCACTAGCAGGGATGTAGCACTCACATGCGGTTTGTGGGAACGTAAAACAGAACGGCCACTCCAAAACACGATTTTACAATTTTTGTTCCCAAAGGTAAACATATACTTATCATAATACACAACTAATGAATCATCGAGCCTTACATCGGAAACCGGGGATGTACTGTATGGTGACTAACATAATATAATAAAAAATCATTAAAAAAAAAACATATACTTATCATGTGACCTGTAACCTTACTCTCAGGTCTTCACCCTCCAGAAATGAAAATGTATGCTCACACGAAAATCTATGTACAAAAGTTCATAGCAGGTCTGCCAATTACTGAACGAACAAACAAAACGGCTACATCCCTACAGTGGAATCCTGCATGACCACAAAATGGGACAAGCTCTTGTGGATACACATGTGTGCTCATGCATTATTCTTTCCAGTTTTCTGTAAGCTTGGAATATTTAACAGTGACACCCAAACTAAAATGCATGCAGACACAGTAATTGAATTGTGGAAGACATTTGCAAGAACGGAATCTTTCTCTTTCAAGACTTTATTGGTATTTAAACACTGGGTGACCAACATAACATAATAAAAAATTATTATAAAAAATTAAAAATAAATAAAAGACAGCTGTCCGAATATTAAAATAAATAAATAAATAAACAAACACCAGGTGGCTCTTTATTCAATGCTCGTGCTCCACGTTAGACAAGAAGCCCTCTAGAACCAAGCCTCCTGTCCATCGCTGTACTTTCTCCTCTTCGCCCAGCTCCTGGCCCTCCATAAATATGTGTTCATGAACAACATCATTTCTGAGACCCAGAAGAGGCAGGAATTGTACATTATTTTAAAATCATATTTAGGAGCATTACCAATGGTACCATGCAATTCTCGATTTTTCCTCTCATTCATACCAATCTTAGGAGTTAAATTCTAGGGACGCCTGGGTGGCTCAGTCAGTGAAGCGTCTGCCTTCAGCTCAGGTCATGATCTCAGGGTCCTGGGATCGAGCCCCATGTCAGGTTCTCTGATTATCGGGGAGTCTGCTTCTCCATCTCACGTTCCCTCTGTGCTCTCTCTCTCTTTAAATCTCTCTCTCTCAAGTAAATAAAATCTTTTTTTAAAAAAAGAGTTAAATTCTATGGGCTCCATGGAAATCAGTTATTTCTATAGGAAAATCAAATTACATTTTCACTAGGAGCAGTTTCTATTTTTGGACACCAAAGAAATTCCAAAATATAATGATAATTCCAATGAATTTATAAATGTGGGCAAGCAGTTAACTTTGCTCTTCAAGTAACCATGATATGTTGAGTTGTCTTTGTTTAGAAGGAAGGAGCTTACCATGAGAAGTAATGTTTTGTCTTGATTTCGCTTTTAAGTGAAAATATTCTTTATTATTCCATGAATCTTTTTAACATTTGACCCCCAAAATATGGCCATCGCTTATAACTTGGACTGATTAGCAGACCGTCCTGATCATAATTTAGACGTCTCTGCAGGTACAACGCAGAGAGCACACAGGCAGGGTTTCTCCCATTGATTCCATGACAACCGTCTCCCCTGGAGGGGCTCTTATTCATTGTACAGGTGAGGGACAGGTGACTTGGGCCAGAAGAACCAGCCTGAGGACACAGGTCTAGACTGGGAATTCTATGCAGGTGGGAGAAGGGCAGGTAAACGATCATCCTGTGTTCACTGCTGTGGCCCAGCACGCAGTAGGCACTCAGAGCACCTGCTGGGTGAATAATTCAAGAAACATCTATTAAGAGATGGAGGTAGAGACTGGACTCAGGTCTAGCAGGTTCCAAGCAGTCCCTCTTTTTTTTTTTTTTTAAATTCTATAAGCAACATAAGTTTGTTTTCTCTTTCTTCAATCTTGACCCATTGGGCATTTTCTTTCTAAAATGTTCTAGTAGAATAGGAATAATTAAATAATCTTTCCTTTATTAAAGTGAAAAATCACTCTGCTCCATAAACCAAAGGTAGGAATCATTTAGAAACGTGGTTTCCCCTTCTGCTTCTGCGCAGCTGGGAGCCTGTCTGCGGGGGGCGGGGGTTGGGGGGTTGGCACGGAGCCTCTAGCCCTTGCACAAGACTTACCCTTACCCTCCAGCCCAAGACTCGCGGGATGAGACCCGCGCCACCGCTGAGCGCGCTTCACAGCCGCCCGGCGCTACTATAGAAACTCAACAATAGGGCATCTGATTTTTAATTTTAATTTTATTTTTTCCCCACTAAAATATTCAAGTGAGAAACATTTGGAGATTTATATTCAGGGCACAAGACCAAATGGCGTCTGAAGCATTTCTTTGTTACATATAATTAATTTTTCTTGGCTTTTTTCTCCATCATGACAAAGCCAGATCTGTACCATTCATCCTATTTATAGGTGAATATTTCTCTTCCCTGAAGATTCTCAGCAACAGCCACTGAGATGCTGGAGGGGAGAGAACAGGTCTGCTTCATCTCCTGTCTTCATATGTAAACTGGAGAAACACCCTGAACCAGGCACTCTGAGTTACTGACTCAAATTTTTAAAAACAAACAAACAACAAACAAACAACCCCAAACCCGCCTATGGTTGGCTTCCATCTTATTGAGGGAAAGTGACTGAGCTCCTTCTATGTCACTTTGAATGGGCAAGGAGAAGCAGCCAGTGAGGGGAGTGTGGGTGGGAGATGGGGGGGGGGACAAAGAAAGTATTGCTTCTCTCTCTTCCTTGTGTTTTTCTAGAAAAGCCCTCTTTGTTTCATACACACACACACACACACACACACACACACACACACAAAAACCACCCACAATTAGAATCTGAAGAACTGTAGAAAAGAAAACTGCATAGAGAATGTTATTTTTCCAATAAAAGATAGATGTGATCTGGCCCCTGGGTGTTGGTTTTAAGTGGAGATATTGACTTCCAGCTGACTGATGAGTGGAACATCTTTCTCCTGAAATATTGATAGTAGATTACACGAAACCACAAACTATCTCCATAAAGCACATCATTTCTAATCCTAATGGTGTTTTCTTTCCTCTGGATGACTGCTACATTCATGATATGATGGCTTTATTCTATCTTGGGGAAAAACTTTTTACCATACTGCTAAATTAACTTGTCAAAAGGCTTCAAACTTCGGAAGCTTTTACAGCTCAATTCAATGCTATTATTCAAGATTGAATGGGAAGGGCTGTGGACTGTAAAAGCTTGCAAAAAATAAATTTCACAGGCTTTCACAGACTGAGTGAAATACTTACCTTTTGTCCAGGTTGTATATCTTTATTGGGGAGTCTCAGAATAGCTACATTTTGCCCATAAATTCTCGCTCTTACCCTAAAAGTCTGTGTGTTTTTGTCTGTTGCCCTTGAAGGTCCTGTGTGGCGCATGTCCTCTCCATAACAAGTCATCCCTGCACAGCACAATGGGGACTGGAGTGCTCTCCAAAACGTGGGGCAGAAGGGAAGACAAAGGCTGCCAGCTCCTGGAACGATCCTTGAGATTTTTTAGTTCTTTTATTCTCAGTACAGACTCACAAGGGATTTGATAGCCAATTACTGCTTACTAACGCAAGTCAACGGTCGTGGTACTTTCCAGGGCTATGTCTGGATTGGAGGAGGCGTACAAAGCCACGGCAGCGACTGGTGTCAGCGCTCTAGCTAAGACTGGGCCATTTGGAACACCAGCTGAAGCACAAATGTCCAGCGTTACGTGAGGTCTCGGTGCCAGACTCCAGAACGCTCAGGCCGCCAGGTAGTCAGGTCTGTGCCACAAGCCATGCGTTGATCCATTGGCCTCACGCAGCTGTGGTCCATGACTGGCATGTACACTTTGGGCACGGAAGGAATTCTAGCGGTGGGATGGGAAGACATATGGTCTGCTCGGCCTTTCCTTTTTACATGGAGCTTCTGTTTTCACCAAATCACTTCTTAAGTAAATGCCATTAGTGGATGCCAGGTTGGTTTTTTTTTTTTTTTTTAGTGCTCTGAGGTGGTTGGTAGCAATGGGTAGGTTACCCTGTAGTCTTGCAGAGTAAGGTTTCTAAGATCTGTAAGAACTTATTTCGATGCCAGCTCAAAATGCTCAAGGTACTCATAAAAAAAAAAAAAACACTTAGATATTTTTGTGCCTGTACCCCGAGGGGATGACAAGACGGATACCCCCATAGTTCTCCTGTGTAAAGGCGAGTTTCAATGCCTTCTCTCTAATAAAGCCTTCTTGCTCCCTCAACCAGAAGAAATCTTTGTCTGAGCTTTTTTGGGAACGTAGCATTATTTCTTTCACGCCCAACAATTCCCATGTTGTGTAATGGTTATTTGCATGCATGCATTACTGCTATCAGACTAAATGCCTGTGGGTCCCACGGTGTCATCCATCTTCCCCTCCCCCAAAGCCCCTCCCAAGAGCACACACCCACAGTATACCTCTGGGAGTGGGGCCTGGGAATGAATACTTTGGGAAGCTCATCAAGGAGTCTAATGGGCATCGAAGATTGCAAACAGCTGTGCTAGGTGACCTGCAAGTAAGGAAATCTCCTGCGGCTCCAGCAATGTGCCAGGAAGGCTCACAGAACAGGGCTGGGCTTTAGTGGATGGGTGTGGCCGAAACACTGGCCCAGGAGAGGAGGTCTCAGAGGTCTGGGCAGGCGTGGAGAGTGCAGGGCTTGTTCAGAGGACTTGGGTGCATCCTTTGAAACAGCGCTGGGTTTCCAGCCCCAGAGGAGGGGGTGGGGCTCAGCCTGCTGCCAGGAGCACTTGGATCCTGGGGAGCCCACCCCCCCCCCCGGGGCCCCTGGCTTCCGGTTCCCAGCCCCCTTCATGGCGATTTCACAGGGTTCCCGCTCCCGTGTGAATGAGGCTCTTGGGTTTGAGCTCTGCGCTGGCATCTTTCCCGATGTCTCAGTTCTTCTTGAATGTCAAGCTCCACTGGACGTGATCCCACTGATCAGAAAGACGATGGGGAGGGAGGACCGGGGGAGTTTGGAAGCAGGAGCATCACGGGATCATCTGGGCAGTCTTGCAGATATTCTGCTATCATACACGTGAGATTCCAGGGCCCGCTCTGCGGGGGTTAAGGGAGCAGGGGGAGCAGGAGAGGGGACTTGCATTTACGAGCCTCTGCCGTCTGCTGGCTCCGGGATCGGCATTTTACATGCGGGACATGTGACTCCGCTGCACCCCCAGTGTCTCTGGATGAGTAACCCTCTCCTCCAGAGAGGGAGACCAAATACTCAGAGACTCGGAGCCGCTCCCCAAAGTCACAGTTAACAAGTGAGAGCCGGGCGGGGTGGGGGGACCTTCTACCAGCGACTCCTGAGGGCTTTTCCCGCACACCACACTACCCTCCCACAGCTGCCCCCGCGGCTGGAAAACACAGCCCCTGGGGCTGTGCGGCCGAATCTGGGCGTATGAGAATCTGGACTGGGAGTCAGAGAGGATGTTTTGGTGTTAACAGTGGACTTTATGGTCTACCAGAGACTCTCATAATCATTGAAGAGTTTTTGTTTGTTTATTTTTTCCCAGTAGAGGCGGCCTGGTGAATTCAAAACCTAACTGGGAAATTAGAAACCTGATTTGCTCTCTTTGTAAGAATGTTAGACAAGCAGCCACCAGCCGCTCAGCCGTGTCCCCGCCGTGGCTTGCATGGCTCAGACTATTTCCGCGCCGGAGAAAAGGGCCTCGGGGAGAAAGTGGTGCAAAGGGCGCAGCTCACTTCAGTCCTGGAGCCGCCCCGCTGCATCGCCCATGCACAGCCGGCCATCTCTGCAAGGCATGCAGAGAAGAGCAGTGTGCTCTCGGGACCTTCGCTCAGGGGCCTTCTGGTAGTCGCTGGAGGGCTGGGAGGGAGCAGGCGGAAGAGCCGCTGTGTGAGCATCTCCGGACAAGGTTGGAGAAGCCCCGACCAGCCCAAGGAGCAGTCACAGTTAGCTGAGACACTGAAGCCTGAAGTCTGTGTCTGGAAGGTTCCGTCCCGTGCACTGCCAGGCCTCGCCCCCGGTGCTCCCCGCTTTCCGGCTCAGCTGCCCCCCAGCACCCGACGGCTTTGGTTGTCCCCGTGTGCTCACCGACTGAGCTTCTGAGCCTGCCCTGTCCCCGACGCCCGGGCAGTACTGACATCTTCTTACTTTGGATCCCAAGGGAGTTGAGAAGCGGACAATGAGAGGCTCGCGGTTTGTGGTTCCAGCAACGTGTTTTGGCTGTGGAGTGTCACAGCGGTGAACGAAGCACGGAGACCGAAGCTTTGGACATTCCCTTCCCACCCACGTTGGCGTCACGAGTGCTCTGGGGCAGTTGTGTTTTGCTCTTCCCCCAGCTCGTGGCCCTGGAGCGTGACTCCCTGCTGTCCCCAAGCCGGGCCATGCCCACCCTGCCCTTCCACAGTCCTCACTGGGCACGGCCAGAGTCAGTGTAAACTCTAATCCCCCGACTTTACATCCAAACCCTCCAGACAACTTCTGTTGTTCTCGTCACTCTCCTTTCCCCGTTCTTCAGGCTTTAGGCTCAATTCCCGTTTCCTTCACTGGCTCCCACTCAAGCATTTTGTGAGTTGAGTCTCTGCAGAAGATCCAGGGAGCGGTGGGAGAGGCCCTCGTGTGGTCTGGAGCTCCCCTTCCACCTGGCTCTTGCCCCCTCGGGGTGCAGTGCACGGAGGCCCTGCCTTGGGTCACACCTGAGCTGTGAGGTGTTATCAGCCTCTTAGCGCCCAAGGGCCGCCCCCACTGAGTCATGGCTCCCATGCTCACGTCCCAGCTACACTGGCAGCCGAGGGTTAAGTCAGCCGGCACAGGAGGAGGGCCTCAGGAGTGCCTGATGACATGGTCCTTCCCGTGGTTTCTCATCCTGCCTCACCAAGGGGGACCTTCCCACCACGCGCACCACATCCCCCTTTCCATGGAAGCCGCTCCCAGCACGCACAGGTCCCTCCCCCAGGGCTCTGCTTAATGCCACCTTCCACCTTTCCTTGGTGTCACTCAGGTTTTCAGGCAATTGGCACAAGAGTCATCTCTTCAGTCCCCTTTGAAGCAATAGCACAGAGCCGACTCCGCAGAACGAGAGACTCCGTGTGGTCGGTGAGAACATGAAGACAGGTGCTGTTGCCCCTCTCCCCCCAGCATCCCCATGCCCTTCTTCTCTGATGTCGGAATGCCATTTTGTCCAGATTTGGGCTGTGATGTCAAGGTCTCAGGGACATTGCACTTGCCTCAGCACGAGGCTTGCATCATGATGGATTCCACCCCTTGTTGGTGTCTCATCTCTCTGTCCAGCGGTGGTCCGGGATCTGCCGCAGGAGTCCTGATGCTGACGAGTTGTAAGTGGAGTTAGATGCATCACCATGATGGCTGGTTTCCAGGTAGTAAGGAGTAGACTCATCCCCCCTTTGCCTTTTGCTCTTCACTATTTTTTTCCCCTTGAACATGTGTGTGATGCTGGACGTGCAGCAGCCTGCTGTCATCAGGAGGCACAAGCATGAAGGTGAACATTGATTTGCTAAGGACACTGGAGCAGAAAATTAGGAGGAGCCTGTGTTCCTGAACAGCAGCGAAGAGGAGCCTTGGGCCGGCCCCTCCAAGCTTTCCGAGTGTGATGGATTTGAGCTACGGAGCTTGGGCAACCTTCGTCCGCAGCTCAAACCATTCCTAAGTGGCAGAAAGTACAATTAAAATTTTTTTGCACATGTATTCAGAGGTAAAAGGGCCGTGGTGACTATTACTTAGCTCTCTCAGTAGGACTCTAGAGAAGGCTTACCGAATTGCTCACATCTTCACCTAGTATAAGAAACACCTTGTATAAACATGAATCAGTGGACAAGTCTGTATCTCAGATGGAAACAAATGCAGATCCGATGCTGACGACTGAGGACCACCATCTCCAAGGAGCAAGGCTCTTTGTGCTAAGAACACGCTTTTATGGAAAGTGATATCAGCGTTCAGGTGCGTGCGTTATTAATAATCCTCTAATCCCCTGGAACACAGCAGAGCTTAGCAGGAAATACAAGACCAGGGATTCAACCTTGATCTTGGTTACTTTGAGAACACGCACGCTCTGCTTGCCCCCAGTTCATTTTTCCATCTTACCATTGCAGCACTGCCTCCAGTCTGTCCCCTTCCAGCAAAACCAGAATCAGGGCGAACGATCACGCGAGGTCCCTACACAGTTTCTCCTTGTAGCTACCCTGCAGGCTCTGCCTTCTCTCCTCTGACGCATTTCACGTTAAGGGAATGAAAACAGACACAAATCACAGTTACTTTGGGTCATTACCTCCGAGAACAGTTGTGCCGCTGAGACTCCCTATATCTTGGGAACAGATACGTCAATACGACAAGTTCTTACGCGGAGTTCCTTACTCACAGAGTGGTTTCAATTACAGTGAAAAGAGAAGCACTGTCAGAAACCGTAATTTCAGGATCTCAGATTGAGGCACAAATGCCAACTCTTCAAATTTAGTTTTTCAGCATTTTTCCTCAAAATGAAAAATGTTTATTTAACATTTTAAAAAACTGTTCTAAAAAAAAAGTTAAGTAAAGGAGGTGAAATATTGTGAATTTATAAACAATGCACATTTTCATGTGTGTGAGGAACACATAAGTTCCTTAGGACTTCCTCTGATTTTATTTTCCTCTATTGAGCTGTGGTTAGAGATGAGTTGGGGTTTATAAAGTATAAACTTATTGTCCTAATTGAATTAACATATATTTACACATATGTGATCAACCAGGTTTAATTATTTAAATTAAGTCAATTATTATTGAAACTTTTGAAATTAACCATTACCCGAAATTATGTCATTACCGGTTTTCTTGCTGATTTGATTTTTCCTGTGGGAGGGGAGTTTTGACTTTCCTTTCCACTGCCGGGTGCCCGGCACAGGGCAGAACGCCTCAAGCATTATAAGTGCTCAATGAATATTGGTATATAATGATTATTGACGGTAGAAATGTATTTTACCATCATTGTGGTTTCTTTGTAACACCACATTTCACATGGAGCTCCATATTCAGTATTTAAAAAAAATAAACTTTTGGGTTTTGCTGGAATTGCAACATTCCACAAAATTTCATAATTCCTAGATTCCAATAGAATTTTTCATAGAAGATTTCTGTTCTTGGGCATCGTGGGGATGAAGAGCACAGGGCTATTTATTTTGCCGTTGACACGGCGACTGCACGCTGGCGGCCTCCCCGGCCGGCTCTGCTGGCGCGCTCCCCCATGCCAGCGCAGCTGCCAGTGTGTTTATTTTGGTCATGTATTTCAAAGGACCATTTCTCCCCTAAAGTAAACAAACATAATGGAACAGCTGTGACTGATAAAAACTCCCAGGCATAATCATCACCCTCTTGTACATATCCTGTGGTTTCAGATTTAATTTTAAAAATTTCCCTTAACTCTTGATTCACGATCGGTACAGTGGGTTCAATGGAAAACCAATGAAAAGCTGAGCTCCTCCCCGCATTGGGCCCAGATGGGGGGAAGATGGTTGAAGGCGCCTTCTTTCCCCCTCCACCCATGGACGTGACCTGCCCTGAGGCTGCCCATCCTCAGCATCCGGTGTAGCTGGGATGCGGGTGTGGGCACGGCCATGCATGGGCAGAGCAGAGTGGGCAGGGGGTGGGCACCGGGGACCAGATGGACCTTCCAGGAGACACCTCCTTGCAGCCGGCCCAGGTTCTGAGGCCACGCCGCTCCTCAGGCCACTGGGGGGGGGTGGCCCTTGGCTGCTGTCCCCCTGTCATTTCATTCCTACACCAGGTTCAATCGTCAGCTTCCTGAAGTATGAAAGATAGGTTGAAAAGAGATCAAGCAGAGAAAAACAATTATCATATGGTTTCACTCATTTATGGAACATCAGAAATAGCAGGAAGATCGGTAGGAGAAGGAAGGGAAGAACGAAGGGGGGTAAACAGAAGGGGGAATGAAGCATGAGAGACTATGGACTCTGGGAAACAAACTGAGGGCCTCAGAGGGGAGGGGGGTGGGGGAATGGGATAGACTGGTGATGGGTATTAAGGAGGGCACGTATTGCATGGTGCACTGGGTGTTATACGCAACTAATGAATCATGGAACTTTACATCAAAAACTGGGAATGTACTGTATGGTGACTAACATAATATAATAAAATATTCTTATTAAAAAAAATAAAATTAAAAAAAAAAAGAAAAAGAGATCATGAAGCTGTGGGATCCTGGAGAATTTGTTCTACAAATGTTACATTATGCCTTACCTACCTTACCTATGTCTGGAAAAAATGTTCCTTTTCCCAACCTCCCCAAGCTCTGGGATTCTTTTTAAACTATAAAAAAAAAAAGTATGTGGGTATTTTTGATAGAACTAACACATTGTGGTAGATTAACAATGCTTTTATTATTTTTATTTTATTTTTTAAGGTTTTATTTATTTATTTATTTTTAGAATGTGCAAACGAGGGGAAGGGCAGAGGGAGAGGGAGAGAGAATCCTCAAACAGACTCTGAGCTGAGAGTGGAGCCCATGCGGGGCTTGCTTTCACAACGCCGAGATGATGACCTGAGCCAAAATCAGGAGTCGGATGCTTAACTGACTGAGCCACCCAGATGCTCCAACAATGCTTTTAAAAACTGAAATATTCCTCAAAAATTAAACAAAGAATTACCTACCATATGATCTAGCAATCCCACTTCTGGGTATATACCCAAAAGAATTGAAAGCAGAGACTGAAAGATATTTGTCCACCCATGTTCGTAGCAGCATTATTCACAACAGCTAAAAGGTGAAAGCAACCCAGGTGTCCATAAGTGGTGGAAGGGATAGACAGAATGTGGTCCACCCACACAATGGGATATTATTCAGCCATAAAAAGGAAGGACGTTCTGACACCTGCTACAGCAGGGATGAACCTGGAGGACATTATGTTGAGTGAAACAAGCCAGCCACAAAAAGGAAAAATACTGTGTAATTCCACTTCTATGAGGTCCTTAAAGGAGTGAAATTCATAGGGACAGAATGTAGAATGGTGGGTACTGGGGGCTGGGGAAGCGGAGGGGGAGTCAGTGTTGCATGGAGACAGTTTCGGTTTGGACTGTTGACAAAGGGCTGAAGATGGGTAGGGATGATGCTTGCACAGCCATGTGAGTCTACTCACTACCACTGAACTGTACATTTAAAACTGAGTAAAATGGCACATTTTATGAGAATATTTTACCACATTATAAAACAGTTTAAAAATCAAGGCAATTTAAAAATGAAAACAAAATGAGTATTTGGAAAATGAATTTCAGAACATTCTTAATGGTGATGAACAAAGGCCACATGATTATTAATCAGTTACCTGTCTCATGGGGTCTCACATGACCTTCCATCCCTTGTAACGGCAGATACATGGCTAGGCTCCCCTGTGAGCTGTCAGCTAAAGAACCCCACTTCCCTGTACTCCAGTTCCACGCTCTGGTTAAAGTCCAGACTCCTCCACAAGACTTGGGCACACCTGTGGACTCGGAGACACAGGAACCCTGACAGCTCCTGCCTGTGACTCAGCCCGATGCCTTGGGCCACTCCCATATTCACCAGGGTCAGGGGTGTATGTGGGGCAGAAACCAGCACTGCCACGGTCCCTGGAATACGATCGGGACCGATGAGTCAGTTCATGGCTGAGTCCCTCCTGCATCACCCATGATGGCTTCGTAATATCAGGCTGGCTAGTGTCCCATATGGTTCTCTTCCCAAATCGTCCTGACACTTTCATACGCCTTATATGTACACATGAATTTTAGGAACAGTTTGCCAGGGTTCATGTGAAAGCTTGTTGCGATTTGGGTTAGAATGTCGTTGAATTTTTAGACTAATTGGGGAAGAGTTAATGTCTCTGTGATTGGAGTCTTCTTGTCAATGCATGTGATTTTTTCCTCTGTTTTCCTAAGATTGGTTTAAACAAACAAACACGCAAAAACCCGTCCATGCAGTCTTATCGTTTCTTTAGGCAGACAAAGCACACTTCCTATTAGATTTGTTCTCAGGCATTTTGTAGTTTGGGTAGATACTGGGAGCGAGGGCTTGCTGGTCGATGAGAGCCTCCCGTGCAGCGCGCCCTGCGTTAGCAGCAGCCCGGACAGATGAGCGCCTGGGCAGGATGGCTTCATTGTCTCGGGTTTTCTGTCAATAATCACTTTTCTGCAAAGAATGACATGTATTTCTCTTGTGTTTGTTATTCTCTGCATCCCTACTTCTTACTTTTGTATTGGTGGAAACCACTAGCAAAATGCGACATGACAGTGAGGACAATGAGCTCGTTCTCCTTTTCTCTGACTTTTAATGAGAAAAGCTTTTGCTGTCTCACCACTAACCTTGGACATTGCTATAGATTTCTGGTAGATGTTTTTTATCAAGTAAAGGAGTTTTCCTTTATTCTTTGTTTCCTAAGAGTTTTGTTTTCAATCATGCACATGTGGTCGTAATTCATCACAGCCCTTTTATTTGTCAAAAATAAAAATTAAGAGGCTTTTCTCCATGAATCTGTTATTCTGGAGAGTTATACTGACATGCTTTTTGAATGTTTGTTGTATCACCTCTGGATTACTTGGGTGAAGAGAACTTGGGCATAATATATTATTTTTAACTTTTTTTTCTGTGACATAATAAAAGGAGAAAAATCATAAAACACACATTTCCAGTTTAATAAATTACTATTCATTGAGCACCAAAGTCATCACCATCCAGGCAAATAGAACCCCCCACCCACTTGCCCCTTCCTGGTCACAGCCCATTCTCACCCTTAAAACCAGTTACAATCCCAACTTTTATTGTACTCACTTCCTGTTCTCTTTACACTTCTCAACCTAAATATGCATCTCCAACACTATAATTTCATGTTGCCATTTTGACCTTTATATAAACAGAATCAGCCATAGAGCATATTTGACTTGGTATCTGGCTTCTTTCCTGGTCATTCCGCTGTGTCAGTTCTCAGAGGCCTGTGTCTTTAGTCTGTTGTTTGTGCTGGTTCTCATTCATGATGTCTTGTTTACTTATCTGCCTGGTTATCTCCACTGGTGTGATGACCGGTGCTTTTTTTTTTTTGTTGTTGTTAAGAAGAAGATTGGGAACTGTGGTGTGCTTTCTTCTTCTTTCCTGTGAGTCATGTGTGAGGCCTGTGTGAGTCACTGGGAATCCACTGATCACCTTAATCCAACTGCAGAGTTTGAGAGACTTTCCGCACCATGATGATTCAGAGCTGGATACAAGAAGTGGCTTACTCAAGCGCGTCCTGACTTCTAGGAAGTGGTGTGCTGGAGCCAGCTAACACTGGCTCATAAGAGCTGATGGTGCCCATCTTTTCCCAACTATGTGTTCAGTGAGGTTCTACTGGTAGCTTGAAATTGGCTCTGCTGGGAGTGCTTACACCATGGAAATTAGAAAATGTTATAAATCAGGGCTTTTTGTCTTGGAGAACTAATTGTTAAAAATGTATTACCACATGAGTGCTCCCAGAATTCAGCTCTTTGGGGCCTCTACCTAAAGTGTGGGGTTGTTCCCTAGGCTCCTTGCCCTTGGCAGGCCGGGCCCCCGATGATTATCCTCTAAGCCTGACAAGGCTGTTAAATGCACTCAACTTCCTCTTCCTCATCAGTTAAAGTCCATCAGTGCAGAAGCAACCTTACATGTTAGTCTCATTTGGGTCATTTCCCAGTTTGGGCAATTATAAATAGTGTTGCTGGAAACATTTATATAAAGGTTTGTGGGGGCATACATTTGAATTTCTCTAGGACGAGCACAGTGAAATTGCCAGTCATGTCTTTTCAAATTTGTAAGGAACTCCAAACTATTTTCCAGAGTGGTCGAACCGTTTTACACCCCTGTCAGCATGCGTGACAGAGCCATTTGCTCTGCACCTGTGTCAGTACTGGGTGCTAGCAGATTCTTTTTTTTAAAAAAGATTTTATTTATTTATCTGACAGAGAGAGAGGCAGCAAGAGAGGGAACACAAGCAGGGGAAGTGGGAGAGGGAGAAGCAGGCTTCCTGCTGAGTAGGGAGCCCAATGTGGGACTCGATCCCAGAATGCTGGGATCATGACCTGAGCCGAAGGGAGACGCCTAATGACTAAGCCACCCACGTGCCCCCAGATGCTATCAGATTCTATTTATTTATTTACTTGCTTATGTATCTATATATTTATTCTATTTTTATTCTAGTCATTTTAGTAAGAATATAGTGGAATCTAATTATAATTTTAATTTGTATTTCCCTAACTCCTTGTGATGTTGAGGACCTTTCCATGTACTTGTTTTCCATTTGTCTATCCTCTCTGGTAAACTGTCTGTTCAATTCTTTTGCCTATTTTAAAATTGCATTGTTTATTTTCTTACTTGAATCTTGCATGTTCTCTATATATTCTGGATACAAGTCCTTTGTTGGATGTATGATTTGCAAATATTTCCTCTCTTGTGTTTATATTTTATTCAGTTTCTTTTTATATCTGTTTTTGATTTAGAAAAGCAGATAAATGGAACAGAAAACAGAACTCACAAGAAACAACCCACGTATGCAAAAACATACGGAAGGAAAGGTCTTTTATTTATTTAACAAGAAATGCATGAATATGTGAATGCGCTTGACCATCTACCATCACCAACATGTCACTAAATAAAGGACATTGTAAAAATGATAAAGTAAAAACCAATATCATTTAAAAACAAATGAACATTTAAAAATTAAAATTAATATAGTTAGCTTTATGGAAAGACTCTTGCATGCACAGACACACACACACACACACACACACACACACACACACGCAATTCCCAAAGAAATCTTATTTGTCCAAACATTCTGTGAATTGCTAAGTTTTTCTAAAAATTTAGCATGGAGCAGAGAGCATATCCACTACACAGAGTTCAGCTGTCAATGATAAGATGTTACCAGGGTCAGCGGGTGGTCTCTCAGACCGGCCTCAGGGGCTTCCCTGCACCCCTCTGGCACTGCCACCCTCTGGCCTTCAGACTGTGTTCTGCTCTGCTTTCACCACCCCTGGGCACCACTGGCTCTGCTCAGCCTTCAAGTACTTGCCACTGGGACTGACCACTCACTTGCCTGGGGAGAACCAGGCACCCCCGCCCCCACCCACCTTCATGTCTGTGAGACCAGAGTGGCCAGCCACATCCCTGGGGTTTCCCTGACCCTTCACAGGGCATGTGACCAGGCATCCTGAGCAGCCACCAAAGGGGACGGGAGGGTGCAACCTGGAATCAGATGGACTTGACCCCTTGTGGGGAAACTATTGAACAATCAGAAATAAAAGATGGGAGGGAGTTGGATAGATTCCTTCCCCTTCCTCCTTCAACAGACCATTCTGGAACATATACCTGTCTAGCCTGCCCAGAGACATCCCACGTGTGCAGTTAGAAGCACATGCCAAACAGCCTCCGTGTCACTGGGTGAGGCCGTGGGCAGTGCGCTGCTCCGTCACCATGTTTCTCCTTCTCATCCTGCTGTGGCCTACTGCTCCTCCTCACTCTTGCAAGCTAAGTACCAGTACTGAACCCTTGCCTCAAGCTCTGTTTTCTGAGTAACCTCGAGTAAGGAAGAGCATCTGTTTTTCTCACTTAACAAGAAGGCTAGGGTTGCGCAGGCGAGGCACAGTGAAGCTGCTCGAGTGGAAAGTCAAGGACCCGGATTCCTTCCGCCTTTCTGTTCACCTCTTGTAACTTGTGGCTCTTGGCTCAGGTGACGAGAGGGATGTTCCCTCTCTATCTTTTATTCACATTTCAGGAAGAAAGAAAGGGGAAGGACAAAGGGGTAAAGACATTCTACATTCCATAGGTCTATCTTTTTGTTCAGGATGGCAGGCGCTCCTTAGGTGCCACAGGGCAACCACGTCCTCAGGGGAAGCTGGGAGGTCGACTTAGGAGTTCCACCTCTCCACAGTACAGCCGACGAGTGAGAGGGGGATGGGGCCAGTGACCCGACCTAAAGGGCCTGAGGACAGTGGGAGGATGTCCTCACTCCCATCCCGTGCTCTCCCCAGGAGCACACCAGGACATCTGGGCAGGTCAGGTGTTCTCTCTTTTTGCAAAATGCAGACTGGGGGTCTGTAGCAGAACCTTTGAAAACCACTTTTTTTTTTTAAATTTTGAGTAAACATTTAAAAAATGAGAGCTCTCACATAAACACTTAGATTCCTGGGTATCCTCAAAAGCACTGGGAGAAGTGGTGGGTTTCCGCCACACACGGATGGGGTCCGTGAGAAGCCTCCCCTGCAGGCGGTGCAGCTCAGCCCTCTGGCTCCTCTGGGCCGGCACCTGACTTCCCTGGCTGGCTTTCGGGAGCTTCTGAGTCCCACCGGCTCCCATCAAACTTTCTGCAGGAAAGTTTGCAAAAAAGGTGTGTTCTGCCCCAAACACAGTTTCGATTCTAGCTGCCAAGAGAATTGTATTCCCTCCATCTCCTTATACACACTTGCATCCTGGTCCTCTTTTCCCTTGAAGTGATTTTAGGAAGTCTGATACAATAAAAAATCTCCTGGACTTAGACGAATAAGAAGGTCGTATTTTATAAAGGAAGTTATGACTGCACTCCTTGGACCCGTTCATCACCCTCTTCAAACACACACCTTCACTCCTGGCCATGGAAGGTTCACGAGTGAGCATTAATTTGTGTAAAAGATCGCTCATTCTGGACTTACCAAAATTTTTCTTATATTATTGACTTTCCTTTTTATTTTCTTTTATTTCAAAGGATAATGCCTAGCAGACATAGCACACAGATATGTTTTTGTAATGTTGAAGAACCCATAAAGGGTTTTGAATAGTCTTGACAAGTACAGTGATAATAAAAGAGATTATCTCATGACCTCTCTTTGTATTTCAATTTAAAAATCCAGAGTTGTATATAAAAATACATTTTCCAGCTTTTCTCCATTTATGTTTACTGTCTTGGCCGTCCTTAGACTATTATGAAGATTACATCTCGTCCTCCATAGTAATAGGTAAGGTGGTATTTTAGAATATATTTGTCATATCAATTTTGACAGGTGCATGATGAGAATTATTTCTAAATTGTGCAAAGATTTTTTTCTATAGATGTTTTAAAATCCATAGTCAATTTTACTTTATGCTAATTGGAAAATTAAAAATATATTTTACATAATCGAACAAGGGTATAATGACAGAATGCTATCAGGTAATATCTTTTAGGCTTGTATGACTATGCCTTATAGAAAAATATCCTGCTTATAATGAACATCCTATTTCAGTATGACGAGGATTATTCTTTCTGAGGAATTATGAAGCAGAAAGAATTATTGAAATGATCACTGTCTCATATTACACAATTATGCAATGAAATTATGCAGTAAATTCCGATAATTATATTTCAATTGAACTAAAATATTTCATTGAACCCAGGTATTATATTACCTTAAACTATTTTCAAATATATGTACGTGGTTGAATTTCGTGTGATTTGTAATCATCGAGAGAGTTCACTACTGAACCAGCAACAATCACATCTGCTGTTTTGATCTGAGCTGGGACAGGGGTTTGTGATTTTGGAAATTAATGCACTTACACGACAAGGTGAGCTTTTTAAGGTCATTTGTCATGGCACCGAGCCACATTCATCTTCTAAGCTCTCCCAAAATGTCCAGGCCTGTCCGACAGCACGTCTGATCAGAGCTTGCACACCGACAGCGCCCCCAAGCCCGTCCCACCCGCGATCCGGCTGTGGCCGCCGGCACAGTCTGGCAGCCTTGGTGTTTTCATTCATAAAAATTTCATAAGTGAAAGAGTAGCTTTGGGCATATTGGGAGCAGGGAGAGAGACTCTATCAGCTACTCATTTCATTCTGAATAATTTCCCCAGAAAATTTCTAGTGTTTCTGTAAATGTGGAACTAACTGGCTTAATTCAAAATTTTCTGGGGAATTGGGTATATTGAAAGTCAGAACTTCTGTGATATCTTAACACAGTGCTCCGTGTTTCATTTCCGTCGGGACCTTCTTTAATGACTGTGTTTTTTAAAAGTGAGAAAAGGCAAGTGAAAAGGAGCAAGGGAGAGAGAGGAAAACTCCTCTCACCGAAATCTCAGGCAATCTCGGAGACATCTCAGTCAATACACATTTCTGAAGCTATTCATTTACAGCTGCACGAGGCGGAATGCTGAGTCACCACAATCCAAACCCTGCAGAGACGGCGTACCACGTGCACATCAAATTGCCCCAGAGCCCATCTCGTTTTTGGAGGTTTCATGTGTGGGCGATCCTGGGAGGATGGGGGGAGACGCTTGGGGATGAGCTTCCAATTCTAGAACCCTCCAAGCACAGGCTGGAGGGGGCGCCTCGCGGGTGTGGCCCGAGGCCTGGCCTGCGGGTCTCCAGTGGTGCTGACCTGGGCAGCAGGCCCCCCTGCTCTGCGCCCGGTCAGAAACCTCCACCAGGCCCAGCGTGGTGGCCCCTTGGCCTCTGGGACACTGGAGGGGACGCGGCAGCATGAGTTTGCTGGCCCCGAAGGAGAAAGAGGCCCCGCTCCGCGAGCGTGCCCAGCAGGAGAGAAGGTTCACAGGCAGCGAAGGAAGGAGGTGGCACCTGGGCACCAGGTGGGGGCTGTCTGTGCAGGAGGCGGCCACAGCAGGTGGCCCTCCTCCTCCCCACACTGCCCCTCATCTTGGTGGGCCCAGCGCACCGGAGCACTGCATCCCTTTATGCTGTCCAGGCCCAGAGAAACCAGGGACGCGCCCAAGCAACAGACCAGGGTCCTGTCCCCTCTTTTGTGGAGCTCACTGCCGGGTCTCGGCCAGGGCTCATCTTTCCATGGCTGTGTAGCGGATGCTGGAGGTGCCCCAAACCCCTTGGGAATGACAGGGGAGGACAGGCCTCCTCCAGAAGACCGTGTTGACACAGACACCGCACAGATACTCGTGCTGGTCACCTTACACATCTGTGTGGACACCCAGGGGAGCCTCGGGCCTCAGGTGGCCCCGTCCGAGAGCAGTGTGGTCCTGGAAGACCACTGCTGGTCACCCAGGGTGATGTCAGAGCCCCTCATCCCAGACGCAAGACACGCAGAGGGCCCGTTTCCAGAGAAATATTGATTCCAACTGATTTTTCTGTCTTAGCCATGGACTTCTCACTGCCCCGATCATTCCTGTCTCTTTTTAAATGTCCTGGAAGGCATCCCCACCGCAGGCTGGCCCTAGGTTCCTCTCCATCTCCACTCCCCGTCCTGATGCTCAGCTGGCCAGGCCAGTCGGGGGTGGCGGGTGAGGTGGTGGAGAGAGATGGCAGGGCAGACCCAGACCCTGGGGAGTGGGTGGGGGGGCGGTGACTTCTGCAAGGTGCACACGGCTCTGTGCTCTCTGTCACAGGGACACAGAGAAGAAGCACAGACAGGAGAGCTGACAGTGCTGTCTCTCTTCAAAATAACTTTTTCTTTCTTCTTACAAAAACAGTATGAACTTACTGGGAAATTATATAAAATAGGTTAGCAAAAGGAATAAAGTTCTAATAACCCATAATTTTACTTCCCTGAGATAGACAACCGCTTTAGTATTTCTTCTTTCCTTCCTGCATCCCTCCCCTCTCCCCTCTGTATTGATCACTGTCTTCCCCCCACCTGATCACTGTCCTCCCCCCAATGTAATCACTGTCCTTCCCCCCCACCTGATCACTGTCCTCCCCCCAACCTGATCACTGTCCTCCCCCACCTGATCACTGTCCTCCCCCCAACCTGATCACTGTCCTCCCCCACCTGATCACTGTCTTTCCCCCCACCTGATCACTGTCCTTCCCCCAACCCGATCACTGTCCTCCCCCACCTGATCACTGTTTTCCCCCCATGATCACTGTCTTCCCCCCCACCTGATCACTGTCCTCCCCCAACGTGATGACTGTCTTCCCCCCACCTGATCACTGTCCTCCCCCCACCCAATCACTGTCCTTCCCCCACCTGATCACTGTCCTTCCCCCCCACCTGATCACTGTCCTCCCCACCTGATCACTGTCCTCCCCCCAACCTGATCACTGTCCTTCCCCCCACCTGATCACTGTCCTTCCCCCCCACCTGATCACTGTCCTTCCCCTCCTCCTGATCACTGTCCTCCCCCCAACCCAATCACTGTCCTCCCCCCAACGTGATCACTGTCCTTCCCCTCCCCCTGATCACTGTCCTCCCCCCCAACCTGATCACTATCTTTCCCCACCCACCTGCACATACTTGCTGGGTTGTCTGTCCCCTCCCATACTCTGTCACTAACATATGGTACACATATCACAGCCACTTAACCCTGCTAGACGAGTCCTGAGAAGCTGTTTTCACATTATTCACGCTTTCCTGCCATATAATTTGTAATGCTGCGTAGCATCTCATTGTGTGGCTTACCATAACTTAGTCAATTCCCTGTTATGGGACATTAGGTTATTTCTCAAAGTTTTAAAATGATAAGTAGCATTGTAGTGAACATACTTACGGTTAAATCCGTGATTTTAATTTACATTTTAACTGTTAATTTAATTTTCTTTTTTTTTATAAGATTTTATTTTTAAATAATCTCTACATCCAACACGGGGCTTGAACTCATGACCTGGAGGTCAAGAGTTGCATTCTCTCTTGGGGCGCCTGGGTGGCACAGCGGTTAAGCGTCTGCCTTCGGCTCAGGGCGTGATCCCGGTGTTCTGGGATCGAGCCCCACATCAGGCTCCTCCGCTAGGAGCCTGCTTCTTCCTCTCCCACTCCCCCTGCTTGTGTTCCCTCTCTCGCTGGCTGTCTCTATCTCTGTCGAATAAATAAATAAAATCTTTAAAAAAAAAAAAGAGTTTCATTCTCTACCAACTGAGCCAGTGAGGAGCCCCTAGCTTTACATTTTCAAAATATATAGATGTGGGGGTGCCTGGGGGCATAGTTGGTTAGGCTTCTGACTCTTGGTTTTGGCTCAGGTGGTGATCTCATGGTTTGTGAGATCGAGCCCGTGTTGGACTCCATGCTCAGCAGGGAGTCTGCTGGAGAGTCTCTGTCTCGGCCCCTCTCCCCACTCATGCTTTCATGCATGCGCGTTCTCTCTCTAAAATAAATACAAAAATCTTCAAAATATAGATGTATATTCAAGCAGGTATGCACACCAATGTGTGCGTATACATACACGGGGATAAGAGCATGATGAAGTTCCGTGAGCTAGGCGCTCAACTGCTGCCGATCTTGTTTTTTCTATAACAGGGGTTGGCAAAGTACACTTTATGGACCAAATCCAGACCCCGTCTTTCATCTTTCTTTGATAATAAAGTTTTATTGTCACATGGCCGGTGGACAAATGTGACAGGAGGAGCCACGACAGGACTTCCCAAGCTTGCCTGGGTTTACAAACAGGTGATGTGTGAAGTGCAGGTGTGAATACTCTTGGCTGCCGTTGTTGCTGGAGGTTAAGGAGAATTAGCCGCGTCTGAGTGGTTTAATCCCAAGAGACTGTGGGTGTGGACAAACGTGGGGCTCCATAGCCGCGGACGCTTCTTGGGTCGAGGTTTTCCAGGCTGACGGCTAAGCAAGGGGTGGGAAGGCATCAGGGCACCAGCCACCGTGACACACGCGGGCCAGCGGAACAGGGATCTCTGCCGACCCGCAAGCCCGGGGCTGGTGGGTTCGGTCCCTGGAGCCTGAGCTTCCCCGCACTCGTGCTGTTTGGATGTTGCGTCTCTGTGCTTGGCTGCCTCTGAGGAATGCTCTGCTCTGCCGTGGATGGGGCAGGTAATGAAAGCGGTGGTGATGGCCGCTGTGAGGCCTGAGAGTGAGAGGACACTGCCCCACAGGGGCCCTCATATGGCCAGTCGTCACTTTCAAATTTCACTTTGAAAACGCCCGGTTTAAGAGGCTGTTGCAGAACAACAGGAGCGCGGCCTGAAGTAGGGGCTTGGTAGACGTTCCCTGTTATCACCACCCCACTGCACGAGAGGGAAACTGAGGCACGGGGATAGCAAGTAAACCTCCCCTAGTGTCCAGCTTGGAAACCCCAGGGCAGGACGTGAACCCAGGCAGTGCTCTGGGCCATTCTCTGGGGGAGTCCCTGGAGACACGGAGGCAGCTTGCAAGGGTCACTCTCCTCCCCCTCCCCCCGCCCCTGGGGAAACAAAGGCAAGCACCTCCCCACTTTGTTGACCTGGGCCACCCTCTCCTGGTAGGGAGGTACCAGGCTTGTCCAACACCCACGGGAGAGGAGCCAGCCGGGTGGGGAGATAAGAACAGTTCTGGGCTGGGGGAGGAAAACTCAGGATGGGGAGCCCAGAGCAGTGGGCTCTGTGACCCACCCCCTTGCTGGCTCTACACCCTGGCAGTGGGGACCCCCCATGAAATTAGGGACTCACAAATGGACACTTTGGCCTCTTCCTACGTGACCCCTGCCCCCCCCCCCACCAGGGGCTGGCAGTCAGAAGTTCGACGTTCTCGGCAGATGACAGAATGCTGGGGAAGCACCCTCCCAGGGAAACTGCCCAGGTCCCAGGGGGGCTGCTCTGGGAAATTATTGAACCACAGAGCGAAGTCCAAGTCCCTGGGGGGCGCCACTCGGGGGGACAGCTGGCCCCAGGCCGGCCCTCCCTGACTCTGTCCCGCTGCGCTGTCTCTGAAGCCAACTCTTGGCAGCTGTGTGCCTCTGCTGGCATGGGGTGGGGGTTGGCAGACCCCCCGAGGCTGAGCTGTCAAAGGCCAGGCCGGCAGGGGCCTTGCCCTCCCCCCACCCCGCCCGGCATGAGCACTGGACGCCGCCACCTCTGACCCTGAGACACCCCGACAGACAGGAGCCACCTCAGACCCTTGGGAGCAGACGGGGGCTTAGCTCACTCTGGTTGGCGACGAGACACCAACAAGCGGAAGGTGCCTGTGAGCTTCTGGTTGGAACAAGGTGTGGACATTACTTGGACTACCCCCTCTCCGGGGGAGACGACAACCTGTTTTTAAAGACTCACGTGGAAAAGTCTTCCTGCAGCTGTGAAAATACTCACGGGGTGGGTCTTCCCCGTACAGGTGGCGTCTGAGAGCACACACTGTGCTCCCGGAGCCTGCCGCCCACCCCCGGCTCGTGCAGTGACCCCGGCTCGCCTGCCAGCACCTCCCTTTTGCATTTGTCTGCACGTCGGGTGCAGCCGTGTGGCCGCGAGCCAGGAGATTCCCGACGCTGACTCCACAAGGAGAGACGCCGTCGGAAGTCCTACAAACCCATCTGTGCCTCTGGATAAGTGTCCAGTGACCTGAAGTCCAGAGCGGCCCTCGATCACTGCGTTTCTGTCTGGAACACGCGGAAGGTGCCATGGGCTGCCGTCAGTGTCATTCTGGTTCCCCTCACAGCAGCTTCCCAGAGTTCCTCAGAAGAACGTGTATGGATGGCGAACATCTGCGCGGACTGTCTCCTTGGTTCTCCCGTGGCCCCGGAGGGCAGGGGCGTCATCCCACCTCACGCAGGAACCAATGGAGCCTCGGGGTTTGGGAGCCCATGTGTTCCACCTGCCGAATTAGGTCTGGGGGGCAGAGAGGCACCTCTGTGCAAGAGGGAAAGCACCGGAAGGGAGCCCGCTCTTCTTCCCACGCAGCACTGGGGACATGGGGTTGGTTCTGCTGCGTCCCGTGTCTCTTGGACCTGCGTCAAAAGGATCCTTGGGTGGCTTGTCTTCAGTGAGCTGTAATCCTGGGTTCTCCCGCCCACTGGCATATCTACCGCAAGGATCCGCTGCAGGTGGGTAGGACACCAAACCTGCCCAAGGAGACGGGGCAGGGGTCCCACCGCTCCTCAAAGGACGAGACAACTCGGATTGACCGTTACTGTGGACGATCCAGATTTGGTGCCCCTGCTGGTGGGCCAGTGACTATCTCCTCTGAGAGCCTCCGGCTCCCCCTCCGCGGTGTGGGGGCAGCGCAGGAGGGCCCCTCCCCCAGGGGCAGTGGGGGGGGCCGTGAGCTCACACGTGCCCCCACCTCCCACCTCGGCTCCTGCACACGGCGAGCCCTCGGTGAATGCATCCTCTGAGACAGAGTGGACGGCTGGGAAGACAGCGGCGGACGATGCAGGGCAAGGACACGGAGGCCAAGCCAGCCGCCTGGATGAAGCTGCGCATGAGCCCAGACGTCAGGCGCCATGGTGCAGAGAGCGCGGGACCCATGTTCTGGCTGCCCAGGGCCTTGGCCCTGGATCCACTGGCGTGCTGCTAGGGGCTTCACCACCTGCTCTCTGGAAAGGGACAGGACAAGCCCTGATCAGCGGCACCTGCCAGCGTCACTGGGGGCAACACTCCCACGGTGGCGGCTGCGAGCTGCTGAGGTGGAATCGCTGAGAGCAGAGCTGGGAAGACGCACAGTTGGCACTTGCGAGTCCAAGCGGACAGGCACCTGACGCCAAGGATGGGGACCCTGCACGTCTCGGGACAGGGGCAGGTAGGCTCCAGAAAGCTGCTGCACGGGCTCCTCTTGTTTTGGATGCTGGATGTGTGCAGAGAAGGGACCAGCCTCTCTGACACGACCCTGCGCCACAGCGGCACTGGGAAACTTCCGTGGGAGGGAAGGAGCGCAGAGGTCATTTTGTTCAGTCTCTTGGTCAAAGTGGGGCTCTTTTTGATGAGTGCTCTTGGGAGGTGGTCCTCTGGCTCCAGGCTTTGCAGGGGAGCTCTGGTGCTGCGGGGCACTCGGATTCTTCGGAGAAATTCCTCGTTGAGCTGAAGGCCATGCGTCTTCACTTGCTTCCCTTCCGCCACTGTTTTGTGGTCTGCTGCTCCACCAAACATGTCTCTTCCATCACCAGGAAAAGCTTCCAGTGGCTGGCCGTAGCTCTCCATCACCCTAAATTTCCAGAATTGTCCATGATAACAGCCCCACACCACTGCTGTGCTCCTGCCCAGCCCTCGCCCCGTGGCCTGCTCTCACGTGGCCTGCTGGCGGGTCCCGGGTCCCCATCACTGTGTCCTTTGCCTGACTATGCTGGTTCTGCTACTTCTCCCATGGTCTCACGCCTGTTTCCCTAACTGAAGTCTCCGGCCCCCTGCTCTCCACCTAGGGCTGCTGTGCTGCCCTTTTCGGCTGCCCTCTTGGTCTGGGCACCTCTTTCCTGCCGTCCTTCAGGCCGGACCAACGGCCAGCTCTTCCGGCTCCAGCCCCGGCAGCTCTGGGCAGCATCTGCACCCCCTGTGACCCCTGCGTCACAGCCCTCCTCTCCCGCCGCACGTGGAGCTGGCCTCCCTGGCTGGGCTGACATGGCAAGGGCAACATCCTTCCTCCCTCTGGTGTCAGTGAGTCCTCGGCCCACAGCAGCTGCCCTGTGGACCCTGGTGTGGATGGGAGCCGGGGTTCCATGTCTCTCTCTGACAAGAGGAGCCCAGATGTTCCTAGAGCTGAAATAACCCCATCATACCCCGGCCGGTGGCGGCTGCCTGTGTTGGCTGCGAGGTCGGGTGGAGTGGTGACGAAGCAGGCTGGAAATACAGGTTTGCTCACTGATGGCTCATCTTCCGGGGAGTGCTGGCCAGCCGGGTCCCATTCATGGACGTACGGACGTCAGTCTGGGGGCTGCACGGGTTGGGTCTTGGCTCCTCCACCCCAAGCTGGGTGTTTAAATCTGGTCCATTGTGAACAAGAACACACTTAGGAAAAGATGCAGGAGATGTCAACGTGTGGATTCATGAATTACCTGCAGCGACCTACCCAGGTGGAGAACCGGAGCAAAGCTCAGCCCGGTGCCTCCGGGGACGGCCCTTTAGAGAATGAGAACAGGGAAGGGAGGAGTTGGAGATCTCCCCTCGATGTGCTGTGTCAGTAAAGCTCTTCCCTGCTGCCTGCTGAGAGCTGCCTTCATCTCTCCATCTGTCGAATGGAGTCAGTGGCTCTCGCCGCCTCTCCATCCTCGTTGTGTGGGGCAAACCGCTTCACGCAGGAGAAATCCGTAATGCGGGTGCCGGGACCGGCTCTGTTTCGGGGGGACCTTTGGCTGAAATTGCAGGGAGAGCCACGTCAGGAGCCGGCTCCTCGTTTCAGGAGCCCCTGCTCTCTGTACCCTCGAAGGGCTGGTACTTGGAAACGCGCAGTCCTCTGGCTCTGTGAAATCCAACCCGAATTCCCAGGTTAATAAAGTGACTCACATTTGGGCTTAACGATCCCGTCGTTCCAGGGAGAAAATGACTTCTGCCTAGTGGTAATCTATTTATAAATGATTGCATCGGCCTAACCGTGCTTTATCTCCCACCGTGGCTTCACTTTGACAACGTTTTAAGGAAGAACAGTCCGTGGGGGTGTAGAAGGAAAAGGATACGTTTTTCTCTGCTGACCTTGAGGGAGTCTGCCGGGATGGGTTCTTTTTCCGGAATGCCTGATGTTTGGGACTGCGACACAGGCTCGGCCTCCCTGGCCGGGGGGCACCTAAGCTCTGCCTGTTGTATGTGGCAAACATCTCCTGCCCTCTCGCCAATCCGAGCGTGTCGCAGTGAGCTGTGGGAGCCCTTCCAGCTGAAAGCGTTCGGCACCAGGGGTTGGTATTTGCATAGCAATTAGTTTGTATTCCTACAAAAATTTTCATGGATTCAAGTTCTTCATAGAAAGAATGAACCAGAGGGTAAACTGAACCACAGATTAAAGGGCTCATGTCAGGCAATTCTTTGAACAGTTTTTTTATGGTTTTGAACCATCATTATTTGTAATATTCTCTGAAAAGCCAGCAAATAATTGTTTTCCCCCTACTGATTTTGTTCTTCCCCTCTTAGCAAATATTGATTCTCTCCCCCCCTCCAAAGTCGGTCCTGAATGAAACCGAGATTAACAGGGCTGCTTTTGTTTAATACAATGAACAAAAACTTGTGTTTGGAGGGTTCGTGTCCTGCCAAAACATCTGTGCGAGGCCCAGATGGCAACCAGGCTCTGGAAATAGGGACCGGGAGTTCAATGCTTCTGCACAGTCAGCAGGGAGAGGGAATATTGCTGCATTTTTATAGGCCCTACAAAAATAGCAACTTTTGAAAACTTCTTGGCAACAGAGTGCTTTTTTTCTAAAAAATCTGCTAAGAATGTGGGACTTCCCCATTAGATAACTAAGTAGAGAAGAGCCCGATTTATAATCAGAAAGTCTGCTCAGAAGTACCGCCTGGCATTTTGTGTCTTCAGCACCCTCTAATGTGGGTGACGGGGCGCCCTGCCAGGCCCCGGTAGCTCCCAGATACCGATGGTAGAGCTGTTCTTTCCTTCACCGAACGGAAGTTATAAAGAGAGACTTTATTTGTCAGGAACGTCAAATGGGAGATTTTCGTAAAAGGGGATGCGGAGAAATTCCCAGGCTGTGTCTTGGAAGCTTTTTTCTTCATTGTCCTCTGCAGCTCCCAGAGCGCCAGAGCTGCGGCTTCTGTGCCGGGACTGATAAACGAGTCTGAGAAGCGTGAGCGGACCCTGGTGGTTAGGGAACTTTACTAAGTGCCTACTGTGTACCAGGCCGTGACCCCATGGTGAGGAACGAAGGAGGAAGGGTCTGAACTCACGATGTTATGCGTACCCAGTGCAGCGTCCCAGGAGCCTTCGGGTCCCAGAGTTCATGGCGCGGCTGAGGTCTGAGGGGGGAGAAGCTTCTTCCTGCCGTCCTGGCCGCGGGACAGCGGTCGCCTTCCTGCCCAGAAAGTGGCGTCTCCCAGTTCATTACGGTGGAGTTGTGAATTTTAAATCGGTGCAACCTTATTGCATGGGCGCTTTGTTCTTCTTTTGCTCAAAATTATATTGTGAGTTGCATTCAAGCACTGCTGATGTTGGGTCCTTTTTAAAATTGTATTTAAATTCAATTAATTCACATATAGTGTATTATTAGTTTCAGAGATAGAGGTCAGTGATTCATCAGTTGCATAGAACACCCAGTGCTCCTTCCATCACATGCCCTCCTTAATGCCCATCCCCCAGTGACCCCATCCCCCCACCCCCTCCCCTCCAGCAACCCTCAGTTTGTTTCCTAGAGTTAAGAGCATCTCATGGTTTGTCTCTGATTCTGTCTTGTTTAATTTTTTCCTCTCTCCCCCATTCTCCTCTGTTTTGTTTCTTACATTCCACATATGAGTGAAACCATATGATAATTGTCTTTCTCTGCTTGACTTATTTCACTTAGTATAATACCCTTTAGTTTCATCCATGTCATTGCAAATGGCAAGATTTCATTTTTTGATGGCTGCATAATATTCCATCACACACACACACACACACACACACACACACACACACACACACTCATACATACCACATATATATACATACCACATCCTCTTTATCCATTCATTTGTTGATGGACATCTGGGCTCTTTCCATAGCTTGGCTATTGTGGACATTGCTGCTATGAACATTGGGGTGCAGGTGCCCCTTTGAATCACTGCATTTGTATCTTTGGGGTAAATACCCAGTAGTGCAGTTGCTGGGTCACAGGGTAGCTTTAATTTTACCTTTCTGAGGAACCTCCATACTGTTTCCCAGAGCGGCTGCACCAGCTTGCATACCTGCCAACAGTGGAAGAGGGTTCCCCTTTCTCCACATCCTTGCCAACACCTGTCATTTCCTGGCTTGTTAATTTTGGCCATTCTGACAGGTGTGAGGTGGACTCTTATTGTGGTTTGGATCTGTATTTTGTTGGGTCCTTTTTATTGCTGGATGGTGCTCCAGTGTGTGGCATCTCTTCAATCTATGTGCCATTCCCAGTTCAATTAAGTTTTCCAGTGAAGCTATCTAGACTTGGAGTTTTCTTGAGAGGAAGAAAAATCTCATTAATGATTCAATTTCTTTAATGATTACAGGCTTGCTATTTCTTCTTATGGTTTGGTAAGTTTTAGGATTTTCAAATTTATTTGTAAAAATTATTGGAATTTTAAAAATAATATCCTCTTATTACCTTTTCCATATCTGTAGGATCTGTAGTGATGTTCCCATTCTCAGTGTTGATGCTGTCTATATATGCCTCTATCTTTGTTTTAATGAGTCTCCCAGAGTGTTACAGTAATACTAGCTTTTTCAAATAACCAATATGTTTATCTGCTCTAATAAATGTTTCTTTTTTCTTTTATTTATCTGTGGTCTATTCATACTGTTTTTTCTTGATATTTTTGTTGAGTTTATTTTTGTGTTCTTTCCTCAATGTCCTGAGACAAATGGTTAGCTCATACATTTTTAGCTTTTTTTCTACTATAGACATATAAGGTGATATTTTTTCCTCTAAATATTGCATTATCTGCATTTCACAAGTTTTATTACGTAATATTTATTATTGCTCAGTAGAAATAACTTCGATTTCCCTTGTGATGTTTCAAACCCATGGGTTATTCAAAGGTGTATTAATTTCCAACATCTGGAGATTTCCAGTCACCTTTGGTAATTACTTTGCAGCTTAATTATAGTGAGAGAACTTGCCCTCTGGGATTAAGCCCTTGTTTCATGGTCCAACGTATGGCCAGTTTTGGGGGGGAATTTTTCCATGCGTAGCTGAGAAAAATGTATATTCTGCTGTTGATGGGCAGTACACTCTCTAAATATTCATTAACATTGTGAATTTTATTGTACAAACCTATATCCTTCCTGAGGTGATCTGCTCTATTTACCTGTTACTGAAAGAAGGGTCTTAGAATCTCCCACTATGAGTGTGTATTTGTTTCACTGAGTTCTATTAAAATTTTCTGTGTATGTTTTGATACTATGTTTCAAGGTATATAGACAGGTAATATTCTGTTGTCATGTATATTATTTCTATCTTTTTTAACCCACAGTACATTGTTATAATAATTTGGTCCATTTTTTTACCCCACCCACATTTACAATCTTTACTCTTTGAGGTTTCGATCTTTCATCTGAGATTATTTTCTTTTCCCCTTAAAGTTTCCTTTAGTGAGGGTCAACTGGTGAGAAATTCTCTGTCGTGTCTTGTTTGTTTATCTGAGTTGTCTTTTTTCCCCCTCTCATTCTCGAAAGACGTATTTTCTGACTGTACCATTCTAGAATTTGAGATTGCCATTTCCCCCTCAACACATGGAGTATTTCATTCCACTATTATCTGGCTTCGATTTTTGTTGTTACTAAGTTAGTGAACTTGTGTTCCTTTGAATAAACTAGCCTTGTTTTTTCTCTTACAGGTTTTTCCTTTGTCTGGAGTGGAACATAGTCTCTTTACAGAGTGCGTCCAGTTTTAGTATTTCTTGTTCATGTATCAGTCTCTCTATTATATTTTCTGTTTCCCTGTGGTACATTCTGCATAATTTCTTCCAAGTTTTCTTCCAGTTTACTAATCCTTCCCTCAGCTGTATCCAATAACATGTTAATTTTGTCCCTTGTATTTGTCATCTTGATTATTGTACTTCCAATTTCTGTAAGTTCTCTCTGAATCTTTTTCACGTTTGCTAAGTCATATAGTAAAGTTTTCTGTGTACTACAGAGATTCTCAAACTTGTATTTTTTTCTTAATACAGTACATAGACTTGTTTTGAAATCTGTGACTGAAAATGACAAAGTCTGAAGTTTTTCTGGTCTGATTTTCGATTTGTTTTTTCTGTGTGTCTCACTGATGGTGACTTGTTTTGCTGTGTGCTTGTTTAGTATTTTATGGGAAGCTCTCTTTTCTTAAAAATGTGGGTGGATATTCACTGAGGCCGAAGGTGAAGATGTTCTCCTCCAGAGAGAGAATGTGCATCCATTTCTATCCAGTTTTTAGGTAAAGTTTTAGTACAGGAACACTTTAAATTCAAACCGTGAGGTTTTATGAACCACACAGGTGATGTGAACTTGGCTGCCAAGTCTACAAGGGGCTGGTATAGCTACAATTTCTCAGGGACTGTATTTCCCCTTCTTTGATCAGGACCAGAGTGGTTCTCTTCCCAGTCCCTTCTGGGTTTTCTGTACCTAGGAGGATATAGTCTTTTGTAGTCCAGACTTTGAGGATGTGAAGGATGGGAGTCTCCAGTCACACTCCTCCAAGGGGGAACACTCTTTCATCCCCACCCCCGCTTTCTCCCCTCTCATCTTGTACATTCTTGTTCTCTTATGTTTAAATTCTTCCTCCGTGTAAAACTGCATTCACTCCTTGTTAATATTAAAGTCAATGTTTGTTCACATTTATCTATATACTTACTAATTTCACTGCTCTTAATTCCTGCATGTATCTTCAGCTTTCTCTCTGAAATAATTTTCTTTCATCTTGAGAAAAACTTTAGAGTTTTCTTTAATAATTGTCTGCTGGTGATGAATTCTCTCAGCTTTTGTCAGAGAGTTTATGGTCATTGTTTTATCTTAATTCTTAAAGGATTTTTTCACTGAGAATATGACATTGGGCCAATAGTTATTTTCTCTTAGTACCTGGAAGATAAAGATCCTTTCTCTTTTCACTTTCACTGGTTCCACCAAGAAGTCAGTTGTCTGTCGAATAACTGCTCTTTTGCAGACAATATTTTTCCTGCCCCTCGTTGCTTTAAAGAGAATTTTTCTTGTCTTTGTCTGCATTTTCACTATGAAGTGTTGAGGTATGATTTACTTTTTATTTATCCAGTTTGGAGTTCACTAACCTGTGTGAATCATCTTCAAATTGATGCCTTTCATCAGGGAAAATTCCTAGTCATTATCTCTTCAAATATTGCTTCTGCCCACTCTTTTTCTCTTCCATTTTTTTTTTGCATGTAAACTTGGTGTATGTTAAATTTTCTCACTCAATTCTCCATATAGCCTACCTGTTTTATTTTTCTTCCTTGTACTTCATACTTTGTTTTGGATACTTCCTCCCTGTCTCTCTTCTAGCTCACTAATTCTCTCTTCAGCTGTGCTTTCTAAACTGTTGTCAAACTCATCCATTTAGTTTTTTTGAAAAAAATCAGTTATTTGATTTTTCAATACTTTTTACAATTCTGAAGTCTTTAAAAAATATTTTCCAGTTGTCTGGGAAATTTTTCAGTATTGTCTTTACCCTTCTTGAACATAACTATTTCAGAGCCTGTGTCTTCATCTCAATGTTTGGAGAACTTGCTTGTCTTTTTCAACTGGCTGTTATTTCTACTGGGTTTTGTTCATATTGTCTTATCTCCTGTACCTGCTTATCTTTGATTTTGTGCCAGACATTGTGTTTGAAAAGTTGTTGCAGAAGTAATCAGAGAGCGAGGGTGATGTTATCTTTGTTAAAAAATATATTTTGGGTTCTGCTGGTGCCTAAAGATACTAGCAGTAGGGGACTCACCTGAGATTTCCTGGGCAAACCAGATGATTCAGAAACACCTGCAGTTTGTTCAAGGGCTCTTTCACTTCTCATTCATCCTTACTTTCAGAGAAAGCATTTTTAATTTCTGTCCTAAATGTTGGGGGGCTTAACAGTAACTCCACTCTCAGTGGGTCTGGTCTCTAATTTCTGTATCCCTAACCCCTGAGGCTGTCAAAAGCATGGAAGTGGACCCAAATGCTGGGCTCACTCCTGTGGAATTCTTTCTTTTTCCAGGTCATAGTCTGGTAATTCTTCATTACCTTCTAGTCTTGCATTTATTATCTCACGTTCATTATCTTGCTAACATCTCTAAGCAGATGGTTTTCTTAAACATTTTTCAGTTTCTCCATTTGTCCTCAGAATGGAGGATTTTCCAGAATCACTTAGTTTGCCATTTCTGGCATGGTAAGTTATTGTATCATTAAACACATATATATCTTTTGGTTAATGACTTTTAATTTAATAGCTTTGTGCTAAGAAACATGATCTGTATGAATTTTTGAAATTTGGTGAGACTTGCTTTATGACCTAGTTCATGGTCACTTTTTATCTAAGTGCGTCATTGGTGCTTGGGAAAACTGTGTCTTCTCTAATTTTTCTTCTCCTTCTCTTTCTCCTTCTTCTTCTTCTTCTTCTTCTTCTTCTTCTTCTTCTTCTTCTCCTTCTCCTCCTCCTCCTCCTCCTCCTCCTCCTCCTCCTCCTCCTCCTCCTCCTCCTTCTTCTTCTCCTCCTTCTTCTTTCTTCTTTTAAAGTTCAACAAGGGGCTTGAACTCATGACCCTGAGATCAAGACCTGCGCTGAGATCAAGTTGGACATTTAACTGACTGAACCACCCCAGGTGCCCCTTCTCTAATTCTTAAGGATGGATTTCTACATGTGCCTTATAAATCAGGCATTTTATGATTACACTCAAATATTCTATACACTTATTAACTTTTATTAGCCTATTAGTAATCAAGAAAGGTATAGTGAAGACAGTATTAATTTTGTCAAAATTTCCTTACAGTTCTCAAAATATAGAAAGCAAAAGTTAGTAGACTATCATATTAGGTTCCTAAATGGTCCCTGTCTGCCATGCTTTCAGAATTAGTCTATCCTCTCAGATGTCTTGTGACCATGAATTTGGCTTCTTCCTGTTCTGTCTTGTTTTACGCACTGGATTTGTGTCACTGGAGTCACTGCTCTTGCTGTCCACCTGCCTCCTCATTGCCTTGTTGCTGCCTGCACACATTCTTCTGTTGAGTTTGTATTGTCTGCCATGTGGGCAGCCAATGTGGGCTCTACTTGCATCTCCCCATTGAGCTATCTCTCTCCCTTCTCTCACCAGCACTGGGCTGCCCAGGTGCAGGGAGTGGGTGGGTGGGCTTGCTGGAGGTGTCTGTCTACCTGCATGGCAGGAACAGGTCATCAATAGGCTGGGATGTTGTGGAGGTTCCTGTAGCAAAGACCACACTTCACTCACTACTATCCATTCCCAGAGAATCCTGGTGTGAGTGTGTTGGCCGGCTTCTCTGGATATGGGTCACTGGTAGAATTCCCACATCCTACCTTTGCTCCCCAGTAACGGCCCCCAGATTCCTGCTCCATGCCTCTTCCTCAGTTGGTGCAATCTCAGAGGCTTCTATGTCTGAAATGAGGTGTATTTGCAGAGATGTGGGAGGGAGGAATGGACTGGAGGCCAAGGGCATTGGGGAGGCCCTTTTGTTTGCCCTGTGTTTGCTCTGGTGGCACACTCCCACTGAGGGTGGCCACGTTTCTTCCCTGTCTTCACTCAACAGGAAGGTTTGCCTGCTGCCTGACATGGCTCACAAAGTCTGTCCACATGAATCTCTCAGACTGTCCCCAGCCCAACCTGGTTCCTGGGACTGCCTGCTCGAGGCTGAGGGGTCTTCCAATAGTTATTTCCCAGTGTACCCCTCTGGGCCTGTGCTGCATTATGGATCAGATCACCCTGACCCACTTTATGCTCAACCAACCCTGCTTATGTCATGCATTCTAGGGTTTCTTAAAGTCTGTTTCATTGGCAACCCTTCTCTGTTTCCAGGTATTACTGTAGATTATGTTTCACTTTACCTTTATTTGATCATTTCAGTGGTTTTTCAGAAACTGGAAGCACACATGGGCACAAGATGTTTGAGGTCTAGGATTTTTTTTTCTTTTTAATCAGAAAAACAAACAACACATAGACAAACCCCCGATTACTGAACAAGAGCTAAGAGATGTCTCATTAACACACCACTTGACTCTGAGTGGAGAGACAGTCTGGGAGTCCTGTTTGAGCACCCAGCTCCTTCCTACAGTTTACTAGACCCTCAGTTTATCTGTCTCTCTACCTGCAGAGATACACAGAAGGAGAAAATCCAGACAGGCTGGTTTTCAATCCTAGCTGCTACTGCCAGAGGTATTTAATGGGAAATGGGGAAATATGGAGATGGAATTTCATATAAAGAAAGTAGGGAAGTCTGGCAGGGAGCAGTCAGCTTAGACCATATCTGTCTCTGTCTAAAGCCCAGGTAGCCATCCCTTCGAAGCACTGAAGAGTGGCCCTGGAAGGCCACATGAGTTCTGGGTGGCAACAGCAATGAGAATGGATGTAGATGAATAAACCTCAGCTGGAGAAAGCCTGTCCACGTACAACGCTATTAACCAGGGAAATGGAAGTTGTGGGAAGGAGGGAGAAGATTACACAAAACCCCAGACCTGGAAAACCATACCTGGCCAGCTCCAGGCCATCTGGTTAAAACAGAGTGGAGTCCTTTAGATTGGTGTTTCTCAAACTCACAAATATCTTGGGGATCTTATCAAACTGTAGATTCTGATTCAGTGGGTCTAGGTTGTGGCTGGGGATGTGGCTGGGGTGTGGCTCAAACATCTGCCTTTCTAACAAGCTCCCAGGTGATGCTGATGCTGCTCGTTTGGGGACCACACTGAGCACAAGGTTCTGAAGGAGCCCCTTCATCGCTGGGTAGAGCTCCCTGAAGACCAGCGATTCCTAAGTGTGGTCTTGACTCTTCTCATGATCACACAGATATACCAGATCTGGCTATTTGTTCAAAAACAGTCTCGTGACTTTATATCATTCTTGTTCCCTAGATGACAAAATTGTGCATAGAGTTTATTACCTCTGGATTCTCAAAGGTCTACATAGCTAAGATTTTTCCCGTCAGTGTCACCGATATTGGCATAATAACTAAACATCTTTGTAATTTTGGAAATTACTCTTTATCTTCAGAAATAACAATAGGTAATTGTAAAAAGATAGAACACACCTAGCCCGGTCCCCTGGCAGTCTCACGGATCACTTCTGTCCCATTAACTGAAGATAATAATCACGAGATTATTATCCCCAAAGCTTAGGGAGGAACTGAGGAGTATTGATCCACTTATTTCTGTTCCTGGAATAGATAGGCTGCTTTTAATCCTAGCAGACAGAAGACAGTGAGGAGCCTTGCATCTGTGCTTCCCGGGCTAACCAGGGAGCACGCTTGCCCGGCTTGAGCAGAAGTCATGGCTCAGTCATTCCGATGAAGCGGTCTTGGCGGTCTCGGAGGTGGGGGACTCACTGACAACAGGAGCATTCTCCCATTTCCCTGCAAATCCCAATCATCCCAGTGGTCTTCCTCAGGACTCCTTCTCCAGATCATTTTTGGTGTTACAGGAGTACGTCTCCCAAGGCATGTACGGGCTTCCCGCCAAGCAGGGGGTCGCTAAGACCAACACTGAAGACGGAGTTCTGGGAGAGGCCGGCTCTGATGGTGTAGACTGGGCCACATCGGCAGCCCCATGAAGGCGATTGGTTACTGTCCTGCTGTCCTGGGAATCCGCAGGGGTGGTGCTTTCTTACCTCCTGTGTTAGAGGCTCCTATAGGTCGTCAGTGGAGGACTAGGGGGCAACTCTCTTGTCCTGGCAGGAGGTTAAGGGAAGGGATTGATGGTGCAGGGGACACTGGAGCAGACCAGCTCCAAGCCCAGCCTGGAAAAAGGGACTGCCCTTTCTCCAGATACCTGCGGCCAGCCTGAGTCCCTGACACAGCCCCCAGAGCAGCTGCTCACGTATCTGGGGCTGGTCCAGAGTCCCTCATCCTCCATGAGGACTAGGAACACATTTATTGGTTTATTGGTTTTTCTTGGGGGTTTTTTTGCCTCTCACCAGGGCCCAGGCATTTCTCTCTTACCCGCCTACCATGCAAGGACATTGTCCTCTGTTTAGTATCCCCCAGCTCCAAAGTCCATTGGGGGAAATTAAGGCAAAGAAGGGATAGGGTAGATGGCTTCATAACATCTGGTTAGGGGGACGCTGACATTGTCCCAACATGCCCACTCCAAGACGTTTGAACTATTCCATGTGCTTCTGATCATTGCAACGGCCTATGGGGGAAACTGAGGCAGTAGGTGAGTGAGTGCCTTTCTGGAGGTCATGTGACAGGGAAGTGGTGCACCTGGGGGAAGTCAGGTTCTCTGATGCTGGCTGCATCAGTACTTGGAGGGACCCCCGTCCAGAGCAGGATAAGACCCCACTAGCCAGGGTCCATCCTTCAGGAATCCTGGCCATGGGGCAGTGAGCAGTGCTGCGTTCATGGGGTGGCAGCGGGCTGTAGGCAAGGGGAGAAAGAACAGCAGGTGTTGGGTCCCGGAGAGCCCTCTGGCCCACCCCTCTGCAGGCTCCTGTGGGGTCCCAGAAGAGCAGGCTCAGGCCATTCCCAGCACCTGCTGCCAGGCTGAGCCCAGAGCTCCAGGGGGCAGGACAGAGATTCCAGCCCCACAAACCCTGCCTCGGACACAGCTCACTCAGCACAGCCCACGGCCCTCGGTGACACGGACAAGCTGCCACCGAATGGCGGGTGGGGGCTGGCTGCAGCTCTCACTTCGGTGCCCCACGGGCCTGCGGCGCCCTTGGCCTTGTCTGCAGGGGTGGCCCTGCCCGGGGTTGCCATGGGCACGGCCCCCAGGAGCGCAGAACAAGGGGCACATGTGGGAGCCTCACCCAGGGCCTCAGCTCCAAGCTGCTCATTACGCTGCGTGTTTTGTGTTAAATTACCTTCCTCCGTGAGAGAATTTTATTCCCACTCTAAGTACTGTTGACAGATGTGTTAATTCATGTATTTAAACAGATATTTAGCAACAGCAGAAGGTTCAGCTAAAAATAGGTCGTCTTTCCAAATAGGCTCTTTGACCTCAGGCTGGCACGCACGGCCATCAGCGCCGAACTCAGGAGGCCGTGTTCAGTGCAAAGTGGGTTTTAGGAGGGCTGGAGGCCTGGTATACCCGCCACAGGTGCATGCTGTCCTCGGGGAGATGGAGGTGCGGCCCAGGAGAGAGCTGGACACGGGGAGCTCTCTGGGCCTCTGGGGCCTCTGCTCCTGGGGCCCTGCACCCGCCACAGCCCCCCCTTGCTGTTTGTAAAATGAGGGGTTTGTACTGAGTGCCTCAGAAGTGCCCTTTAAACAAATGCTTGTGGTCCCAGGAAAGCAGGGAGGCCCCAGAAGAGGGATGGGGAGGCTGAGAGGCAGTGACCTCCCGGAGAGAGGCAGGGCTGGTCCAGGCATGTCCTAGGTGCCAGGGACCAGCCCGGGACCCTTGGTTCCAGGCCCGAACCCACCTGCCTGGCCAGTATGGAGAGGGTGTGGCTTGTTTCTCAGGGAGCCCAGCTCAGCCAGGAGGAAAGGCAGCCTCCCAGGGATGCGTGAGAGACCCCTGCCCCTTGCTTCCCGGGATAAAGTATGGGCTCTGAGTTGGGGTCTCAGGCTGGTGACCTCAAAGGGGTGGCTCCTTGGTCCCTCCTGCCCACTCGGCTACACACCTGGAGGCTCCGCTGCGCAGAGAGGCAGGAGAGGGGCCCGCAAGGAGCCCACGGAGGTAAGAATGCCCTGTGGCCGCTGGAGCTGGACAGCTTGGATCCCAGGGCAGCCCCAGCCCTCTCTCTCCATCCCAGGACAAGCATGGCTACCCTAGCAGATGCCACCCAGAACCCTTCTCATCACAATGATCTAGGAAGCCCCTCCCGATGAATCAGAATTGGCAGACAAGTTGAAACCTGTTTGCCATGTTGGTAAAGACAGAACGTCCCGGGTGGTGGGGGGGTCCTTGCTGCTGTTATTGCTGAGGAGACAGGGTCAGGGTCTGAATGCAGGGGAGTTGGGGGCTGTGACCATAAGCTGGGGGAGACAGCAGGAGGAGCCAAGAGTGGAATGGGTGGCAAAGGGACTGCCTTGGCTGGACCTTGGGGGTAGGCTCAAAGGTTGCCCCTTTGCCAGGAAGGAACCTTGAGCAGAAGCAGGTCTGTGGGAGGTGGAGACCTCTGTGGGTGCTGTGGGCCCTCCTGTAGGCTGTCCAGTGACCTCCAAGGAGAGGCTGGGTGCAGATGTCCATGCTGGGAGGTCCCAGCTGAAGGCTGAGGCCCAGGTCAGCCGGGCACAGCCTTGGGTTGACGGGAGAAGCCCATGCACCCACTGCCTGGGGGCGGGAGGAAGACGGGTGTGTAGAGAGGTGGTCTTTCTTTTTCTTTCTTCTTTCTTCCTTCCTTCCTTCCTTCCTTCCTTTCTTTCTTTCTTTCTTTCTTTCTTTCTTTCTTTCTTTTTCTTCTTTCTTTCTTCTTTCTTTCTTTCTTTCTTTCTTTCTTTCTTTCTTTCTTTCTTTCTTTTTGGAGAGAGAGAGGGAGGGAGAGCTCACAAGCGGGGATGGGGAGGGGCAGAGGGAGAGGGAGACAGAGACCTCAAGCAGGCTCCACGCCCAGCTCTGAGCCCTGCGCGGGGCTCCATCTCACAACCCTGAGATCCTGACCCAAGCTGGGATCAAGAGTCGGAGGCTTCATGGACGGAGTCACCGGGCTCCCGGAGAGGCGGCGTTGTTAACGTGCTCCTAGGCGGCCCCTAGGAGGCTCATCGGGAGCCGTGCTTGGGGAGGAAGACTCTGGACTGCAGCTCTGTGTGCTGGGGCGGGGGACCTAACAGGCTCTGGGAAAGGAAGCGGCCGAGCAGGCAGTGCCCAGAACCCCGGGGGCGGCTGGCAGGCCCATAACTGCTGGTGCCTAGTGAGCACCCAGCAGGCACCTGGTGTGTAGCAGAGGGACACCTGTTGGGCACCAGCTACAGACCCGGATGGCACCTGGCTGGCACCTGTATGGCTTGTCTGCAGAGCTCACTGCTCCCTCATGCCCCACCCAGACCACCCCGGTATGTTCGGGGGACGTGAGCGCTCACAGCTGGGGAGCTGGACAGGCCAACCTTTTTTGTCTCTCCATGCCAAATAAGCCACATGGGCCACATTAAGACCACGGTTCTCGTGGTCTGGGCCTCCTCACAAAGGTTTGTGAGAGCCCACACAGGGTGATGGGCTGGAATGCCTGTGCCCCTCTAATTAATCGTTTATGGCCAATTTCCTCTGGGTCCCATGTGCTCTAGGGCCTCTCTTCCCCACCTGGCTCCTGGGTCCCCTTCAGTCGCAGACCCTGTAATCGGGGGGAGCAGCTAATTAAAAGGATGCTGGTGGGGGGGTGGGGCCCTGAGCCACGGGTGGGCGTGGTTTTCATTTCAGAACGTGGACTGGCAGACGTGGCAGTTTTCCTGACTGTGGTCCATGCCCCTCCCACTGCCACCGTCGTCTCTGATCTTGGGGTGGCAGCCTCTGAGTGTCCCCACGGCACCGATCACTTCTCTCTCTCTCTCTCTCAGTAGATGTCGAGGTGCTAATTATCTGTAGCAGGAATCAGCCGGGTACCAAAGGAGCGAGCCAGAAAAGGGGAAATAACCCCCTGGCGACACCCCACAATTAGCTTCGTTGGTGCCCCTGGGGCCAGCCCGGGGGGTAGAAGTGTGAAATGTGTGCATCTCAGACATGCACACTCGTTCCTCGACTGACAGGGCGGGTGTCTCCCTGCCCTTTCATTATGGGTGCTTCCTCTACTGGTTCACAGAGCGAGAGCCCCAGGAGCTGGGGTGTCGACGGTGGCGAGGGGGTGTCGTCAGCTGGGGTGGACAGGGTAGGCCTCTCTGAGGAGGTGACTTGGGACTGGGGCCTGAAAGAGGTCAGGGGTCAGCCAGACCGGCCTGAGCAAGGCCTGGGTGGGGGTCGTTGCTCCCACCCTGTAAGACAGGAGCTGGGTGAGGGTGGCAGAGCGGGAGGAGGGCATCCGTCGGGGTCTCTGAGGGCCGGGGGCGCCGGGGGTCCTGCAGGTGTGATGGGCTGTGGGGAGTTTCAGCAGGGGGGGTCACAAGATCCGATCTCTGGGTTCACGTGTGCACTCGTGCTGCGTGTGTGAGTGCACGTGTGTGCGAATGCATGGAAGTGAGTGTGGTGTGTGGACAAGTGTATGTGGTGTGTGTGTGAGGGTGCGTGGGAGCATGTGTGAGTGCGTGTGGGGCGCAGGTCAGGAGTGTGACGCGGGGCCAGCTGGGGGGCCACTGCCATAGTCCTGATAAGAGACGAGGCTCCGTCGGGGGGGCAGAGGAAACGTGAGGCAGGTCACAGTCCGAATTCAACTGACGCGAGACCTGAAAGCACCTGCTCGTGTGTCAGGTGCGGGTGTGAGAGGGGGGATGTGGGCGCTGGTGCCCAGGTTTGTGTCTGAGCCAGTGGATGAACAGGGGTTCTGCCTCCTGAGCGGGAGACGGTGTGGGGGAGAAACAGGCTGGGGATGAAGAATAAGCGTTCCCTTTGGGACAGTTTCCTCCCCTGGTCCCCTGTATGGGCCCCAAGGAGGCTGCAGAAGGCAGGGGGTCTGCGCCCCAGAGCACGGGTGCAGGGGAGCGAGGAAAACCTCGCCGCAGAGGCAGGGCCATGTGGTCAGGTCTCGAGCAGCCCCTGGAGGCTGGGAGAGCCACGGGGTCCCTGCATGCGGCAGAGGCTGGCCTTTATTCAGGGGTGTGGGTTGGAGGGGGCAGTTTGCAGAGAGACAGCAGCAGGGGAAGTGCCTCGGTCCTACAGGTGGACGCAGGGGCTCCCCTGTCCTCACTGTCGCCACCTGCCGCGCAAGAGCCCTTGCGTCCTTTCGTGAGTTCGCACCTTTGGGAGCCTGTCCTGCAGAATGGCGCTTGTACGGGTCCTGGAGAAGCGTACAGGAAGGTCAGCGAGACGAAAGGCAGCGCCTGCCCGAGGACTGCCCTTGACATCAACCGACAGGCGGGAAGAGCCAGAGCCGCCCCAGGGCATCACCTGCCCCCCACCTCCAAGGGTGAGAGCAGCTCCCCCTCCTGAGGATCCGGGTTGATTACGCTGGGGAGGGCAGCTCCTTTCCCTGCCTGCTGCCCCTGGCGGACGCACGCTCCTCCGGGACCGGGACCGGGACCTGCGATGCACACGGCCGGAGTCTGCCGGGATGGGAAGCACATATTTCCCAAGTAATGGCCCTCGTCGTGACAGTGACAGGATTAGAACCTCAAGAGGCCTACCGAGATGGCTTTCTTCTCCATGGTGGGAGGTACGAGATCCGTGATCTGTACTTGGAGGCAATGTCCCAGCATGGCCCCGGTCAGCAAATCCTGGCAAACTCATCTGATGTCGCTGGCCCTTGTCCTCCCACCCTCTGGAGGGCGTGTGCCTGAGCAAAGCCTCAGCACTGGACATGTGATCACTTAGGCCAACGATCGTCACAGGGGATGGCAGGAGCAAGAGCTGAGTCCTGGCTTTGCCTTTCCAGGGTGGAGGTCGTGTGCTGAGCAACATTTTGGCTTCACTGGCCACCTGGCCATGCATGTTTCTGCCATGGCCTCAGGATGTCCTCCTGGGTTTGAAGGACCCGAGGCCTGACCCCCTGGGCCTGTTCTGACCTCTGTCATTCTGGAGGCCTCAGCAGAGGCCCCCGTTTCTGATGCACGCAGGTGGTGCGGGAGTCTCAGGGGGAGAACGAGGCTCCGTCCCCCTGCCTGTGGCCTCACAGGTGAGCGCGGTGACAATGGAGGATTCCAGGGGTTTGCGTCCTTACATCCGAAGCAGTAGAGCAAGGAGTGTCTGTCCCTGGCGCATTGTCCTTGGCGTATCGGCTGTCCTGGCACTCACGGGGTATCGTGATGTAAGAGAACGTCTCCTCTGCTGTGCCGAGGACGCGGCATTCTTTCCAAGTAGAATAGGGGTTGTGAACGCCCGACTGGGAGATTTTAACCCTGGGAAAGAGAGGGTCCTCCTAGGATGTTTTGTTGGGTGGTCTGGAATGTATTCTCTTTAAAGCTGAAGTCCCAAAGGGACCCCCAAACCGGAACACTGTCCCCTCTCTTGGGGGGCACTCTACAGTTTACAAAGTGCTCTGCATATGGCGCCCGGGCTGCTCTTGCAGGGAGACCCACCGTGTCCTCCTTCCTGGGGGTTTCTCGATCTGTTTCTCCCTCTGGCCCACACCTGTGAAGCTGACGATCGGAACGGCTTCTTCCTCTATCCCGAGGGCCCTTACGGTTCCCCAGTCCTGGGTTTTCCATGTATGCCAACCCACTGTTTTCCATTCAACACTTTGCAATTAAAATGAGTGTGTAGGGCTGTTTAAGCCACAGACACATCCAGTGTGAGCCGTGTTTACATGGCAACTGGTGACCACTTAATTACATAGTAATTACAGTGCAGCGGCGGGGCGATCGCACAGTAAGTGCTGTGTCATTACTGCTGATTGCTCCCGTCTTCCCAAGCGCGGGGAGGCTGCACCGTAATTGCTTTTAGACCTTCCAAATGCGGGGAGACGGATCCACAGCAGCCTGTAATTATCAAGGACGTATGTGACGTGTATCAAGTCAGCAAACATGGGGGGCTGCCGTGTAGAGCGTGAGCCAGATCAAAGCCCCGCTGGGGAGGCGGCCGAGGCCCTCCCGCAGGCCTGGTGGGGCAGCCAACTCCACTGTGCTCGTGAGGCTCCTTTTCGTCCTCAGGCCAGGGGCCCGGACAGCAGGGCGCACAGCTCGGGGCCACCGACCCTGCCCGGGCAGCTCACGCAGGGCTTTGGGGCCGGGAGGAGAGAATGGAACACGATTCCACCTGCAGCGGGAACGTTTGGAAGGATTTTAAGGAGTGGACCCATTTTTCAAGGATGACTCTGGCTGGTACGTGGGTCACAGAAAGAGCCCACTGCCGTGGGGTCCGGTTGGTGGGGTGCAGGTGGCAGTGAGCGGGAGAGAGCAGGGACCTCCCGCATGCTTCTCTCCCTCCGGTCTCTGTGCTCCCGTGGGCTCGTCTCCTTCTCTCCTGCGGCCGGAGGCTGGAGTCCAGTCTGGCTCAGGCCACATCCTTCCCTTACTGCGGACAGTGTCTCTCTAGGTAAGCTTGTCCACCCCCAGCCCACTGAGCCTGTGCACTTAAGGCTCCAGATTTACTGTCCTGCCCCAGATACCTTCCCTGGGCTTCCACCCCCTTACCCGCCTAGTGTGCAACGTCTCCTCATGGGTTTCTTGAAGGCTCTTCAAATTCCCTGCGAAGCTTTCCTCTTTCTAGTCATTGGCAGTGTTCATTGACCAGATATATAAGGCCATGCACCACTCACTCTCTGCCTGACTGTCCGTCCCTACCTCCCACCACAGCCCGCCTTCTTCTGGGCACCCTAGCCACTTTGGGCTCTTCATTTCCTGGAGTGTGCTGTGTTCCCCATGACCACAGGGCCTTTGCACAGGCTACTCTCTTGGGCCTCCTCTTCCTTCCTCTCAGTTTCTTCTGTTTCGTTCTTCTTCCTCTTCCAGATCTTAGCTCAGGCCTTGTTTCTTGGAGGATCCTCATAAAGCTTCCTGTTTGGGTCAGATTCCTTTGTCGGGTGCCTCTTAGACCTGGGATCCTTCCCTCGTTCACAGTCCTGCACGCTTGTTTGGTTACTGTTCGGCAGGTGCTGTGGACTGTATGTGCTGCCATACTTGTTCTCGTTCCCGGTGGAGCCCGCGTGACGGCCTGGCACTGGGCACATGGTGGGCAGAGTGGGCGGTCGAGCTGGCAGGACTAGGTGAGCTGAGGAGAGATCGACAACCACATATTCTTTCAGTGAACACCCGCTGGGGGCCTGCTCCACCCCGAGCCCGCCGATCCATGGCTGTCCCACGAGGCGTGAGTTCCAGCAGGAGCAGCGTGGGAGGCTCTGGACAGAGCAGGCCCTGGCTCACCAGGCTCTGGATGGGACTTGGGGCCGGTCAGTCCTCCTGCCTGATGGACTTGGGATTTTTCTGGAGATGGGGCGAGAGAGGCCTGGACAGGGGGAGGTGGGGGCGGCCGAGAGAGCACTCAGGGCACAACAGCATCACCTTTGCCGTGACCAGCACCCCCAGGGCACTGACCTCCCCGTGGACATGGAGACTGGAGGGCGCTGTGTGACCCACCTGTGGGCGTGAGGGCCACTGACTCACACAAAATACCATGTGCCCTTCGTAGTGGTCAGGGGTCCCCCAAACTCACTATCCTCCTTGAGGTTGCGGGGTTGAGGGAGTCAGAAGGATGAATCCGCAGTATAGGATCAAGGGAGCCTGAGGACTGAGCTGAAGACAATGAGACTGATGCCCCGGGATCGGCAGGGAGATGATTCCACTCAGTGGAGAGCCTGCTTCTCCCTCTCCCACCTCTCGTGCTCTCTCTCACGCTCTCATGAATAAAGTCTTAAAAGAAACCCCAGATGAACATAGGGGAGGGGAAAGAAAATTAAAATAAGATAAAAACAGAGGGAGATAAACCATAAGAGACTCTTAATGATAACAGAACAGACTGAGGGTCGCTGGAGGGAGGGGGTGGGGGATGGCGTGGATGGGGGATGGGCATTAAGGAGGCCTCTGTTGGGGTGAGCACTGGGTGTTACATGTGGGTGAAGAATCGCTCCTGAAAACCAGTGCTGCACTGTATGTTAACTAACCTGAATTTAAATAAAATAAATACGTAGAAATGGTGAATTTTATCTTGTGTGAACTGCATTTCAATTACAAACAAACGCCCAAAACTGGCTTACAGCCCTGGCTCCTTGAGAGATTTTTGGAAACCAAAGAGGTGGGGGGCATCTGGGGGCAGGCTTGGGGCAAACGGTGGTGTCACTGGGGCCCGGGCACTGTATGGGGGTCACTGCTGGAGAGGCTGTGGGCAGGGGTCCTAATGACCACTGGCTGGTTCTCAGCCACCACAGGGTCCCCAACAGACTCTGTGTGTCACGTCCCCGTGCTCTCCTCACTCCCCATCCCCCCACTGACTCGCTGCCTCTCGTGGTGGGGTCACCCCTGGGGCCAGATTGCATCACCTCGAACTTCAGCACAGGGTCCGATCGGGGTGCACGTGATGCCGGGGGGGTCAGGTCCCACTCCCAGCACACAAGGATAGACGCAGAGCTGCTGGTGGGGGAATCTTCTGTCCCCTCTGCTGGTGACAGAGGGACAAGACTGCACACGTGAGGGAGCGTCCCACCACCAGCCTCTCTTGGGGCCCTCGGGGGAGTTGCTTCCACACCCGTCTACTTGAAAGTAAAAAGAAAAGAACTGAAATAGGGAATACACATCACAGATATCACAGAGTGTATTTAACATGTAGATGGAGAAGCCTGACAGTGACCGGAAGACCTGGGCCCAGCACCCTGTAAGAGCTGGCACCGTGGTTCTCACAGTGGGGTCCCTGACCCGCAGCGTCAGCACATGGAGCTTGTTAGCCACGCAGCGCCGGAGTGAGAGAACATATCTGCAAATGCTATATGTGATAAGGGCTTAATATCGAAAAACTTTAAGGAACTCATACAACTCAATAGCAAAATAGCAAAAAAATCCCCATAAATACCCTGAGTAAAAAATGGACAAGGGACTTGAACAGGCCTTTCTCAAAAGAAGATATATAAGTGGCCAACGGACCCATGGAAAGATTCTCGACATCACTCATCGTCAGGGAAATGCAGATCAGAAGCACTGTGAGCTGTCACCTCACACCTGTCGGACTCGCTGTTGTCAAGAAGTCAAAGGTTCACGAGGGTTGGCGAGGACACGGAGGAAAGAGAACCCTTGTGCACACTGGAACGCAAACCGGTGCAGCCACTGGACTCCAAGAGCCATCCCCAAGGGTCTGCAAGAGCCCTCTGCACCCCCACGTCCACTGCGGCATTATCCGCGACAGCCAAGGCACGGAAACCACCCAAGGCTCGTTCCGTGGGTGAGTAGATAAAGATGTCATAACATACGCACAACGAGACATCGTTCAGCTTTGGCAAAAAAGGAAATCCTCTCATTTACAACAACAAGGATGGCCCTTGAGGGCGCTCTGCTAAGTGAAACAATCCAGACACAGAAAGACGACATCCCCCACTCTCACTTTATCCACGGGATCCGAAGTAGTCGAAGTCACAGAAACGCGGGCAGCAGCGGTTGCCAGGGGCTGAGCGGCGCGAACAGTGCGGCGATGTTGGCCAAAGGGCGTAAGTTCCCATCATGCAGTGTGGGTGCTGGGTGGCCAGTGGCCAGCATGCTGACGGATGTTCACGACCCTGTATCGTGGGCTTGACATTCGCTAAGAGTAGACTCTAAGTGTTCTCACCACAGAAAGAGGCGGACAGAAAGAGCGCGTGAAGGGCATGATGGGATGGAGATGTGAATCAGCTTGATGGTGACCAGTTCGCGGCGTGCCCAAGTACCGAAGCCTCACGCGGTACACCTGCAATACGCACTATCTTCGTTTGTCAGTTTTGCCTCCATAACGCTGAAAAATAGTACCAATACACTAAAACAATTATAAGGAGATTTTTGAATCAATTAGACCCTATATTCTCAGGAAAAATGACTTCTCCTGGCCTGCTTTATCAGTCTGGTGATTCTCAACGGATTTGTCCCCGTAAAATGCACACTTACACTGATTATTTGAACTTTGCCCCATTGATATAAAATACTTCATATTTGTGCCAAGTCGTAGCTATGGCGAGTTTATGCAACACTTTAAGTAAATCTGTTTCCCTGACAATCTCTGTGTCAGCAGACATAGTGTTCACGCGGCATTAAAAATAGCTTATGAACACTATTTAGACCCCTCCTTTTCATGGGCACGAGTCATATTCTTAGCAACGATAATGTAGCTCGATCTCACCATCAGATGCGCCACGTGATAAAGGGTCAGCCACGGCAGGTGCAGGGCAAGCACAGACACAGCAACTCGGCGACCGTGCCTCCAGACGGCCCACAGGTGGACTGACGCTGCCCTCCGCCACTGGAGACAGCCGTGGGCCTCCTTGTTTGGTCATAACTTTCAACGCCGAGACGAACCTGCAAGAAAACAAGCAGGGCAGGAAGGAGACAATGAAATAAAACCTGCTAAATGAGAAATCTGAAAGTCCCATCGCCACCACATCACACGGCTATGGCGGGGCTGTGACCATGAGCCCTGGAGTTGTTGCCGAAACCGGACATATCCGAGGACCGTTTCCGAAGGTCCTGGTTCTGTGGGCTCTTCTGGACAATCGGAGACCTCTGTGGCATTCTGGTCCAATAGTCGCCTTTGGTGGGGTCTACCCCTGGGACTCTGGGGTGGGTGATCAAGGACCAAGCCACCTCAGCTCCCTTCTCTCCAGCACTTTCAGCTGAGGCCACCAAGTCCAGAGAAGCCCACAGTTCAGGGATGCACGTAAGAGCCTTCTCCAAGTAGTAGAAGGGGGCCGGGGGCCCTGGGATGGCGGGATGAAAAATAATGCCAAGAGCTTGACCTTCAGTTACCTTATAATGTCTAATACACGCTCTGGGACAACTTTGGTGTCACGATTAGTACTTGCAACACTGTGCCCTCAATGAGCCAGGCACGTGCTGAGTGTTCTGCTTGTATCCAAATAACTGAACCACAATGTGAATCAACAAGGAAACCTCAAGGAAGTGTTAAAGAGGAAAAAAAGAGAGAGAGAGAAAGAGATGGTGTGCATGTGAGAGAAAGTTTTGAATCAAAAATTTTCCCTAAAATGGGAAGAAGAAAAGCAGTTACTTGGAACTCGCAATCAATAACCCTAATCTCATCTGTCTCTCCGACAAGTCTGTTAGAGGATGGGCATAATTAATCTTCAGTGAAATGTAAGCGTGTCTTACACCTGCTCAGTAGCAGAGGGTCTGGGCAGGAAAGGGGGCTCATCGGAGTAACTGCAGCCACCACACCTGTTGTCAGACTCGGCAGCACCACATTTCAGCGATGGAGATGGAGGTGGGTCCAGGACAAAAAGGAATAAGATGAAATTTAAATAAACGGGGTTCGGAGGTGGTCTGAGACCGGTGCCCAGGGAGCCAACCTGCCAATAATAGCAGCGCCTTCAAAAGAAGCATGACAGGCAGCTCGGGAATCGTCGAGACATTGTTAAGGGACTTTTTTGGAATTGGAAAAATTAAGGTTGGAAAAAGAGGGCTTATGGAATCCCTGTTGTACGGTAGCAGGAGCAACTGATGGGACGAAATGTATCCTTGTAAAATATATTTTTAAAGGTTTTATTTATTTATTTGACAGAGAGATACAGCCAGCGAGAGAGGGAACACAAGCAGGGGGAGTGGGAGAGGAAGAAGCAGGCTCCCAGCAGAGGAGCCCGATATGGGGCTCGATCTCAGGATTCTGGGATCACGCCCAGGGCCGAAGGCAGACACTTAACGACTGAGCCACCCAGGCGCCCCTATCCTTGTAAAATATTAACGTCACAGAGAGACTCTTCCAGAAGCCAAGCATGATGAACTGGCCCCTGCTGGGTCCCCTGGCCCAGCCCACCACCCAACACATGTTCATGGAGTGAGGACCAAACCCATCAGAGCCCATAAGAAAGGTCTGCAGGTGAGAGCAGAAGTTGGCAGAAGGATGTGGAGATAGAAGGTCTCTGCTCCTGGAGGGCGTGTCCAAATGTAAAAGCAGGGCAGCCCCTCATCATGTGGTCACCCACTGCGCCCCCACTCTTCTGAGGGCGTAGGCCAAATCCCTGAGTGGACACTGCCATTGACAAGGCAAACAACAAAACCCCAGACCGAACGGGGGCTCTGAAGAGCGATTGCTTCCGAGAGCCCAGCAAAAGCAGGGAAGCCAGGCACTGGTGTCGAGAGGGGGCCAGAGAACATCAAAGGTGCAGACGTGTTTTCCATGAACCGTAGGTGGAAGGCATTGTATTAACTTTGAAAGCTCTATCTACAGAGAGAATTAAGGAAGTTTGCAGGTACGCCACTAAAGAAAGCCAACAAACCATGAAAGAGAGCAAGAGAAGAAAGGATCAGAAGAGAACATCTATAGAAACAACCACAAAACAAGTAACAAAATGACACTAAATCCATACTTATCAATAATTACTTTAAATGTAAGCCGACTGTACCCTCTAGTCAAAAGACATAGGGTGACAGAATGGATAACAGAACAAGACCCATCTACATGCTGCCTGCAAGAGCCTCATTTCAGATGGAAAGAAACCTGCAGATTGGACGTGAGGGCCTGGGGAAGCACTCGGCCTGCACATGGACGCCAGAAGAAAGCAGGGCAGCAATACTCGTATTAGACAAAAGAGACCTTAGAGCAAAGATGGTCACAGGAGACAAAGAAGGACACTAAATAATCATAAAGGGGACGGTCCAACAAGAGGCCATAACAATTGTAAATATTCATGTGCCGAACATGGGAGCACCCAAATACATAAGCAACTAGCAACAAATACAAAGGAAGTAATCAGTAATAACACAATAATTGTGGGGGACTTTAACACCCACGTACATCAATGGGCAGAGCGTCCATCAGAAAATCAACAAGGAAACTGTGGCTTTGAATGACGCACCCGACCAGATGGACTTAGCAGACATGCTCAGAACATGGAACATTCTCCAGAACAGATCCCGTATTAGGCCACAAAACAAGTCTCAACAAGTTTAAAAAAAAAAATTAATGAAAGTCATAAAAAAAAAGTTTGCAGAATGCTTCGGTGCCCTCGCCAACAGAGTTACGAATAGATTTGCTGTCTCCTTACACCTGACCCAGCCCACACGCACGGCCCTCTCCCTCCCTGCTCGGACAAGTCCCTGTCACTGCAGGAGGGGGCCAGCTTCAGGGGGCTCATTAAGCTGTCTGCTGGTGTAGACCTGAAATTCTCCGTGGTCTAAAACCATCACTGTCCGCAGAACAACCCACAGAGGAGCCTTGATAAGATGGTAGGAGAACAGCTGAGCTTCTACCCAGGTGGGGCCGAGGGACCCCAGGGGAGGCCGGTGGCTGGTCCTGATAAGGCTCCAATTGGGACTAACTCGTGCTGGGGCCAGCCAGGGCCTTAGGGCGGCCTGTGGCTCCGGCTCCCGGGCTGGGCCCCAAGGCCTTAGAGCTCCTCCTCCCGGTCTGGCAGGCGGACCCGAGACTCCATTCATTCCCTTCTCCACCGATAAAGAGAGAGTTGCTGCCAAACTGTTTTCCGAATAAGAGAATGCTGGAAGATTTATTTTTTTGCAGAAGGTGTAAGACAAATAGGAAATATTATTTCAGAGAACTTGCACAGGATAATTATTTATGAATGTATTACCAACCATATGGTTTCCCACACTGGTTCGAGGGGGTAATGATTTTTATAATTACCTGTGTTTAGGAATACCTTCATGCAAAGAAGTAAATATGCCTCCTACTGAGAGCAGAAACAGTCTTTCCTCTTCCATAATTAGGGAGCTTTTCTTCAGCCACAGCCTGAAATTACTTTTGGTTTCTCAGGGGCAACGTGGTACAGAGAGACACAGGGCTGGGATCCAGCCCAAGGGTTAGGGCCTCATGGCCTCGGATCTCTCTGAGTGTCCTCTGGGACTGACAAGGGCCACCGTGGTGCTGGTGGGGGGTCAGGCACAGACCTGCCTCAGGACACAGGATCCCCTCTGTAGCCTGCAGCCCAAGTCCCTGGGAACCCCTGTCACCAGGGTTCCATGTGCAAGGACATGCTGTCTGGTCCCTGGCCACCCCCTCCCAGCTGGCCAGTCCCCACTTGCTCCGGCCACCTGTCCAGGGCCATCTCCTATGTGCAGTGACCTGTCACTGGCCTGTCTGGAGCCTCAGCCACCTCTGCTGTCCACAGAGAGCCCCCCAAAGCCAGCAGGGGTGAGAGGCAGGCACACAGGGACATTGAAGTGAGCTAAGTGAAAAATGTAGGTTGATCTGAAAGCTCTGATCTTTATTCTTGGGGGTTGCCTTCCTACTTTGGGGGGGTAAACTCTTTAATGGATTGATGGGCATTTGTGATTTAAAATAGCCATTTCTTGTGCCCTCCTCCAAGCTCTGTGTTAGTTTTCTGAATTAACAGGGTATGTGTGTATGCAAGTGTGCATGGGGGAGTGGGGGGAGAGGGAAGCCCAGGAGGCCGGGGTGGGGGGTGGGCTGCCGTCAGCTGGATTTGGACGTGGACTCGGGACTACGCACCCATCACGGAGCCAGCGGCGGGTCTCAGCCGTGGGGCCCCGGCTGTGGGGACCTTGTGTGGCCAGTCAACGTCCTTGAAAGGAGGAAATGTGTTTGTGTCTGTATGTGGTCTGGCCGGATGTGAGTGCCACGTGCACGCACACACGCACGCATGCATGTGTGTCACCTGTGTGCTCGCGCATGGCCACGGGAGCAGGCGTGCACTTGACAAGGGCTGCTGCTATTTTGCCTGGCACCTAATTCTGTCGCATCTGGAGAGATCCGAGTGAGGACCCTCGACGTCCCTGGAGCTGGAGGAGGCTACAGCGGCCACCCCTTCCCCTTCCTCCTCCTGCCCACAGTTCAGCGGCTCCAGATACACATGTCAGGTTTGTGCTCTGGTGCTGTCTGGAATGAAGCCATGCCCCTTGCAGATTCTCCAGAATTTCCAGAAATGTCTTCCTGTTCGTAGTTGGCATTTTTATTTTCCAGGCACGACTTGTCAGAACACATGAGTGTGTGTGTTTGTCTCAGATTGTCTCTCGGCCACGATGCCCCGTTATGTGCAGGCACACGCGTTTTCTCTGGTTCTGGCCCACAAGCTTATGAGGTTTGCCTGCTTTCCCTAAGGTCTGTCCCCACGGGCCCCGCCGCGCCCTCTGGGCCGGGACAGGGAGGGGGCAGCCCGGTACGGGGTGCACACCGAGGAAACAGGTGCCTGTCCTGCTCACGTCCACATGGAAGGAGCGGGCTGCTCAAGACCAGGGGTTCCGGGGCGGGATGTCCAGCCCGCTGTTGCGACGTGGTAACGCCCACCCTGGGAGCATCTCGGGGGCGCTCGCCGCGTGCAAGCACCGTGTCGAGGATGGTGAGCAGCTTTGGGGCGTCATCCCGTGGCAGGCAGGGGGCTTCAAGCGGGGGGGCCGGCTGCGGCAGTGGCACGCGTGGGTGTCATGTTTCTAAGGGTACTCCAGGCCCCTTGGCTCAGCTGAGCCCACTGCCTCTCAACATCACACGCCAACCGCCTGGTCTATTCTCAGGGTCATGGGGCGGGACGTGCACTCGGAGCCCAAGCCCTTGCTACTGCTGATTCTGATCCAGGCTTCTGCCCGCCTGTCGGACCGCTGCTGAGAAAGCCTTTGTTCCACGGCCTTTCCGAGACCCCCAGTGAGACACGCACGCTCGTGCCTCCGCAGACCAGGACGGCCCAGGCTCAGCTCCTCTGTGCGAGGGGCTCGCGGCGCCTGCAGGAGTCGGACAAACACACCAGCAACTCCACCTAATGAGGTAAGAGCACAGATGGCTGGGAGCTAGGTTTAGGGTTAGGCATAATTAAGGGAGCAGATGGGGAAACTCAAGTTAAAATTCAGTAAAATTTTAATTGAAAGATTCTGTGTTTCCACCCTAAGATCTTGTAAAGATGAGCTCAGATTTCATGCCCCCGCCCCCTCCCCCAACACAGTCCCGGATCTAATGTGCTTTGCACCATGTGGATGTCCTCCAGCCCCGCGCCTGTGGTCCGGCCCCAGCCGCCAAACCCTCCCAGCTGGGAGAGCCCACCCTCTTGCCGGCCCCAGCCGACAGGTGCACACATTGCCCCGAGATGGTGGAAGGTGGGAGTGGGGCACTGAGGAGAACGGGGAGCAGTTGGAGAGCAGCTGGTGCAGCGGAGGCAGGGGCCTGGCCCCACCAGCCCTCCCTGCTCTGGCTCCTGGGCAGTCCCAGGCCTTCCCCCACGTGCTCAGACCACGCTCCTCCCGACTGTGACTCCGTGTCTCTCTCTGCCATCCATGTCCAGGCGCTGCCCCCGACCACTGCTGAGTAGTGGGGAGGTCCCTGAGGTCCTTGGCTCCGGGACAGCCCAGTGGCTCTGGGTGATCCCCAACTGATGGGACGGGGCAGTGGAGCAGCAAGGGGCTGCCATGCCGGGGAGTGCTCCTGCAGGCCAGCTTAGTGGGGGGAGTGAAGGAAATTGCCCCCTTTGGGATTGCTTGCTGCCTTGTGGACCTCTTTGCAGAGCTTACAGGCATTAGTCCCTGAGGGCCCGAGAAGACTGCTTCCTGTCCTTGTGTGACCCTCCAACCTGCCCTTCACAAGGCTCCTCTGTCCCTGCTGCAGGCCAACTCCAGCAGACCAACCCCCCAGCCCCCCAGCCCCCAGCACCCCAGCCCATCTGCCTTCAGGGACTCTGCTTGCTGGGGTCCAGGCAAAATGTGCAAGAGGGGACACTTTCATCAGTTGATCAGTCTGTCCATCCAACTGTCTATCTGTCCATCCAGCTGCTCACCCAAATTTTCTTCAGGAAACAGTGGGTTTATACCCTCAAAAAACTGGTAAGATGGTCAACCATTAAATCTCTTCACATCTTCAAACACAAAGTAGGAGTTTTTTAAGATCAAGGACAACTATGTGAAATATTAATTGCCTTTTAAAAAAAGATTTATTTATTTGAGAGACAGAGAGAACACTGGGGGAGGGGCAGAGGGAGAGAGAATCTCAAGCAGACTCCCTGCTGAGCGCAGAGCCCCACCCGGGGCTGGATCTCAAGACCCTGAGACCATGACCTGAGCAGAAACCAAGAGTTGGATGATTTAACCGACAGCGCCACCCAGGCACCTCTGGAATATTGTTGCCTTCCATTGGACAACTATTGTGGGTCTCCATTACCCTGAAATGTTATTTTTCTCATGTGTTCACTGTCGGTGTGATCAGGATCTGTATAGGGGTCACCTTTCTCCCTTCTCCACCTCTCTTAGAGAAGAGTCTTAATCAGAGCCCATGATGAAAAAATGCACACGTGTTTCTGCGGCTCAGGAGCCTGGGCACAGCTCAGGTGGGTCCTCTGCTCAGAGGCTATGATCAAGGTGTGGGCCTGGGCTGGGGTTTCATCCGAAGGCCCCACTGGGGAAGGATCTGCTTCCCCACTCACATGCTTGCTGGCAGCATGGCGGACTGTTGGCCAAGACCGCCCCTATTCCTTGAGCACCCGGTGTGGCACCTGCCTCACAGAAGCGTGCAGGCTGATAAGGCAGTAGAGAGAGTGCCAGCAAGGGGGACGTTGCAGGCTTACCAAACATAATCACAGAAGCGACATCCGTCCGTTTGTTGTACTATCATGGTTAGAAGCAATTCGCAGGACCTGCCCATACTCAGGGGGAGGAGATCACAGGAGGACGTGGACCCCAGGCAGTGGGGGTCACCTGGGCCATCCCAGACACCGCTGGGCACATGATTCATGTGGGAGACTTCTTTCAATATTAATTATTCATTATTCATATGCGTTATGATTGCGGAAGATACTTTTTCTTTGCCTTTTTATTTAATTTACTTTTGAAGTAACTGGGTTTTTTGTTTGTTTGTTTGTTTGTTATTATGTAGCCAGGTTTTCAGTGTTTTCCTTGATGGTTTTCTTTTTTGGGCTTTAGGAATAGAAAGGCTTCTCTCTCACCCAGATCAATCATGCAGACTGATATCCACCTACATGCTATACACTTTGTGTGCAGTTTCGTGTTTAGTGTTAAACTCTGCTCCTGTCTGGATTTATTTTGCTGTCTCTGGATCTACCTCACTTTTGCCCCAAAGAAGTGAGCCAAATTTCCCCAGCATCAGGTTTGACTCATCTGTCCTTTCCCCACCGACATCAGTTTCATAAAGAATGAAATGCTACATCTGCTGCGTGTGGTCCCAATGGTCAGTATTAAACACTGAAGCTAGACCTGTCCTCCAAAGGACTGGCAGGGAGTGGGTGTCCCTCTAGCAGAGCAGGGTGAGACTGGCTACCTCTGGGCATCTGGAGCTGCCCATGTGGGCTGGGAACCCTCTTCAGCCAGGGAGAGGGGCATCAGAGGGCATCTCAGAGGGCTCAAGGGTGTCCCTCCTGAGGCACGTGAAAGGTGATGAATGGGACACCATCAGAGGAATTGCTGAGTTGGCGCCTGCATGAGCAGTGTTTGTGGGGTGCACAATGCCTTTCTGGTGCTCCCAGGACCACTGACCACATGGTCCACAGGCTCGTGTGGACCCTGCATGTGTGAGAGCAGTCTTAGGGGCATCCTAGGACCTTTCCAAAGAGCCTGCCTTGGTGGCAAACATCTGTGACAGAAGGAAGCTGTAGGCTCTATGGGAATTTGAGAGTCTGTGGGACAGGGAGGGATCTGCTAGACTAGAAACACCAATAAGCAAGCCTTGAATGCTCACCTGTCCAGAGACCTACGGTAGCCATTTCCTTGGCTGCCCTAATGGATGACCACAAACTGGGAGGAAATTTACTCTCTCCCGGTTCTGGAGGCTGGAAGCCCTACATCGAGGTGTGGGCAGGGCTGGGCTCCCTCTGGAGGCTCTAGGGGAAGATCCTTCCTGCCTCTTCCAGCTTCTGGGGGCCCCTGGCTTTCCTTGGCTATGGCAGCTCTGGTCTCTGTTTCTGTCTTCATGTGGCTTCTCCTCTTCTGTCTCCTATGAAGTCATCTGTTGTCACCTAGGTAATCCAATGTGACTTCATCTTGAGATCCTTAATTCCATCTGCAAAGTGTTTTTGAAATAAGGTTCATAGGTTCCAGGGGTGAGGGCTTGATCACATCACCTTGGGTGCCATGACTCAACCTACTGTATCAACTGGTGAGGGTGTCATTCAGAGTTTTCCTCTCCTTCTTCCCTCCTCTACCCAGAGGGTTAGACCTGAAGGTCATCCATTCAGGGAGGGAAGGAGGATGGGGAGAGGAAGGAGGAGGGGGAAGGGGAGGAGGAGGAAGAAGATGAGGGAGAGGAGGGGGTGGAGAGAAGCTCCAGCACAGGCTTCTTGGTGGCCACATGGCTGCAGCACTACTGACATAATTATTTGGGACTTAATGAGACACTTTCATATTTAATACCTGCGACCATTCTTTGTCCTTCATGACGATTCTCTTCACCCTCCTACTCTGAGATTCTGTTTCTTGGCCGATCCTACTAGTTCGTTTTTTTTTTCAGATAAAATTTAGAATTATTTTGTCAAGTTTGTCCCTACATTTGCCTGGAATTCTTACTGGGAAGGCCCCAAAGACACCCATCAATGCCCGGGGGTGGGGGGAGTGGAGCTAGATCGCTGCTTAGCCCTGAGCCCTCCTTCACGGGAACAGAGACCGAGTCTCTGTTTATTCGATGGTGTTCACGTACCTCATCACGTGCACAGGTATTAACAGGTTCTACCGAATTTCCGTTAGATTCATTCCTAAAAGTGTGCCGTTTTCAGTAATAGAATGTGTTTCAGCTTTTCGAATATTGCTAATACTTGGGAATGCTCATGATTTTTATGTTTTTGGTTTTTTAGCTAGCATATTTATTCATTTTGAGGATTTTTCAATTTACTATTTGGGTTTTTCAGGTTGATAGGGATCTCTCCTGGTTATTACAGACCTGGATTTTCTTCTAGCAGTCTTGCGTTGTGATTGGGAAGTTTAGCGCTCTTTAAGGAATTCTGCGAACATCTGTGTAGCGTGCTTGCAGTATGCGGCTTCCGTGCTTCTCAGCAGACCTCTGACCCACAGATGCCCCACTCTCCACTTGGCGCTCAGAGCAGGATTGTGTTTGCGTCCGGAAGACTCTTCTGGGGAAGGACCCCGGGCAGTGCACTTGGGGAAACCTCGCCTACCCGAGGGTGTCCTTCTGGTGTGTGAGAATCCCTTCCTTTCCCAGGTCAACAGCAGAGACGCATCCTGTTCTCCCCTCCGTGGCATCTTCCTTGGCCTGAGAGTCCTCCTGCTTGTCACTTGTGCCTTCTGCCCTGTGCTGTCCCTTACCACCTGTCCCAGGCCTCGGAGATGGGGTGTTGGTGGGGCAGTGCCATCCGCCCATTCTGAACCCTGCTGCTCTTTCAGGGGAGGGCTGGCTGTGGTCCCCTCCATGCACCTGAGCAGAAATCCCCCACGCACGGCATTACTTTCCCGTGGGCGCAGGCTTCCCGGCTTGAACGTGGCCACTGGACTTCGTGAGCTAAACATCTATTCTTACTACGGCATTTACTCGAAAGTCAGCAAGGCAAGGGTTTTTTTGTTTTTTGTTTTGTCTTTTTTTTTTTTTTTAAGATAGATTTTTTTTTAGAGCGTTTGTAGGTTTCCAGAAAAACTGCACAGAAAGTACAGGGTGTTTTTTGTCCCCCACAGCCACCGTCACTGACATCACACGTTAGTGCGGTGCACTTGTTGCAACTGACGAACCTGGACTGACACATTATTATTAACTGAAGTCCATAGTCTACTTTAGGGTCCTCTTTGTGCCCAAGTTATGTGGGTTTTGACAATTGCCATTACATGCCCACCACCCTAGAAATGCCCTGCGTGCCCCCTACTCATCTTTCTTGGCCCTGCCCTGAACCCTGGCAACCACTGGTCTTTCCACAGTCTCTGAAGGCTGACCTGGTTTGCTTTCTAGGGTGGGAGAATGCATCGTGTGTGTCATGTTGAAGGGGGGGGGGACAAAAGAGAAGAGTGGGGATGTCAGGAGACATGTCAGAGGGTGTGCCCCTGGGAAGCCTGGAGAGGTGGGTGAGCGGGAAGAAGAGTAGCTTGTGACTGAGGAGGGAACAATTTGTCCCAGTCCCCACTGGGACACCTGCCTCGGGGAAGGTGGGCCTTCTACATGGCAGGTGTGGGGCTAGAAGTGTCTTGGTGGGGAGGGGAGAAAGAGGGAGCAGGTGAGGACTTGCAGGTGCCTGGCTGGCAAGGAGCACGTAAGGCTGGAGATCATGCTTTGTAAGTGACCAAATCCCCGGAAACACAGGGCTGGCTTGGCAGAAGGACAGGGCAAGAGGTTCAGGGCTGCCAGTGGTGATGGGAAGACGAGGTCCATCAGGGGCTTCCTGCAAGCAAGATGCTGAGAGCAGGGCCACTTGTGATGTCTCCTTTCACTAATGCAGACCACATCCGGACAACCCGGAAGAATCAGGGACGCTTCTGCCTTGTGGAAAGTGAGATTTGGTCTGCATTTCCCTCCGTCTGGGTAACCAAGCTGTGGGGGTTTTAAAGAACCAGAACTAAAGTGAATGAGGACTCCTCTTCAGGGGTCTTCTCCCCTGAAATATGCACCCAGAACACACGTCTCTGCAAAACATCTCTTTCCAAAGAACTCTTTCAATTCTTCTTTTTTTTTTTTTTGGTAACATTTTGTGTTTTCATAAAAGCCATATTCCATCAGTGTTATTCTGTAGCACTCACTCAGAGCCAGATCTATTTTTTAAAAAGCATTTGGCACTCTGAAGTGTTACATGTGGCTTAGTGAAAACAGCAATATGCAGAGATTCAAAAGATGTCACTCCATGTTAGGTACAAAACGTGATCAGCCTTCCTTATGGTCCAACACAAACGCAGAATTCAGCTGTGGCATTGTGGGAGCAGGGGGACGTCTTGTTGGGAGAAGAGACCTGCCATGCACATCATCTTTGGGGCGAGAATTCCCAGTGTCTTCCCAGCTCACCAACAGAAAGAGGGAACTAGAACATCGGCGAGGCGTGTCCTGCAGGAAGAGCTGCTCAAGGCAAGCCAGGTGGGGTTCTGTAGGACTCCCTAAATGTAACCTTGCATCTTCGGTGATGGTCTCTCCCCAAAGACCTGAGCCTTGGTGGCCTAGCCCCTCTCTGGCTTCCTCGACTAAGCCCTCACACCGTGTTCTTAGCAAACCTTTGCAACAGTCCTAGAAGAGAGCCATGTCACGGCCACCACCCGCAGACGAGGGAACCCAAGCTCCTGGAGGTTAAACGGAGAGGGCAAGAGCTGAACTGAGGTCTTCCTCCCAGAGTCCACGTGTGTCCAGCCACACTCGGCTACAAGCCACAAACTCTAATCCCCATCAGGGTGAGCACCTGGCCCAGGTATGCACTAGGCCAACGTAACCCTTAGGGTTCCGGGTCAAGATCACTCACAGTTGTGTCCGTGGTCCAGGGAGCCAGCTGATGATGTTCCTGTGGGAGGACTATGTGTAAATAAGAGACTGTCCTCCCAGGAAGAGTCTTGTGGTATTTTGGCCATAGCACAAACACTAACCATCAGGGCTTTATTTAAACCGAACCTAGCTGATTAACAACTTCCCAGCAGTACACATGCTTCCAAAAGCCAGCCAATCAGTGATTACCTTGTCCTCCTGAAAGCAGCCAATCAATGACAGACCCATCCTTCTGACATCCAGCCAATCCGAGACAGACCCAGCCTTCTAAAAACCAGCCAATCAGTAACAGCCCAGCTCTTCTGCTAGCCCGCCAATCAGCGAGAGCCCAGCTCTGCCGGTCCTAACGCATGAAAACAGCCTCACTTAGGTAACTGAGATGCCACAGCTAAAGGTCATCCTGTCCCCAGCCATTGTCATCCAGGCTCCTTGCTTTGGGAAGGCGGCCTGCTCTCCCTTGCTTCATTCAGATGTTTGTTCTGACCCGGAAGGCCCCCTCCCACCGGGTCTATGCCATGCTGAGGCCCCACTGCACGAGGCCTCCCCACAGGCAGCAAGTCAGGCTTTGTCATGGGGCCGAGCACCCAGGTGGGGCTGGTACCCGGGTGGGGCTGTACTCAGGTGGGGCTGGCACCCAGGTGGAGCTGGTACTTGGGTGGGGCTGTTACTCGGGTGAGGCTGGTACCCAGGTGGGGCTGGTACTCAGGTAGGCTGATACTTGTGTGAGGCTGGACTCGGGTGGGTCTAGTACTCAGGTGAGGCTGGTACTCAGATGGGGCTGGTACTCAGGTGGGGCTGGTACTCAGATGGGGCTGGCACCCAGGTGCACTGGTACTGGGGTGGGGCTGGCACTTGGGTGGGGTTGGCACTCAGGTGGGCTGGTACTCGGGTGGGGCTGGTATTCAGATGGGGCTGGCACTCGGGTGGGCTGGTACTCGGGTGGGGCTGGTACTCAGATGGGGCTGGCACTCAGGTGGGCTGGTACTCGGGTGCACTGGTACTGGGGTGGGGCTGGCACTTGGGTGGGGTTGGCACTCAGGTGGGCTGGTACTCGGGTGGGGCTGGTATTCAGATGGGGCTGGCACTCGGGTGGGCTGGTACTCGGGTGGGGCTGGTACTCAGATGGCGCTGGCACTCAAGTTGGCTGGTACTCGGATGGGGCTGGTACTCAGATGGGGCTGGCACTCAGGTGGGCTGGTACTCGGGTGCACTGGTACTAGGGTGGGGCTGGCACTCGGGTGGGGCTGGCACTCAGGTGGGCTGGTACTCGGGTGGGGCTGGTATTCAGATGGGGCTGGCACTCAAGTTGGCTGGTACTCGGGTGGAGCTGGTACTCAGATAGGGCTGGCACTCGGGTGGGCTGGTACTCGGATGGGGCTGGTACTCAGATGGGGCTGGCACTCAGGTGGGTTGGTACTCGGGTGCACTGGTACTCGGGTGGGGCTAGTACCTGGGTGAGGCTGGTACTCAGATGGGCTGGCACTCAGATGGGCTGGTACCTGGGTGGTGCTGGCACTCAGGTGGGCTGGTACTCAGGTGGGGCTGGTACTCAGATGGGGCTGGCACTCGGGTGGGCTGGTACTCGGGTGCACTGGTACTCAGGTGGGGCTAGTACCTGGGTGAGGCTGGTACTCAGATGGGGCTGGCACTCAGGTGGGCTGGTACCCGGGTGGGGCTGGTTCTCAGGGGGACTAGGAGGCTAGCTCTGACCACCATGGGCATTTAAGTGCTGCCTGGCCCTGCCCTTCCTGCTGATCGCTGGGGCAGCAGAGACAGCACCTGCTTCCCGGCACACATGGCTCCGGAGAGGGAGGTGGCAGCATCTGCTCGAGCACCTGCTTTATAAGGAAATCCACCAGGTCAGACATTTTAATTTTGTCAGATAAGGTCAAAGGATAAAGTACAGATGATAAAGAACACTCTATAAAAGCCCAAACAAAAGCAAACCCCTCCACCCTTTATGCGTAAATATTCTCGGTGTTCACAGTGCGTAAAGCGTCTGTGCGCACCCTCCGTTCCCACGCGGCTGTGTGCCACAGCAGCTCCAAGTGGTCCATCGGCCCCAGACCACTCCGCCCAGTGAGCAGCCAGGAGGATGCCCTGAGGGAAGTCAAAGGTCAGTGCTGTGACCTCCGTATCTGGCATTGCTTGGCCTGGAAGACGCTGTGACCGACTGGAGTCTTGCTGGGACTGAAGTCAGGAAGCGGCTGGCCCTCCGGCATCCCGGCAGCGTTCCTGCAAACCTGCCCCGCCTGTTGGGCCTTGGTGGCCCGCAGACTGGCCTCTCCGCATCTGTCACATCCCACATGTCTATCATGTATCCCTGACCAATGACTCCCTGAGCCACAGACCTGCAGCTTCACCCTGGTCCTCAGCCTCCTGCTCCCAGAGCCTCCTTCCTGGCATAGTCATCAGCCATCCCAGGGGATACCCTAACTGTATCCTGAATTCAAGGTGAGGGCCCCCAGGCAGAGTGTGCAGAGCCTTTTGGAGCCAGTGGTTGGCCGCAGGAGTGCCCAGTGTTGTGGCTGGGGCACCGTGTGCCCGCTGGGACCTGCGGGGCTGGCAGAGCGCATGCTTGCGTTCCGTGGGATGGAGGAGGCCGAGTCCTCCAGTGCGTGGAGGTCGTCATTCAGGGCTTCCCAGGGACTGGCTCTGGGTAGAGCCAGCCGGCCTGGCCCGGCCCGGGGCCCCCCGCGTCATTGTGTCATGTCACTGGTGGAGCCATCAAAACAAATATCTAGAGGGGACCCTATGTGATGTAACTACATGGTAACTATCAATGCATTTCAGGCGATGTTCAGCTCACTGTGTGTGTTTGTGGAACACCTGTAATGTGTGAGGCCCCACTCGGGGTTCTGAGAACAGTCTGGACAAGACTGCCAAGTAATTTAGAGCAAGGTTTGAAGAAATGTAGGTGTTCCGGCGTGAGGAATGCTTTGCTCACTTTCCTGTTGCCAAAACTTCTATGCCCATCACACAGGAACGCCGAGCTCTGTGGGGGCTGGCCCCGGGGACTCTGAGAGAGGGACCCACGGCTGTAGCCCGTGGCAGCTGCGGGAGCGCAGGAGGGCAGACTCCCACTCAGCCCTGACTCAATGGGAATGTGGAAGAATGCAGCCTGAGCCTGGACCTCGTGGAAGGGACACAGGTGACCATTCTCCTGTCTTGTCTGCATCTCGTGGCTGAGCTGCTTGGGCTGGTATTCAGACCAAGGGCCACAGCCCCTCATTAGCCCTACGGACCACATCTGTAACTTCCTGGTTTTGGGTCTTAATGGAAGGACGCTGAGTGTCTAGGTGTCGAAGGACTTGGGGCTTTACCAGAATGATGCCTGCTTGATGTGCCATCTTGGTTTTATTTTTACAGCCCTGATTTAGCTGCTAGGAATTTGGTGGCCATCTGCACAGTTAAAATGGGAACAAGGGGAGGTTGCGAGTGGAGCCCCTTGTTCCACCGGATACTCACAGAGCAGAATTCAACAGCAAAGCATTAAGGAGAAAGCCTGTGTTTCACTGATTCTAGTGGTCTTGACCCAGCTTCCTTCCCTTGGGCATGAAGTGGGGGGACCCAATTTCTCCCTCTGTAGCATGAGTTTGTTGGCCTCAGAGATATGCAAGTTCTGTCCCAGCTGTAAAATTCTCCTTGCGTGGCCAAACAAGACTCTGGTGTAGCGGGAGCCGGCTGAGAGCCAGGACCTGGATGAAGACACAGGAGAGGCCCCAGAGCCCGCTGCAAGGCACGGGCACAGGTGGGGCACCATCTCTCCGGACAGGGAGAGATGCAGGGGCAGAGAGGGGGGTTGGGTCACAGTGCTTCCTCCCAGGTCCGCAGGCCCATGACTGCCAGTTTCTCTTTCCCTCTCTCCTTCCAGGTTCCAGGCTTCTATTGGCTGGCCATTTGTTTTTGACCAGCGAGCTGAATGTGACGAGTAGCCGGAGATGGCCGCGTGGAGAGGAGGGAGACTGACAGGCGCTGGGTACCAGCCAGCACACTGGCCTTTTCAGCTTCATCTTCGTTTGCCAAAAAGCGTGCCCCTTCTCACCCCAAGCATCTCACTAGATGCTGAAAACCCGATGCCCTAATGTAATGGTTTGCAATTATTCTAAATTAGGCAGACAAGCACATTTCAGAGAGTTTTTCCCCATCTGTCTAACTTGAAGGCTCTGCTGTTTGTAATGAGTCATTTCTTTAGCACAGAATTCTGGACCAAGAGGGATTTTCATACTTCAGTGTTTGCTCTTCTGTTGTTTGGATGTGGAGACATTTTCTGCCCCCTCCCAGGGCCAGGGCATCAGCTCTGAGGACGGATCCTGGCTGGGACCATGCTGGTCTCATGGTGGGGCTGCCGGGGAGATGAGAGAGGAAGAGGGTGGATTTTATGTGAGTGCTGTGGGTGTGGCTGCTGCCGCTCCTGCCTCCCTGCTGTCACGGGGTGCAGGGACCCCCCACAAGTGACACAGCACTTGGGGGCCATGTTCTTGGCCCTGAGGGACGACTCGTGAGGTCCCCACTCCCCTCTGTGGCTTTATCTCTTGGGAGTCTGGGGCTGTGTCCCTTGCCTGGGGGCCCTGCTGGATGGTGGGGGTGACACGACCTCAGGGGTCCCTGGACCCCATTTTCCCAGCTGGTTCTCAGGGGGGTCACGGTTGGCTCAGCTCACACACGTGGAGCGATGCCACACCCAGGGCCTGGGTGCCAGCCTGTCTCGGAGGCCCCCTGGTGTGTCACTTGAAGCCACTTTCCCCTCTTTTTAAAAATGGAGGCGAAGTTCACACAACCCGAAGCATGTGTAGTTGAGCAGGCATTTAGCACATTCACGACAGACGCACCGCCAGCGCCATGGGGTCCCGGACAGCTTTGTCGCCCAGAGAAGAGCCGCACCCGCCCGGTGGACCGGAAGCACTCAACTTCCCTCTCGAGCCTCCCTGCGCAAGAATGAGGAAATTTCCCCCAACAGTCGGAGGTGAGGGTGGGGCCGGCATGAGTCAGCGGGCGAGCAGGCACCTCGGATCCTGAGTGGGCGCGGGCTCTGCTCCACTATTCTGGGGCTGGTTGTGTGCCTTCGGACAAATTACTTCTTCATAAAGGAGCTCCTAATAATCTTACTTTGCAGGGTTGAGGTGGGACCAGGTGGGGTGCCCTTGGCAGGCTCTCAATCCACTGTAGCGCCCCCCTTCTCCCCCACCGTGGAGCTGCCTCTTGTGGGGGGTGGGGTGGAGAAGCCAGGGACCGGAGGGGACTCCTTGCTGCATTTATTTCCCTGTCGTTTGGAGATGCTCTTCTAGCTGGGCTGAGGACCAGGGAGAGCAGGACATCGCTCCTGGACAAAGGCTGCTCCCAGGGGTGGGGGAGAGGAGGCTGTGCTCAGCAGGGAGAGGTCTGCAGGTCCTGGTGCGTCCGGCCCAGGTGCAGGGAGCAGCACTCTGCCGTCACTACCCCAGGGGACTGGCTCTGCCCACCCTCCCGCCCCCACGCCCGTCAGCGTCCCTCATCTTGCCCACAGGCAGCCTTGCCACATCGTCCTTCTCGAGGACCCTTCCAGGCCACCAGGCCCGACGTCCTGACCTTCGCAGAGCGGTCCCGCTGAAATGCCGCCGGCCTCGTTGCTGCTTGAGCACCCCCGTGGACGGGCAGCCTGCTCACTTTAGCAGCACCTGTGTTGCAGAGCAATGGAACGAAGGAGTTCATTCAGATCAACCGCTCGTCAGTTGGAAGTGGGGTTGGCTTCAGGAGAGGGAGGCCACGGTCCGAGGTGACGGTGAACGGAGAGGTTTGACATGGAGGTCCCGAAGCCGTGTGTGGGTTGGAGCCACGAGGCTGGATGCGTAGGGCACGGTCTCCACTCACCTCCTGCCGAAAGCTGTCATGAAGCTAGCTCTCCCGGGGATACTTTGTGGATTGTCCCTGCCCGGGCTGTGCCCCCGCCCACACACCCCCTGCAGGGAGCCCATGGCCCCTCCTGCATGCCTCTGCTTACCCTCGAGCTGGGGGTAGGGTGGGGGTCTCCACAGTCCCCGGCCCTGGGCCAGGCGGGGGTGCCTCTCCCTGCCGGGCACCAGCAGCTGGAGTTGCCCACGGGACGCTCTACCGGGACAGCTGCGGGATGTCTGCCAGGGACGCGGGTGATCAGGGTACCCTGTGACGGGAGCCACGGTCTTGGCCTGTTCTCTGCCGCTGCAGAAACAGCTCTAGTGTGACCTGCACTTGTCACTTTCCCCAGAGAGGCCAGGAAATCGGGGGGGCTGGTTTCTGCTAGGGGACACCCGGATTCGGTCCACCGTGCCGCCTGTGTCTGACTCACATCCCAGGTGCGTTCAAAGTGACGACGAGATTTGCCCTTATTGGCATCTACGACGTCACCCCGATTTTCTGAAGTACCTTGGGGTGTATGTCCCGGGGAGGAGCTTCGGAAGGAGGAAGGCAGAGCCCGGCCCCTGGTGGTGTTTCCTCCACTGCTTGGGAGGGATGCCTCGAGGAGACGAGCTCCTGGGAGCAGGAGTGCGTTCTGCTCTGCGTGTGGCTGCAGCCCTGTCTTGGGCAGGGTGTCGGGGAGGGGGTGAATGCATGCCCGGTGGGGGTCTCTCGAGTCACCCCTGTCCCATCCCAGGCAGGATGTGGCAGCTGGATGCAGCCCAGAGTGGAGGCCAGCCCCGAGGCGAGGGGGGCAGGGGCCCGCCCATGGGAGGCGGGGGGGGGCGTCTGCTCAGGGACGTGGCCAGGCTGGATGTTGGTGCCGCAGCTACTGTCCTCAGGAGCTGTGGGAGACGTGCTGGCTGTGGAAAGGGACAGGTGTCCACCATCCAGAGCGTGGCAGGAGCAGGGCTAGGGTACCGAGCAGGGGGCTACCCAGCAGGGTCTTGTGGCAGCCACGTAGGCCGCCGGGGCCGAGGCCACAGCCAGGGGGCAGGTGACCAGCCGGCTGTGGCCTGGGGTACTGGCCCCTGTGTCAGTGAGGGTTCTCCAGAGAAACAGGACTATATATCCACGATTTGCTGTATGTACCCTGCGTACATATAATATGTATTATACGTATCTGTGACGTTAGTGTGATTTTGTTAACACAGCGCAGTGTGGTTTCTGGACTAGAATTCAGTGATTCATCAGTTACGTACAACACCCGGCGTGCCCCCCTTACACCCATCCCCCATCTCCTGCCCACCGCCCTCCAGCAGCCCTCAGTGTTCTCTGTTGAGAGTTTCTTATGGTTTATCTCTCCTTTTTTTCTTTTCCCCCTTCCTGTATGTTCATCTGTTCTGTTTCCTAAATTCCACATGTGCTGAGATCATGTGGTATTTCTCTATCTCTGACTGACTTATGTCACTCAGCATAATACCCTCTGGTTCCATGCACGTCGTCGCAAAGGGCAAGAGTTCATTCTTTCTGATGGCTGCGTCCTATTCCATTGTATACACACCACATCTTCTTTCTCCATTCGTCTGTCAATGGACATGTGGGCTCTTTCCAGAGTTTAGCTACTGTGGACATTGCTGCTATGAACATCGGGGTGCAGGTGCCCCTTCAAAGCAGCATTTTGTACCCTTGAGGTAGATACCCAGTAGTGCAATTGCTGGGTCATAGGGCAGCTCTATTTTCAGCTTCTGGAGGAAGCTCCATACAGTTTTCCACAGTGGCCGCACCAGCCTGCATTCCCGCCAACAGTGCAGGAGGGCTCCCCTTTCTCCGCATCCTCGCCAGCATCTGTTGTTTCCTGTGCTGATAACTTCAGCGATTCTGATGGTGTGAGCGTGTCTCGCTGTGGTTTGGACCTGCATTTCCCTCATGCCCAGTGATGTGGGGCATCTTTTCATGTGTCTGTTGGCCATCTGGGTGTTTTCTTAGGGAAAATGTCTATTCATGTCTCCCGTCCATTTCTTAACTGGATTATTTGTTTCTTGGGTGTTGAGTTGGGCAGTTCTTTATAGATTGTGGATACTAACCCTTTATCTGAAATGTCGTTTGCGACTATCTCCTCCTGTTCTGCAGGCTGCCTGTTAGCGTTGCGGACCGTTTCCTTCTCTGCAGAAGCTGTTTATCTTGACGAAGTCCCAGTAGTTCATTTTTGCTTCTCTCTCCCTTGCCTCTGGCGACGCGTCTAGTAAGATATATGAAGTGGTGTTTTTTTGTTTTTTGTTTAGTTTTGTTTTTTAATAAGGACTGGTCTCACGTGAGTACAGAGGCCCGCAGTCCCCAGATGTGCAGGCAGCCTGCTGGAGAGCCAGGAGGGCCGCGGTGTGAGCTCCAGCCCCGAGGCTGCAGGCTCAGCACTTAGGAAGCCCCGACGGCTCAGGTCGAGTTTAAAGGCAGGAGAAAGGCTGGTGTTGCCGTTCCCAAGACAGTCGGGCAGGAGGCATTCTCTCCTCCTCGGACTTTTTGTTCTTTTCAGCCCTTCATCTGCTTGGACGAGGCCCACCCACATTAGGAAGAACAGTCTATCAGTTTAAATGTTAATCTCATCTAAAACCCTCCAGAAAATCTCAGAATAATGTCTGACCAAATATCTAAGCCCCCTGTTGAGCTGACACAAGGCTTCATTCCTCCGTCCATCTCTGTCAGTGCCCCCCCCGGTTCCCTGGCTGCACCCCAACCTAGCAGGGCGTGGGGGTGGGGCGGACTCCTGGCGCATTGTGTCCGCAGACCGTGTCCCAGGGAGGCCCATGGTCTGTCCAAGACCATGTGTCCAGTGACCAGGAGAGCCTGCCCAGCCCCGTGGCTCCCGACCCCCCACCCCAGTCGGCTCACTTTCATACCTTGGATCTCCTTGACTAACAAGAATAAATCCCTAAGATGCAAGAGCCTCAAAATGTGGGGATTTTTTGTGTCTCGAAAGCTTTGATTTCTTACGAGGCACCCTCCGTGAGCCCTCGGAGAGCGAAGCAAATCCGACTCTGACAGAAAACCCGATACCAGCCTGGGCTCTGGCTGGGTGGGGTCTGGTGCCTCCCAGCGTTTCAGGCCTCGATCTCCTGGCAGCCTCGACAAGGTGCCGGCCCGCCGCGCCCGGAGGGCAGCAAGATGCGCCGTGCGGTAAACGCTGGCGAGCCCGGCGCACGCCGCTCGTCCACATCCACGGGTCTGCACTCTGCCCGCGTGTGGCTGCCACCCCCGGAGAGCGGGTCGAAGGCTACGCCGTGGACACGCACGCACGCTGTCCTGCAGACGTGGCCGCTCACCCTCGGGGGGGCGGCTGTCCAGGCTGTATTGTAACCATTTACCCCCTTATTGTGCAAGTAATAGAATGAATTTAACAGCTGATACATTAGATATGCCCAGGAAAGTAGACCTTCCGCCTTGTAACTTTTTAAAAACAGAGATTTTATTGTCAGAAGCACTGCTGTGCGTGCAAACTCCTTTCCTGGTGGCCGCTGGGATGCAGCCCCAGCCAGGGAGAGACGCGGAGAGGCCTCGGGTCAGCCGGAGAGCCGCCAGGATGCGGCCGGAATCTCGGGCACTCAGCACCTTGGGCCAGAAAAATGGTCACGCTGAGGGCAGCGCTTATCAACCCTGGAAGAAAAATGGAATTTTCTGCCTTGACAAGTTGATTTTCCCATTTTGTTTTGTTTTCCTGGACTCAGCAGGAAGGCACAGCACGTGTGGACGTGGAAGGTCCCTGCGCTGAAGGGATGGGTGGTTCCAGGGAGGCCCAGGCCGGGGTACTTGTGCCTACGTAGCAAGCAGCTCTCCTCGAGGAAAAAGCCAACCTCGTGCCCACTTCTGTGGTGTAAATCCTCCCTGCTCAGCTGCTTTCAGGCTGACATTCAGTACAGCCAAGGCTTGACCCTAGACCCCTTCGGTGGGAGTAGGGCACAGGAGATCACTGACCACCCCCATCTCCCCCTGCGTCCCTCCCCACTACCCTCTGCAACAAGCTCACTGGTTTCCAGCCCTGCTGATTCGAGAGCCACGATGACCTCACTCATCCCCCCCTGCCCTCTCCGTGTTGGAAATCACTTTGGTAGAGGGTGATGGGATGGGGATGTGGGTCTTTAGTCATGGGAAGGCAGGGGACCCCTCAGAGGAGGAAACCCATCAGGATAGCCCCATCCTCCCCAAGCGTGGGGACAACCCACAGCTCCTCCTTGGCGGGAATCCCAGGCGGCACCAGCCCACTGGGCTTTACAGTGTCCTTCAGAGCCCCCAGGGCAGGGCCCCCGGTTCTCGATGAGAACAAAACACGTGTGCTAGTGTGCTGCGGTTTCTTTTCCTCTCCTTTCTTATTTCTTGGGGTGTCTGCTCAGGGGTGCTTGTAATTTGGTCTGGCTGGTGAACTCCACTTCTCTGTCCAGGAGACAGTGGGGGGGGGGCTGGGTGGCTCAGTCTTTAAGTGTCTGCCTTCGGCTCAGGGCGTGATCCCGGAGTTCTGGGATCGAGCCCCACATCAGGCTCTTCTGCTATGAGCCTGCTTCTTCCTCTCCCACTCCCCCTGCTTGTGTTCCCTCTCTCGCTGGCTGTGTCTCTATCTCTGTCAAATAAACAAATAAAATCTTAAAAAAAAAAAAAAAAGGAGACAGTGTGGGGGGGGCTGCAGTGTGGCTGGTGTCTCCAAGCCAGGAGAGGATGGGGAAGGGGGAGGAAGGCAAGGGGAGAGGGGGGAGTGGGAGGGGAGGGAAGAGGAGGAGAGAAGGAGGGAAGGGGAAGGGAGGGGAGGGGGGAAGGGGAGAGGAAGGGAGAGAAGAGGGGAGGGTGGGGGAGAGGAGAGGAGAGGAGAGGAGAGGAGAGGAGAGGAGAGGAGAGGAGAGGAGAGGAGAGGAGAGGAGAGGAGAGGAAACTGGGAGGGGAGGCGGGAGGACTGAGAAGGGGGAGGGGCTCCGTGGTTTACTTGAGCGCCGTCCCCAGGCTGAACTGGAGGCAGAAACAGGAGCCCGTGGAGCGCTCACGCCCATCTGGGGCTTCTGCCCAAGGCAGGTGTGGGAAAGAGGTGCAGGCCTCACCCGCCGAGGCCGCCAGGACTGGAGGCCACACGCGGCTAGCGTGCTCATTTCTCCCGCGCTGTGAGGCCTCAGAGAGCTGGCCACAGTGAGCACAGCTCCTAAGGTCCGGGATGTGCCCCGGTCAGCACACAGATCTCAGGAAGCCGCGATGGGTGAGAAGCCGTGGAAGAGAGTCCTGGGTGGGGCCAGGCGCTGCGGTCACTGAGGATGCTGCCGACAGCCTGGGAACCAGGCACTTTCTGTGCCCGTCTCCCAGACGACAGCGCTGGGGCTCAGAGATGCTGTGCGCCTTGTCTGAGGGCGCCCCCCTGGCTTGGGGGCAGGGCCCAGGCTGTTAGCCGGTGCTTACGTGCCAGATGCACCCGCCGCACAGGGAGTGCCCCCTGCGATGGGAAGGGAGGACAGAGACGGCAGACAACCCCCAAGAGCGGCTTTGATCAGGGCAGGCCTGTCCCGTGGGGCTGGGTGTGCGAGCGCCAGTCAGATGGCGGGCCGACCCCCGCCGGCCGGGGCCAGAGCTGCGGCAGGATGACTGTTTGCAGTCATGAGGACCCTCGATGCCAGGATCCAGAACACAGAGCGCTTTGTGTGCAGATTTACTTAGACAAAATTTTGTTCTAGAAAATGTGAGCTCTTGGCCCAAGCGTGGCTTAGACAAGGGTCAGGTTTATGTCAGTGACTTCTTTGTGGCCATTCGTCCTACACACCTGGTCCTTCCTCCCTGGCTTGCCCCTGCGCCCCTTGGGGTCCTGCCCCTGCCCGACCTTCCCTGTCTCTGGATCCCTGAGCTTCGCTCGGTCGCGGCTGGATGCAGACCTGATCAGAGCTTCCCAGATAATACGGTGCAGGGGCCGCTCTGGGCTCCAGAGTCTCAGCACCGGTGAGCATCCAATGGAAGGGCGGGGGCTGCTCTGGGCAGCCCTGTTCTCGGCCTCGTCCTGGCTCCTCGTTCAGCTCCTGCTCTGTCCCAGGGCCTGTGAGGGTCCACAGCCTGACGCACACCGCAGAGCCATTTGTCTTCGGGGTTCTGCTGGGAGCTGAGAGGTGGAGGCCCAGAAAAGAAGGCCCGCCTGGGACGTGGGATGTGCGCTTGTGGGTGTGATTAAGAATTTCTCAATGTGATCACCTGGGTTCCCCAGTGGGCACTGAGTGCAACGACAAGTGTTCTCAGAAGAGAAGGGGACGGACACAGTGGAGAGGGGAGGTGAAGACAGATCCGCACCACATCAATCTAAGCCACCCTGTTTGTCGTTCCTTAGGACAACCTGAGGACATGAGTTGAGGCTCCAACGCCAGCTCTGCCCCCGGGGGACTCTCTGGCCCCGGGCATCGGTTTCTTCCCCCGCACAGTGAGGGAGACACGTGGGGTGTGCCAGCGGCATGCTCTTTGCGCAGAGCCCGTGTGTCCAGGCGGAGCCATGCAGGGGTCTGAAGGACCCCCCCCCACACACACACAGAGGACCGCTTGGGAGGACCACAGCAAGGGAGTCCAGGGAGGTCCTGGCCCAGTTCCCTCACTTGTTACTTCTCTGCCCAGCTTTCGATCCTACGCTCTCTGAGAACTTAGGTTGGAGATTCGGGAGGGGAAGGGCAGGCTCTACCGGGAGGGAGGTGAGCCGGTGGGTGCTGAGCCCACAGGGAGGACAGGAGGGGGAGGCCGGCTGTCCTGGGTCCGCAGGGGATGCTGCACCTGCCCTCCACCCTGATCGGCCCCGACCCCACAGCGAGGACAGGTCGGGGCCAACCTGGGATGTTGGGGCAGCCTGGCCCCTGGATCCGGGGTCCCTGCCCGCCCAGGACTGAAGTCAGCCCAGCAGGCCCACGCTCGGTTCTCTCCGGATCTGGATTCATTTCTGTTCCTTGACACACAGAGATACTCTTCAGGGTGTCTGATTGAAACTCGTGGAAAATGTCCCGGGGAAAGGGAGCTCTGCCCAAGACTGTGCTGTCCGCACCGCACCAACGCGGGGCACCCGGGGCGGACGTGCCCGCACCCCGCGGGTTCTCAGACGCCAGCACCCGCCCTGCGCTCTGCCTTCATAATTTCCACTTGTCACAGAGTGACAGGATAACACTGGAGAATCTGGTCATTTTCTCCAAACTTCCAAGGAGCGTCTATATGAGCAGGTGCTAAATTGCCACTCCAGCTGCCGAATGGTAACTATTAACTCCATTAACATCACAACAGCTGTAATTTCGAAGGAAATGAAAACCATTAATAACAGCTACCAAAAGCTAAAAAACAAAGCCAAACAGAAAACACAGCATCCCCCAAGGCTGAAATTACCAATATGGGAGAAGGATGGTCCAGGGTTCAGACAGGCCTCCGGACCCCTGGGGGCCGGGGAGACTCCCCCACCTGCCGGACGGTGCTCCCACCACTTCAGGGCACGGCCGGAGTCAGGGCCCAGCGTCCCGGGTCACACTGCCCAGGACACTCACAAGGGAACGGGACAGGATGCAGGGAAGACCCTGGGGGCACAGGTCCTCAGCACTGCAGATGAAGCTGAGCCGAGTATGAGTGGCTCTGCCTGCTGCCACCACTGTCACCCTTCCCGTCCACGCCACGTGCGCACACGAGTGTGCACACACACACCCGCACAGACACAACACACTCCGCACACAGTACACATTCGCACTTACATAAACGGCCCTCACATGTGTTCACACCATGCACACAGCGCACCCACACCCATGCACACCTGCACAGGCACTCACACATGTGTGCACCCATGTCCTCACACATATGCGTGCATAGGTGCACGCCCGGGTTGTAGCCTGTAGACCCAGCCACCGGGGCTGCTGCCCTGGGCCCCATACAATTGTGGGGACGCTGTGTAACACGCACACCCACGCAGTGCATGCTCCAGTGCACACACCATGTGTTCACGCACGCCTGGGCGTCCAGCCCCAGAGGAACACCTCCCCGCGTTTCTTGCCCTGTGTCCTGGAAACAAGACAGTCCCGTCAGAGCTGTGGGGTTTGAGAGCCGCTGACCACAGGGACGGAGCACTTCTGAGGCCAAGGGCGACCGGCGGCCGAAGCGCGAAGGTGAGATGACACGGATTGCTTGGCTGGTCCAACCTTCCTCCTCAGAGTGAGTGGAAGTGATGTTTGCAAAACAAAGTGTCGTTTCCAAGGACTGATTTAATTTTCAAAAAAATTAAATAAGAGGTCAGCTTCATTGAAATAGTTTTGATTTGAAATTTCAATATTTAAAACACTAATTCAAAGGGATATGTGCACCTTAGGTAAATTGCAACACTATTTACAAGAGCCGAGATCTGGAAGCAGCCCGAGAGTCCATGGATAGACGCATGGGTAAAGAAGACGTGGTGTGTATATCTATGTATAACAGAATATTGCTCAGCCGTCGGAAAGAATGAGATCTTGCCCTTTGCATCGACATGGGTGGACCCAGAGGGGATTATACTGAGTGAAATAAGTCAGAGAAAGACACCATCTGATTTCACTCACATGTGGAATTTAAATTTAAGAAACAAAACAAATGGAGAGAAAAGGAGACAAACACCAGAAAGACACTCAAACACAGAGAACACACCAGTGGTCGCCAGAGAAGAGGTTGGGGGACGGGTGACAGAGACAAAGGGTTGAAGAGGATACTTGTCTGGTGAGCGTGGTGAGGCCTGCAATTGTGGAATCACTGTACGGTACATCCGAAAACTAATCTGAACTAATTACTCCATTTTTAAATCCCATTAAAAAAAAAAATAAAGACAAAGGTCAAGCCGTATGTATTGTTCAAAGGCACTTTTAATCCAAAACTCAAAATTATTTATTAATGGAAATAAAATAAATAAAATAAAATTGATGGCAAATACAACCTATAATAAATACTGAATTTTTTTCTTTTTTTCCCTTTTTTTAATTGAAGTCTAAGAATATACCATATTGGTGCATGGCCACAAAGCACATGTGTGTGCCCGCACATGGTCTTTGCTGGCCCTGAGCCAGACGGCAGTGGTGCAAAATCAGGAGAAGGCAAGAGACAGGTCAGAGGAGGGGTGAAGGGGAGGAGGGGAAAGTCGGGGCCTATGGCAGAGCTGGGTCAGAGCTGGGGGACCCAGAGCGAGGGGTCCAAGCAGCTGGGGGTGTGGACGGCTGGGAAGTGAGGGAAGGGGCCAGGGAGGGACTGCGCCTCTCTGTTTAGAACCCTTCAGAGAGGGGACGCGTAATGTAACCACCTGGTCCCTTTCCACAGGACTCAGCTCAGAGCTGCCTCTGTTCCTGAGATCGTAGGTGCCCTGACACGTACCGCTCGTCGCGCCCCTGCAACCCCCCCGCCCCCCCTTCAGAGATGAAGCCTGCCTGTGCTTCTGCTGGTTTATTTCCTTGGATTTATTTCTGGATGCAGATTTCCAGGGCGAAAGGGGCTCTTCTCTGATCTCAGGTGGTCCCGGTCACCCTCCGTGCAACCTGTTCCTTCGGGAGAAGCAGACGTGCTCCAGGAATAAAACTCACCCTCGGGGCCTCGCTCGGAATCTCCCCAGGCGCATTATTCAGAATAGCAATATCAAGTCGTGGCTAAGTCAGTACATCACTTCTAAATTAGCAGTTTTCGGGGGAAAAAATTTACCGCGTGCCAACTTGCAGATTCTATAAGTTTCTGTTTAATCTTATACTAAATTTAAAGAGGATTTAATTAGCAATTCATTTCTTTCTCTTTATTTACATTGTGTGTTTCTCTTGAAAAGAGATTTGGAAAGAAGTCTATTTTTGTCCCAGGGCACAGTGTTAAGTCTGATGGAGAGCAGCGCTAACAGGAAACTCGGCTGTGCGGCACCTCTCTCGGGAGGGAAGCGCGTGTCTGGGAGATGCGCCTTTCTTTCAGAAACGAGAGAGCGGAGGCCCCTGCGCTCCCCTGCCTCGGCCAACAGGCTCTCCGAGCTCAGGACTCGCCTGCCTGCGTGGCTCCTTTGGGCTCCCAGCTCTGCCCCCGGCCCCTCCCTCACCTGCCCCTCAGGGACATTTCCCGGTGGCCCCAGGGATCCTTGCTGCACAGCGGCTGCCCCTTCCTCCCTCTCCTGGGCAGAAAGCAGGCAGGGGCTTCTCTCTGGACTCCAAGGCCTCTCCCGCTGCACCGTGGAGCAGGTGCCCAGACCGGGTGGGGGGGATGGGCAGGGATTGGTCGCCTTGGCCAACCGAACTGCTTTGCCTACCTCCTTCTTGGCAAGCAGCGGAGGCGTGCTGTCCTGACCGTGAGAGGTTCCTCCCGTGGTCTGTGTGACCCCCACCGTGAGTGAGCTGGTTAGCCGCTCCGCGACAGTCCCCTGACCTTCCCTGGGGGTCTTCCACTCCCTATGCAGGGAGGGGCTGGTATGTGCGTGTGTGCACAGGCATGAATGTTGTACACGTGTGTGCACAGTAGGGCTGCAGCTCTGGGGGCAGCAGGGTGGGCAGGCGGGCCAGCTGTGGCTGCCGTCGATGGTTCTCTCCTAGCTTCGGCCGACCCGTCCCTTGGTCTGCAAACCCGTCTTTCCTCCCTGTTTTGATGCCCGGGGGCTGGGGACAGGCTGCTCCGGGCGGTGGCGAGGGTGGTGGTCTGTTCGAGCTGCCAGAAGCCATCTCCGCGCCTCTGATGTGCTGTCCCTTCTCCTCCAGCGTTTTGCTCTCCGGGGTTCATTTTGGACAGTTCCTGTGGCTGTGTTTCAAGGTCACTGGCCTTCTCCTTGGCAGCGTTGCAGCTGCTGTCAACCCCGGGGACCCAGCTTCTCTCACCCCTGAAGTCCACCGGCTGTGCATTTCCCTGCTCTTGGCGACTCCACTGGCTCTCTTCTCGCCGCGGCCGCTCCTCTAGCCTCGTCAACGCTTTCGAGGCTCTGTCATTGGCCCCATCTAATCGAGTCTATCATCTGTGCTACCCTTGGGTTGATCTCCAGTGATTTTTCTCCTCATCCCGGGTCCCACTTTCCTGCTTCTTCCCCAGTCTGGTAGTGGACGGGCGCTACCCACAGACCCCAGGCTCGGGGGGAGCAGGAAACACTGCGACTCTGTGTCTTGTTGGGCAGCGTGCTGAGGCGGCCGGAGCAGCCCACGGCTGGCTGGTGCAGCGCGTCTGAGCCCTGACCGGTGCCCGGGGACGGCGGGCGAGCCAGCTGCTCCTGGCTGCGTGAGCGTGGCTGTCCCCCCAGCTGTTTTGGGGGCTCTTTCTCTAGTCTGGGCGGTTTCTTCACATGCCTGCGCTCCCTGGGGCTCAGCGGGGCCCTGGAGGGGCTTCTGCCCGTCTGCAGACGCGGCTGTCACCCGTGCCAGGCTCTCACGGGACAACCCCAGCTGCTGTGTCTGCCTTCCCTGTGCTGTGGCCTGGAGGCCACCACAGCCCCTTTGCCCTTTGTGTCCCATCGGGATTGCTGTCCTCTGTGCCCTGACGTCCAGTGTCTTGAAATCCGTTGTTTCTATAGTTTGTCTGTTTTCTCCGTTGTTTGGGGAGGGCAGGAAGTGAACGTCTATTTGCAGTGTTAATGTTAGGGAGTTTGCATTTATCCTGAAGGCCCTGGAAGCCACAGAAGCGAGTGGCTTGGTCTCTCAGCCTGAGGCCATGCTTTCAGATCCAAACAGAACGTTCTCTTTCCCTTAGAGCAGACCTGTGCTTTCTTGGGCAGCCCACCCGAAGTGGCCCACGGCACAGCTAGGGTCCCAGGGGCCAGCTTTCCCCTGTGGAGGGCGGAGTTGGCCATTTGGCCGCAGACCGTGTGATGGGGAGACGGATCCAGAATCACAGGAGGTCCTTGACGCCCTTGACTGCCCTGGATGTGCCGGAGAGGGGCAGTTATGGAACCAGCTGCCGGGCCTCCTGGTAGACACCGTGTGGTTCTGTCCATTGGATCTCAACCTGGGAGCGGCCTTGAGAGGCATCCACCCCTCCTGGCTCATCGGTGCCCAGCAGCGGCTGCAGACCGTGTGCTCGAAAACCCAAGTGACCGGCTTCACTTCCTCCGGGAGGGCGGGAGCTCTGCCTCTCCCCTTCACACCTCTGCTTCCCTGCCCTCACAGTGCTGAGGCACGGCTCAGATTTTCTTCATCATTCGCTTATTAGAAAATAAGCCTGACACATGCTTGATGTTCAGAAATGTTTGTTGAATGAAATAGTGTTGCCCGAAGTTGGGTTTTTTGGTGGTTGGTTTGCAATTATTGGTTTTGATTGAGATGGGTGTCAGTGATGTTTGCACTGATGCTTTAAATTGGCCTCCCCTGCCCGCTGGTGGCAGTCAGAGTTTTGTGGGCACACTTGCTGGATACAGAACGACTCTGGCTGGACCCTTAGGGTGTTTGTGATTCTTCGTCCAGACAGGTGAACGAACAAGGATGGACAGTGAGGTCATAGACACTAGGTCTCCTGGGTGGGGCACGTGATTCTGTGATGTGTGCCCCCAGCTGCCTCCACGGGCACATTCATTTCCGGTAAGTTATGCCTGTGCCAGTGGCAGGGAGACCAGGCTGCACTCTGCCAGCCTTTCTCTCCTGTTCCACGCTCACCCTTCCCTCCATCCTGGCACTTGGGGCGGACGGGTAGCGGGGGGGAGGTGATGGGCCTCAGAGATGATGTCCGGGCTGTCAGAGAGCAGCTCGAGTCAGATGGTCCCTCAGAGGCCACGTGGCAGCCACAGCCCTGGGTGCCACGTGGCCGGTGTGGTTCTTGGCTGCGGTCCGCCATGACCGCACAGGAACCAAGTGTGAAATAGCCTCCCCTCCATGCCTGCGGGAGGGTGCTGGCCTCGGAGTGGATGGGCCCTTTAGAGCACTGCTTTTCTGGCAGCTTCCCACGGCTGGGGGGCTCCCCTCATCACAGGTGGTCCTTGGTGGCTTCCTCTCAGATGAAACTCTATGCCCTTGAGATGTCAATTCTGGGCCCTGGGGGTGTTTGGGAAGAAGGTCTGTGCAGCACGGTTTACAGAACATGTCCCCTCACTCGATCCACACACGGCAATGGGACAGGTGGCCCCTGGCCTCACTGTGTGCAGTTGCAGACAGGGGGCCAGAGAACGTGCCGTCTGCCTGTGGCCACCAGCCAGGATCCTTGAGTCAGTTCTTCGCCCCTTTCCTTGGACTCCCAGGTCAATACTCCTTCTGCCACGTGGCAGCCGCTCAAGGAATGGGGCCTGGATCCTCTGGTCTACACAACTAGGCATTTTTTTCTCACAGTCTGGAGGCTGGAAGCCCAGGATCCAGGGGCCAGCAGACGGGGTTCCTGCGAGGGCTCCTCCCTGGCCCGCACGCAGCTGCCCTTCACGTGTCCTCACGCGGCGGGGCGGACAGGGAGCTCTCCGCTGTCCTTTCTGACAAGGCTCTAATCCTGGGCCCCACTCGCGTGACCGCATCCAACCCCGATCAACTCCTGAAGGCCCACCTGCAAGCAGCATCCCCCGGGGGGCTAGGGCCCCAACATGTGAATTTGGGGGGGACAGAGATTCGGTCTAGAACAGGTGTCGCCCTCTGTGGGCGCATGGAGGCTGGAGGGGCTGCAGGCCATCTCTCACCACCACATGGACAGAGACTCGAAGCCTCTCAAGGGAGGCTTGGGCCCCACATGGCGCCCCCTCCACGGCGACACAGAACCTCCCCCCACCTTCTGCCTCCGTGGCAGGCGTCACTGGGGCCTCAGGGCAGCTTCCCGGGAAGATCTAACGGGTCTCTGAGTCCTTCTCATCTGTCCATTCCAGGCTCTTCAGTAAAACAGAAAATCCTGACTTCCTGCGTTCGTGTCTGTATAGCTAGGCCTTCGTCTCCGTCTTCTGTCACTAGCGGGCCGTACGGGCTGCGTCAGCCAGTGTCCTCTGCAGGAGTGGGGCCTGTAGGACACACACGGACCGCCTGAGCTTGTGGGGTCCGGTGAGTCTGGAGTATGCGGGGCCGGCCGGCAGGGGAGATCGGGTAAGAGGTGACGTTGAGGTGGGAGCAGGACTCCCTCTCCGGGGAGCAGGCTTGTCTTTGAAGACCGACTGGCTGGCGCTCAGACACATTCTAGAGGGCCACCCGCTTTACTTGGGGTCAACTGATTGTAAATATGAATCTCACCTAAAAAAGCGTAACTTCGGCCACATCTTGACAGATGTTTGACCAAACAACTGGGCAGCATGACCAGCCAAGTGGACACATAGCCCGCCACAGGGAATAACTGGGTTTGGACAGTGACCTTCCCCTCAGCGGAGCAGTTTTTCCAAGAAGGGAGGAGGAGTCCCGCCAGCCAAGTGGACGCTTGCGTGCGGGGTCTGGGGCTCTCAGGGAAGGCTGAGCCGACCCCTGCCCCATAGCTGTGCTACAGGTGCACCGGGAGGGGGGCAAGCATCCTGCTTCCCGACGGGCTGCAATAGGGGGCCTCGCTGGTGGGCAGCCTGTCTCCCCACTTTCCCTGCACCCCAGGGGCACGAGGCCCCAACAGCATGGGCAGGACAATGGGGGGCTCAGTGGGGTGCTCAGTAGGGCTACCTTTTTTTTTTTTTTAAAGATTTTATTTATTTATTTGACAGAGATAGAGACAGCCAGCGAGAGAGGGAACACAAGCAGGGGGAATGGGAGAGAAAGAAGCAGGCTCATAGCAGAAGAGCCTGACGTGGCGCTCGATCCCATATCGCCAGGATCACGCCCTGAGCCGAAGGCAGACGCTTAACCGCTGTGCCACCCAGGCGCCCCTCAGTAGGGCTACCTTGGTGGGGTGCTTAGGACCCTGCTGCTAACTAGGCCACAGCATGGACAATCAGTGAGATGGGCAGAGGAGGAAGCAGCTGGTTCCGGAAACTTCTGCAGACTCTTCTTTGTGGCTCGGTGCCACGGGAGCCCGCCCTTTCAGCCCAACAGCTCTGCGGGATGCTCTGGGCCTGTGGCTGGGATCAGCGTGGGGCTAGCTCTGTCATCCCAACTCTTAGAACCTTATAAAGCTCAGGATTCCTGTTTCACATTTAAAGCAGTGGGTGGACGCCTTGAAACTTGAGAGACTGTTACTTCAGCTCTTAAACTTGTTGTGGATTAACAAAAATTTCCCCACCATGCCTCCACCTTTGGAATGAGACTCTTCGGGCTGGACTGCTTAGCTTGGCTTGGTGGCGATGGGCTCATTCTGGTGGGGAGGCTCCCACGGGCCCAGCCTGGAACAGCCCTCGTCTGGGATGCAGCCAGAGACAGCCCTCCAGCCCTGGTTGTCAATCCCGAGCTTGGTCCTCATCTCAGGGATTTGGGAAGTTAAGTCTGCAGGGTGCAGTGAGGATGTGGACTGAAATTCCATGGGAGTCGGGAAAGGCATCAGCACAGTGACGGACATGAGCCCCAGAGGTGTCCCTGGAGCCTGGGCTGGAGCGGCTGGGGCCTCCCCATGGGCACCGCCCTTGCCTGACTCACGCCGATGTTCAGAGTTCGACACAGACCCCTCAGCCACAGGACACTGTGGAGAATTTGGGTGACCGGCCTCGCACTGGACAGGCTGGTCCAGGCAGGGTCCTGGCTCCGGGAGGCACACTAGCTTGGAAGGGGGTCCTCTTCCCAGCAACAGGCAGAGGGAGATGCCTCCCTGGGCGTGGGGCCAGGGTCCGCCGAGAATGCGTCTGCAGGATGCCCCCCGCAGTGGCCACTGGGAGAGCCAGACGGGCCTGTGCAGACATGCAGGGGCGAGTGTGGAGCGCTGCCTCAGGCCACACCAGGCCGCAGATGCAGCCGGGAGGGAAGTGTGCACCCTGGGACCTCACTCCAGTTGTCAGCCCAGGTGCCCGGGTCACCTGTCAGATGGATGTAGAACGGGTCCTCAGTCCACTCTCCGGTGTCCCGTGACTGCAGTGCCACCGGGAGCCACACCGGGTGTAGGCAGAGGGGGGTTCTGGGCCCACACGAAAGGTGAAAACCAGAAAGGCTTGTGCAGTGCTGCCGACCACGGGCTCTCCTGTCTCCCCAACTTCCCTCCATTTACAGCCACCTTCAAAGACCCTCAGAGGACGGGGTAGGGGAGGCGTCTTGCTGCTCAGCATCCGACATCTGTGAAGGGAACGATCAGGACCCATCTGAGCGCCAGGAGGGATCGATTCCGTTCTGCCCCGCGCTGCCGTCTCCTTGTCAAGAGGAAAGATCTACGATGGTTTTACTTAAGAGGCTGCTTCCCCCAGAGACGGCGGCTGTCTGTGCTCTGCTCAATCTTTCATAGCTCCTACCTGCAAAGTGCGCGGCAAGGGTTCTCATCAGGCCGGGCCTCCGGTACCTGGCTCCCTCTCCGGGGAGAAGGCGCGGGCCGGGGCAGCGGCGTGTGAATGACCCGCTTGCCCTGGTTCACACAGCGGGCCTTGCTGGTGGTGGAGGCCAGAGGAGGCTGCGGGTGGGAGCTCAGGCAGAGATGAACGCGCCCCTTCCTGCCGTCCTGCGGAGCCCTCCCGCTGCCGCTGGAGCCTCCAGAGCTCGGACGTGAAGCGAGGTCTGCGCTCTGAGCCCCGGGCCCAGACTTGTTGCCGACAGGGGGGCCAGCCCCCGGGAATGGGCCCTGGTGCCGCCCGGGCTGTGGGGAGGTTCCGGGTCGTCCCGCAGTGGTCCTGGGAGGATCGGGAACTCGTCGGTGAGGAGGTGTCCCCTGACGTCCAGACTCCTTCCTTACCAGGTCCCGATTGTGCGCCCAGACCCACAGAGGCTTCTGGAAACAGCTGCAGGGGTCCGGGGGGCCAGGCTGGGTCACACTGAGGCCCTTTCTGCTTCCAGGGTGGGAGGAAGCGCTGAGGTCCGTCAGCCCGATTTCCTTAGCTTCCAGCGGGAGAACACGGCCCGGAGGGGCGGGGACCTGGGGCTCCATCTCTGTTGCTCGAGGGTCCCACCCTCTGCCCTGTGGGCCCTGCGCTGGGCCGCTGGGCGTTCGCAGCTGTGGCTCGAACCCCTGCCCACCTTCCGGGCCACCAGGGTCAGGCCTCCGACCGTCATCGCCACCAGCTCCATCACCTTCTGCCTCACGGCGTTCACAGTGCGCTTTGCAACTGTAGAGGTGTGTTCGGAAATCTGTCCCAGGGGGAACAGAACCCCAAATCCCAGCGTCCAGGCACTTGAGGGTTCGATCCCTGTGGACAAGCGTGGAGGCCGGAGTAATCAAGTTCGAGCGTACATGTCACTCGCCTGGGATCCCCTGGCTCTCCTGCACCAAACCTGTGCCCCGTTGGCTTTGGTGGCCGTGAAATACAGAACCGAGCTGCCCACTGTCTCCAGCCACAGTCTGTGGCTCCTCTTATTTCCCTTTCATCCAGATTTGGCCTGTTTTCTAAAAAAAATAAAATCACGTATATTTAAGATCTATCACGTGGTATTTTGACATATGTAGGCGCTGAGAAATGGTCACCACAATCAAGCCAGTAACATCTCTGTCTCCTCACGCCGTTACCAATCTTCGTGCGTGGTGAACGCACCTGCGATCTACTTTCTAGCAAACTCCCAGCATACAGGACGGTGCTGTTAACGGCAGCCAGCACGACGCTCGCGTGAGGTCTCTGGAGCTCATTCCTCCTGCATGAGGGACGTCTGTACGCTTTAACCAGTACTCTGTCGGTGGGAATGCAAAATGGTGCCTCCACGAGGAAAACAGTGTGAAGGGTCCTCAAAGAATTGAAAATAGAACGACCCTGTGATCCAGCAATCCCAGTTCCGGGTATTCTTCCCCAAGAAGTGCAATCGGTGCCTTGCAGGGCCGTGCGCCCCGTGTTCACACAGCCAAGCCGTGGGAGCAACCGGAGCGTCTGTTGACGGACGGATAAAGAAGACGTGGTCTGCACGTACGATGGGACATGATTTAGCCACGAGAAGAAGGGAACGCTTGCGTGATTTCACTTTCTGTGGCATCTCGAAAAGTCCCACTCGTGGAACCAGAGACTGGAGCAGCGGCTGCCAGGAGCAGGCGTGCGGGGGGAGGGACCTGGGGAGATGTTGGTCTATTGTTCCAAAATCCGCAACTTGTAAGTGGCTTGAAATCCTTCCGTGAATTGAGCAAGGGGAATCAATCCATCCGTCCATCAAGCCTCAATCGAGGAATAGTGCGCGTCTGCGAACTCATCCGAGCACATTGAACACGACTCGGCCCCGATCCACCGCCTCAAGCAACTGATGGACTCGCGACCCCCGCCGTTCAGAGAGGCTCCGGGCCCCCTGGGGCTTCATTCTGGGGTGGGGGCTGGGGTTTTCCACCCAGTCTGTCTGCCCGACTCCAGAAGTGCCTCCTTTTCCAGAGCTAGAGCCGGTGGGACGCGTGTGTTAGGAGGCCAGCGAGGCCAGCGGGGAACGGGGAGGCACGCTGCCAACGACCCGCAGAGCCGGCTGCCCAGCACTGACGGCGTCATTCCTCCGACTCCCAGCCCCGGGTTTCAGGCCGGTGAAGAATTAGCCCGTGGCCCCTGCCCGTGACGGGCAGTTCGTGCCTGCTTACGTTAGCAAGAGCGTTCACTAAGACCCGTAGACCGGCCGGCAGCCTTTACACAGGTGAGGGGGTTTAGTATTTTCTCTCACGGGTCTTGGATTTCAAAGTTATTCCATAAACAACGTGAGTCAGAAACTTATTAACTTGGTGGATTCTAAAGCCGGGGAGACACTTTCCCTGTCTTCTGGGTCGGGGGAGCCAGCTCGCCCCATTTACTTGGTTTCACCGAAACGGAAGTGGTTTGAACAGAAACGAGGGGCTTAGCGTCTGCCCACTTGGAGGGGTAACCTCACTGCCCCAGGGGACAGGAAGAGCGCCCCAGGCCTGCTAGCTCCCAGAAATGTGAGGCCACAAAGAATTAGACAAGGCAGCCGTCCGAGGGAAGAACACCGGGCCTGGAGTCAGAGGCCCTCCCGGCAGGCCCTGGAGGAGCCCCGCACCTCCCTGTTCCCAGGCAGGGTGAGAACAGGTGTGCCGTCGGCCTCAGGGTTGCTGAGACCCGCGGGTGCACCTGGAGCTTCAGGGGAAGGTCCCTGGTGATGAAGCAGCCGTGGGCTCTGCCAGCCAGGCTCAGACACGTGGGTGGGCCCTCAGTAACCCCGATGCTTCAGACGGCCCATCGTACAATGGGGTAACAGGGTTACCCAGCTCAGAGGGTACCTGGAAGACTCACAGACATAATGCAGGAAACACTTCCCATTGGCTGGAGCCAGTCATGTGCCCCGGCCTATGTGCAGGGAGGCTGGGAACTGTAGTCCGTGCATGGACGGACAGTGGGACAGCGGGTGAGCATGTGTCCGGCCTCTGCCACAAATGCTATTCGTGACTTCTGTTGTGGAGGACGAGTCACCCGCTGTCCTCCGATTGTAGACACCCAACAATTCTGGACAACAGGTCAAGTGCTTACAGAATGCCTCATGGTGCCCGGCTCCCCGCCGTGACGTGTGCTCCCCTGCACATGTCAGTGTCTCCTGGATTCTTCAGAAGGGCCTCCCTCTGCCCCACCCCATGTACTTGGTTTTCCACGTTCCTATTTAATTTCTTCCAATCTCCACTGGGGCGACAGTCCTTCCCCAGCAGGAGCCCTTTGTCCTCCGGGTTGCCCGGGGCACAGCCGTGGACTCCCGCCAGAGCCAGCCTGGCACGCGGCGCCCCTCTCTTCCCCGGATCCCACCTCTTCTTCTCTAGGTTTGCGCCTCACGGACATTCTAGCTCTTTGAGACCTTTCACGTCTGGCCTGTTTTCCTCTTGTGTTTGATTTGTACAGAAGCTGAGGTGGACTTCCACAGGAACTGTTATTTTAATTAAGCTGCCCCCAGCGCTCTCGGGGGCTCTTCCCAGCTCCGCGTTCTCGAGACGTCGGTGGCCCTGCGAACCCTCACCCTCTGCAGGAGCTGCTTTGTCTCCGTGGGAACTTGGCGGTTTTCTCTTGATTCCGCCGTCTGCCTGGCACTGGGTCGTCTGCACCCTTTGTGGTAGGGCTTGGGGGCCCTTTCCATTCAGACACTGAGGATCTTCGAAATCTTCCTGCAAAAAACACTCTTTGATAATCTGTCCCCTCCGTGTTCTCCCTCTTCTTGCTCCAGACTCCATGCTCCAGCTCTTACTATTTTCTTATCTTTTCTCTCCTACTTCCCATCACGCCCTTCTGCAATAGTAGCTCAACTTCCTCTTTCAAACCTTCCACGGAGCCTTTCTTGATCCAGCTTTTTTTTTTTTTTTTGATTCCCCAAATCTGTTCTGCTCTCTGCACATTTATCTCTTCTGCCTCAGGGACGTGGTGTCTTTTATTTTTCTGAAGATGTTTGTTGCAAATTATTTGGCACTTTGCTGCATGCCGTGTCTCTGTCCTTCCAGGCTCCTTCCTGGCCTTTGCCTTCCCTCGGAGGGTGACCTGGAGGCCTGATGCTCCCGGGCTGCTGACCTACTAGACGGGAGCTGTGGCGGCTGAGTGACCAGTCTCCGAGGGCTGGGTGGCCCCGGGGCTTCTGTCCACTGTGAGGTGGCCCGAGACCAGCTTGTCCACTCGTTCCACCCCTTCCTGCGCAAACTTGTGCAAGCTCGGCCCCATGACCCTCAGTTCCTCATCTGTGTAATGGGTACAATGATGGTGCCTCCTTCACGGAGCTGTGATGAGGATCCGACGACTAACAGTTACAATGAGGCCGGCCTCCATCTGCCCTGCAGTGCTGGGGCGGACCCACTGGCCGCTACTGTCTGGAAAAGGCCTGCGTGGCCTCCGTCTGGCTCGGAGTCATGACATGACATGAGAGAAAACTCCGAAAACGAACAGCAGAGGGTAAGAAAGGGCCTTGGAAATTAAAAACATATGTATTTAATTTATATATTAATTTTGTTTGTATATAGTTAATATATTACATATTTTAATTTATACATTATATAAATTGTATAATGTGTGTCAACATAATGCATACACATTCGGGGGGGTGCGGACAGGACGGAGTCACCCCTCTGGAGGAAGAAACAGAGAAGCAAGGAAGTGGGAACAGTGTGGAGGGGGGAGTGGGGGAGAGCCAGGGCTCCGGGTGCACCAGATGCAAGTTCCAACAGTGGCGATGGCAGAAGAGACGGTCCAAGGCCCAAGACCAGGGAGCCCCCCCCGTGGACCCGTCTGTGTGTGGTTTCAGGGACCGGGAGAAGTGGAACCTCCCAGGACAGCAGTTCCACGCAGGGGTTGAGAGCTGGGATGAGCTGGGCCCCCCAGACCGGGGCGGGGGACGGGAGGATGACCACGCAGTGCAGACCCTTCACCTGCTACCCGGCTTCGAACAGCGAGCACGTGTTCCAAGCCTCGACTCCCTGCAGCTCTGGGGGCTGGGGCCCCACTGGTGGGTCGGGGGGTCGGGGCCTCTCCGGGGGGCTGGCCCTTTCTCATAGGGACAGGGCTCCTGGCTGTGGGGGAGGGCCAGTGGGCGCTGGGCCCTGTCTCCTGAAGGTGGAGCCCCCGTGTGCCCTAGAAAGGGGTCTGCATACAGGAAGGGAGCAAGTCTCACGTTCTGCATAACTTCATATGAACATGCGTTACACAGACGGAAATAGAAATTTAAAGTCTGGGGATGGGGCCAATAGGAAAAGCTGCCCACAGCCACCCCGAGTCAGAGAGGATCTGGTTTTTTGGACTGTCCTTCAGGAATTTCACTTCTGGATTTCCACAAAGACCTTCTGGAATGTTCCAGATGGAGACACAAGCTTTCTCAGAGCTTGTTATACGCTGGGCACCCAGGGTGCTGGAAAGCACACCTCTCCCCAGAAGGAGGGAGGCGAGGCAGCCTGCTCCCCAGCTGGTCACTGCAGCAGGCACAGGGCTGTGTCCCTCCCAGGGCAGGTCCAGCTGCCCTGAGGCCAACCCGAGGACAGTACAGCTGGGCTCAGAGCTACTGCCTTGACTGCCCTCAGAGAGAGGCCTCCGTACTCTGCTCTGTCCCCACAGAGCTCTCCTGCTGGGCCTCTTGGCACGTCACTTGGCGTGGGCACCCAGGGGACACACCCGGCACAGGGTCTGCACGGCCTTCGTGGGTTCTGAGCCCGCAGCCAGGGCAGGGGTCTGTCGGCCACCAGGACATTTCCATGCTATAGGAAGCGCTGGCTTCCAGCCTGAGGGCTGCCTGCCCACCTTGGCAGGGCAGTGCAGGTGTGTCACTGTCTCTGGGGCCCTATCACCCAGACACACACACCGGGGTCCCGCCACACACTACTCGCTCACCCCGGAGGGCTCGAGGGTGTGTGCAGCAGGGCCGGATCCCAGACTCCCTGTTCTGCAGACCTGGGCTCGCATCCTCCTCTTTCGCTGCCTGGTACTGAAACTCTCCAAGCCTCAGCGTCTTTATTTGTAAAATGAGTGTAAAAATTCGCAGCTGTCTACTTGACAGCTTTGTTTGAGGGCTTCAGAAGATCATGCTTAAGGAGTGCATGGCACAGAGCCTGGAACAGAGTAAGTGGCCCCTGGTGGTCGTCGGCTGGTGGAGCTGCTCCCCTGTACTGGCTGTCTCACCTCGAAGAACCTCTTACCCTCCGTGGCCCTTCTCTGAAACCCAGCTGGCTGCCTGCCCGCCTCCCAGGGTGCTGTTGAGGACCTGAGGCAGGCGGGGGGGGGGGGTCAGGGGGCTTGGGCATGTGAACCCGTGGCTTCACGATTGCCCCGGAGCGTGGTTTCTACGAACAGGTGCTGCACTGAAGGCGTCATGAGCAGACCCGGTCTCGGACAGCGGGGCCGGCCGCTCAAGGCACTCTGAGTGCGGTCACACTGTGTGCTTGTGTGGTCACATCCAGGGCTTTCCCTGGCTTCCATTTCTGCACCTTGTGAGATTAGGGGACAGCCTGGCTCATCGGGGGCCCCTTCCAGCCCCTGCCCCTGCTGAAGGCATGTCTCCACAGATTCAGCAGGCAGACTGGAGCCGGGGCTGCACAGGGGTTCGGGGGCCGCACGAGGCACCATGGCTCAGCCGTGGCTTTGAAACACGCACAGTTGGCTTCTGTCCAGCTCTGGGCTGTGAGCCCCGGCCTGTGTCTATGCAGCAGGGCAGGAATATTCCTGGTGCAGAGCTGGGTGCCCAGAAAGGAGAGGCCATGGGAAGCTGGCTCTGACGTATCCTCACAAGGGTGAATGCCCCTGTCCCCTCTTCCTGTCCCACGGGCAGACTCACTCCTTGTGGTCAGATGTCCGAGGGATGGAGGCTGCAGGACTCCGACCGTCCACTCGGCAGGGCTCCCCAGCCTGATCAGGACAGGAATGCAGTTGGAGGTGAGCCCGTTTCCTCCTGGCAGAGAGGATGCAGGGATACGAGGAATCAGTGTCTGCTCCAGCCCTGTGGCCATCCTGAGGGCGTCACTGGTCAATGCCTGCAAAAGCATCATGCTTGCTCAGTGGACACAGGAGCAGACCGTACCCACCAATGGGCTGCAGCAAGCCTTGACTTGCACTCCCCAAAGCCTCACTCTGATGCGGGGCTGGGCCCATGCGATCGCATCCTGGGGACATCTGATGACTCTGGAGGAGGTCTTCCTGCCCAGTGGGGCGAGGGTGCTGCGCGGGAGCCATGGGGTGTGCAAGCAGCTCAGAGCCTTCCCTGAGCTTCTCTGAGCGCATGAGAGATGGTGGCAGGGAGCTGGAGCCCGCTGCCTGGCCTGCCTCCTTGAGCTGGAAGCAGCACCCCATTAGCACGGAGACCACAGGACTCACAGCCCAGGCCACCGGGGGCTGTTCCCCTGGAAGCAGGCCTGTGCACTCATTTCAAACTTCATTTGGGGCATTTTCCATTGAAATAAGAAGAAGCCTCTCCTTCCTTCTATTTTCACCTCCGAGTCCTGATTTCCAGGGCAGGCTGCTAGGCGGCCGAGGGCAAGGGCCTCCCCACCTGCCTTCCTCCTGAGGTCCTTGTGTCCCGAAGATGCAAGTGCCACCTGGGCCACGTTCCTGCTGCTAGGACAGGGAGAGGATGGCCCAGGTCACACACGCATGGGAACTCCTCCCCGAGGGGCCAGGACGAGGGTGCACCGGGGGTGGGGAAGTGCACGCAGAGGCCTGAGTGTTTGTGCAGCTGGGGGCTGAGCCCAGGGCAGGGCAGGCTTGGGCCCCAAGGTGGTGTGGGGGCCTCCCCCGGGGAGAGGCTGCTCCTCCATATGACTGACCTTCCCCGGAAGCCCATCAGCTGTTCCCATCGTGCTGCGACCGCGAGTGTGAGAGTGCCCGGAGCGCACATGTGCGGGGCGGGGGGGGGGGGGGAGCGTAGGTGCTCACCCGTGGCTGCCTACGTGGCTTGGGGGAGGAGCCATTGGTAGAAGAGAAACACACCCAAGTGTGTATTTAAATTGCAAAGAATAAGAGCAAATCTGGAGATGTCTCCACTCTGGAATACCACCGAGCTGTAAACACAAAGCTCTATGCATATACTGACCTGGGGTGACCTGCAAGATGTGTTGTTAATGGAAGAACACAAGTTGCAGAGAAAATGTGGAATGCGACCCATTTGTAAACATCCTGGTCCTCGTGTCTCCTGTGGACAGGCACCGAGGGGCTCCTGAGAGGTGACGCTTGTGAACGCACAGAGCCAGGAGTGGCCTGCCTGCCCTCCTTCCCACGGTGCTCCGTGGCTCCGAATAGTCTCGTGTGATCCTGGCCAGCCACTTGGGAGGGACGTGGGAGGGAGGCAAGCATGATCGGTCTGCTCATTGAGTACGTTCCCCAAGCTCTCAGTGCGGGCTGAAAGCTGGCCTAGGTCCCTTCTCTGTCCCCCACACACTGTGCCAACGCAGCCGGGAGACCCAGAGTTCCCTGGGGTACAGCACGGGGCAGGTGGGGCATCCGGGAGCCAGGGCTGACCTATAGCCAAGCAACACCGGTGACTTTAAGCTGGTTGATTACCCGGAAAAAAGCAAATGCCCCATCCGATCCCATTGCTCCATCTCTGGTCGCCTGGCAACAGCTGGGTGCGCAGTCAGAAGGCAGGAGCCAGCCCGGCTTCCCCTCCAGACGCCAGCTTTCCATCCATCCTTCCCTACCGGCCTGAGGTGCTGACCTGGGTGACCGAGCATGGCTGTGCCCCTGGACCTCTGCGACTGCTGGTTGGCTTGGCATCTCCTCCTGCGGTAAAAACCCACTTCCTGTTCTCACCGCATCTCCTCCATCAGCGGTCCCTCCGGGAGGCACGCTCCCTGAATTATGCATTTCTTATTGACCTCTCCAAACCACTTTTGCCTTTCTTCGTGTTTCGTGCAGTGCTGTGACTCGCTGACTGGAAGATGGCCTCGCAGGACGAGGAGCAGGGTCAGAGGGGTGCCAGGGAGCCGCGGGCCCAACCACGACACCTCTTGTGTTCTCGTGTGTGTGCGTGTGGAGCCCTGATGAACAAGGCAGTTCCGCTGGGCTGGCTGAGCCTGGGAGGTCCCGTAGAGCCCCCACTGCCCCCTGCTCCCCTTCTCTCTCCTGGGCTTCTGAGACTTCTCTGGGAGACAGCTTGGGATTCTTTCATCTGGTCTCATCATCTCATTTCATAGATGGGGAAGCCAACCCCAGACATTGAAGCAAAAGTCCTCACAGTCATCGGGGCAGAGCTGATGGGGGCCGGGTGTCCGCTGTGTCCTGGCGGGCTGGTTGGGAGAGGCGGGGGAGCCCTGGGCTCTTTCTGTGGAGCAAGAGCCCACCTGACATGAGGAACTCTTCCCAAATGCAGGCCCTGCCCCCTTCCAGGAAGGGAGTCCTGCATGGGTGTGTCTGGAGAGTGGGCTCCTTTCCCTTGCTCATGGCAGGTGGGGGAGACCCCAGGAAGTAGTCTGGTGTGAGATGGGGATTGGGACAGTAAGATCAAGCTGACTGAGAAGTGTCTTCTCCATGGAGGGTTAAGAAGTTTCCTTCACTCTGCTTCTCCATTCTTGGGATCAAAAGGAATTCAGATCTGGCTATAGTGTCACTTAGAACCTTGGCACTCTATTCCGGCGATGTGCCCCAGTGCCTTTGCATTTGTTCACCCCTGACAGGAACACCCTTCCCGCATCCCACCTGGGAAACTCTCACGTGTCCTCTGAAACCCGACTCAATCCTCCCCTCCACCGCGGTGTGTTTGTGTTCCCTGTATCTTTGAGCTTCCTGGGTCACGTGGCGTGCTCTGTCTCCCAGCACTGCTACTTTACGGCGCTCAGTTTTTCCAATGTATATAGTTCCTCCAAGAATCTGAAGTACAGAAGGATTGACTGTTGCTTCTACATATTATAGATAATTTTTTGAAGTCCTGGGAAAATGTGTCCTGAAAATGGTTTTCTTGGTGAGCTGGTGGGGACTGGAGGCATGGAGGGCAGGTCTACAATCCCAGCCGCGTCATGGCAAGGGGCGAGTTCATGCCTCCAGCCCAGATACTGAACGAGCGTGAATGTGGGCTTGCTGAAGCTCTGTGGATAAGCTCAGAGGGACTTTGGGGGGGGGGCAGGCACTAGAACACCCTTGCCCCGGCCCCTGCTTGCCCCATGTGCTCTGTCCTCCGGCCCAGAGGAGCTGTTTTCTGCTCCCTGGGGAGCCGTGTGTCCTCCACATCCTGCTTGGCCCACGGTTCTGTCTGTCAGAAACACACACTTGCCCTCCTCCCAGTACCACCAAATTCCACTCCTGTCGGCTCCCCACTGTGGTCCCTCTTTCCGGCAGACCTTCCCCCTCTGGGTGCACCCAGTTCCGCCCCTCTTTATGGCACCCCAAAACGATGGGCTGAGCCACGGTGACCGCGGATGCCCAGAGTCCACACGGCAGGGTCCTCCCGGGTGGTGGACGTGCTCTTGTTAATATTTCCTGCAGGATAAACTCGCATGCACACCTGTTCCTGTCTGGGTGGGTTATGTAGCTGTTGACCTTCCTGCCCAAGGGCCACGTACCCATTTTCTGGACGTGCGTCTTTACCACGCTCCGGGAAAGCGCTCGTTGAGCAGAGCTCATCCTGGTCTTCTTGCCCATCTTTGCGCACTGACTGGTCCAGTCTTCACCCCGCTACCCAGCCGCGTGGGTACTCAGCTGCGTGGGTGGTGATTCCTGAGCTCTGTGCGCAGGACGGAGAAGCTGCGTGAGGAGTGTGGGGAGCGCGACCCTGGAGCCCTGCTGCCTGGCTTCAAACCCCACATGGGTGACTCCATGTCCCAGGCTCAGTTTGCTGGAAGGCCAAATGTGAGTGCCTTGTAGGGTCACCTTGGGGATCAAGAGTGTGCATGTACATGTTTAGAACCTGACCCAGCACAGAATAAACATGGACGTGTTGGCTGGTATTAACCTGATTGTTTTGAACAACGATGGCAAAGTGTGGTATAGACACGTTGACTGATTTACCCAGAATTGCGGTCAGAGATGCTTTTTGCTCCTGTGATGGTTTGAAACTTGGTCCCAAGATTCCTGGGCACTTCTGCTGTGGAGAGATGAGCTCTAAACTCCCTCGCCTTGAATGCGGGCCTTGCATCTGCTTGACCGGTAAGGTGATGCTGGGGGCAGTTCTGGGCCCAGGTGTGGGAAATGGCAGCCCCATTTCCTGTCTTTTGGCACACTTGCTCTGGAACCCACCCGCCAGGCCGAGCTGCCTGGGGAGAGTCCAGGAGGAGGGGAGCCTGGGCCCAGCCCCAGTCCCGGCCTGGCGGAGGCAGCTGCCCTGCACGTGTCAGCTCTGTGACAGAGCTGTTTGAAGGGAGTCCCATTCACACTCTGCATTTGTAAACGAAAGAAACGAGGTGGCTGTTGTTGCCAAGCAGCCACGGTACTGGTAACACAGCCACGTGTCCCACGAGAGCCACTGAAGATTGCAAACAGACAAACCCAGCCTCAGTTTCCCCTCCCTCTAATCTGTCTGCCAGCCCCACCTGCTGGAGGAAGCATCTCTCTGGTGCTGAAGGCCACCGCCAGCTCCCCAAGCCCGTGCTGTGCTCCCCTTGTTCTTCTGCCTGCAGGGCTGCTCCCTGCTTCCGCCAGGGGCACATCTCTGCATCTAGCATGAGTCAACCCAGGCATCCCTGAGTTCATCAGGCACCTACCATGCACCAGTCACTGCTTGGGGCACCGAGAATGCAGGGTCCTGCACTCCCGCAGTCATCAATGACAAGCCCTCCCCCTTTTGTGTCTCTGCACCTTTCCCCATGAGGCCTGTTTCCCAGAATCCTGGCCCCTTCCCTTTGCCAGGTCCTATTCCTCCTCAGACCAAAAGGCACTCAGAGAAACCCTCCCTGATGCCCTGCAAGGGCCCATGCCTCTGGGCTGCTTGTGGGAATGCAGATGCCCAGGCCTTCTTCGGGGACACCTGCTGCTGGGATGGAGGTGGGGGAGCACTTCCCTGGGCAGAGTGGTCCCCTGGGTGCTCCAGGACCTGCACCTGGACGTCACGACCCCACTGCGGGCCTGGGGGTGGAGACCCTGTCCTACACCTTCACCTCGGCCCAGAGCACCTGCCCATCACGGGACAGCTGCCTTGCGTGTGTGGAGCTCCTGTGGTGCCCAGGGACTTCTGTTCCGACACGGCCTTGATTTCTGCCTCGCACGGCGGGGCTGCCTTGGGCTTTCCTGCCTCTGGTCTTCCCTTTTCAGAGAATCCTGAGTAGGTCTGTTCAAGTCTGCACGAGCTCCTCCGTGCTGTCCCGAGCACAAATGCATGCCCACAGTGTAACCCACTTTCCTGATTCAACTTCTTACATCTCACTGTTGATCCTAAGCTTTGACTTCCAGGGAAGAAGACTTGGGGGTCCCCCAGAACCTGCCAAGGTCGGGGTGCAGAGAGGAGGCCGAACCCCACAGAGAGGTTTCTGTGAGGAAGTAGGACGGGGGCAGGTGGATTCAGCTCATCTGCGGAGAGCGGCGTGGGCACTCACACCTCTCCGTGTGCACCTGACCACAGCCCGCGAGCCGGGCGGCCTGCAGGCTGTGGGGGGTGGAGGCAGGCTGGAGTCCCGCCAGGCCTGCAGGGCAGAGGGAAGGGCTGTGCCTTTCCATCTTTCTGAGCCCGCTAAGCTGATTGAACCCCTTTTTTGTTTCGAACGATGTATTCCTGTCTTCTCTTGGTAAGAGTGGTTCGTCAGGCAGCGGGCGGAGACGAACAGGGGCAGGCGTTACGAGGACCGGAAGAGTGGTATTTGGGCTCGAATGAGGACACACATCACCATCGTCGTCACCACCATCATCATCATCACCGTCTCTAAACACCGCTGGGTGCGCTCTCTGGGCTGGACATTATCCCAGGCGCCCCGGGCACCATCTCATTATCCCCACGACGACCCAACGAGGCGGGTTGTGCTGTCGCTCCCATTCCGCGGATGAGGACGCCTAGACCCGGCCAGGTTAAGCAGCCGCCAGGGCTGCACAGATTAAAGGCGGAGTCAGCGTGTGAATCCCAGCATGAGATTGCCAAGCACGCCGTCCTCCACGCAAATGTGAGCTGCTGTGCTCCAACCATGAGGAGTCGGTGCACGCGACGGGAAGAGGACGATGCCACGGAAGAACGCCGCAGGGGCGGCTCCCTCGTTCCCGTCAGCAGATAAAGAAAATTGACCGCAGTGGGGAGAAGGGACTCGCGCCCGGTCCCCGGCCGTGGTGGCCGTGCCCGGCTGGCACCTGGGTGTCCTGGGTTCCACGCGGCCCCAACCAGGAAGATCCTGGCTCCCCATCTGGCGGTGTAGCGTCTGTTTGCTCTCAGAAAACTGCAGAGTAAGCAGCCACTGAGTTGTAATTAACTTTTCTTGGAGTAATTAAAAACTTGAACTATCCCAAATGGTTGCAATTTCCTCATTTGGGGTTTACGTTCAGTGTAGAGAGCGGTTGCAGCGAGGCTTTATCAGCAAATGCCTGCAGGGAGCAGGTGGGCCCGCTCAGCCAGGCGGGATCGGGTCCCCTCCTGCTGAAGGTTATCAAAGGAATCCCTCTCCCAAGACCGACGATGTTCACCTTCCCGCTCCTTTAGCCTTGGTGCCAGGGGCCCTAGGGGCCCTCGGGAGGTCTTCCTGAAAGGTCTAGAGGGACAACTCACTCAGCGAGAGGTCAGCCTTGGCCCCCAAAGCCCCCCGTCCACTAGCCTCTTCTCAAGGACTTGACACTGGGCCCATGCAGTAGGGTGGGGTGGGGTCTGGGCTTTTCCCTTAGGTCCCACAGATTTCTTTGCACAACGGGGGTCCCGCTGTATCTGGGGTCCTCAAAACCAGAGGTACAGAGAGCTTTGTGCAGCGGGGTGAATGGTGGCTCCCCCCAGAGATACATCCACATCCGAATTCCCGGAGCCTGTAATTGTTATATTTTTGGGAAAAGGATCTTCACAGATGCAGTTAAGCTGAGGGTCTTGAGATGAGCTCGTCCTGGGTTATCCCGCTGAGACCTCCATGCAATGCCACGTGTCCTGTACGAGACCAGAAGAGGCGGAAGCCGTGGGCTGGAGCCCGGATGGGAGGGTGTGGCGCCCAGAGGGAGGGCGGCCGTCCTCCACGGCAGACTCCCAGCCTCCAGAACGACGAGCTGATACATTTCTGTGGTTTTAAGCCCCCAAATTTGCAGTCATTTTTACCACAAGTCCGAAAACAAATACGATCCATATGATTGGACGTGGCGTGAGCGTTGCTCTGTGCACCTGTTGTCGGTCAACACGATACTCAGTTTCTTCTTAGAAATTATTTATTTTTGAGATAATTGTAGATTTACAAGCAGTTGTAAATTTAGTCCCATTGCCAACAGTAATATCGCTGTTAGCGTTTTATGTCTAACTTTCACCCGATTGGGATTTATTATTGTAATTTCAATGCCAGTGTTTGTTCAGATTTATCTACATTTTTAGCCTTTGCTCACCATTTTTCTTTGCCACCCCCAAGACCTTTGTTCTGGAACTGTTTTCCCTGGAAAACTCCTCGCGCGTCTTCTCCAGGGATGGTTCCCGTGTGGCGGACTCTGGCGGCTCCTCTTTGTTCTACGAGCCTCGTGCTCAGGGTGTGTGACTTCGGTGCAATGAGCCGTGGGACAAGCTACAGAGACTAGAGATGTCCCTTCCAAGTACTGTGCCCTGCAGATGGGCTAGGTGTTAAATGCACCGTGAACGCATGAAAGAATGGGTCTTCCTTCCCTCGAATTCTCCGTGTGGGCTTGACTGGCAGCAGAGAGGTCACTGGGTACCAGGCTCTGCCCTCCATAAATGGACGGGCCTGTGGTTGCCATGGAGACTGTGGTCTGGTCATCCCACGCAGGGTGGACCCCTCCACTCCCCTGGGTGCTTGGCTGAAATTTTCCCTCTTTTATATGTTCTGTTGCTGTCTTACTGTCTGCACCCTGGTACTGACTTCTTCCCCCATCCCGGGTCTTACTGACTAGCTCTGGGCATTCATGCTGTGTGCATTCCTGGGGCCTGGGTTCAAGTCCAGCCCTGCCTTTCCCGCTCCTGGTGACTGAGGGTACATTTTGCAGGCTTTCTGCCTCACTGGTCCGAGCGCAGAGGCCCGCTGGTGGTTTCTGGGCTCCCTTCCATTTCTGTTCCCCTGTGATGTTTACCAGCCTCTTCAGCAGGAAGCAGCTGATTGGCCCCGACCTCCTCCTGGGGGGTGTGGGGGGGCCACTGGCATCGGGGGCTCAGGAGGCTGGACCTCCCACCCTCCATGGGCCTGCACAGCTGCTTCCTCTCCCCGAGCTCGAGTCTCATTTCCTCGCGGGTTGGAAAGACCACAGCAGGCCCTGAACCCTGGTTTCCATCATCTTTGTCCCTCTTGAAGACTTCAGTAAATATGATGCAGAAATAAAATGAAAGAGCGGCTTGGGCTGTTTGAGTCCCTGTAATGTAACTGCCCGCCCCCGAGTGGACGGCCATTTTCTCTTACTTACAGAGGGCTGAGTCATGGAGTGTAAATTCATCGCTGATGAATGAGGTGGGCTGTTGTGGATAATTGCTGCATAGGAAAAGGACCATAGCCTCCTTTCGACCTCCCGGCAAGTCCCGCTGACCCAGGAGGATGAAGGGGAATTTAGAGACAACCGCGTGCGTGGGAAGTCACTCGGCCAGCAACAGGCCAGAAGTCAAGCACCGAGGTGCTTCCTGGCCTTAACGTCGACTCTCTGGGGCCAAGAGTCTAGGATTCCTGTGACAGCTCACAGGCTCTCATGAGCCACAAGAATGTCGCCCTCGAAATGGCTCTTTGGGGAGTGGGAACCTGGCCCCAGCCACCTGTATCCCCGGACCAGCCTTGGGAACGCAGGGCTTCATTCTGGTGCAAAGGGCCCGATTGTGCCCCTAGAGCCCCACGCCGGCCCTGCTCCAGGACCACGGCGGAGCCACTCCCTCTGAGCCTGAAGCCGCTGTTGAACACTCCTCCAGCCGTCTGCAGTAGGAATGCAGTTATTTTGTGATAGATTAAACCTTCCTGTTTGGGGAAACTGGAAGGATACCTAGTGACGGGTGAAAGAATCTGCCATCTGCGGGGCAGCTTGCCCAACGGAGTGCTCCGTGATTGTCACAACAGATGCTTGTAGCTGACATGTAACGGGAGCCGGCTCGAGCCCCAAGTGCTCAGCTGGCTGCAGGATCCCTTGCAAACACCTCTACGTAGCCACCTGGCACACGGAGAAATACCGTGTGTAGCGGTAGTGGGCCTGCAGTGATTTCTGTAAAATGGGTACGATGCCGCTTCTAGGTGGGTTCTTGCAAGCCTCAGATTAGGTGGGGTGTGCGTGGCGCTGAGGACGTGGGTGCAAACACAGGGAGCCACATTGTTGTTCTCATGGCCAAGAGCGCGCGTGGACTCTCAATCCTGAATCACACAGAGACTGGGATTCACGTCTCCAGCTCCTCGTGCTCCAACAGGTCTGTCCATAGCTGGAAGCCCGATTGGCCAGCGTCCCTGGAAGACTCTGGGGATACCCCCAGGACTCCTCGGCCAGCAGAGCCGTCAGAGCCACGAGCCACCCAGCCCCTTCTCCCGTGCTGCTTGGCCACGGAGGTCAGTGTGTCCTGGTGAATTCCCAAGCCGTTGCCGCCCTCCTGCCTCCCAGAACCCGTGGTAAGGAACGTGCAGAGAGCGATCGACGCTCACTCAGCCAGTGCCTCCCGCGGGAGGACAACAGTCAGTGACGCGGGGCGTGAGGCTAAGTCTGGTGGGGCAGCTACACCCCCCCCCACAATGAGTCCCAAGGAGAACCGGAGGGAGGCCCAGCCTGTCCCGGGGCTCTGCCACCACCCTCGCTTCGGAGGACATGGCAGAGCCTTCGCTCCTTGGAGCACGGGCAAACTCAGAAGGTTCTGGAATGTCCGCGGTTTCATCCCCTCCTCCTGCCACAGCAGGCCTGCTCCATTATGTGTCCGGTGGGAATATCTTTCATTATCTTCCCTCTCAATTTAATTAATCCACATCCCATAATGAACCTTGAAATTTCTATTAAACACATCATTACTAATCAGCACAGAGCTGGTGGTAGTTGGCGGCTTCTCACAGCCGGGCAGGCTGTTCGGCTCTGGGCTGGGGCACTGGCCCCGCCAGCGGGGCTCACACGTGGTCCTGGAGCCCCATCTCTTCTTGGTTATGTCGAGAGGGACCCGTGGGGCAGTTTGTTGGGGGTGCCGCCCCGGGCGTGATGCTCAGCGGTCAGTCTTGCCGTGGACGGACTCAGAGGACAGTGCAGGGGGGGGGGGAGATGGGGCGGAGCAGCCAGGGCGGCCCCCGGGATGACCACTGAGACGCAGCTGCTGGGCCTAATGGGACCGCTCTGCATCCTTAGAGGTCTCCCCCTGCTCCCTACAAGGGCACCACGGACACGGATGTGGACTTCCACGGGCAGGGTCTCCCCGGGCCTGGGCCTCACAGGAGGACCCAGGAGGCGTTGGGCGGCCCGGGTCAGGTGGCCCGTGTGTCTCGTGGCTCCAGCCCCGCTCTGGGCCGGCCGCTGCCCCAGCTGTGGTTGTGTGGCCCGGTCAACAGCCGCTCCACGCACTCAATCCCACTTGGCCTGTTTCTCCCTCCTGGTGAGACCCTGACTCGGGACAGTCGGACGCCTCCCCTTCACCTGGCGTAGTTCAGACCCAGATGGCCCTGGGAGCTCTGCTGCTCATCCTTATCTGTGGGCTGCCGATTTCAGACTTTCTCCTTCCTCCCCACACCTTCCCCTCCCTCGGGTTCAGAGGGACTCACCTCTTCCACTGAAGACCTGAGAGCGTCCAGAAGCCCCTTCACGCCTCCTCTCCCAGACCCTCCCATCTGGGGGAGCAGAGGCTTGGCCCTGACAACCACGCCTCCCTCTGTCCTTGGAGCTGCGGCCTCTGCTTCTCAAGAGCTCTGCTCCTCCAGCCCCTCCTCCAGCCCTGCGGCTCCCAGCTCACGGGACTTTCCCGCGTGCGGCCACACCACCCTCTAGCCACGGCCCCGCTTCCCCGGCACCACTCCTCACTCCCATTCTGGGTCCGGGCCCTGCTCCCCGGGGCTTCTGTCCCACCTTCCTCGGCACGGCTCTGCTCGGGGATGCTGAGGACCCACAGGTGCAGAAGCCGACGGCTTCCCTGCCTGCCACCCGCCTGTCGGGACCCTCCTCCGGGGCCGGCCCCCGCCTCCTCGGCCCCTGCTTGTCCTCCTTGCTGACCGCTCACTCTGAACGGAGATCTCACGGAGCTGTATCCCCCGCCCAGAGCCTGAGCACGCGGGGGATGCAGAAGTCGAGGAGAGGCCCAGAGCAGGGCGGCAGCTCCGGCTGTTAGGAGCCTGTCCCTAACAGTGGAAGAGAGGCCTCTGCGGGCGCGGCTCGGACTTCTGGGCTCCACTTTCCCTTCTGAAAACAGGGCAGCCGATCTAGACGTTTCCGAGGTCCCTCTGAGTGCATGGGGCTGCGTTGTCCTACTGAAGCCGACGTGCGCGGGGACCGTGGTCTGCAGTGTGCCGCCTCTTATTTCCCAGGGAAATAGCATGGTCCCTCATCCCTCCCCTTTTGTCTTCTCCAACCAGCTTCCGGGGGCCACCCACTGGGTCCCTGGCCCTGTGCCCAGGGGTGGGACACAAGCATCGAAAGGGAGCTGGACATGGACCCTGCCCACGTGGAATCCCATTTGCGTGGGGAGACCCACAGGCAGACACAGAATTTCAGTGAAATGCAGCAGGAGCCTTTGGGAGGCCCGGCAAAGGGCCATGAGGGGCCCCCGTTCGTGCAGGGTGTGTGGGTGGGATGCGGTAAGGGTTCTGGGCCCGGGAGGGTGAGGAAGCGTGGCTGAGGCAGCAGAGATGGGCAAGGGCACTGGGGCAGGGAGCTGCAGCCAGGAAGGTCCGATGTGGGGAAGCCGGCCACGCCAGAGGAGGGGACGAGCTGGTCAGGGCGAGGCAGCAGAGAGGGGCCGTGTGCCTGTGCACAGCCCAGCAAGAGGGCAACCGAGCATGGCCGCCTCCATTTTGTTTTCTTAGCTTGGAGTGGCTGAGTCATTAGGGGTTCATACACAGCTTCTCCATAGATACCTGTTGCCTCGATCCCGGGGCCCTGTTAGGGCAAAGGTTCTGGGACCAGGGCTGTGCTGTTTATCTCCTTTGGAATTTTGAGTTCTCAGCCTGCACTCAGCGACCCTTGACCACGAGCTGGGTCCGGCTGACCGGCCACCCTGGGATTGGACAACCACAGGGCTGGCTTCTGCTTTGAGGCTTCGCATGGAGACACTGATTCGGGAGGGCTCTCCACAGTGCCCCGGAACACCGGGAGCAGCCCCGCACCTCCAGCAACTCCAGGAAGCCCTGAGCCTTTGTGGCAGACGGTTTATGGTCTCAGTGAGGCACTGAGCAGAGTCAAACATGGCCTTCAAGGCATCTTTGTAGCCTAATGGGCTCCAGATTCTATTTGTTCCTGAGCCCAGGGCAAGTTCAGGGCCCTTTCCAGATGACTGTGCTGCGTGACGTGTGGCTGAGCGGTTGGGCGTCTGCACCAGCCAGGAGGAAAAGTGGGCACTTCCCTCCGTCCCCACGGATGGCAGTGACCCGAGGCCACCTTGTGATGGTCAGCCTCCACTTCGCTGGTTTACGAACGCTGGATCGGACACTCCTTGGCATATGCCAGACAGGGACATTTGCTAGTGTGTAATTGGCTGTCCCCTAATGACGTCCACACCCACACTTCTTGCTCATGGAGGTGGTGTGAGGTCCCAGAAAGACACCACGAAAAAATAAATAAGCTCTTGGAGTCTTTCAAAAGGAAGTCATGCGTAACAGCTAAATGCAACGTGAGCTCCTGGAACAGAAAAAGGACATTTGTGGAAAACAGATGAAACCCAAATAAGGTCTGTAACTTAACACTAATGCGAGCTTCCTGGTGCTGATGTCTTAAGGGCAACCGTCATGCCATGGCTGTGCAGGGCGTCCGTCCCCGGGGAAACGGGTGAAGGGCATCCAGGAACTCTGGGCTCTTTTTGCAACTTTTTGAGAAGTCTAAAATTATTTCAAAGTAGAAAGATCAAAAAAGAAGTAATGGTATTGAAACTTAGGACGCGAAGGAACGTTCTCATCTGACCCTCACTCAGCCTGCGGGAATGGGCCTCTAGGAACCAGGCCGGTTAGTGGCCGGAACGTGGTAGAGATGTGTTCTGCAACAGGCAGAAGCTGGCCACCTGCCAACTCTGTCTGCCCTGGGAGGCACTGGGGGCTCATTCCTCGGTAGGGGCTGGGGTCAGAGCAGCCACCTGAGCCCCCAGGAGTGAGATCCCCCTGGCTCCCAGCCCTCCTTCATCTGCTGTTTGTAATTACTGTTGTTATTCTTGTTTTTGTAACCCTGGGCCCATGCCTCACGCAACACAGGGTTTAGAAACTTCCTCCGAGAGTGTGCATGGAGAACAGGCCCACAGGAGTCCCCCGCCTCCCACTGCCTTGGGGGGACCCTCCCAGAAGGCCCAAGCAGGGCATCATGCCATGCCACACCCCTCGGGGCTCTGCACCTGCCAGCCCAGGTCTCTGAAGGCCCAGAGCAGGTGGGAAATTACTCCCTGTGGATGTCATTCTCATCCGTGGTTATTTTGGATTTGGCCTTGAAAATGAGACTGCCGGCCACAGAGGAAAGAAAGGCAGAACATCACCTTGGGGGTGTCCTCATGCAGCAGACGTCCCCCGGGGACCCTCGAGGCCCTGTGTTCAAGCAGCTCTCAGTGGAGCCATGGTTCCCACAGAGTCCATAAGCCCCTCTATTTGATGCCTCTTCATCCAAATACCATGGGCACGGGAGGCAGGAGCCACTGTTCACTCCTGGGGGTGCGCAGGAGGGAGGGAGGGTCCTGCAAGCCCAGAGGAGAGGGCATCTCCCACTCCTGGGCCCTCGGACCAACTGGAGGGATCTGCCCTCTCCCCAGCTCCCCCTCCTTGTAGGAGAGTGCGGCCCCTCGGGGCCACCAGGACACTCAGCTGACTGCTAATGCTTAACCTCGCGATTTCACACTCGAGCGCCATCCCCGGAAAACAGCCCGGAGGACATTTACGTGTGGCCACTTTAGAGGGCAGCGGTCCCACAGGCGGTGACAGCAAGGGGGCAGAGCAGGGAGGAGGTCTCCATGGCCGAGGGCGTCCAGGCTGGGGCAATGGTCCTCAGGAGGCCCAGGAGCGACTGTGCTCGGGGCATCCACGCGGTGGTGGAGGGGGCTGCACTTACACGGTCCCTCCTCTGTATGTCCAGTCCTTCGATGTTGCTTGCTCCACGCTGGCAGGAAGGGAGGGGCGAGTCTGCCCACCTTGCTTTGCCCACGGAGGACTGGCCACAGGGTCCGAGGACACACGTGGCTAAGGACTCAGGGAAGCACGTTAGGGGAATCTGTTACCCCATCTACTTTGGACAGGGAACCTAATTCACACACTGACATGCTTCCGTATGTGGGAAGCTGCAAGTCAGAGGTCAGGCAACTTGCCCAGGGCTGCAGAATTAGGAAGTTGCAGGTGTGCCAACCCTCAGCATGGCCTTGAGGTAAACTCAGGGCGTGCTGACTCACGGAATGCTAGGGGTTGTCATGTTTCGGGCATTTCCCCACCGTGGATTCAGGCGAACACCTGCACCAGTCCGGCTCTAGAGTTTCACGGGATTTTATGAGTTCCAGATCCCAGTAAACCCCCAAACCTTCTCCTGCCTTTGCGTTGCAGCCCATCCCACCAAGCAGGCAGCCGGCCTTCTGCTGCCACCTCTTCGTCCCAGCTCCTTGACCCCAGCCTGTCCTTGGGTGTGCCGGTCACCCAGTGAGCTTCTTGTGAATTGGTGAGCGGGGCGAGCCTGGGCTTTGTGAGTGATCCTGGGGCTCTTGGCGAGTCTTGCAGATTCCAAGTTCCTATGCCAGGTGCAGAAACAGACCCCTACTTGTCCCACTTTCAGTCTTGCTCACAGGGCTTGGTGACTGACTGTCAGAGTGAAAGTCTGTGGCTGGGTGGTCTCACGTGGTCAGAACCAGGGGAAGCCTCAAGCTTGAAAAGGCCGTGAGGCTTGCAGCTCTCTGTCCAGATGACTGCCAGAGTGCTCCGTGGCCCACCATCTCGGGCTCACTGCAGTCAGCGCCCCGGAAGCCCGCCCATCTTCACCTCCCCACGACAGCAGCAATGAGAAACATGAGGCCAACCACAGAAGCCGAATGGTAGCCTGAGCAGCAATGGGAGAAAGAGAACTCTAGATTTCTACAGGTGAGTGGGACGCCGGAGCCAACAGCGTCCACCAGGTGGGAGATGTGCCAGTTGACACTGGGCCCTCTGTGCCCACGGAAGCGCATTTCCCCGTCTCCTTCCTTTTCTGCGTCATGAGGAACTGAGACAGGGAGGGAGGCAGAAGCGTACAGAAGGACGGGGCACTTGCAGAACATGTTCACTGTTTAAGTGCTTGAGGACCTCCTGAGATTCATGTTAGAGTCTGTGAGGTCAGAAATTATGAATGGGGGCCGCTCCAGCTAGCCCTGCGGAGCGGGTGACGAGTCTGCGCTGACGGTTCAGGCTTGGAGCAACGGTGGACGGAGAGAAGGACGTTTCTCTGCAATTCATCCGACCTAGGTGTCTGCTGGGAGGTGGTGTGGGGCAGTGAGCAGAGCTCAGGGGGAGAAAGCATGAGTTCTTTCTGCTGGTGAAGGACCAGGCTCGAGCACCCCTCTGTGCGTGTGCTGAGCTGGTGTCCTGAGCCACCCCACGGTCATTTCTCGGTAGATGGACGTTGGGGGTTTGCTTGGGCGGTGTGGCCAGGCTGAGAGCCACGTGGGCACAGTTGTGTGCAGGGAGGGCTGCCCAGAAATGAGAGGCAAGACTGGAGGGGGCACGTGGGGGCTGGCACAACATACCCTTTCTATAAGGGCAGAGTCACGGGGGCCAGCCCTGTCAGGTCTGCACAGAATTAAAATCCAGTGGGTTGGCGCAGGAATCGACTGACAGGCAGGATTCATAGATTAGGAAGCCCAGCAACAAACCCAAGTATCCTTAATAATTTACTCTATTATTAAGGTGATATTTCAAACCAGTCACACAAGGATTGATTGCTCAGTAAGTGCTACCGTACCTCCCACCTGAGCCTTTGGGGAGCAAAACGAAGTTCGATTCTTTCCTCTACATTTTTCACCACGTATATTCCAGGTATGTTCATTCTCTCAGTCTAAATATTTAATATTCACATAATCTCAGGAGTGTGGGAAAACTTTCTGAGTGTTCAACAGACAGAAATGAGAACACTGACAGATTTGACCACATAAAGGTCTTCATCACATCCGAAGCGCTTGGAGGGTGGGCACCCAGGAGCCGTCCCGGCAGGAGATGAGCAGGCCACAGGTACTTGGGAAGCTCCACATGGGGGAAAGGAGGGAAGAGAAGCAGAGCTGGGCAGAGGGAGAAGGTGGGACCAATGCAGTCTCAGTGCAGCCCACAGCAGACCACCAGAGAGGTCAGAAGCAGGTGGCATTGCAGAAGTGCCCTATGTTGGGGCTGGGGCTGGGTTTCGTACCCCTACATCCACTTGTCATCAGGTGAGCCAGGAAGAAGGGAGGGCCTCATGGAAGCCATGGTTTCTGGCTGCTGAGGCAGTGCCCACCGAGGACTGACAATGGGGGCTCTCTGCCAGCGGTGCCTTAGCCAAGAGGGGCCCAGAGCAGCTACTATCTGACACAGCAGTCAGTCAGTATTAGCTGATACAACATTTTCAAATGCACCAGATAAAGAAATAAACCTTTAATACTTAGCAAGATTACAAAATATATGGCAAATTACTAAGAGAAACTGTGAGCATCCCAGTAGAAAAATGGGCAACAGACACGAACAGGCAATTCATTAAGGAAGTAATACGAACATACCACAAAGAGATGAAAACACTGTTCAGCCTCACAAACCATGGAAAAGTTACTTGCGGTCAAATTAGGAAAGATTTAAAAACTGATCCTACGTGCTGACGATTAGGATTGTAATAGGCTCTTACCCCTACAGGAGGGTTATACATTCGTATAGCTTTTCCCAAAGGCAGTTCCCTCAAATGCGCACAGTATCTTTAAATACCTGCTTAGATACGGACTCAACTCTGATTATGAAAAGAAAAGTCCTTTCTTCACTGAGTTGCTTGCGTATGTGTGTGTCTGTTTCCAGACTCTACTTTGTATGTACCATTGGTCAGTTTGTCCATCCCTGGGCCAACGTCACATTTGCTCAGTTACTAACTACAGCTTTATAATAAATCTTATTTATAATGTCTTGTGCTGCTTTTTCAGGATTACCTTGGACACTTAACGAGTATTTGAGTCAGCTTATAAACTTTTGCAAATAACTGCCAGGATTTTAATTGGGGCTCCCTTGAATTTATAGATCAGTTTGGGGAGAATTGTCCTCACCAAAGCAAAGCTTTCCATTTATTTAGAACTTAAAATTTCTCTCAGTGACATTTTGCAAATTTCTAGGAGAGGTTCTATACATCCTTTGTTGGATCTATCTTTATGTAGAACTTCTTCAGTTTCTCTCAATGTTTTGTGGTTTTCCGTGTAAAGTTTCTTTTTTTCTTTTTTCTTTTTAATAATTTTTTTTAAGATTTTATTTATTTATTTGACAGAGATAGAGACAGCCAGCGAGAAAGGGAACACAAGCAGGGGAAGTGGGAGAGGAAGAAGCAGGCTCATAGCAGAAGAGCCTGATGTGGGGCTCGATCCCATAACGCCGGGATCATGCCCTGAGCCGAAGGCAGGCGCTTAACCACTGTGCCACCTAGGCGCCCCTTCTTTTTTCTTTTTAAAAAGATTTTTAGTTATTTATTTGAGAGAGAGTGAAAGCGATAGAGATCTCAGAGGGAGAGGGAGAAGCAGACTCCCCACTGAGCAGGAAGCCCGATGCAGGGCCCATCCCAGGACCCTGAGATCATGACTTGAGCTGAAGGCAGACGCATAACCGACTGAGCCACCCGGGTGCCCCTGTGTAAAGTTTCTGTACACCTTTTGTTAGATTTTTTCTCCAGATAAATACTGTTTTTTGTGAATTTCTTTGTGTGTGTGTGTTACAAGGAAATACAGTTGATCTTTGCATACTGATTTTATATTAGGCAACTGTACCAAATTCATGTATGGATTATAATAATTTATCTTTAAATTGGTCAACTTTTTCTATGAGTGCTTTTTATGGCTTTATTGTTTAATCTGTAGTAAATCAAACTTGCCCTCTTTTCAAATACTTTTTTCAGCAACTTTAATGTATTTCTTTTTTTCTGCCTGAACTCTAGAATTATTTTGACAATGTAAACAAAAACTTTTCCTTTGGAATTTTTAATGGAGATTGCAATAGATCTTACTTAAGAATTATTGTCATTTTTATAACCTCAAATTTCCATCCATGTATGTTTGCAGAATGTGTGTGCATTTATTCATGTCTTTGGTCCATTCATCTTAATACGTTGTGGCTTTAAGAAGAGCGGAACAGTTATGTGCGGGAGGGAGCGCACGATGAGACAAATCTACGCTGGGGGATGGGCTCCTGAGAACTCATCATCCTGTCCTCTCTGCTCGGTGTATCTTTGACACTATCTGTGAAAATTAAAAACAAATCTACCTTTCCACTCACCTAGTCTTTTGCTTCATATAGGTTCTTCATCTTTCTTTCAAAGTCTGTTCTTTTTATTTATTGCAACTGTGACCAGGATTGCTCTCCATATGTATTTGATATTGTTGGTTTGCACTGTCTTTATAAACCATAAGCAGCAAAGCAGAGGTTGAATATAGCTCTCTGTTCATTGATTCGTATAAATGGAACACAAAATTCCTGAGTGCTTTTCAATAATTCATGCTTTTATAAACATGGAAATTCATTTCAATGTGTCTCGAGGAGAATGCTGCACTAAGGCCCCTGGGGCGTCAAGGTGCGGCTCTGGCGTCCTGGGTCTGAGGCACAGAGTGGGGAGACCAGGCACTGGGGGCTCTGGGGCTCATTCATGCTGGATCCTTGCTTGACCCCGAGAGATCATGGACCAGAAGCTGCATGGGAGCCCCACCTTGGGGGTGACCGAGGGGCATCCGGCAGAAGATTCTGATGCCTCTGACCCTCGGGTGGGTCCAGCAGCGAAGGCAGGGGCAGCTGGACATCCCGCACAAAAGGCATTCTCCAGAGACTCTGATGCCACCCCTTGCACGGGCCGCAGAGCCACAGACCAGCCTTTACCTGCATTGGGGTCTTCCACCTGCTGTGTGGTCTTGGGCAAGAATCTGACATTTCAGAGTCCTGGTTTTTTGTATACAAAATTTCTATTCTAATATCTGCCTTTAGAGTGTTTGTGAGATGACACATACCCAAGAGACTTGTGCAGAATTTGCACATAACCTGTGAGGAGGGGCATTTCCTCTTCATCTGGCTTTGTTACTTTGCGTTGTGGAAACACTCTGTGCCGGGAGTGGTTCAGAAGAGGGGTGACCAGGGGGACAGAGCACCTGCCCACTCGGATCATAGAGAGAGGAGATGGGCATCTCAGTATCTCTTCTCCTCTGTCAATTAAGCGTGAGGTTGTAAGAAACGGTCGCTTTCTTAATAAAAACATCACTTTCCTTAAAAAAATAGTACCTAAATGCCCTGAGTTTAGGAGCATTTCAGAGTTGGAAGTTTGGCTACGGCCCTAACTCTGTTTCTCTAGGTGGGACCTTCATCTTGGGTCCAGGGCCAAGGGTCACTTTCCCCATCACAGTGGCCTTTGGGGAAATGTTGACCTCCCTGAATTCTGACCTGTGGGTCAGTAACAGTCTTCTTGATTCTCCCATTGCTCTCAGCCTCAGGGAATGGGACAAGATTAGAATGTTGGTCACGTCCTCTAGGTTGGAACACACGCACGCACACACACAACTACAAATTGGGATTGTCTGGCCCTGCAGGCTGTGTCCTGGGAGCAAAGATCTTGCTGGGGTCTCTTACTATCACAACTCTGGGCAACCACTCCAACGAGAGCATATCACCACCACCAGCCCCGTCACCCGAGTGCCTCTAGGCACCCAGCCTTGGCGGGGTTTCCCAGTGCTGGGGGCTCCTCTGGACCCCACCGTGACCCAAGGGGGATGGAGCCCTCTCGTACGACCAACCCCAGGCCTCTGCCAAGGGGCCCTCCCGATCTTCCTTAACCGTAGCTTCGGAACACAAATAGGATGATGTTCACAAGTTTCTGGTATGAACGCTTTCCACGTTAGCCCCGCTCCTTCATGGGCTATCCGTCCGTGTGTGGGCTCTGTCCCTTATTCATTGGATGCCCATAGCTTTGGTGGCAATGAAAAGTCAAGTCATTTCATTTTGCAGATGAGACAGTCCAGGCTACATCTCCTGGCCCCAAACCACGGAGAGAAAAGTTCGAAACAAACTGAGAAGTAAAACAGTGGTATCACCGCCCCGAACACCTTGTGGCTCCAAACCAGGTTGGAGTCCCTAGAGCCGCTCTGGGCGGTTGTCCCTGTCATTTCACGGCCCTCCTGGGCAGGGTTGGTCCAGGAGTGCTGCTGGCTCAGGAGCACCGCTGCCCCGTGATCGGGTCGTGGGGAGCAGGTTGAGGGCTGGTCTCTTGTGCTTCCTGCCCTGCTCTGGCTCCAGCCCCAGCGGCTGGTCCTCCTACAGCAGGAGAGGAGAGGAGAGGAGAGGAGAGGAGAGGAGAGGAGAGGAGAGGAGAGGAGAGGAGAGGAGAGGAGAGGAGAGGAGAGGAGAGGAGGTCGGCCTGCCCGGGGTTGACTCATCTGTGGCCTGGGTGAGGATGCCCGGGTGGCTGACCTGGCGTTAGTGCTCTGCCCCTGCCCTGTGCTGTGTTCCAGGCCCTTCCCTAGCTGGCCTTTTGCTCTTTCCAATCACCTGCCTCCCTGGGCTAGCAGTGGCTCCCTTGACTGGCTCCCGCCCCCCCTTCCAGCCTGCTTGCCATGTGGAGGGCACACGGTGGCTTCAGCAGGGACCCCCACCAAGTCGCGATTTAGAATATTTCTGCTGCTTCAAATGGGTCTCCCATTTTGCCCTTTTCCCAACAAATTCTAATTTTTTTTTTATTGAGATACACTCTTGGCAATTTTTAGATATTATATTTCAGTAGAAATTCAGAAACAAAAATTTTAACTTAACAACACTTCTAGGATATGAGCTGGGATTTAGAGACACTGACCCCTCGCCTGTCACGACCATTAAGGACATCTGTCCTCATGTGTCGTTTCAACTCTGTTAACTCTTCAGGTGTTTAAACCATGTGTGGGGCTAAATCCGTCAGCGTGCTCCTTTACAAATTCTGGATTTCATACCCTGATCATGAAGGCCTTCTTTACCCCGGGATTATAAAAATGTATTTTCCTATATTTTCTTCTGCTTTTTTTTAAATATCTTTTTTATTATATTATGTGAGTCACCATACAGTACATCCCCGGTTTCTGATGTAAAGTTCGATGATTCATTAGTTGTGTATAACACCCAGCGCACCATGCAATACGTGCCCTCCTTACTACCCATCACCAGCCTATCCTGTTCCCCCACCTCCTCCCCTCTGAGGCCCTCAGTTTGTTTCTCAGAGTCCATCGTCTCCCATGCTTCATTCCCCCTTCTGATTACCCCCCCTTTCTTTATCCCTTTCTTCCCCTACCGATCATCCTAGTTCTTATGTTCCATAGATGAGAGAAATCATATGATAATTGTCTTTCTCTGCTTGGCTTACTTCACTTAGCATTATCTCCTCCAGTGCCGTCCATGTTGTAGCAAATGTTGGGTAATCGTTCTTTCTGATGGCTGAGTAATATTCCATTGTATATATGGACCACAACTTCTTTTTTTTTTTTTTTAAAGATTTTATTTATTCGACAGAGATAGAGACAGCCAGTGAGAGAGGGAACACAAGCAGGGGGAGTGGGAGAGGAAGAAGCAGGCTCATAGCAGAGGAGCCTGATGTGGGGCTCGATCCCATAACGCTGGGATCACGCCCTGAGCCGAAGGCAGACGCTTAACCGCTGTGCCACCCAGGCGCCCCTGGACCACAACTTCTTAATCCAGTCATCTGTTGAAGGGCATCTCGGCTCCTTCCACGATTTAGCTATTGTGGACAGAGCTGTCTTCTGCTTTTTTTTTAGTTAAAAACATGTGGCTATTTTCTTTTGTCAGGAACCTGTGTTGGAGTATAACGTGAATAAACATAAGAATCTGGTTTTCAGATGGAAACTTATTTCCAGCTGTATGTAGTGAGAAGTTTCCACACTGGATTGAAAGGCACCTACCTTATGCACAGTATTATAATACAACAGACGGTCACGCTGGAGTACGTTGGGCTGTCGTCCACCCCGTTGACCTGCTTGTGCGTTTCTGCACCAGCATCTAAGTGCTCTGGTTAATATTGCTCTGCAGTCCGATTTATTAAATGGCAAAGTCTCCCATGATAGTCTTAATTTTCATAAATTTCTTGGCAGATTGTACATATTTATGTACACTTCCAAGTAGAATTTTAGAATCAACATTTCAAGTAAAAAATTCCTTTGCCATGTCAGTTGGAGTTGGGTTGAATTTAATATTTAGTCTGGGAGGTTCCACATCCTTACCTAGCGCATTTTACACCCGGAAACAAGATGCGTCTTGGTTTTCACAAGCCCGTGTGTCCTTCAGGAAAGTTGTATCATTTCCATTACGTGGACTGTGCATGTGTTTTGTTAAATGTGTTGCCAAATATTTCCTGGCATTTCTTCCAAATGTGAACACAGTTTCTTCTGTGACATTCCGCATTCGTTAGTGGGGTGCGTCAGCCTTTCGTGCGTTCTGGGTCCTTGCCCCGGGGCACAGCTGGCCTGCAAAGCGCCTCCGTGTCGATGGGCACAAGACGCTGGCCCCAGGGGACGCAGCCGCTAGCCCAGGACATGGCAGTGAGGGGCCCCCTTGCTCTGGGGACACAAAGTGTGAGCAGGGCTGGTTCCACCCGAGGCCCCTCTCTTCGGCGTGTAGATGGCCACCTTCTCCCTGTGTCCTCACAAAGTCATCCTGCTGTGTCTGTGTCCTGATCCCCTCTTACAGGGACACCGGCCATACTGGCTCAGGGGCACCCACACAACCTCATTTAACTCACTTCTTTGCAGGGCTTCTCTGAGGTACTGGCGTTTGCATCTTCAACCAATGAATGTGGGGGGACCGAGTCAGCCCATAGACGCTCTACAGGCTTCTCTGTGACACCCTCAGACTGTCTACATACAAACAATATCATCTGCAAATTAAGTACCTTCATCTCCCTTTGCCACTATTCTGCTAAGATGAAATATTGTTAGAAACCTTGGAAATAAAGCAGAAGGGTGTCTTACTGATCTTTCCATGTCATTCTTGAACAGTATCTAAGGGGGCCGCCTGGAGATGACTTGACTCTTGAGGGGAATGCATCTATGTTTGGCACATTATGTACTGAGCAGGGCCAATACTGGGTGAAATGCCACATGAACTTGCACATTTTTGTTAGCGGGAATGCAAATGACTCCTGACTCTTGGGAACTACGAACCCTTCGGTGCTGTTGCCTTACAGGACCTGACGGTTTTACCGCTGACCTGGCAACCTTGGGTCAACATTCTTTCCCATTGCTTGTAAATATCCATTTCCCGAAATGCTCTCTGTGGCTTAGCCATCTTGGTGGTCCTCTCATTAAGGAGTTACAGAAATCACCGACACCTTTGTTTTTAGGAGTCTTTCGATCACACTCGGACAGATTGGACATGCATACTGTGTGCAAGGCTGACCCAAGGTAGCCCCACTGTCTCTGAAATAATTTCCTTTAAGCCTTATAATAAGCCATCATGGTCTATTTATTATACGTGCTCCCCGAGCTCTGAGTGCTCCTCTATACTTTCTTCCAAAGGGAGCAGCACACTTTTGCCCAGTGAGCATGGATTTGTCCATATATGGTGACGGGACATGAACAAGCCCTTGCTGCCTTTTGCTCTGAGCTGAGCGAATTCTGCAATATGGCGGGGCTGATGGAGTTCACCTCATGGCTCTGAACCCTCCTCCTTCCACCTTGTGCATTTTGTGGCATGTGTTCTTGACCCTTGCTGGCTGGTAAAAGGTGTGCAGGTGATGGTGTTAGATCCAGTGCGGAGAAACACAGTGTTGTGCTCTGCACATGGAAACGCAAACTTAAGGAGACTCTGCAGCATTGAAGAGAAGTTGGGGGATCCCGAGGGTGGGGACAAGCAGGTGATAAGAAGATGGGGAACAGAAGGCCTCATAGTCATCAGGGACCAAGCGTGTCGTCCACACCACAGACCCCCAGGCAGATCCAGATCTTGGGACGGAAGAGGTCAGCTCTCCTGCGATGGGCACGTGGCCATCGTGCGGGGCTGTGAACACCCAGGATGCACCTTTCTGTCCCTCCCCAGTGCCAAAGGTCATAGGTTATTCTTCTCGTTGCTCCCCTCCCCGCATGTCCCCTGTCCCCCGTCTGTCCGTGCCCTGTCCACTCTGTCCTGCTGTGTGGGCCATGACCTAAAAACAGAGATGAAGAGCAACAAAGGTGACAGTAGGTGCTGACCAATGGGAGCACCTCGGGGCTCCGGCCTGAAGTGCGGCGTGCGCGGCTGGTCTCTGAGCGCTGCTCGTTGTAGGGCGAGTGTCTAGACATTGTTTGTTTGCTGTGCTTTGCTGTCTTTGCTCTTGTGGACTCCCCGGTAAAAAGGACAGGCAGTATCTTCAGGGGCTGTCTTTCTACCCCTTCTTCTCCAGAACTGGACAGGATTTTCTCTGTCCCCACAGGGACTAACAGACCTGCAGGGAGACAGCAGGCTTCCTCGAGGATGCAGGGGAGGGGGCGGCAGGCACCCGAGCTGGGGGATGGGGGAGGCTGCCACCAGTGGACAGGGGATGGAGCCACGCGTTGGCACCTGCCCTGGTCACTCTCTTTCCCGGATGCCCCCCACAAGACACTGATGTATCAGGGCCACATGCCCAGGTGGGAAGGGTCAGCCCAGGACAACGAAGGCTGGACAGCCTGTCTTCTTCTAGAACAAGCCTCCAGGCCTGGATCCCGCAACAGACGGCTGTGTCCCTTCCCTCTTGCAGTTGCAATCCCGATGCAGTAGCCCATTTTCCCTCCTTTCAGCCCCCAAAGGGCCATCTTTCCTCCCTCACTGTGTGCTCCTTGTACCCTTCCTAGAGAGCTCCGAGGGCCCACAGACGGTCTCCCCTTGGCTGCCCCTCGTCACCCTGAGGAAGTGGGGCAGTTATCGCCCAGACTCCTGAAGGATCCACAGAACGGCCACTTCTCCGGGTGCAGGGCTGAGCCAGCATCCAGCCTGGGCCCCCACTGCCCGAGGTCTCTCTGGAGCTCTCTGCCCAATTTCCCAGGAAATACCATCCGCGTCCCCTCTCCTGCTTCTCGCAGCAGAAGTTATGTCTGTCCTGTCCGTCTAGTCACATATCTAACTTGAATTTCCCATTATTTAGGTTAAAAATTTTCTCCCTTTTGCTTGTCCTCTGCTTCACATCAGTCACGGCCCTTCTAGGCATTTGCCTTTTGATTACACAGTTCACCAAACATCTATTGGTTGTCTGCAGGGTGTTTGCCAGTCGTCCCTGGGGACCTGGGCTGTGTTTGTTCTGCAGGCGGAGCAGGAGGGGACAGAAGGGGAGAGCAGGGTTGCAAGAAGGAGAAGGAGTGGAAGAGAGCTTTCCATGTCCCTGGGGAGCCTCCTCCCTGTGGGTGGTCCCATCCTGCCGAGCCAGCACCTTACGCACCCTAGGATTTTCTGTCCATGTGAAGAAGCCAGAGACAAAACAGAGAACACGAAGCTCACATCCACGGTGCTCTTCCTGGGGTGCGGGCTCCCTTGGGGCTCACACCTGCTGGAGGCGCTGGTTACAGCGGCGCTCAGTTTGCATGTTAACGAAAGCACCTGTAAGCCAGGCTCCAATTCTGTAGGAATCCAAAGCTCCCGTGAGAAGCAGAGTGTGGACGGGGTGGTTGAGGGGTCCCCGTTCCCGGGGGATGCTGTGGGGGCTGTGGGGACCGAGGGGACCGAGGGGAAGGACCTCGCTGACATGTAGCATCTAGATTTGGACCAGTCATGCTTTTTGCCATCCCTACGTGCACGTGCAGATACGTATGTGTTTTTAACCTTAGTGATTGCTGTTTCGGAATTCTTCATTCATTTATTCTTTAACAAATATTCACTGAGCACCTACTGAATTCCAGGCACTCTGCTGGATTCTGCAGACAGCGGTGAGTGGTGGCCTTCTGCCCTCACAGTTAGCCTATGAAAGGAGAGCGAAACACACAGGTGTGCGTTTTCTGCCTCGACTACAGCAAATTGCCAGAATTGTGCTGGCTTACACAGCAAGAGTTAGATTATAACACAGTTCCAGAGGTCAGAGTTCTGACGTGAGTGTCCCCGGGATGACATCCAGGTGAGGGCAGGGCTGCTTCCCTCTGGAGGCTCCAGGGCTGTTTTCCGCCTTTTCTAGCTTCTAGAGGCACCCACACTTCTTGGCTCAGGGTCCCTCCTCTGTCTGCAAAGCCAGCAGCCCGGCATCCCTCCAGCCCTGCTTCCACAGCCACATTTCCCTGGACTCTCCCTTCCTGCCTCTCGCTTCCTCTCTAAGGACACCGCAATTACACAGGGCAACCCCAGATAATCCAGGACACTCTCCCTGTTTTAGGGTCAACCAGCGGACAAACCGACTCCTCCTTGGCTTGGTAACCAAACGCAATCACAGGCTCTGGGGATGCGGATGCGGATGTGGACATCTCTGAAGGGCCGTTATGCGGCCGCCATGCAGACAGAATACCACATGCTTAATTGGGACAGGTGCTACGAAACGACAAAATGCTGCATGACGGGAAGCCGCAGACAGGATGGCTGGAGAAGGGACACTGTGACACTTCAGTCAGGATGGAGAAGAGGCAGTTAGGCAAGGAAAAGGACCAGAAGGCATCCAAGTTGGGAAGGAGGAAGTAAAACTACCTCTGTCTGCAGGTGATGCGACCTCACCTGCAGGAGGCCTGTAAGACTTGTCGGAGCACCTGCTAGAGCTAATAAATGAATCCAGTCATGTTGCAAGATACAGAATAAAAATACAGTCTGCTGTTTTTGCACAACAACAATGGACCATCTGAAAAGGCAGTAAGGAGAGCAACAAAAACACTAAAAGACTTAGGAACTGAGGAGGTGAAACTTAGACACCAGAACTACAAAATGTTGGTGAAAGAAATTTAAAAAGATACAAGCAAATGGAAACACATCTTGTGTTTGTGGACTGGAAAGCGTGGTATTGCTAAAATGTGGTCTTCCAGATTCAACGCAATCCTTTGCAAAATCCTAGCAGCATTTTATATGGAAATAGAAACCCATCCGAAAATTCATACAGAAGCACAGAAGACCACGGGTAGCACAACCACCTTGAGAAAGAAGAACAAGGCTGGAGGCATCACGCTTTCTGATTTCAAAATATATCACAGCCCTACAGTAATTAAAACAGCATGATACTAGCATAAACACAGACATAGAGACGGATGGCATGGAACAGAATCCAGAAAGGCATCCACGCACATGTGGTCACCTGGTCTTTGACAAGGTTGCCAGGAATACACAATTGAGAAAAGATGGTCTCTTCAACAAGTGGTGCTGGGAAAACAAGCTGGACAGCCACATGCAGAAAAACGAAGCTGGACCCCTATCTCACACCATACACAGAACTCAACTCACAATGAAATAAAGACTTACATGTAAGACCTGAAACTGTAAAAATCCTAGAAGAAAGCATAGGGGGAAGCTTTCGTCATTGCTTTTGGCTGTAGTTTCCTAGATATGATATTGAAAGCACAGGCAACAAAAGCAAAAGTAGATAAATGGGACTCCATCAAACTAAAAACTTCTGCACAGCAGAGGGACCCATCAATAGTGTGAGAAGGCAACCTACAGAGTGGGAGAAAATATTTGAAAACTATGTATCTGATAAGGAGTTAATATCCAAAATATGTAAGGAATTCATACAACTCAATAGCAAAAAATCAAAGAGCTAAATTTAACAATGGACAAAGAATTTGAAGAGACATATTGCCAGAGAAGACATACAAATAGGCAAGAAGTCCATGAAAAGAGGCTCCACATCACCGAGCATCAGGAAAATGCAAATCAAAACCACAATGAGATAACACTGCCTACCTGTTGGGCTGGTTTTTCTCAACCAACTGAGGGTGAGTGCTGATGGGGACGCAGAACGCCTGCAACCCTCGTGCTCTGGGGGTGGGAACGCAATGGTGCAGCCTGTATGGAGAACATGCTGGAGGCTTCTCAGAAAATTAACAATAGAATTACCATGTGACCCAGCAATCCTGCTTCTGGGTAGTTATCAAAAAGAACTGAAATCACGATCTCTAGAAGATACGTCATGCTGGCGTGCAATGCCACATTACTCAAGTGGCTGCCACGTGAAACCAGCCTGAATGTGCACTGGAAGATGGGTGCAGAAGATAATATGGTGTGCACGCACTACGGAATGTGACTCACCTCTCAGGAGAAAGAGAACCTGTGATGCGCGATGGCACGGATGACGCTTGAGGACGCGATGCTGAGTGAAATAAGCCGGTCACAGAGGGACAATACTGTATAGTTTTGCCTGTGTGAGGCACCTAGAATTGTGGGACGGGGGAAGCAGAGAGCAGACAGTGGCTGCTGGGGGCTGGGGGCAGGAGGGTTGGGGGGCGCTCCTCAGTTACAGGTGTGAAGATTCCAGTCCAGGTGAGTGAGTTCTAGGGACTGCTGCCCAGCACGGAGCCTAGAGTTAACAGTCCCGCATTGTGCACTGGAACCTCTGATGGACGGCAAGCCTCACACTGCGTGTTCTCACGGTACACACGGAAAGACAGAGCAGAGGATGAGCAGGGACCAGCGTCTTCCTCTATGTGGAGGGAGCTCTGAGGCTGCCCGGAGCTGGTGTTCAAGGGTGTGTCCAAAGCATTGGGACGTCGGGGAGGTAGCTGGGGTGGCGCTGTGAGCAGCCTCGAGTGTGGATCTCTTTCTGCGTATAAGTGAGAGTCCACTGGACAGTGTTCAACAGGAGAGGAATTGGTCCAGTTTTCATTCTTCAGTGGCTGTGGGTGGAGAACGGATTGATAGGGACAAAGACAGGGCACATGATGCCGCGAAAGCTTGTAGTAAGCCACGGACTTGGCCTGGTCACCGGGGCTGGGAAAAGCTTTGCAGAGGACACTCGGACGCACAGTTAATTAGGTGAACGTGGGAGGTCAGATGGCCGTGAGGCTAAAAGGCAAAGGCGTGTAGAAGCCTGTCGAAGGTGGGTGAGGGAAGGGCCACGGGGTTGGGATGGAGGGTGGGAGCGTGGCACGAAAGGAGGCTGGAGACCCCTCGGAGACTGTGGACAGGTCAGGTGGGCTCCTGTCCCTCATGGGAGGTGTGGTGGGAGAAGCGGACGTCATGAACTTGGGATTTGAGATCACGTGGGCGACAGTGTGGAGAACAGATGGAGGGGGTAGGGGAGCTCCAGGCCGTTGCTGATGTCAAGGGATAGAGGACGGGAGCGTGTGTTGAGGTTGGCAGTGGAGAGGAAGAGAAACAGAAACAAGAGGAAAAATGAGGAACTTCAAGGAACATGGTTTGGTGTGGGATTAGATATGCGGTGTCGGTGGGTATGTGTATGTGTTGGGGGAGGACACTCCCGAGACCCTGGTCTGTAGTACTGGGCAGATGGCGGAGCCCTCCACCCCGACGGGGACCCAGACAGAGGACCACGTCCGGGAGATGCCCGGGTTGGGCTATCGGGAGCTTGTGTGGACTTCTCTCCTGTGAGCTGGCTTTGCAACAGTTGCACGCTGGTATCCGGCTGGTGGTGCAGTAGTGGGGTCTGGATCGCAAAGGGAGAGCCGGGACTAAACATACAAATCTGTGGGTCCCACGCGTGTAGGTGGTGACTGAAGGCCCAGGCGGACCCTTGAGGAACCGCTACATTGGCCCCCACAAGGAAGAGCTTTGTCAGGGGACACAGCAGTGGCCAGAGGGGAAGGGGACTTGGTTCGCGTGTGGCCCTGGCAGAGAAGGGAGGCTAGTGTTCCCGGAAGGCATGGTCCCAGGGCTCGAGACGAGGACCGAGGTGAGGACGGAAGTTGTCTTTGCACAGCGATACTTGGGGAGACCAGAGGAGCCGCCCTGAGGAGCAACCTCGGGGAAGGGAAGAGGAAGGAAGCACAGGGGGAGCGTTCTTTCTAGAAGTTTCTTAGGTGAACCGAGAGCGCGCATGGTGCCTGGGGGGGAGTGTGGGGCGAAAGGCGGATTTCCCTCAGAAGCTGAAGGCTGTTGCTGCATTTTCGAGGTGAGAGCCATCACTGGCCGACTGGAAGTGTGGGGTCACCGCTTCCCGAGGCGCCCTGAGCTCTTGGCAGACAGCTCGGGCAGAAGCGAAGCCCACCGTTCTGTAACTTCTGCCGCGGGCTCTTCTCTGCCTCGCTCACACGGACCTGCCTCCCTTCGCCTCCAGGATGTGGACGCGAGGTCCTCTCCACCGTTCTCTGCACTGTTTTGTCTGTGCCTTTCTCTTTTTAAAGTGTTTTTCTTAGTATTTTAAATTTTCAGATCATTTTTTTTTTCCTGATAGAGATTTGTTCCTTCTTCAACCAGAATTTCTAGTCGCGACACCATTCTCCAGGGGAGGGGCTACATACATGAGGTTTGATTAATTGATCTCAATCATCTTGGTTCTGAATAAATTGTTGGCCTTCGGCATGCTTATGCATAAGTCCTTGATAGCCACCTCAAATAGCAAATTTCCACAGCAATTACATTTCTAGAGCACCTCCCTGATAAAATTCACATTGCGTTTACGTGTGCGCGAAAACCGAGCCTGGGAAAAGCCGGACCAACAGGTCAGACCCGTTTGACAGAACGAGAGGGCATGGAGGGATTTCTCAAAGCTGGGGCTGGATGTCTTGGAGTCTTAATCCCCGCGGACCATCACGGGGGCTGGTGAGCTCGGAGACAGTCTAGACTAACGCTCAGGAGCCGGAGCTGGAGTGCCGCTCTCCACGGTAACGTCCATGCGGACTGGGAGTGGCCCCCGGGCTTCTCTAACAACCATGAGCCCCGAAGACCACATCCCTGCAGCCCTCAGCTGTGGTTTCCCGAGGCTTCTGAACTGGGCAGGTGACTCTCTGGGAAGCAGGGCCCCTGACACAGTGCTCGCTGCCTCTTTCTGGGGCCTTGGACGCGCCCCATCCGAGACACATCCTAACTGCTCATGGAACATCATTGGATGAATATCTCGTGCACATTTCCCAGCCGTAGATGGACTGTATTTTTAAAACCATCTGCTCAGAATGAACGGTGCTCCCAATGACCCCTAACCAATGTGCCAAGAATTCCTCGGATGTCCCAGCTCTGATAATCGGGACGAACGTGGAGGAGCGCCCCGTAAGACCGTCCTAATGCCCTTGACGCTTCCTACTGGCATATCAAGGTCACGGATTCATTTAAAGAATCCCAAAGGGCATTTGACCTCAATTTTTATAATTTCCTCACTGAAATTCAAGAGAAACTTCCTAGCTGTTCCCCATTATCCCTTTGTTGCTCAGAAAAGTGAAAGTTTAAATGGCAATTCTCTTTAGAATTTGATATCTCTTCCCAAACATTCTGGGTTTAATTGCTAACGGATTCTTAGAAAATTGAATCACTACATTACATTGTTTACACGCACCAGTGGCCTGGGAGAAGTCGGCAGAGGCCCCCGCGAAAGTTAACAGTGTCTGTATATCAAGCTGTGAGCACTTTATTAGAAAAGTTTCTATCTGGGAGTTTCCTTCTTTAAAATTTTTTTTTTCTTGTCATGTTTATGCCCAAAAGTCTTGAATCAGATCACTGTACATTAAACCAGGATTTTAGTTTCTTGGTTTCTCCTCGACTACCCTCCTCATTGCTGCTATTCACCTTTTCCAATGCGTCAAGAAGCACGCCGGACTATTTGAGTGAAGCTGCGGTGCTTGGTCGTGGCCCAAGACCCAGCCTCCAGGTCCGTTCTTCCCACGGGGACACCTGGTCCTGGAGCAGCCCCTCCCTGCCTGGCCTCCAGGTCCCGTCTGCAGAGAAGGGGGTGTGTCTGCAGACTGTTGGCATGTACACTCTGGACCATTACTTCCAGGAGAAAGATGCCTGCAGGTGACAGACCCCGGAGCGAGAAGAAACAGCAGAATAGCTCAGGGTTCTCACTCACATACACAGCAGACGCGAGTCGACTGGCTCATTTCTTTCCTGAAAACAACTATGCTGTCATCCCATTCCAGTGAAGACCCCCAATGACTATCCGCCCCCATAGGTGCTGTAGTCTGGGTGTGGTGCGTCCCATCCCTCCTTGCACTGTGACTTACGGCTCCTGCCATGAAGAGGGGAGCTGGCACCCATCCCCTGAATCGAGGCAGACCCCGTGGCTGGTCTGGGCCCACACAGTGCAGGGCAAGTGGGGCGTGCCGGTGCGGAGCAGAGGCCACAGTGCCCCGAAGCTTCCCTTCCCCCTCCACATACCTCTGCCTCCACCATGAGAACAAGCCGGGGGAGCCTCCTGGAGGGTCACAGACCACCTGGATGGGTGGAGCCCCGTGAGACAGCCCCCCACCAGCCAGACGCCTGCCACGCTCAGTAGGAGCCTGGCAGAGATGAGAGGATGGGCCCAGAGCACGGAGCTCTCTGTCCAGTGTGCCTGCAGATGTGTCAGACGTGACCACCACGAGGCTTGGGGATGTTTCTCATAAGGCAGTAGCTGACCAATACACCTAGTGTAACACACAGGGGCCTCGACGATCTGGCTCTGCCTTCTGGTTTCTTCCCAGGCCAAACCTTTCCCCATTTCTTCTTCACTCCACAGAATAAACAAGTCATGCTCCCTAGTGCCCTGTCTGATGTCCCTGCTCTGTCATCGAGCAGCCCCCAATCTCTGAAACGCCCCCTTCCTACTCACTTTAGGATCCAGCGACTGCAGTGGGCATACAGCAGGTGCTCAATGCTTGTGGGGCTGTCTGGGCTTCTGGTAGTGCAGATGTCCATGCCCAGAGTTTCTTCTACAGCAGTGGTTGTCCTGGGCCCTCCTCCCATTTCTGGGCGAGCCTCTGCTTTTGAGCCACTGGGGGCTGGTGCAGCAGGAAGGACACCGAGTGTCAATACACTGGGGCTGTCCTCCATTTCTGAGACTGCTCCACACACCACTTCACTTCTCTGGACCTCAGTTTCCTCCACGGTCGTGTGGGTTTCCCTGCACCCACCTTGTGGTTTTACTGCAGCTTGTGCTGTCAACCATCCACACAGGTGTCACCGGGCCGTCCCTCGCGTCATCGTTTCTGTGCCAGTTCACACTGTCGTGCGACCATCACCACCACCCACCTCTAGAAATTTCCCTCTTCCCCAACAGAAGCTCTGTCCCCATGAAACACCAGCTTCCACCCCTTCCCAGCCCCTGGCGCCCACGCTCCTGCTCTCTGTCTCCATGACTTTGATGAGTGCAGGGACCTCCCGAAGTGGATCCTACAGCATTTATCCTTTCATATCTTGCTTATTTGGTGTGTCTTCAAATCTCATCCACATTGTAATACGTCAGAATGACCTCTTGTTTTAAGGCTGAATCATCTCTCTTGTGTGGACAGACCACACTTATCCATTCTTCCATCGACGGACACTGCATTGCTTCCGTGTTTCAGCCACTGTGAAGAGTCTGCTCTGAACATGGGTGTGCAGATCTCTCTCCGGTACTAGGCTTTCGGTACTCAGCTATACCCAGGAGTGGAATTGCTGGATCATATGCAAAAGCTATGTTTATTTTTTGAGAAGTGTTCATCCTGTTTTCCACGGCTTAAATATGCTTTTTAAAATTGGGAGCAGGAGCACTGACTGTGTTCCTTGGGGGATTTTGATCAGCATGTGCGGTAAGCATGGGCATTCCTGCATATTTTTAATGCAAAAAGAATGATCTATATTTTTCAGCTCTTGAAGAGCAAGCCCCTCGAGGTTATGGTGTTTGCCGTCTGATATTACAGATGGAGTTGGCGGGAATCGTCTCTGAACTCTTCCTTTTAGGGAAGAGAGGCCCATGGAAAGGAGATGGATTTGCGAATGGGGGATGATAGAAAACATGGCCTTCTCTTTAGAAGACTTAACCTTTTTAAAATCAAATTAATTTTTAATAAGTAATAATTCACTGGGAATAAAATTCAGAAGAATAAAAACAGAATGAAAAGAAGCATTTTTCTCCCAGCCCCACCCTCAGCCATCCAGAAGTCCCCCTCCCCAGGGGCGTGGGAGTGTTGGCCTCCGTGACCGGGGCACGCAATCACCGACATACATCGTCTTTCTTCCTGTATTTTCTTCTCTTTCTTTTTTTTTTTTTTAAAGATTTTATTTATTTATTCGACAGAGAGAGAGACAGCCAGCGAGAGAGGGAACACAAGCAGGGGGAGTGGGAGAGGAAGAAGTAGGCTCATAGCGGAGGAGCCTGATGTGGGGCTTGATCCCATAACGCCGGGATCACGCCCTGAGCCGAAGGCAGACGCTTAACCTCTGTGCCACCCAGGCGCCCCTCTTCCTGTATTTTCTCAAGTAACACCGAGCGCCCCTGATTACAGAGCTGACGCGGTACCCTAACGGTGTGTTTTGAAGATTTGTTTATATCAGTTCGTAAAGAGCTGTCACGTTCTCTGTAAAAGCGCTCCATTACTTACAAATCATCTTAAAGAGAAATTACTCCTTAAATATTGTGTTTCTGATGTAAATGAGGAGTGGGGTTCTGGTCGCCTGAAGCCCCCGGGAAGGAGTCAAACGGCTCAAAAGCAATTGCTAGGAAGGCCTTTCTCGGGAAAATTGCCTTGAAATGTAGTTTTTTTTTTTTTTTTTTAAAGTGTTCTGGGGCGCCTGGGTGGCACAGCGGTTAAGCGTCTGCCTTCAGCTCAGGGCGTGATCCCGGCGTTCTGGGATCGAGCCCCACATCAGGCTCCTCCGCTATGAGCCTACTTCTTCCTCTCCCACTCCCCCTGCTTGTGTCCCTCTCTCGCTGGCTGTCTCTATCTCTGTCAAATAAATAAATAAAATCTTTAAAAATAAATAAATCAAAAAAATAAAAAAAGTGTTCTGTTGAAATCTAATTTAATACAGAAAAGCGGATGTATTATAAGTGTATAGCTCCGGAACTTTTATAGACGTAACACACTGTGAACGCAGCCTTCATATAGAAGACAGGACATGGTCAGCACCCCAAAGGGAGGTATTTTTTTAGGCAAAGGAGGTTTCTGTGTTGAGGTTTATAATTGAAAAATCTGAAATTTCAATCAAGGCAGCTTGTTTGGTTCACACGGTATCTGGGGACCCGTATGTCAGTCGGATCTGGATCTCCCTGCGGGAAGGACTCTGACCCCCGACCCCAGCTATGTCAGTCTGGGGCAGGACAGGGTGCGGGGAGGAGGGGGTCCTGGTGTCTGTGACCCTGTGTGCCCCTCCCCCCCCCCCCCCCCCCCCCAGTGACGGAGAGCACAGGCCCAGGCTCGGAACTTGCCAGCTCTGCCATCTTGAGACCCTTACTTACCTGCACCAGGCCTCCACTCTCTCAACTGTGAAATGGGGCCGCTGAATGACTGTGTTGTGTTGCAGAGCTGGGGACACACTGTGATGTCACCTGGAAGCTGTCCCAACAGCGCTGAGGCTTGATGCTATCAAACCGAGTCCTCCTTCTCTAGGCCCCCACAGTAGTGAGAAAGGGGATCTTCCTGCAGACACAGAGGAAACCAGTGCACCTGTGTTGGCTGGTGCTGCAGGGAGGGGTCGGGCCTGCCTGCCTGAGAGCAGGGGCGAGGGCTGGGACCTGCACAGGTAGCATCCAGGACCCCAGAGAGCCTCCTGACAACTCCCTCCTCGGGGTACTCCTGAACAAGCCCAGACAGGGGGAGCAATGGATACCCCAGGAGGCTCTGCAGTCTGTGGCCCACAGCCCTCCATCCCTGCAGGGCAGTGCCGGGAGCAGGTGGGGCTCACTGCAGGAGAGGCCTGCTGGGTCAGGGTCTCGGGCCCCTCTACAGGGCGCAGACTTTCAGTCTGCTCATACCACGCCCTCCTTGTCTCCAACCCGCCCCCGTCCTGCTCTTCCCACACGCTCTGTCTTGTCCCCGCTAGGGGACAGTGATGCCCCAACTGCTCCCCACCCGCCCTTTCCTCTGCAGACCCAGGGGAGCCCATATGTGGCTCTTATCTCCTGGGGAAGTGGGGGCTGTGAACTCCCCAGAGACTGCTGAAGAAACATCAAAGTGCACTTTGGGCTCTGGTCAACATCTGGCTGGGCGGCCGTCAGCTAAAGTTGCAAAAGAGACTGGGGGCTTGGCTGGGACTGGCCTGGAGGCTCTGTGCATGCCCGAGCTGTTCTCTGGAGCAGAGACGTTGACTGAGGGCTGCGGGGGTGGGGCTGGGGGAGAAGCCCTGTGGTCCTTCCGTGTGGCTCTCAGTGCTGGGTGCAGACTTCAGTGTGTGTGGGGGGGGGATTGGGGGGTCCCTGGGCTGAGCCGCTCAGACTCATGGTGGGGGGCAGGGGTATCGTGCAGATTTCAACATCAGAGCTGTAAGCAGGAGGTAGGGTGCTGGGGCCCAACCCCAAGCGCCAGGCTGTGGGGCGCAGGACCGATGTCCCAAGTTCCTCATGGGGGGAGACCAAAAAGAGCACAGTGACTCTTGGCAGGGACTCTCCCCCAGCCCCCTTCAGAGAGGTCACAACGGTGGGGAAGAAATGTCCAGGTCGGATGAGGCCCCAGGGGACGTGATGTGGACGGCAAAGCTGCGAGTGCCTGGGAGAGTCACAGCTGGGTGATGAGGCCCTTTGATGCCCTCAGGAGGGGAGGGTGAGCTGAGTGCCCCCAAAGGGCTGTGCGGTCAGCTGACAGTGTGCACACATTGCTGCTGTCCCCGCGTGTGACCCCCGGTGTTGGGGGGTGTTCTGCCGTCGGCGCAGAGACCCCCAAGAGCAGGGTATGCTGGCTGACAGCGTGGGTCGTGCTGAAGGGTCACTGGAGCAGGGGTCCTGCTGGTGCCCGGCGTCCTCCAGCTCCCCTACCAGAGAAGCAGGGCCCCTTGACGTCTCTGGTTTGTGCGGCCTGCGAGCACGAGGTCAGTCCCCCTGCACGTCTCCGCGGACTCTCCCGCCTTCCTGGGGGTTTCCGCGGTGTGGCTCCCATTGCATTTTGGGGTCTGAGCCACAGCCCAGAGCAGGTCTGCCCGTTCTTTGGAAGGATGCGGCTGCAGAGTGGGTGTGGGCACGGGCGTTTGGGTGCTCACGCCACGGAGCCCCCGTCCCCCTCCTCGGTCCCACTCACGTCCCCAGCGGCACGGAGGGCCCGCAATCGCAGATGGAGGGGTGGAGAATTTAGCCTACCACTCGATCACATGCTCAGCAAGGGGAAACTGGTCCCAGAGCCACGTGCCCGTCCCTGGGACGCCTCTTCCCGCCCAGGAGAGCGGGTGTTAGCGCCCCCCTCATCTCTGTGACGTGAGGGCAGGAGGCACCGGGGAGAGAGCCTTGCTGGGTGCTGATGAGCACCTTTGGCCTTGGCAGAGTTTGACGGTGTGCAAGGTTTCCGTCGGTGAGGCTTGGTCGGCCGTGGCCCGGGGAAGGGGCTTTGAGCTGCAGCTGTGCCATCCTGTGACCCTGGTGACCTTGATGACCTTGATGACCATAACTGCACCCCCAGGCAACGGACAGCCCAGAGAGGCCGCTGCACGCACCGGGTGCACCAGCCGGCGACGAGCCCGCCTCTGCAGGGGGGAGGCTGGCTATGCTGGACTTGGAGGAAGGCCTGCAAGGCGCCTCAGCAAGCCGCCCTGGCCTCCGCCGTCCTGTAGCCTCCCTGACCCGCAGGGGCCTCTTTTCCAGGGAGATGTGGCTGCAGAAAAGCTTCAATCGCAGGGAAAGGCTTCCTGGGCCTTTGAGCCCTTTCTTACGTGGAGGGAGGACTGTTTCCTGCTTTCACTCAACGTTTCTAAGTCCGCAGGCAGAGGTTTCGAGCCCCGAGGCAGCCGAGTCCTCAGAGAACCAGGAGAGGCAGGGGGTAGGTGGCTGGCGCCAGGGCTGCCCGGAATGAACCTTCTGCACCCAAGGACCGCAGGGAGCCGCGGAGAGAGTGGCCTTCGTGTCCTGCGGTTTGTCCCTCGGCTGCAGGACCCGCTAGATCGAAGGTCGCGTTTCACTCTGGACTTGTTTGCGGCACCCGCTCTGCCCGAGTCCACGGGTCGGAGAGGTGGGAGGGCGGCTTCGTCCTCGGAAGGCGGAAGGCTGGACTCTCAGGAGCGCACAGCAGGAATCAGGGCGCGGGCTATGGGGGAGCGTGTGGGTCTGCTCTTCTGCCCTGCGACGCTCTCCATAGTTGGCCACGTGCAGCCAGGTCGTGGGACATGCAAAATACTTCATAAACGTGGCGGGGGTCGCGATCCAGTGGGTGAGTGTCTGAAGACCGGAGAAGGAACAGTGAGCTGAGACCGGAAAGGTGGACGACAGGGCAGCAGAAGCGGAGCGTGCCCTGGGGCACGTGTCCACGCAGGAGCCCAGCGTGGAGCCCCTGAGAGGCAGGCCTCTGGCGTGAGGCCTGTGGGTCCCCACGCATCCCCGCGCATCAGAATCCTCGCGCATCAGTACGAGCTGGGGCGTGCGCAAAGACACGACCTACAGTGAGCTGAAGAAGAGAAGGCCAACAGAAAACCCAGTGATTTGCACGGCGAGGGTAACTATGTGTCAGATGCCTGAAAAATAAACACAGCTAAAGAGAGAGAAATCATTAGAGGTGCTCAGAGGCAATCGGGTCAGTTTGAGAAAGAACCAGATGGAGCACGGCCCACGGCCACGGGTCCCGGGACCAGGGCCCGATTCTGCCCCTGAGGCCAGGGCGCTGTCTTCTCTGTGTCCTGGGAACTGGGCGGCTGGGCAGCCCCCGCAGGGGGTGTGGTTGGACCCGAGCTGCGGGACACAGCTGCTGGGCCCACCCCTCCATGCCGCCTCTACCTTGCCCGTGTCAGGGTCGGGGACGTGGCTTCTGCCGGGAACCACCTCGAGGCTAGAGGTGTGTGGGCTGCTCCTTGCTGTTCTTTCCAGTGCCTTCCGTCCAGCCATGACCCCCTGCTGGCACTGGCTCGGCAACTGGACCACGGCTTCCCTGGTTACGGACCCCACGACTCCTCGGGCGCTTTGCCGTCTTGCTGAAGTGGAGGCACGCAGGCCCTGGGCTAGGTTTGGGAGGGGCCCTGCTCTGCTCGCCGGAGTGTGCTAACCAGCTGGGCACCTGCTCCCCCCCCCCCCCCCCGCCAAGCCACCTTATTCACATCTGCTCCTCGTCCTTGTCATCAGACTCTTCTCCCCAGGGACCTTTCTGATCTCATCCCTGAGGACAGCAGCCAGCTGCTCCCATGGAGAATTCTGCACATTCTTCTCCCTTTTCAGTTATCCTGAGGAGGAGCACCCAGGGTTTCCACACTGGCTGCTGGGGAAGTTGGGGTGGCTTCTGAGCAGAGCATGGAGTAAGATGGGGAGCAGGGAGCAGAGCAAGTGCCACCCCTCAGCACGAGACTGATCCCTCCTGGGGCGGCCGTGGGACATGGATGGTTGCCCATGTGGTGCACTGTGTGGATGTTTAGGATAGTCTTGTGAATTCTGCCGTCTTCTGCTGGTGAAAGGGAGGGAAAGCAATGCGAGGTGTTTATCAAGCTACAGGTGTTTATCAAGCAACAGGTAGAAATTCTACCTGTTAGCTTGATAACCGATGAGAAAGTATTCCGTATTCCCTCTGGGGCAGGTTTTATCACCAATCTGCAGAGAGGGCTCTGGATGGTGGTTTTCCTTGTTTTTCCTCGGTTACCAGAGCTGTGAAGAGAAGTGTGTGTACTTCCTGTTTTTCCCAGCCACTGGGAACAGGGTAATTTGTATGACAGAAACATTAAAGGAATTTTAACGATGGCTGTCAACTTTCACAATCGATTTCACATTAATGACCATGTCCTCTGGTTTTATTTCTGCAGATTATAAAATTAATGTATATTTTGTAGTAAGTTCATTAAGTACAGAAAATTTAAACAGAAGCAGGAAAAGCATCATTTCCACTCATCTTCAGCAGGAAACCCTGATAGCGCAACACATTTTTCTTTCTGTGCCTTTTCTCGGTGTTATGGAGCTCTTTTCTCTCCATGGTTGACTTCGTGATACAAATGTAATTGGGTTCATGACCTTCAGCTTCTTTTTAATACTGTAGACATGTTTTCCCACATCACTGAAAGCTTCCTTTTAATACTGGAAATAGGGGCCCCTGGGTGGCTCCGTCGGTTAAGCGTCTGACTCTTGATTTTGGCTCAGGTTGTGATCTCAGGGTCGTGAGATCGAGCCCCATGTTGGGCTCTGCCCTGGGTGTGGAGCCGCCCTGAGATTCTCTCTCTCTCTCCCTCTGCTCCTCCCTGCCTCTCTCTCTCTCTTTCTCTCTAAAAAAATTAAAAAGAAATCTCACGTAACAGGGTCTGTGGGTTCCTGCACCGGTTTAGTGGCTCCCAGATGGAGGGACTGCCAAGTGATGCTCCCTCGTTCCACTGCTATAAATCCCATGGTGTAAGTGTCCCTCTGAATACAGCCAGGTGGGCATTCCGGATTCTTCCCTGAGGTTGTGCCGTGTGGACGTGTTCGAGGCTCTTCTGGAAATAACGAGCCAGCTGCATGTGTGGGGCCCTCTCACGCCCTTGGGCGCTGGTGGCCTAGCAGTTTTGGGAGCAATTTGGTTACAGTAAGTGGACAGTTGACCTTTCCAAGGAACCAGTGTCCCTGTGAAGGGGTCCTTGGGCAGCTGATTCCGCGTCCTGGTCCATGCCTTTTCCAGAGCGTGGTGAGATGGGTCAGGTTCCTGGGCCAGGAGCCTTCATGTCTGGTCGGCCATGTGGCTGGCGTCTGCCTTCAGCTCAGGTCGTGGTCGCGGAGTCCTGGGATCCAGTCCCGCATCGGGGTCCCTGCTCAGTGGGGAGTCTGCTTCTCCCTCTGCCACTCCCCCTGCTTATGCTCTCTCTCTCTCTGTGTCAAATAAATAAATAAAATCTTTTTTTAAAAAAAGCTAACTGTTGTTAGATTAATTCAGGCTGGACAAATCAAATCCTTTGCTCTATTTACAAACTTAGCTCATTTACACATTTAAAACTGCATTTCTAAACTAAATACGTTTGAGCTTCAAATAGTCAGTAGGGCAACGACAGAAACCCGAGAAGGAAAAACCTTCCCAAGTTCTTGCAAATGAAAGAAATAATGGTCCTACTTTTCACAAACACGCAGACCCCAATTTCCCTGAACCGTCACGGTTCCTGTGGAAGGTGGGGTGTGCGTGGGGCGCCCTGCCCGTGGGAGCAGCCTGCTGGACGCCTGTCGGCTTGGCCTCAGCACTGGTGGCCCCACCTAACTCGCCGTCGGGCCCGTGACGCTGGGAGCACTTCCTCCGTCTTACCAGGAAGTGGAAGTCAAAGGCAGGGCCCAGGCCATAGCAGATTCAGGGGCGGCCGGAGGAGAAGGAGCCAGTGAAGAAAAGTCTAGAAGGGCCAGTCTGGTGGGGGGGGTGGCAGGAGAGCGAGCCCCCCCCCCCCGCCGCCCCAGGGTCTTCACATCAGCTGCAGCAGAAGGAGTGCAGGGTGGCTGGGGGCACACAGGACCCCGGGTGCTGGCGCTCAGGAGGTGGGGCTGACGTTCCAGCACCTTCACGACCACCAGGACCAGAGAAGGAGACTCTCCTCAGCCAACTGCCTTTTCTAGCATTTTCTCTGCTGCTCAGCCATGAGCGCCCGCCACCACCTCTGCCTCATTCTTTCTGCTGTTATCCCCCCCTTCTTGACCCCCACCCACTGCTTTCTGGTAAAATGTTCTGTTTCTTTTCACAAGAAGAAACATGACATTCATTTAGCTTCTTCGTAACATTTCGGAAACTGACCCAGCTGCACTCCACGTCCTATAATTAGGTCCTGGGCCGTTTTAGAGAAGAAACAACCACTTTTCTCCAAACACCTTACAGAATTTCCTGGGAAAATGTGACCATGTTTCTTTGGGAAGCCAGCGTACCCAGCCCCACATGAGAGTCGGTACAGGGGGAGGGGGGCCTTCCCACGTCACTTCCCCCGCCTGCTGTGACAGGGGCCTCCCCCCGCTGGGCCACAGGGGGTGCCCGGGCTCGCATGTGGGGCGTGGGTGTGCTCACAGCAGCGGGGTTCCTGTGGGGCGGCAGGCGGAGGGTGGGAGAAGCCCCAGGGAAGGGTCGGGGTGACACAGTGTTGCATCGCCCTGTTTCACCCCATCTCTGCATCTCCCCCAGACGGGGAGCAGCAAACCATTGAAGTGGGGACCCCCCCTTCCCCCCGTCCTGGTGGTTCTGGCTGCTCTGTTGTGCCATCTCCCTGGGCGTAGCCGGCTTCCAGCCAGGCGGGAGGAGACCCCTCGTTCTCCAGGTTGATGCAGCTGTGCCCACGTGCAGCCCCAGGCTCAGAGCTGAGAAGGCCCTAGGAGCCATCCTCAGAGGGGCCGGGTCCCCGCGATGCACCCCTCCAGCTTCCGTTCAGCAGCACAGGCATGACCCCCGCTAGCCACAGAGCAGACCGGTCATCGGATCACCCCCGGCACCTCAGGAGTGGTGAAGGTCTGATTGTCCTGCAAAGCTCAGCCCCTGGAGCCTGGGGCAGGTGGCTCCCAGCCCTGGACTGGGACTGGGGTCCCGAGGTCTCAGGGTCTCCAGCCACCGGGGCCTCCCCTGGAGTTTCAGTGGCCCAGCACCCAGCCTTGCAGAGCTACCTCTGACCAGACACTGACAGCCCCAGGCCACGGCTGAGCGGGGACAGCTTGCCTTCGGCAGACTGGAGATGTTTTGGTTTTGGAGGTTTGGTGCTGAACTCGAGGAAGGCCCTGCTGGGGGCTCCGTTTGGCTCTGGTGTGAGACAGTTTTTGACTGTGGGGTCCTCCACGCTGTGATAGCGATGGGTAGCCGTGGAAGAGCAGCCTGTCCTTCTGCTCCCTGGGAGAGGCGCAGGCTGAGGACACCTGCAGAAAGCACACGGGTCACCCCTGCCGCAGCGGGGAGCACGCATGGCCGCAGGCAAAGGCAAACTTGGCATCAGAGGCACGAACAGGTAGGGGCTTCTTTCCACCTCCTACCGAGTCCTGAAGGGTGGCAGCTAGTGTGGATCAGCGCCTCAGGGAGAAAGGAGGAGGGGGCGGGAAGGGCTGCATCAGAGGTGCGAGGGTCTCTGGCAGACCTGTGTCCCCACCTCACTGGCAGAAGCTTTCCCACAACACCAACCCCGCTCTGAGGTAGTGGTGGAGGCTGGGACGAGTGTGCAGCTGGGCCTCGGCTGCCGGAACACAACCAGGTCCGAGAGGCAAGCACGAGGGTGCACGGGGGTACCGGGCAGGGGGCCAATCGCATCTGCCCCACGTCTGATCCCTCGGAACATGCTGGAGAATGTCACTCGCGGTGGCCCTGTGACAATGGCAACACGGAATCATTGCAGTTTTGGCAGATGAGGTTGCTGGGACTCAGGGAGGCAAAGCTCCCGGGCCAGGGCCACCAGCGGGAGGACTGGAGGTTGGGTCCAGTTGGTCTGACTCTGTTCTGTGTTCTTCCAAGCACGCCATGCTCTTCTCCGTGCCACTGCACGGTGACACACGGCAGACACACGTATGTACACACATGCAGACACACACGCGTGTATACACAAGCACACGCAGAAACACACAGGCATATGCACACACATACACATGCAACACACGCAGAAGGACATACATGTGCACACGTATCACACAGCCACACACGTGTGTGTGCACATGCACAGATTGGCATATGTATGCACACACATGCAGGCGCACACATTATGCACGCAACACGAACGCACACAAGCACGCAGACACACAAGCACATGTATGCACACACACACGTGCACACGCATGCACGCACCCCTCACTTGAGCCAAGCTCCTCTGGGCCCGTCCCTTCACACAGGTTGTCGCGGCTGCCCCGAGAGCTGCCCTCCCCTCCCCCAGCACATCTTGACAGCCAGGCGGCTGTCCCCATCATGGCCACTTCTGCATGTTTTGTTTCCAGCACTTACGGGAGGTGATTACTTATTTATGGACTTATTTATTCCCACTCGTGCTCCCCGAAGGCAGGGACCACACAGTTACATATGAAGAGACATCAGCCATGGGGCAGGGGCTGAGGGTCAAGGCCGTGAGGTCGGAGGCCTGGCCACACAGAGGATGCTGCAGACAGGCTTGGGGGGTGAATCCCACATCTGCCACTTACTCACCACAATGACTAAATGTGCCCCCCCCACCGCCGCTCACGGGTTGGAATCGTTAGGCCCACTGTGATGGTGTCAGGAGAGGGTCTTTGGAGATTTGCAGGTCACGAGGGTGGAGCCCCCAGGATAGGATTAGTGCCCTTTTAAGAGAGACTGCACGGAGCTCCCAGCCCCTCCCACCGTGTGAGGACACGGGGAAGCGGGACGTCACCGGACACTGCCCCTGCCAGGGCCTTGACCTTGGACTTCAGTCTCCAGGACCTTGAGAGATCAGTGTCTGTTATTTAAACCCCAGTCAGTGCTGCAGAACAGAGTAACACACTCGCTATGTGACCTTGGACGACCACTCGATCTTTCTTCCGCCTCTCTTCGTCTGAAAAGTGGAAATTCACGCGTCCCTCAGCAAGCATCTACTGAGCACCTGTCACATGTGAGGCACCGCGTGCTGGCCACGACAGTGATCTCCCCAGATCTTGGGGAGGAAGGGACCCAGGCGTGTGGCAAGTTCACGGGTGTGTGTCTGAGTGTGGAGCAGAGACACTCGGACCAGGGCTCGTGGGCCCTAAAATTGTGCAATTTCGGTGAAACTTATTTGTAAGCCGGTATAGAGATGACGAGCCTCGATTTGCAGGGACTTCTGTTTTGTGCACTGAGCACACTGTGTCCCTGGCATCTTAGCCCTGTCCCCCGTGAGGGAGGACGCCTTCCCCCTGTTTCTGCTCACCTGGAAGGATGGATGCGTTCGGCCAACAGACCAGTGCTCACAGAACTTCTCTGGCTGGGCTTCCTGGCTGAAGCAGAGGCTCAGGGTGGGATCCTTGCCCCCAGGGAGGCCCTGCCTGGCTACTGAGATGAGCCAGCCCCGCATGAATGGCCTAACCGCAAATCCCCCTCCTCGTCTGTCCCGCGGGTAAGGCTGCCCGGCGGGCAGTCCTCCTCATCCAGGCACCAGCCGCAATGCCTGCTTCCCCCAAGGAGTGCCCTTGTTCCCTGCCGGCCCCCGGAATTATTCACCCGTGCGAAGCCCACCCTCCTGGGGGAACCAGGGACACCTCACCCTCTCGTCGCCACAAAGCCTGCCTCCCGCCACCCCTGGCTGTTCACTCTGTTCCCGAGGGCAGCCCGTGTGGCCCGAGGTGTGCGGGGTTCCCCCCCCCCCCCCGCCCCGGGCTATGAGTACGTGTGACTGATCACGTGCCCAGTGTCGGGTGTTGCAAGCTTGGCTATCCCCTTAACCCTAGGGGGGGACCCCCCTCACCCACAGGTGGAAGACGAGGTGATAAAACAGGTGCGCTGATGGGGCTTTGCTAATCCCGGCACCTGGGAGTGAGCTGCGGGCCACGCACCCTTTGGTGCGTCCTTCAGAACCACACGGTAAGTGTGTAAGTCGGGTTCGCCCCCGCTGCACGGACGAACGTGTTTCTTCACCCCCAGCAACTGTTCTCAAGAAAGCTCACATAGCGAGTCAGCAGCAGACACAGGAGCAGAGCTCGGGTCTGGACCCACCTCGGCACCTGCAGCGGGACGCTGGTCGCACAGCTGACACAGTCTCACTACCTGCGCGTGAGGCGAGGACCAGCGCCCGTGAGCAAAAGGAGGGGCTTGGGGAGCGGTTTCCTGCCTCCGCCCTGTGTTCCAGCCCGACTGGCGGCTTTCGTAACAGTGTTCCTGTTGTAAATTGAATTCTGCAGCAATGTGTGTAAAATTTAGGAAACGAGGTCTTGACGAGAAAAATCGGCAATAAACCACGGGCGTGGGGCGAGCTCGGGATTGCACCAGGCTGTTGCCGCTCAGCGAGAGGATGAGTCCAGACCCCTGCTGCTGGTCCACGTGACGTGGTTGAGGCGGTGGCGAGGGTGACCAGGGTTGGGCCTGACGGAGGAACCGGTGGAGCGAGGCCTCGCACTGACCACGGGCTAGCCTGCGTCTCCCTCCTGCGTCTCCCAATGGGAGCTCCCCAGCCCCTGCTGGCTGCCTGGCCTCCTCTCATGATCCTGGAGCCCAAGGGACCCCAGGAGCCCTGGAGACTGTCCTGGGGAGGATCCAGGCACCTCGGAGCCACCCTTGCTGAGAATCTGCTGAGAGAAGGCACAGCTCAGACGATACAGGTCTTTTCAAAGGACTTGACCAAAAGGTGCAGGGGGCTTTGCCAAGACTGGTCTACATTCTGCCCAGTTTGTCACCTCTGACCCGAGGCACAGGACACCTGCCCCATACTCCCATGTCAAGCCAAGCACTCCCGCTTCCCTGGGCCTCTGAACCTGCTTCGGCCGCTCCCTCTGCTTCAAATACTCTCTCCCCTGCTCACTTCTGCACCCGGCTCAGAGGCCCCGTCCCCGAAGTGGGGTCTGTGGCCTGGTCCACCTGTGCCGTGAGGCGAGGCCACATGTTCACTGTGATGCTTTGTCTTCCCAATGGGCCGCTCCTTTCCCAGGAGGACACGGGGCTGAGATCCAGGGCGGACGCTCAGCGCCTCGCTCGCTGAGCCGTGTATTCTCCCAACAGATGAATGAGCGAGGGGCGGGATCTGAGGGTCCTGACAGCTCTTTCCCAGCCGCGAGTATTTCCACGCCACCTCCCAGCTCCCAGGGTGCCCTGCAACCTCCCGAATTGACCCGTTTCAGCGTGACAGAGCCCTGCGATTTGGAAAAACCTCTTTCCCAAGAGGTGGACGTGTCTGTTTAAGAGCTGTTTGTTTAGAAGCCCTTGGGTTGAGGGTGACGAAGACCACCTCCATCGTGGGCACTCGCTCGCCTCCCACGCCGCTCTGCACGCTGCCAGAGCCCGGGGCGGGGGTGCCCCACGTGCCGCCACATGAAGCTTTCCACAGCTGGAAGACAAGGTGATCGTATGACACCTGTCCCGAGAAGTACCTGTTTCCCTTCCCCTGGCGTTTCTGCCGCCAAGTTTAGCTGGAAACCGCCAGCAGCATCACCACTTTGTTGACAATTCAAAACACAGGCTCTGTAGGTGGCCAGGAATGTTCACAGATGGTGTTACCCACTGGATGGTTCCGGCAGGCGGGCCTATGAGTCCAGCGGCCCCACCTGCTGCCGGCAGCACGGTCCTGAGATGCTCTGGGCGGGGCTCCATGGGGAGAGGGAGGAGGCGCGGGGCGTCTGGCTCCAGCTCCACGGGCTCACTGTCCTGTGGGCCCAAATGGTCAAGTTACAAAGGAAGGTGCCTCTCGAGATGGGGCAGGACTTCCAGATGAGGGTTAAGAGCATCTTGGAGTGTTCTTGCCGACTCCCCCAGCTCAGCAAGCCAGGAAGTGGCCCCTGGGACCCACTCCTGCTTCTGGAGAGGAGGGGATCAGGGACGCAGTGAGGGCACCTGCCGGGGGGCTCCTGGGGGCTGGCCAAGACAAACCAGGGGGAAGAAGAGAGAAAAGAGAGAATGAGTTTTTTCTGAGGTGGTGGTTTTTTTCTCCCTTTCCAGGTGATTGAGGAGGGGCAATGAGGTGTGGCCCCCCAGGTGAGGCTGGGAGAGGTGACCTCACAGTGGGGACAGGGACCTCCTGCAGCTGAGACGGCCGAGGGTCAAGAGGACATAGCAGTCACCAAGCCGGCCTGTCCTGGGTCGGCTGATGGCAGACCCTCTCCCAGGGGAGGGGCAGGCCATGAATGGTGGGGAGCGTCCTCCTTCTCTCCCTCTCGCCTTTACTGACAGACATGCCCCTATGCCCCCCACTGCCCTCCAGGGCCCCTGAGTGGACAAGGGCCAGCCATTGCTCCTGGCTCAGCCCCTGGCCACTTTGCTGCCAGAGCATAGGGACCCTAGGCTGGGGTGGAGTCCCGTTGACCCGCTGCTTGCAAAGCCTTTCTCTCAACCTTGAACTGGGTTTCTTTTAAAGATGCACGTGGATTTTTGTATTTACCATAATCTCTTGTGTGTTTTAGTATAAAATATATTTTTTCAATATTTCAATTCTTAAGCAAACCTGACTCCCCTGCTCTGGGGTCATCACCCCCAGGATCCCTGGTCACCTACATCAACACAGGTCCTGGCAGCTGGGGAGCGTGGGGTGAGGCTGGTGACAGGTGAGCTTCCTCACCTCCCAGATGCCGTTTCCTCAGCCGTGAAGGGGGGAGAGGGACATGAAGATTCGGTGCAATTAGGTCATGAAACCTTGCAAATGTGCTAGACGCAGGCTGACTACTAGTGAGACCCAAATGCTGCCTGTGTGCCTCCCGCAGAGCCCACCCACCCTCCAGGCCCCCTCCCCATGCCAGGACCAAGCAAACCGGAGAATCCCGTTTCTGCCATCAGGCACACGGAGGCAGGTTCTGAGGGCCGGGACCCTGGTCTCGGTTTCTGGCCTGTCTCTCAGGGGCTCCCGAGCCTGTCTGGGTCAGGCTCTCTGTCCCCCCTCGTTCTGCCCAGCATCTGAGGGGCCAGCTGTCTCTTCATGCACACAGGCCAGTCTTTCGAAAGGGGACGTGCCAGGACACCTGGGGGGCTCAGTCAGTTAAGCGTCTGACTCTTGGTTTCGGCTCGGGTTGTGATCTCAGGGTTGTGAGATCGAGCCCCGTGTCAGACTCCCTGCTGAGGGGAGAGTCTGCTTGAGGTTCTCTCTCCCTCTCCCTCTGCCACTATGGTTCACGTGTGCTCTCTCTCGCGCTCTTTCTCTAAAATAAATCAATAAATCTAAAAAACAGTGCCACCTCCTCCTGGGAACCACCCTGTCTCGGTCCTCGTTCAGCGAGATTTTCACAACATCTGGCCCCGGTGTGCCCGGCGGGGGGCTGTGCTGGGGCAGACAGACCGCGGCTCAGTGGCGTCGCTGCCTTCCCATCTCCGTGCTTGGAAACGCCATGGCAGGCCGTGCACCATCTCAGGGCTCTCCCATAGGGGAAACGGGATGCCGGCCTCGCCCCTTGCAGGGTGTTGCTGGATGGATGCCAGCTTCTATTCCTATGCCGGGATTTCTCTAGTTGCTCCAAAGCTTCGGAACCAGCCCCAGCCAGCAGGACGCCCTCAGGTGGACAACCCAGACATTGAGCCGGGTGGGAGGGCCCCAGACCCCCACCGGTGGCTCTCTGCTGTCCGCTCCCCTGACACCTCTCTACTCCTTCCGCCCGGGCTCTGTGTCCTGGCTCTTTGTGTCTGTGACCTTGGGGGAGACACTGGATGTCCTGGGCATCCTGCCCCATGCCATGTGATGAGGGCACATATTTCAGGGTCTTGAAAGATGAAGATGAGAAAATGGGTGGACAACCCCCTAGGTGGGTAAAGCCCGCTCCTGCTTCCCTTCCCAGCCCCGTCAGTCTCCCCGCCCCAGGTCCTGAGACTCTTCCCAGGTTGCTTCCCAAATCAGCGTGTTGAGTGTGCCTCTGCTTCCTGTTGCCAGTCACCGTGCAGACGCATGCGCCCTGGAGTGGGGGCCCAGCGTGCTCCGTGGCCAACGGATGGCGTTAATGAGGCGTTTCCATGTCTGGGTAGCGGAGCTTCCTTAGGGGCGCGGAAAGAAGCTCTTGTATAGACTCACTCACTCATCCCTTCATTCCTTCATCCCGAAGTGTTCACGGAGCACCTACCATGCCCGGTCCTGCTCCGGGCCCTGGGATACAGCAGCAAACCATGCAGCTAAAATTCACGCCAGGCAGTTAACAAACGGCAGAGTGGTATAGCTCAGGTCACGAGACGTGTCCTGAAGGGAGGAAAGCAAGACCACGCTCACGGACGTCTAGTTCGGGCAGCAGCATCACGGAGGACCTTGGCCAGAGGGGAAGCGATAGCGTGAACCACCCCGAAGCCTGCACAGATCAGTCTGGGCCTAGGTCACAGCAGGTGCCAAGGCCCTGAGGCAGGGACATGTGTGTCTGGCAAGGCCCACGGCCCTGGATGAAGGGCAGCACGGCTGCAGAGAAGGCACTGTGGGGAGAGGGAACGGGGGCTTTGGAACCAGGCCCAGGCCACAGGACCCAGGAGACCTTAGAGAATAGTGGGGCTGTTACTGCAAGTGGAAGGACAGGCTCTGCCGAGAGCACGGCTTGATGGGACTCACGTTCCACAGAGACCCCCCGGCCACCGTGTGCAGGACAGACGGCTGCAGCCAGGACCTCCTCCCTCCTGTCTGTGCATTCTTCTCACGGGAAGGGGGTTCGACATACCAGAAGCCTCATGGAAATAAACACGTCTGTCCGGGCAAATCTGGTCTTTGAAGCATTGGGACCAAACTGGCTTCTTGTCTTCCAAGGCACCAGGAGATCTATCCAGACGTGAGCTAGTCTAGACGGAATCTTCCCTTCGGTGGCTAACTGCGCTTCCGGGGTCCTCGTAGATGTTGGCCATCTGCTCCCCGTGATCACAAAGGGGCTGCTCTCGCAGGGAGCACGCTAGCCTTAGCAGCGCGAGCTCAGACCGCCGCACCAGGCCCACCGGCGACAAACCCACCTCGAGTCCAGATGCTTGCTTTTCTGTTTTCTGCTCTTCCTAAAGGAAGACTCTGTTGATGAAGGAAGCCGTGTGCGCTCTCCCTCCGGTCTTAGCTCCTGAAGTTAAGTACCTGCTCCCCATTGGTCCGCAGCGCAATCCTTCCCGCTTTTATACAGTTTAGGGCTGGCTGTGCGTGCTGGACAGGAGCCGAACAAACTTCTTCCTCCGTGTCCTGTTCAGGTCACGTACATGCTCGAAGCACTGCCCATTTGTGACGTCTGTGTTTTTGTAAAACGTTAGTGCAAAACGGCTCTGTTGGCTCCATTTGGGCTGTGGGTTGGGCTTCCATCTCACAGGCCAGTTCCCGAATATATGGCGCTCTGGTGTCCCTGGAAAGGTACCTGCCCCGTCTCCGCGTGGACTCTGCCAGCATTCCCGGCCCAGCATCTGCGACGCGGTCCCTCCCCGGCCCCGCGGTGATCTAACCGGGGGCGCCCTACACGCGGCTCTGCGGGAAACTCACGGAGCACTCAGGTCTGTAAAATATTGAGCGTCTGCTTCTCCTAGATTTTTATTGTAATACTTACTCTTTCAAAGAACACATTTTGGTTTTGAGTTTCTTTACGTCTGGTCTGTAAACCCCACGTAGGTTCTGACAGTTTCATCTGCCTCTTCAGCTCCTGCTACGTCGCCAGGAGCCCCGTACGCGGTGTTAGCCCTTCCCCGTCGTCACCTGTGGCTGCAACACGGAGCTCCGCGGCAGCCTCAGGGCTCCAGGGACCCCGCTCCACACCCTCTTGTGTCACTGCTGTGGCAACACTTGGCTCAGGGTCATTCGGCCCACTTGTGCTGCATTGCGAAAGACCGCACCTTGTCGCAATCGCTCCGGCAGGCCTAAAAATAATGCACATTTCACTTCCCTAATTTAGCTTATGAATAATGGTAAAGTGTACATTTTTAAAAAGGCCTAATTAAATTTAAAGCAATCGTAAAAGCAACAGATTATAACAATAATTACATACTCGTATTTTCTCAGATTTTTATATACTTTGGAGTACTGTTGGTGAAGTAACCTTGAAATACTAATGGTTGTGCTGTGGACATTGTACCTGTGATAGCCACAGAGCACCCTGCAGGGGACTCCACTGTGCAAGGTCAGTCACATCCTGATGGCCTGTACCTGCGCCGTGAGGGGTCCAACCAGCACAGGCTTGCATGGGGTGGGGGCGTTTGGACAGAACTGGCCGAGGAGTGTGGGGGAGGGGATGGTCTAGAAGTGTGGGGGAGGGGTGGCTGAGGAGTGTGGAGGAGGGGATGGTCTGTGAGTGTGGGGGAGGGGATGGTCGAGGAGTGTGGGGGAAGGGATGGTCTAGGAGTGTGGGGGAGGGGATGGTCAAGGAGTATAGGGACGGGTGGTACAGGGATATGGGGGAGGGTGGTGCAGGGGCGTGTGGAGGAGGAGCGGTCCATCCAATAGGGTGAGGGAGTGAGGGCAAGGTTGGTGAGTGTGTATGTGCGGTCAGAACTGGAACGGTGAATGATGACAAGTAATTTGGCAGAAAGGAAGGAGGGAGGGCCAAGGGCAGGGAGACGGCGGTGAGACCAGGATGTGCCGGATCAGCATGAGGAGGGGCAAGGTGGGTCAGGAGGTGCTGGGAATCCATCGTGGAGCACGCCATGTGCTGGCAGGGATGACTTTCAGGGTCCTGGAGGCGATAGTCCCCCGGCGTCATGGGAGCGCGGCCAGGGCCAAGAGGAAAGATGCCTAAGCCTCAGAGCTCCTGGAAGGGTGGTGTTGTTTACATGCGTGTGTATCTGCTCCCCCACCCTCCCCTTTCTCCCCTCTCCTTCTCCTCTTCCTCCCTCCCCTTCCTCCCTCCCCTTCCTCCCTCCCTCCTCCTTTTACCTTCCTCCCATCCCTCTCCCTCTTCCTTCCTTCCCCCTTCCCTTTTCTCCCCTCCCCTTCCTCACCTCTCCCCTCCCCTTCCCTTTGTCTCTCCCCTCCCTCCCCCCACCTCTTCACTCCCCTCCCCTCCTCTTTGTGTCTTTCCCCAAAGTTCAGCTGATGGTGTTTTCACATCAGGGCTCCTGGCAATGAATGAGTCACTATTAATAAGTATTATTATTAAATAATAACACAAACTAATTTGTAAATGTTAACAGTGGAGGGTAACAGAGAGATGGTGATTACTTACCAAAATACGTATATTTGAGAATTTGCTTACCTCACCTCTTTGAAATTGACCTTAGAATTCTGATACATGAGATTTCCGCCTGTCGGTTATTTGGAATACAATGAAATAGGCACTGTAGAAACTGCCATTCGAGTATTTATTGTCTCATTTCTATTTAATCAAAAATTCAGAAGTGTCGAGATGTGCGGGCCGTGTCTGAGAGCTCTGATAGACCGAGGGATAAACATTAATTATACATCAGGGGAGGTGATAAATGGGCCGTGACGCTGAGATGAAGCCCCACCACCCCGAAGAGGAGGCCAGCCTGGAAGGAGAGGGTGCTTGGAGGTGGAGAAGCTGAGAAAGTCTGCGGGCCGGCCGCGGGGCCTCAGCAAGGTGCACGCAGGGCGGGACAGGGTGGAGACCTGCTGTGCCAGCGGCATCTCGCACGACCACGGTCCACGCGGGGCCGGCAGACATGAGCACGCGGATGAGCAACAGGCAGGGGCGCATCTGTGGGTGCCCACTCGCCCCGCCAGTGACCGTCTATGCCGTTTCTCACGCCCGCCACCGAAATCCGGCCTGCTGCGAGCTTATTAGGAACCCTCTGCTTAGCTCATGGAATGAGCTTTGCTGGCGCATGGAATGCTGAGCTGGTTATTACATATCGATGCCGCTGTCCAGTAGTCACAGCAAATGATGGGTCAGATGGGGGGCACGAGAGGAAGCAACAAGCACGGTTCCCAAGGGCCCAGCTGTCCTGGTGTCATCCCAGGGTCCAGCACCGTGCTGGCGCACGGCAGGAATGTAGTCGGAAGCCTGGGGAGTGAAGGAAAGCAGGCAGGCAGGCCAGCGGGCCAGCAGGCGACTCTTAGCAGTCAAATCGTGGGGAAGGGCGCTAAGAGGAAGGGAGCTGTAGAAAGGCCGCGGGAGGCATGGAGCCCAGCTCAGCCGGCCTCCCTCCAGTGGGGCCTTCCAGCAGGAGTTTGGGGCTGATCTGCTCCTAGAGTGACTGCATGCAACCCAGATCACCACACCGAGAACCATCCACCTCGGCCTCTGCTCAGGCAAAAACACGCCCATTTCCCTTGGACCTGAACCCCGATGCCAGACAGTGTCCTGTTTGTCCTGGCCGCGGCAGAGCCACACAGGTGCCGGAGCCCGCCCAGGACACGATTTTCCCAGGATGGGAGTCTCGGATTTCTTGTGTTCAGTGACAGCCCCATGCCCAGTGTTCAGGTAGCTCAGCCTGGGGCCCTGTCACCATTCGTGCGTAAAGCCAGGAGACAGCGGTGTGGACGAGAAGCCTCAGAGACGGTTGTTGGCACAAATGACGTTCTTGTGATAGCTCTGCCTGGTTTCTAGACACGGGTCGGATGGAGGTCTGGGCCCAGCTCACGTGTTGCTCGGCAGGCACCGAGGTGCTCAGTGGGTACTGGGCCATTCCCGGCACAACCCACAGGGCCACGGATTCCTCAGGTGCCCTGGCAGGTGCGGGGATGCGAGGGTTTGAACAAAGACAGGAGCATGTAAGGGTGGTGGGCCCTCCCGAAGGGTAATGAAGGACTGCGGGCCATTGGTAAGAGTTGGCGGCTGTGCCTCCGAGCCCGCGGCCAGCCCCGGTCTCCAGCAGTGGCAGGGCAGACTCCGCTTCACTGACTGAGCCACCCCGGCGCCCCATAGCAGTGGCTTGTTCTCTGCTCATGACATGGTATTCCACTGCATAAATATACTCTATTTATTCAACCTCTTACTGGAGGACATCTGGAATGAAGGAAAACATTCCGTGTTCAGCTGTTAAAATACTGTTGCTGTGACTATTTTGGTAAACATGTGTGTCTATCCTCTGGGTACACACTTACTTTTTAAAAAGACCTTATTTATTTATTTGACAGAGAGAGAGCACAAGCAGAGGGAACAGCAGAGGGAGAGGGAGAAGCAGACTCCCCGCTGAGCAGGGAGCCCGACGCAGGTCTCCATCCCAGGACTCCGTTATCATGACCTGAGCCGAAGGCAGACGCTTCACCGACTGAGCCGCCCAGGCGGCCCTGGTCTACACGTACGAAGGAATCATTGGATTATAGAGTATGTGTACGCATAGTTTTTATAAATACTGCCGAGAGTTTTCCAAAGTGACTGTGCCCATCACACTCATAGAGCAGAGTGTCAGGCTTCTCTCTGTCCCACGTTTTCTCCAACACTTAGCGTGTGCATATATATATTTAAACTTCTAGGCATTTTGGTGAATGAGTAGTGGAACTTCACTGTGGTTTTAATTTCCCTGATGACTAATTATATTGTGCACCTTTCACATGCTTGTTTCCTTTTGTATATCTTTATTATGAAAAATACATCTAAGATTTTTCTAATTTTTTGGTGGGGTCTTCTTATTGGCTGGATAAAGTTCTTTTTATGTTCTGGATATAAGTTCTGTCTTGGTTCTTACAAACATCCTCTCCCACGTTACAGCTGGACTTCATTCTCCTTTTTGTGTGTTTTGATTAATCGGCGTTATTCACCTTAATGAAGTAAAATTTGTAAATCTTTTCCTCTTAGCTATTCGTTTTTATGTCTTCTTTAAGAAATCCTCACTGAGATCAAGGTCATGAAAATATTTTATTTTTTCCCGGGAACTTATTTTTTACTGTTCACTTTGAGACTTGTGGCTTTTTGGAGTTGAATTTTGTGTATGGTGTGAGATAGGAGTCAAAGTTTATTTTTATTATGTTGAATATCAGTCAGGAACACCACCATCGGCTTAAATCACCACTTTTCTCCACTGCATTGTGGTGATGTTTGTCATAAACCACGTGGATCCGTTTCTGGGCTTTTGATTCTGTTATTCTGGCTATTTGTCATCCTCGCTTCCTTTTTTGTTTATTTACACTTAAAAATAAATCCTTTTATCAGATAGTACGTGTCCTTCACTGGGACGGCTCAGCAATGCCATAGATACGTTGACATTTCTCTCCTCAGTCCTGGCGGGTTCAGCGGCTTCTGGACCAAATGAAGTGGTTTCAGTGATTCTGGGCTGATTTGCAGGCAGGAACTCAGAGGTCCTGAGACTAGCGATGAGTCCCATCTGCTCTATCCTTCAGCTGTTCAAGTCTTCCCACACGGGGTTCCGGGCACTGGGAGCAAAGGTATGTGATTCCCGTCAGGCCTTGGCCCCAAACAAATAATTGTTGTTTTGAGCCCCTGAGTTTTGGAGGAGTTTGTTGAGCCACAATCGATAACTGGGTCACCCAATTTTAATCTTCTTCAAGATCATCTTGCCTATTCTTGACGTTTCACATTTTGTTATAAATTTTAGAATTGGCTTGTCAGTTTTTACCAGAAAGGTTGCTGGGATTTGGATGAGAATTGCCTGGACTCTGTAGATTTATTGAAAAGAATTGACATCTCCAGACCTTTAACTCTAGAGAACAAACTGATGGTTACCAGAAGGGAGGTGGGCAGGGGCGGGGGTTAAATAGGTGATGGGGATTAAGGAGCGCACCTGTCGTTGGACGAGGACCAGGTACACTATGGAATTGTTGAATCACCATATCGTATACCTGAAACTAATATAACGCTGTATGTTAACTAACTGGAAATAAAAACAAAACAAAACAAAACAAAAGGAATAGACATCTTAACAATATTGAGGCTTTCAGTCAATGAACGTGATCTGTCATTGTGTTTATTTAAAGTGTCTTTGATTTCTCCCAGAAATGATTGCAGTTTTCTGTATACAGGAATATGTAACAATATAACATGGGGATAATATAATAAAAATATAATATTGTCATTATTCTCAGATACACAGTGTTTAGGGATGCTATTCTATTTTATACAATATAGTTTTAACTTTTCATTTTCTAATCCTTCGTGGGTTGTATATAGTGTATATTCTTTGTAGCTGGAGAAGATGCCCTGTATGATTTCAATCTTTGACACTTAGTGAGAATTATTTTATTGCCCAGCATATGGTCTAGGTTGAAGCTGTCCCACTCGAGGGCAGCCACATTCTGTTGTGGCTGCTGCAATGTTCTATATGCGTCAACTCAGTAACTGTTCTTCAGTTTGTTCAACTATTCTATGTCATTACTGACTTTTGATCTGCTTGTTTCATCAGCAGAGAGAAGCAAGTTAAAACTTCAGCTATAATTGCGGATTAGTCTTTCTCTCCAGTCTTTTCTGTTACTTTTTGCCTTTATATTTTGAAGCTATTTTTTAGTTATGTGCAAATTTAGAGTTTGACCTTGTAGATTCACCAATTTTTCATTGTGAAATATTTTCTTTTACTGCTACTTACCCTAAAGTCTACTTTGTCTGATATTAGTATAACATCACCAGTTTTCTTTTAATTAGCCTTTTCTTTTGTTAGTCTCTGCTGTTATAGTTACGGTGTGCCTCGTGTATTTAGTTTATAGTTATTTTTTAAATTTGATCTCACAGTTTTTGCATTTTATTTATTTTTTTTAAAGATTTTATTTATTTATTTGAGAGAAAGAGCAAGAGAGAGAGCATAAGCTGGGGGGGAGGGGCAGAGAGAGAGGGAGAAGCAGACTCCCCACTGAGCAGGGAGCCCACTGTGGGGCCCCATTCCAGGACCCTGAGATCATGACCTGACCTGAAGGCAGCTGCTTAACTGACTGAGCCACCCAGGTGCCCCATCTTTGCATTTTAAGTAAAGGGTGTAGTCCATTTACATTTAATGTCATTGCTGCTATTTTAGGTTTAAATCTACCATCTTGCTATTGCAATTTTATTAATGCATTTTGTTCCTTATCTTTTTTTCCCTTATTACCTTCTTTTAAATTGATGCATCATTTTTATTATTCTATTTTTGGATCAATTAACATTTTAGTAATTTATACTTTTTTATTTTCCTTCAGTTGTTTCCCTAGAGATTACAGCATGCATCCTTGACATATCATTATTAGATTCACCCATAAATTAGAAGATTTATCATTTTGTGGACAATGTGAGGACTTTGCAATGCTTTAATCCTACTTACCCCTCTCGACTTTGGTACTATTGTTATAAGGAAATTTAATTCAACACATATTCTTAAACCCTTTCTATTATTGTTTTAAACACCCAATGATCCTTTAGGTTTAATCTTAATTTTAGCACTTTCCAGTTTCTTCTGGCATTGCCATATTTCCACCTGGCATTATTCTCCTTCTCCCTGAACAACCTCCTACAGTTTATTTGAGGGTCTGCTGGTAATCAATTCTCTGTTTTTGTTTCTCTGAAAAGTTTTTAATATACCTTTTTAAGGGATGTTGACATAGATATAGAATTTTTGTTGGTGGTATTTTTTTTTAATCATTTTAAAGATGTTATTCCTCATCACATTCTGGTTTCAATAATGTCTGTGGAAAAGTACTCTCAGTGTTACTGCTTCTATGACAGTAACGTATCTTTTTTACTCTGGCTGTTTTTTTTTTCCCTTTTGTTTTTGTTTCTCTGCAGTTTTACTATGATGCATGGTGTATTCTTCCTTTTGTGTGTGTGTGTGTGTGTGTGTGTGTGTGTATGTTTTCTCTGTTTAGGGTAATTTATCACTTTTGTAAAACTCTCAGTAGGTGCATTTTCAAATATTGCTCTTGCCCCAATATCCCTGTTATAGCTCCTTCTGGAAATTCAATTACATACATGGTAGACTTTTTCACCATGTCCTATATGACTTATTTTCTTTCCTTGTGTTTCCAACCACTTTTTTTCTATGCTTCAATCTGAAGTATTTTCCTGTGACCTCTCTTCCGATTTACTGATCTTCTCTTCTGCTATATCTAATTTGCTTTTAAATTAATCTATGAAATTGCTACTTCTGTTATTATATTATTATTTTTGTTGTTCTAATATTTCCAACTGAGTATTTTTATAGAATTCAACTTCTCTGATGAAATTAATTTTTCATCTGTTTTCTTGAACATCTTAATCATACATATTTAAATTCTGTGCTAAATAACTCAAATGCCTGGATTATCTGTAGCATTGTTCTCGTGGCCTATATTTTTCTCTTTTTTTTCTGTCGTTTGGCACTATTTCCTGGCATGCTTGTAATTTTTGACTGAATGTGAATTATTACATGTGAAGAATCGTAACCTCCTGAATGATGTTATTGTTTTCCAGAGACAAATTACTGTTCTTCTTTTTTTTTTTTTTTCAGACAGATGAGTTTGGGAGGATCACCATTACCCACATAAGGTGTTCTATTTGCAGTTTGCCCATACTTCCGGGGGCTCAACTGAAGCCTGGTGGACCTGAACAATTTTTGTCATTCCAGTTCCATAAGGCTGTTGTAATCCCAGCTCAATCCTCTAACCTCACAGAAGCTGCTCTCTGACTTATCTTTCTTTCTTTCTTCCTTCCTTCCTTCCTCCCTCCCTCCCTCCCTCCCTCTCTCTCTCTCTCTCTCTTTCTTTCTTTCTTTCTTTCTTTCTTTCTTTCTTTCTTTCTTTCTATCTTTCTTTCTTTCTTTCCCCCCCTTTCTTCCCTCTCTTCCTCCCCCCCCTTCCTTCCTTCCTTTTCTCTGACTGGTTTCTTCAGGTCTCACCCCGAGTCATGCATCTTAGGCTTTGGGAAATGTCTCGAGGGAAATTGCAGAGTTCTAGGCTCACTTCTTTGTGATTCTTTTTTCCTCTGGATCTTGTGCTCACGCCGTGGCTGCTTTGGTAGCCCCAAACTCCAATTTAGTTTCTAAAGTGCTGCAAGCTCCAGCCCACTCTTTCCTCTGTGTGTCCTGTGCTGCCAACCAGCAATCATACCCGAGAGGGAAGGGGTTTCACCGTGGGCTCACCTCTGTGCACTTCCCTTCCTTCCAGGACCTTGACTCCTGATGTCCTGGCTGCCTCGGTTGGTCTCTAGGAACTTCCAACAGCTGCTTGCATGCATGTGTTGGCCTCTGTAAATCAGGAGGATTAGACTGAAACCAGCTCTGTCACAGCCAGAAGTTGGCTTTTGAATTCACATTTCCTGTGCTGGCTTGTGTTTTATTGGCTTAAGAAATTGCTAAAACTGATGTCAGTTTTCCATGAGGCTCATTTATCTTTCTGTCAACTCCAGAGCATATGATACTTGGCTGTCCAGGAGTGAAATGACGTCGAAGGAGGCTTTACAGCAGAGATCACCCAGAACACCAGGCCCCTGGGACTCACACCTTCGATATGTTTAGTTTAGTGGAGACTCTAATTGCATGTCTATATTTAGTACCTAAGGCTTCCCATCCATGATACTTCTTCCTCACTATTAAAAACTATTAGAATCTGCTATTTACCACCTTGCCAACTCCTCCCCAGGCAACACCAGGAAGATTGCACTTCCTCTCTGGGCCTCAGTTTCCCCTTCTATAAGGTGAGCAGGGGGTTTAGAGTATCTGAGGTGTATTTTCTTGACCCACTGTCTCCTAGTTTTATTTGGCTTTAGCCATTGCAGTGGGATCTACTCAAAGGGCTTGTTGATTTGATGCAGGCACCGGACATGAGTGAGTAATCTTTTGAGCCTTACTGTTCTTGGCTAAAGGACAGAACATGTGTCCACCATGGTTTGGCATCCACCTTGACTAATATTGGCAATGTGATTACAATTTAATGTTTGCTTAATTAAAGCGTTTGCTCCATTTTTGTTGAGTACATGGTGGAGAGGATTTCCCCACCCCACCGTTGTCTACTAGCATTTGGATGTGCAATGCTAGCATATAGGTTTCTGGAGCCAGTCAAAAATAATTCTTTGCTCATGCTTAGGTTTTCTATAGTGGAACCAGTTGGTTTTGCTTCTACAGCTGACTGCTTACACCTTGTAGAATTATGAGTTTGGGTCATGTCTCCTCCTATTAAAGTCTGCCAATGGCTTCCCATATCTTAGAATAAAATCTCAGAGCCTTGGCATGGTCTTCTTGCTCTTCCTCATCTGCACAATCTCTTCATGATGCCCTAGCTCCCCAGACCTCTTCCAGATCCTCCACTTCAGGGACTTGGCCTGTACTGTCCCCCCTTCCTTGGGATGTGCCTTCCTTCCTTCCTTCAGCTCTTGGGCTCCATGTGACTCCTTAGAGGACTTCCCTGTTCCCTGATGGAAGGAGGGCACCTTGTCATTCTCTCTCACATCCTATTCTTTTCCTTTGTAGCTCCCATCATAATGTGACATTAGGTAAGCATTTGTGGGAATATTTATCAATTCGTTTTTCAGTTTAAATATTGAATTGATACAAAAGAATAGTTAACATCTATGTGCAAGGAATAATTGTAATATGTTACATGCGTGTGAATCACCCCCAGATTAAGTTCTGGAGCCCCTCTATGTGCAGGTGCAGGGATCTTCCCACCCCCATCCTGGATGTGATTGTCACCCTGAGTTCAGTATAATCCCCTTTGTGTTTCATTTTGTTTTACTACATTATTTATATGCCCCTAGACAGCGTGTGTTTAGTTTTGTGCATTCTAAAACTTCATATAAATAAAACCACACTGAACATATGCTTTCTGACTATGCATAATGTCCTAGATATCCATCCACACTGGCGCATTTAGTTGGAATTAACGCTGGGAGATAACATTCTGACATTTGAGCTGATCACAGGTAACGTATCTTTTCTATTCTGGATGGACATTTACATTGTTCCGAATGTTTTGGTCTTGGAGGACAGCTGGTGGGTGCCTTCTTCCCCTCACATCTAGAGTGGCCATCTCTGATGCCAAAGCACTTTCAAAGGGTTGTCCTCAATCTTGGGCTTTCTGGCCAGCTCCATGGCATGTGGGGCAGGGCTGGTCTCCCCACCATCTTCTCTATGTAATGGATTCTCTTTAAATACTAACTGAGAGAACAGGGATAAGTGGATGACAAAACAATTCTGGTGGTCTCATCAAGCCCAGGCTTTCAATGAGTTTAAAATGCTGGTGACACACTTTCTACATCACTTGCCTAACCTTGTTCTGTGTTAGCCTGAGTGATGTCCCCATGTCCCCGACCCTCAACCTGGCTCAACTGTAGTCACCACTTTCACCACCTCCTGAATCTCACACCATGTCTTTCCAACATGGAAGTCATTCTTGGCCCTCTTTCTTACCACCCTCCCCAAACATTTTTGAACCAGACCTTGCAGATCACCCCAAGTATTCAACTTGGTTTATGTTCCCACCTCCTTCCTGCCACTACAGTGTGGTGTTGGCTGATTCAGTGCCTGGATGGTGTCTCTTTCATACACATGAACCCCAGAAGTGGTCAGGGTTTGTTTGGAGCAGGCAGGGGAGTGTGGATGGGAGAGGGTTGGACCCCCTCCACCCCTGTCCGCATGGCTGGTTTTTCCATTTTTCAGCCGTTTTGTGTCTCTGGGACTTACACACACTTCCCCCTGCCTGGCACTCCCACTAACCACACCCACCTTCCCTTTGCTGTCAGCTCAAATACCATCTCCTCTGGGGATGCCAGCCTGTCCTCAGCTGCTCTGAGCCCCCACAACTCCTGGCTTCCCTCTGCCTGGCTCTGTCTCCCACACTTGGTTTTGCATCCCAGTCATGGGCTGAATTATGTCTCCCCAAATCCATATGTTGGTGTCCTTATGCCCAATACCTCAGAATGTGACCTTATTTGGGGATAATTATTTGGCAAGGTAATCAAGTAAAAGCGAGGGCACTGGAGTGGGGTCCAATCCAACATGACTGGTGTCCTTATAAGAAGAGGAAATGAGGACACTGGGAGAAGATGGCCATCTACAAGCGAAGGAGAAGGGCCTGGAACAGATTCTCCTCGACATCTTCAGACGGAACCAACCCTGTCAGCACCCTGACCTCTGGCCTCCAGAACTGACAGAACTGTAAATTTCTGTTGTTAGAGCTGCTCAGTGTGTGGTACTTGTTACAGTAGCCACAGGGAACAGAAACAATCCCTTAGAAGGGGGTCCCGTCTCAGCATCCTTGTTTGCCCAGCACAGGTGGACTCATTAAACAATCTCTGTTGAATCAATGAGTAAAGTGTCTGAAGACAACACACAAGACCTTTGAGGTGTCTTCCATTCCAGTGCCTGGTGTGTTCAGACCCTCCTGGTGTGTGAAAATCCTCCTGGTGTTTACAGACCCCGGTGTATGCAGACCTTCCTGGAGGGAAGAAACCCTCCTGCTGGTGCCTCTGACTTTCCCCAGAACTTGGTACCTGGGAAGCTCCAAATGCACATTTCTTTCCACGGTATTCTGATAAATGACTTCTCAACACTGGTTGAATCTCCTGGGTGAACCACAACTACTTCTATTTGTCCTTGATAGTTTTCACAGCCCTTGGATATAAATTGTCTACCCATTTCTCATGACAAGCATTTGGAGTAATTATTATTATCATGTTCACTTTAATGATGGGGACACTGGGTCAGTTGAAAGAAGGAAGGACCTGTTGTCCAGCCATCCCAAGTTCAAGGTCCAAGGTCAAGGAAATGACCCCAGTGGGCTGTGGTTTCCATGGCAGAGTCTTCCCATTGAGGTAACAACTCAAATTACCATGAAGGAGATGCTCTGGGAGGCCCTGCTGTGATGGACAATGGGGGTCACTGTTGATATTTATAGAGAGGTGGACAGGATGCCAACCTCCCAGGCCCTGTTCTAAAAGCCCAGTGGCTGTGCCCAGGATGAGGTCTGGGCTCCTGTTTGAGCAGGCACACCCCAGCTCACTGTGTGATGATGTCTTTATCAGACAAACCCACCGTGACAGGTAGGTTCTATGCTTGCTGCCCCAGAAGCTCTTAAATTGAGAAAGACAGCACTGCAGGGGGCAACCCCTAGGAGAGGGGGCATGAGGGAAAACTGTGATTGGGTGGCCCTAGAGGGTCCCAAGTGGAGAGAGCTGGGACAAGCATTCTATGTGGAGGTAGGCGGGACACACAGTTTCGGGAGTGGATGAGTGATATTAAGTGGTTAGGCGTGGTCTGGGTAGGAGTCAGGAGATTGTGCCTTCACGGGTTCAGGAAGCTTCACTCAATTCTCGGCTAGTTCCCACCAATGCAGTGCAGCTCCAATGCCCCGAGGCTGGAGTTCACGGAGGCTGGCATTGCTGTAGCACTTTGCTTGGATGCTTGTCCACCTTGTGGACATCACCCTCTACAGTCCTTACCTGTACGTGTTGCTTTCCCCAAGAGGCAGACTAGACCCCTAAGCTTGGTTGTCTGAGGACCCAGTGGCCATCAATGAATGAAAACCTAAGATCCTACTCTGGCCTTTACCCTCCAGAGACTCCTCACGTGGCCTTCAGAAATCCACAGAGCACCTGTCCTGGTGGCAACCTTTCCTGCCCGGTGGGTGATGGTAGCATTTGTGCTCACTTTTATAAGGAGATGGCACATCCTGAGAATCCCAAGATGGCCATGCTGTTTGGAACTGCCCATGTTGGCAGTGGGCATTCGTGGCATGGAAAACTAACTCTCAGAATGGTGACATTTACCGAAATGTCTGAAAATCCTTTGATCATGCATGCGAGCTGGCAGGTGGCTATGCTGTCTGTTGGGTTTCTGGGAGTGCTGATGGTGGGGAACCACCTGGTCAGGCAGCTCGGGGCTGGTCTTCTTGTCTCGTCTCCACGTCGTGCAGGCAAGTCTTGAAACCACATTATGAAAAGAGAAGTATGTCTGTGCCACAGTGTTCAGCTGAGCGAACTGATACAGGCAATAAAGGACAGACACGACTCGTCTTGGTTCTGGGTTGATGTTCAGTACTCCACCAGGAACTGTGAAGCCTTCCTGGGAACATCTCCTGCGGGGTCTGGAGTCTCTTCTCAGGTCTTGCCTGTCTGCCCGCCCCTCTGTGTCCACTGGCTGTCCTGCCCAGCGTTATGTAGGAATGGTCTCCTTATGTATTGAATTAGGAACACAAATTTCTTTTTTTTTTTAAAGATTTTATTTATTTATTTGACAGAGAGAGAGACAGCCAGTGAGAGAGAAACACAAGCAGGGGGAGCAGGAGAGGAAGAAGCAGGCTCCCAGGGGAGGAGCCTGATGTGGGGCTCGATCCCAGAACACTGGGATCACGCCGTGAGCCGAAGGCCGATGCTTAACGACTAAACCACCCAGGCGCCCCAGGAGCACAAATTTCTTATTTCCACCTCAGGGTCTTTGCATTAACTCAGCCCTCCATCCGGGATGCTCTTATTTCCTCTTTGCGTGCCCTGTTCCCATCGTCATTCAGATCAGGCTGCACTTTCTCCAGTGGTTTTATCTGGCTCCTTCCTATAATAGCTGGGAAGCACTGCAGTATTTTCATTATCTGATTTTGCTGTTTATTCATAGATCTCTTTTCAGCTTCTCTTTCTCTCTTATAGGTATCTATCTATCTATTATCTATCTATCTATCTATCTATCTATCTATCTATCTATCTATCTATCTATCATCTATGTATCTATCTATCTATCTATCTATCATCTATCTATCATCTATCTATCTATCTATCTATCATCTATCTATCTATCATCTATCTATCTATCTATCTATCTATCTATCTATCTATCATCTATCTATCTATCTATCTATCTATCATCTATTTACCAACTATGTGTGTACATATGTAACCATCCATCCATCCATCCATCCATCCATCAGCTATCTGTCTATCTATCTATCTATCTATCTATCTATCTATCTATCTATCTACTATATATGTGTGTGTGTGTGTATATCCAACCATCTATCATCTATGTATCTATCATCTGTCTACCAACTATGTACGTACATGTGTATGTATCCAATCATCCATCATCTATTTGTATATCCATCTATTATCTATCTGTCCATCTATCTACCATCTATCTGGTATGTATGTGTGTGACATCCATTTATCATCTATCTTTCTACCTATATGCCTTTCTATCCATCTGGCTTGCTATCACCCAATTTACCATCCTTTCCAAGGATCTTGCTCACTTTATCCATACTATGTCCCTAGCATTTGCAATCCCTTCTGCAACACCATGGGCACTGAATGCCCATCTGATGGATAAATCAATGAATGGCAGGTAAGTCTGTCTTTCCTCTTCTAGTTGCTCAGAGTTCAGATTTTAGGTGAGGGTGTTGGTCAGCTGCAACTCCACAGATCCATTTAGCTCGGTTCTTAATCACGAAGACCTTATGGTGTGTCCTGCTTCCAGCACCCTCAGGACAAGGATGGCCCCAGTGGCTGCTGAGCGGGGCCTCTCTTCATTGACAGGTGGTGGCTCTGTCCTGCTCTGAGAGGTCATTGACAGGTGTTTGTGTGGTGAGGGGCACTGGAGGCGGAGGGAGGAGAGGAGACTCGCCTCGTGCGGAAGTCGTTGGTGGAAGTCACGTAGTGTCTGCACATCATTATTACACGTGTCCGGTGGTCAGGACAGCTCAGATATTTGTGTCCTATGCTCAGCAGAGGGGACTGGAGAGGGAACAGTTTCTGGAGACTGCCCTGGCGTCCCACATCCTGCAGGCTGCAACCCGGTGACACATTTGATTGACTGGTTGATTGATTAATTAATTAATTAACCCACCCAAGCCCTAATGAGTTCTTCTATCCAAGATACATCATGGGGATGGGAAGTACAGTGGTGGACAAACTAGAGACAATTAATTTTGCAGTTTAACAGCAAATTATTTTACTAAGTAAAAGTAAGAAAAAAAGTAACTTGGAGCAAGATTTAAAAAGAACGATCCCGCAGCAGGAAGTGAGTCTCTCTCTCATAGCCAATGCCTTGGAGGTGGTGGTGTGGCTCCAAATTCCTGCTCTACCTCCTACTGGCCACGTGACACTGGCCACTCAGCTAACCTGGTTCCCTTTTCTCATCCATGAAATGGGTACATGTCTGCCATCGCAGCATCATTCCTGGCCATAGTAATATACATAAAACCTACGCACATCGCTTGGTACGAGAGAAGAGCGAGTGTTAGAATTATTGAGTTGCTCCTCTTGTTTAACTTCCGAGTTTACCTCCCAGATTGTGAGGAAACTCTGCCACTAGCCCAGAACATTCTGTCTGAAACGCTGGGAACACTCCAGAGCGTGAGCGTCCTGGGCAAGGCCAGCATGGCACCAGGGCTCCCATGAGCTGGCCAAACACCAGCCGTCTGCCTCAAGGGTGCCCGGCTCTCCCCGGCACCTGAGCTGTCTCCACCTGCAAGTCAGAGCAGACGTAGTGCCCCCCCTCCCCTGACAGCTGCCCTCACGTGGACACGCCTCCGTGGGCCATCCTGACCAGGGTTCACCAACACAACTTGGCAGTTTCTCTTATTTTTCTCCTCAAAGTTGTCTTCTTAAAAAAGGGCTTTACCCTTTTCCTCTCATGAATGCACATGTTAGCATGTTAAAAGAATAAGAGAGCTGTTTTGGGGGCAGAGTTGCACGGCCGGCTCAGTCGATGGGGCCTGTGGCTCTTGATCTTGGGGTTGTGGCTTCGAGCCCCACGTTGGATATAGAGATTGCTTAAAAATTAAATATTAAAAAAAAAATAACAGAGCACTTTTTTAAAAACCAGTTCCTCAGAGGGCTTTTCCACGCCGAATCATGTTTCATCTTTTCCTTGGCCCACCGTGAGGGCCGGTTGGCGTAAGACGGCCAAGGGAGTGAAGTCCCCGGCCGCCCACACGGAGCCTGGGGAGGAGAGAAGAGAGTTCCTCGGGCAGCTCAGGAAGCGGGTGTTCCAGAGAGGCCAGCAGAGAGGAGGCACCTGGGAAACCAAACAGTCTGTTCCCCCAGGACCAGGGAGAAGTTAGACCCTATGGGTCCAAGACACCCGGCCTCAGGAAGCAGGTCACCAGCAACGCTGGCGCTTGGAACTTTGCTGAGAAAAGGTGTCCACAAGCAGAGCAAGACTCCAACAATTCAGTTGAGCAGAAGTTACGCTGTTTTATACAGCACTTACTTGATTTTCCTTTGGCAATGCATATTTTTAAAACTTTGTATATTTTTCTGCTGCCTCGACATCCCCACACACGTGCGATGGGCTCCCCGCCCAAGTGGCGGGGTGCCCCAGTGTGGTGAGGCTGCACTGCCACAAGTTCCCCTTCTTGCCCCCCGCCCATCAACTGTGGCCTAGTGACATTCCCGCGCACCGAGGAGACCTCACGCCGCTTCCTGCGTACTGCACCCTGACCTCGAGAAGGCGCTGGCCGCCCACGACCTCGGGTTCTCCAGGGTCCCCAGCACCTGCTGAGCCTGCTCTCTGGGCCCTCCTCCCATGTGGTCCCCTGCCTCCCGTCTCCATGTGGTCCCTGCCTCCCGTCTCCGGGACCTTTGATGTCAGGCTTCCCCAAGAGTCATTTCTAATTTAAATCAGCAGAGTGGACACTGTAGGCTGCAGCTGAGACCCACGGCAAATCCGGTCACTTGACTAATCTCAGTCACAGCCCCTCAGAACGGCGACTCGCCTTCTGTTTCAGATGAGGGAACGGTGGGCCGACGCAGGCAGTTTCGTGGCATCAGCAGACGTTTAATATACCAGAGCTTGTGCTCACAGTATTATTTTAAATAACTTTCTGTTCCGTGAAAGGCTGGCTTTGCGGGCTCATCGAGTGACCCTAAGAGGCCCTCCACCATCAGCACCTGCTCTGGAGACATGCCCGTGACCCACCAGCAGCAGCTCTGAGCTCCTGCCGGGCCTGCGTTTGCCTGGCAAACACGAATGTGACGCCTACTGCGTGGGAACTGGAAATACCTCGGGGCTTACTCTGGGGTGCGCCTGGAGAATTACCGACTGGCACTGTTAGAACGCCTATCATCCCGGCTCCTGGTTGATGCTTTATCCGTTGAAGACTTCATTCTGCTTTTTAACAGAAAAGCACTTCCCACCAAATGTAGACTTTGATTTGTAAGAAGCCATTCTAACTGACAGCTCCTCCATCTTCCCGAGGAGGGGAGGGGTGCAGGGGCATAGAAGCACTTTGTCCTCAGGGCACGTGGTTGCGGGCACTGTAACCTGGTCTGCTGCGTCCCGGCAGTGACGTAAGCCTGGAAAAAGGAACTGGCATTCGTGGTGTGCATATTCATGGTAAGAAAGCCACTGAATTTCCCAAGAAGCCAACCTGTGTAGTGACCACCACCCTGGGGGAGCTGGCGTCCACCTGCAGGGCCCACCAGGGAGAGAACCCCTGTGCAGGTCATTCCGGGCTGGAGCCGGGAGGGGTGGGTGCCAGCCGCGGTGGCGGGCGTGGGGGGCGGGCAGGCTCTGGCTCGCGGTGGGACTCACTGCCCGTGGCAGCAGTGCCTCTGAAAGGTGGCATTCCACCATGGGACTCAAGCAAAGTGTGGAGGACCGTTTCTACCTGAATTTTGGCAGGAACCAGTGTGCGGACAGCGGGGATCTGGTGAAGACATTTGTGACATTAATTTTGGGTTTCAAACGCTTGTTTTGTCAACGTAGTGAATATCCACTAACGATGCCTGGAGCTGGGGAGCAGAGGTGAATGAGAGCTGTCCGTGGACACCGGGGAGGCGGGACACTACCGGGAAGCCATCACCATGTCCCTGTGAAGGCAGGAAGGCTTAGCTAAGGTGGCCCTGACGTTCCGGAGGACCTGTGACTGGTTTGAGGAAGCCGCCCAGCCCTGGTGTCCTCGGGGTGTCTTCCCAGGGTGCCTTTTCCCCTCCCCCCTGCTCACTGGAGGAGACAGGTCCCTACTCCACCCACCTGTGAACCTCTCTGCCCTGGGAAGCTCTCACTGACCAGCCCACCCAGCCCCACGCCCACCCCTGGAATCCCAGATGGAAAGAGCGGAGCCCTGGGGCAGCCCTGGAGCACGTCAGCCTGCGCTTCTGTGTCCCCGAGGTCCGAGGAACCCCCACATAGAATGTGCTTGGTGAGCGTAATGCACACGGCAGCTGAAAACCTCAGAAAGATGGGGCCCATTGTTAGGAGTGATTGAGCCTCCTATTGTCTCATCCGCTCCCAAACGCACGGACAGATCCATTTGGAACTTGTTTCTCTTTGTTGTTGTTTAATAAAGCAGCAATCATATACCGTGTGAGATAATGGAATGGTTGAATGCAGACTTGAATTATATTATTTTATGGAGTCTTAATTAGATTTGTAATGCAGAGCTCCCAAGTACCAAATGTTTGCTTAGATTTAATGAGACCTGTTATGGAGACTTAGAGAATTGTAATTCTCCTATTAGCTCGACAATGCCATGCGCTGCAAAGGGGACCATCAATCAAGCCGCAGAGCTGCTCCTGACACAGCGGAGGACCTGGTCCTCATTTTCCACGCCGTTGCCCCTTGGTTTTCTTGGCGTGACCCCTGGAGAAGAGCCTCTCATCTTAAAGTTTCTTTATTAAACTTTCAACAGTTTGCCATCCTGCCTGAGCCGCGACTGTGGTGGCAGTCCCTGCTGGGTCACGTGGGAGGCTCTCGGCCCAAAGGCCATGTCTTCAGTGCACGCCATGTCCCACCTTCCACGGGTCACGCGCTGCCACAGGGTCAGGACACTTGTGGGTCAAAACCAACGGGGAGGTGCGTTCTGTAAATGGCTTATACCAAGAATATCTAAGGACTAGGTTTGTGAATAATTCGTTAAAAACGGAGCCCGAGCAGTCATCCCTCCAGGAACACCAGCCCAAGTCTCCTGAATCCCCATCCAGCGTTCAGAGTAGTGGGAATAGGGGGAAGCTGGTGCCCCAGGGAAGCGTTTCAACATGAAACGGCGAGACAGTCGGGGACCCAGGACACTAGGGAGGCAGTAAAGACGGTGGCAGCGCCCCTGATACCCGACGCCCAACCCCCCGCCCCAGGTCAAGGGGCTCTTGTGTGGCACCTCACGCATGTCAGCGGGAGCACGTCCTTCTCCCACCTGTGAGGCCTCCAACCTCGGCTACACAGCTCCCGCCTCACCGTCCCCACGGTGAACTTCTGGCTGCGGCTCCGCTCAGCGACAGCACTGCCTGAGCTGGGCACGGGGCGTGTCCTAGCCAGGCGCCCCAGAAGGAGAGCCCAGGTGAGGAACGGTGAGTGTGGCTTTTCTAGGAAGCGCGGGGACACGGGCAGGGGCTTGAGAAGGGGCAGCAACCCTTGAGGGGAGATTAGAGAGCACAGAGGGCAACAGGACCCAGTCCCGGGGCGGAGTCCTGGGAAACAGAAGTGCACCAGCCAGGAGCTGAGGGGCTGGGGCATTTACACCCCACACCTGTCGTCTGGGCCACGTGAAGATGCTTCATCAAGCCCCGAACTGGACAAAGCCGGTGAGGCAAAGATGCGGGAGCTCGTCACCAGGAGCCAGGTTTGCAGGACACGGGGGATCTAGGAGAATATGGGAGACACCACCTGCTGACTTTGGGGCCCCTCACCCCTCCTGTGGGGGCCATAGGGCCGCCAGATAAAATACAGGATGTCCAGTTAGGTGTTAGCTTCAGTGTTTAGTAAATATGTCCTATGCACCTTTTCTTGATCCAGAATTAACCTTAACTGAGGGTCCTGTACTGTTATTTTGCTTGATCTTTCCCTCCGTCCTACCCTCTTTCCCTCCGTTCTTTCCTTCCATGATTCCCTCAGGGAATGACAAAAGGCCCTGAGTGCTGATAACTAAGAAAATCTGACACTTGGAGCCAAGCAGCACCCAGAACTCCCCAGCAGCAGCCAGAACCCCCCACAAGCACCCAGTAGCACCTGGAACCCCGGGAGCACCTAGACTTCTCCAAATAGCACCCAGTACCCCACAGCAGCCCCCACCCCTCCAGCAGCACCTAGAACCCCCCAGCTGCACCTAAACTTCTCCAAACAGCACCTAGAATCCTCGATAGCACCCAGCACCTCTCGGCAGCACCAACACCCCCCAGCCACACCCAGCACCCCTAGCTGCACCCAGAAGCCCCCACAAGCACCCAGAACCCCCAGCAGCACCCAGAACCCTCTCAGCAGCACCCAGTGCTCCCTAAAAGTACCCAGCACCCCTCTCAGCAGCACCCAGCACCTCTCAGCAGCACCCAGAACCCCCCACAAGCACCCATGCCCCCCAACAGCACCCAGTACCCCTAGCAGCACTAAGAACCCCACAGCAGCACCCGGCACCCCTCTCAGCAGCAACCAGTGTTCCCTAAAAGTACCCAGCACCCCTCTCCGCAGCACCCAGCACCTCTCCGCAGCACCCAGCACCCCCCAGCAGCACTGAGCCCATGTCTCCTAAAGGAGTTACTCAGTTTTCCAGTGGGTGGAATAGAGGCTCCCTACTTTGTCAGCCAGCAAACAGATGGGTGTAGCTGGCAGAGAGCCTGGCCCGCGGCCGGTGCTCAAACGTTCCCACGCCGCTCTTGGAACTTCCCAGTTTCTTTCCTTTGTCCTGAGTGTAATCTCAGAGCACCTCTAAAGTGGAAGTGAAGAATCAGACATGACAACCTCCTTCTGGGCCAGGGTCTGTCCTAAAATGGCCTCAAACTGTTGCATTCCTATTAAACAGTCTTGGAATATGCTTTGTCTTAGTTTTAATGGACGAACCTGTAGTGAGGGCTGTGGTGTTGTTTACCGGACACAGAAAGACAATGAAAACCAGGAGCTCAGATCAAAAGGACTTTCTAACATTTTCTTTGTCCCCTCGTGAATCATCCTCCCAGCACTTTGGGGGCCCACTCCTGCCTCGGAGGCCCTCAGGTTCCCCGCTCCTGGGGCTCCCTTACCCTCCACCCTATCCACACTGTTTCCGAGGCCTGTCTTCTCTTTCGCTTCAGTCCCAGAGGGCAGACGTTGTAAAGACCCTCCCAGCTTTGGCGAAGGTGGGCCTCACCTCTGCACGCCTTCTGCCCCCCAGGTGCAGGGGAGGGTCTGCAGCACCAGGGCTGGGACGCCCCTGGTCCCCTAACCCTCTCTCCCAGGGCCTCCCTTGCCTGTGAGTTCAGTGGAAAGACGTTGGCAATCTTCAAATGCACTTTCCTGAAGATGTGGGTCAAGGGAAGATAAGCCCATGGAAAGGACACCTACTGGTCATGTTGGTGGAGAGATTTCTCCTCTGAGAGAGCCAGCGACTGGGAGATGGACCCGGGATGTGGGAACAGCCCTATGCCCCATACGCGATTCCCCCCCTCTGAGATTGAGCCCCACATCCTTAAATGCAGGTGACCTTGGTGCCTATCCCAGAGGCTACGGGGATGCGTGGATGAATGTGCAAGGCTGAGCACAGGTCCCTGGCAGGAGGTCAGCCAGCGCCCCCTTACCTTTGTCTGGTCTTCACGACAATCTGCCTCACTGCTCCTGGGGCCTGGGCACCCCCGTTAACCTTCTGGACTGCCTGTGCCGGTGGCAGGCTGGGCAGCCTGATGCGGAGATCCCCGCCCACTGACACCTGTGGCTCTGTAATTCTGGGTACGCTGACGGCAGCCCTCTTTTCCTCACCCAGGGGCCTTCCTGGAAACCAGTCAGCCCCTGAAGCCCCATGCTTCTGGGGTCTGGGATGGGAGCTTCTCTTTGGGGAATCCCACCAGGCCAGAGAGATACCCTCTGGTTGCTCTGCAACAGGACCCTGGATCCACTTCTCTGGTCCTTCTCTTTGTCAGGTACAGAAACTCCCATGCCTGCACCAAGATCTCAGCCCACATATGAAGCCAAGAGGAAGGAGAGGTCTGGAGCATGGTCCCCACTCAAGCCCCACCTGGCTCAGTTCCCACTTGGGTTGGAGCCTCAGTGTGTGTGAAGGGTCCTCACCCCGTCTTCCAGTTTACAGCGTGCCTGCCAGTGAGGTGTCTGCAATTGCCACTGAGAGTCCTGAGCGACGCAGAGCTCCTGGGGATCCGTTGCTGGACCCCACTGCCCTTTCTAATAGACGTGATGTAAGGCCCACCTCACTTTGCTGGGGGGATGAGCCGTCAGCATGACCCCCACTTGTGCTGCATGGAAATGATATAATGCATAGTACGTAATTATCTTAGCTATACTTTGACTTCTGAGCTACCAACACTTTACAAATTCAGCAGGAGGGGACCTGTGGTTGTCTGCCTCCCAAAGGGTCCCTGGGTACCCGACCCCAACTCAGTCTCCTCCCCAGTCTCCTCTCAGTGTGCCAGAGTGTGTCTGAGTGACTGGGAGTGATGGCATGTCACTTCCAAGGTTAGATGTTAAGGCCCCGAGGCTTCCATTCAGATGTTCTCTCTCGCCTCCTTGAGCCGTTGCTCTGGGGAAGCCAACAGGACCAGGCAGTGCCCCCTCCTGTGGACAACCATGAGCGTGAGCTTGGAAGCGGAAGCTTCAGGCCCGTCTGAGCCTTCAGATGAGACCTTGGCTCCAGCTGTCAGCCTGATCGAAAGCCATGAGAGACCCTGACCCCGAACCACCCAGCTGGGCTGCTCCAAGGTTTCTAACCCTCAGAAACTCTGTGAGATAATAAATATTTGCTGTCTCGAGCTGTTTGGTTTTTAAGAAATGTGTTAGGATCCGGCTGGTAACTGCTACCCGGCCCCGGCAATGATGGAATGCAGCCAGAGCTCCCTGCATCAGAGTCAGTCTACTAGAGGGCCAAGGACCACAGGGCGCGTCATACAGCCTGTCTCTTCCGGCAGCGTCTCCCCACCCCAGCTACATCCCCTAAGCTTTGTTTTCCTATCTGCACCGTGAGTACAAAAGCGCTGCCCCCTCCGTGGGCTTGGGAAAGAATGATCTGAGTTGGGGCTTAGACCATTGCCTGGGCAACAGGAGAGACCCACTCGGGATCTGCCCAGTGACCCGCCTCCTACTGTATTTCTGCGGTCTGCAGGGGAGGGGGTGGCTCCAACAGACGCCATTTTTAGGGGCCGGGAATGAAGCCTGAGACCTCTCGGGGTAACCTGGGTGCTCAGGGAGAGGCAGACAGGTGCATAGCCATGGTAAGGGTCGAGGGTGACCAAGGTCGATAACACTTGCCCTCCTGGCTCTGCTTCCACGGCTCGCTCTGAAGCAGATGGATGCCCTCCTTCTTCACAGCTGGTGCCAGCAAGTCCAAGTGAATGAGGACAACGAGTGGCAGAAGAATACGGCTCTGTCCTCTCTGGGATCCCAGGGGTCCCACGCCCTCCTTCCAGAACACTAGCCGGAGGAGCTACAGGCAGCCAGATGAAGCAATGACATGTTTTAAGCAGTGGAAGTAACCGGGTTGCCTGTAAATGTTAGAGACGAGCTTATATAAAAAGTCGGTGCAAGAACTATAATCAAATGATTACAAGGTATAACAAGAAGACAAAAGAAGTAGAGCCAGAAATTAAGGACATTAAACAAAGAAGCCAACAGCTAACCAGTGACTGCAAATGGTATGGTTCAGAGCCTGTGTCTCAACAGTGTCGGCCTTGGGAAAAAATTGCTGGATGTCTGGTGGGAAAGGCTGTTGCTAGAATGTGCTTAACCCAAAGGAAACAGAAATGTTCTCCCCACAGAGAGAGGGTGGGAAAGTTAAATGAGGAGCTGTTTGTCTGCCTGGATTGCTGGCCAAGCCACTCCGAATGACCCGAAATACAAGCAGGAAGTGTTGGCAGGTCACGCTGCCTCTCCGTGCCTGGCGGGACACACCGCATGAGGCACCGGGGATGGGAGGTGTGGGCGCCCTCGCCCGGCTGTCTCATCAACACAGAGGAGGCCCCCAGCCCACGTTGGAACCATGGTTCCACGCCCAGTTCCCCACCCCCAAACCCACTCAGGAAAAGACCCTCCACCTGGCGCAGGTGCAAAGAATCCAGCACGCAGACGGAGAAGGCGCCCCAGCTGCGGCCCGAGCCCTAAGCACCGCACTGTGCGACAGCCGAGTCGCTGCCCGTCTAGGCCTTGGCTGCCGTGTCTGCAGACGGGGGACTGGCTGCATCAGCTTGGTTCCCGCTCCTCTGCGGCCCAGAGCCTGAGAGTGCCGCCCGCTGCGGCCTCTCCTGCGAGCAGAACACTCTAAGCCCCACCCCGATGGGATGAAGGTGACTTCAGCCCTGAGTGTGCTCTGAAGAAAACACATTTCTCTCCCTCAAATTGCAGATCTAATTACATACCATGAAACATCGTCCTCGGGGCAGTCACCTGAAATGCTGTAATTTGTTATTTTAAAATGCCTTATGCATGAGGTACGTTGACTTTCACTGTGGTCTCCCTCCCTCTCAGCAGCTGTGGGTTAGGGAAAGTGAAAGTGCAGACGAGAGGCATAAGGCTGGTGACAGGGGGTGACCTGGTCCTGGGAGCAGAGCCCCTAGGGCACTCAGTGCCAGGCTGCAGACTGGCGACAGCGCCACACCCCCGTTGACAGCTCCCACTTCAGAAGGTAAAGGGGCTCAGACCCATTCCAGGCAGTGGAGAGTTGGGGCACGTGCCCCTTCAGCCACGCAGGCCCCTCCTGCCCCGCTGCTCTGCTCCGGGCCTTGCGCCCAGCTCCGGCACTCCCTGCGGGCTTCAGGAGACCCTGTGCCCTGTAGAAGCAGACCCTGGGATGCACAGGGTGCGTGAGTGCAGCAGGGTGCAGGGGTGAGTGGAGAACGCGCTGTCTGGAGAAGCCAGCAATTGGAGGGGCAGGGAGGAGGGGCTAGGCGGTGTTCAGGTGGAGGCCCAGCCTGTGTAGATCCCGCAGGGAGCTCTGCAGTGTGACTTACCACCGAGCCCTCAGGGTCCAGACTCTATAACCCCGCCCCGGACAGTCCTTGGCCCACCGCTGTGTAGGCTCCCGACAGGCTGTGCCTGGACGCCGGCTGCAGCTCCCACCCGAAGCGAAGTGCACAGAAGCCCAGGTGCGCGCCCCACGCCAGCAGATGGGGGATGGGGCATCTTGGTGGCAAACCCTGAGCACCTGCCCCCCTGGATTTCACTCCGGGCTGCTGACTGTTTTGTCCACATGGTCCCTCTTCCTGCCACAGGCCCTTCATTTACCTCACAAACATTTATAACCCAACACTCCCAGAGACCCTCAATGGTAATTAGAAGCAGCTTTTCTTTCGAGCTGGTTAGGAACCCCAAAACTGCAGATGGGGGAAAGACTAGAGAGTCATAGAAAATGTTCCAAAAGGCAAATAATCACATGATTTTTGTTTTCCATCCACAAATACGGCTTCCCATGGCCGTATTCCTAGCACAGTGCCCGCAAATAGGCCTCCAGCTCTCTCTTCTTTGCCAGTTTTGCAAAAGCATTCCTCCAACTGATGTCAGACATGACTGTGGAGCGTGGTGCGTATTTCAGGAACTCAGGGTGACGGTGGCAGGGACACTGTCTGAGAGCCAACCACGAACCAGAGGAAGCAGGAGCTGGGTCCAACCCTTCCCAACCGACTGGGCCCCTTCCTTTCCTGGAGACAGACAACCAGACGCTGCAGAACTTTGACCTTGAACTTCAACCCAGCTCTTGTCAGGCCAGACACCTCCATCATCCTGATGCTCCCCTGGGAGCATCCAGGAACCTGGGGTCAGGGCAGCCCTGTTCCATCCCTTGTCTCCTGTGTGAACCATGGTGTGGGAATCCTGGAGGGCTTTCTGCAGCGGGGGGCATTCGAACTCGGCCATGAGGTGCAGCCTTTGCTGGAGGATGCAGGAAGTGAGTTCCGGGGGCACGGGCCAGGCTACGGAGCAGGGAGCGTAGGACCTGATTCTCTGTGTGGCTGGAGCGTAGGGGAAGGTGAGCCCTGCGCTAAGCCGAGGGGGCTCCGTGCTGCCGGAAAGAGGAGGCCACGCAGTTTTTGAGGAAAAGAGTAAAGCAGTGTGACCAATAGAGGAGAGAAGTGATTATGGACGCACCTCCAGCTATAAGTGCAACGTGAAATGCTGACAATAATTATGTTAATGATATCATGGGCTACATAATAGCTCCCAAATGTTCCGAGAAGAAATTACACATCCAGACAGGTTCAAGCCCTTAAAAGTTAATTATACCAAATCTGAGATCCTCAATATAGGGCCTTCCCATGTTTAGAGAGGGTAATAGCAAACTCAGAAAGATTTTTAATCTAACATACACCCATCCTTCAAATTATGATATCTGAGAGACGCTGCAGATCCCCGCCGTAAACAGTTCTGAGGTTAACGACTCTCCAGTGAGGAGGCAACGAGAGGACGCGTTCTCTCATCTCCTTGCTCAACATAAGCAGATTAAACAAACGCTTCAGACCCCAGCCGGAACTGGGTTTGCAAAGTAAAATACTAGTCTCCCTCATTTTTGGTTTAAAAAAATCATCAGGATGTACTGTATGGTGACTAACATAAAATAGTTTAAAAAAAAAAAAAAAGAAGGATCTAAAAAGGATCTAAAAAAAAAAAAATCATCAGGATATCGACGCGCCATGGGGAGCCGGGTCGCTGAACGATGTGGGGCCTTTGTGAAGCACAGGGAGCCTGGCGGGGCCCTCGTCCCGCACTAGCCTGACCCTCGTGTCCCCCTGCCTGCCTCCTGCTCCACGTCTGTGGCTTTCTGTCCCCCGAGCCGCCTGAGCCACAGCCCCCCATCCTCTCTGTTCCCTCCATAACCTCTCCAACAACTCCTTAACCTCACTGCTTTGTGGGAATTCTGCGCCTTCTCCCGCCGGGCTGGCGTCTGGGAGCTGACGCACCGCCTGCTCCTGCGGGGCCATCGCGGTCGCGCACCTGCTGTTGCCGCATGCCCTTGACCCACAGCCACGTGTGCAGGTTTCTTAGCTCTGGGATCGGGCTGGACTTAGTTTGCAATGAAGCAGGAAGCCTTTGCTTTTGAGGAAAGAGTGAGGCCCGCTGACCGTCACAGGACAGTGATAAGGAGGCCTGGGCGGTACACGTGTGTGTGTGTGTGTGTGTGTGTGGTGCATGTGTGTGGCGTGTGGCGTGTGGCATGCGTGTGGTGGGGCGCGATGCGTGTAGATGTGTGGGTGCGCGTCTCTGCACAAGCACATCCCGGTCTCAGGTTTTTTGTGCCCAGCTCTGTGCTCTCAGGTGAGGGGGGCTCGGAGAACAGGCAGCCCCCGTCTACATGGATTTCTAATTTCCATCAATTTGCAGATCCTACAGCTTTGTAACATGTTGGAAGATCTGCTCGTCGGTAACAACTGTAACAGCTTTATCAGAGAACAGACATACAGGTTTAAAGCGTACAGTTTGAGGCACTCGACACAGGCACGTGTGCACACATGTGCTCACACACTTGCAACCATCACTGGAAGCAAGCCCGGGCTTTCCTGGTGCCCCTTGGTGAGCCCTCTGTCCTGCCTGTGCTGCCCCTCCTCCCACAGCAATAACTGACCTGTTCTCACACATGACAGACCCACTTTGTTCTCTAGAAATGTCCATAAATGGAAATGCGGCATAGACTCTGTGTTTTTTAATTTAAAAATGGTCACACCGAAAGACACTTCCCTTCTGGTGTTAGTCTGTGAGGACTAACAGGTTATTGGATTCGTGGGACCACTACGACGTCTCCTGAGCTCTTTTCTGGGGTGCAGGAGAGCTATAAGACAAGTTTGGTCCTTCGGGTCTTGGTCCGGGGTGCAGGGTGGGGTGTGCGCAGCATTTAATCTGGGGTGAATGGTTGCCAGGATTCTACTCGGTGCCCAGGAATGGGGAGGACCTCCACCCGGCTGGTGGGAATGGAACCCTCCCTCCCTCTCTGTGCAGCCGGTATTATTTCTCTCCAGTTCTTTTGGGTGGTTCTCAGGGCAACAGTTTCCCACGCACAGGCCTAGTGGGTACTTTGCTCCAGCTCAAGGGGGTGGCCTCTGCATATTTGCCTATTCTCCGGAACATTCTCTGTGTGCGGCCTTCTCCTCTCTGTGCTCTGCTGGGCAGGCCAGGGTTCACCGCCTTTGCATCCGCTCTTAGGGAGCACTCCCCTGCCTGACCCACCGTCCAGTGTCCTGAACACACACACTTTGTCCCAGTGCTTAGTGATTTCGGGAGGATAAACCCGCCCCCGTTACTCCCTGGTGGTGGGAAGGGCAGTTTCCAGCTCAGAACAATTAACCCTTCATTTCTCTGCGTTTTATGGTCCTCCTGGCTGTAATCCTGTTTATTTTTCTATACAAACTCTAGAATTAGCTTGTCAAGTTCCTGCTGTTATTTTATTAGGATCACATTAAGGTTTCTGAAAGTCACTAATGCACCAATTCTTCTGAAAATTGAGTTCTTGCCCACAATTAAGATCCACCTCTCTATGTATTCGAGTCTTCTTTTCTGTACCTCAGTAGGGTGTTAAACTTTTCTTAATACAGTTTTGCAGCTTTCTTGTTAAATTTGTTCCTAGGTATTTTCTTTTTCTTCCTTCATAGTTTTAACAGATTCTATTTTGTGTAAGAGCTTGCTGTATTAATTTTGGGACCAGCTTTGTGTTAAGTGTTTAAAGTTTCTCAGTATTTTCAATTACGTTCCCAGCTCTGTCTGCAAGTGGAAAGCAAATAATCAGACGTTGCTTCTCTTATTCAGTTCTATTTTCTTGTCGTGTTGAATAGCACTTCTAGAAAAGTGATGTGGTACTTTGGGATGTCCTTGCTTGCTCTCAACATTAAACAGAGCATTTATTTTTCTCTGACTATTGTGGGTGATTCTGGCTTTTTGTGTGGGATAAGTATTCTGATGCTCCTAAGGAATGATCCAAGCATTTTTAGTTTACTTTGTTAGTTTATTAAGCCTTTGAAGCCAGATGGATATTGAATTTTACAGTGTGACTTTCAAAATCTAAGGAGTGGAGATCTCCTGTTCCCCCCAGTGAAGTACCCCCATTCCTCCCGGGTTCCCACTCTTACAGCAAAAAATCTCTGATATATACAAACCCACAGGCACAGGGAAGAAGGAAAAGGGGAAGGAAGGAGGTGGGCCACCAAGGGAACTCAGGACTCGGGAGAACTGACTCCCAGGAAGTCCCTGGGCTCCCTTGTTGCTTCCAGCCCTAAACTAACAGCAGGCACAGACAAAAAAGGCTTTGAGATCAGTGTGTTCTTCCAGCTAAGGGCAGCTCAATAGCCGCAAACTGGGAATACCTGCCCTACTCCAGCCCAACACCAAGTGGAGATATGCACGCCAACGGGACTTGACTCTTCTGTCCCAGCCCTGCCCTCCCCACCTTGCTTCTCAGAAGCAGGCAGCCTGTCCAGGTTCCCCTGCCCGAGGTCAGGAGGGTGATACATTACCCGTAGGGAAAACTAGCTTGGCTGATGGTAGACTTCTCGTCTGAAATCATGGGAGCCAGTAGCAAGTGGCACCCATTTCTGAAGTCCTGGAGGAAAAGACTTGCCTCTGTTTCTACATCTGTTGAAAACACCCTTCTGGGATAAAGCGGGAAGAAAGACATCCTCACATTCTCACTGTCTAAGAAAATTTGTTGCTAGCAAATCTACCCCCTAAAGAATGGTTGAAAAAAGGTCTATAAACAGAAAGGAAATGATAACAGAAGAAAGCTTGAAATTTCAGAAATGGAAGAACATTAGACTCGATAAAATAGGGGTGAATCTATTAGATAACACTTTTTCTCACAAGTTTCTTAAATGTACTTTATGGTGGAAGCAAAAATCACAACATTGTTAGATGTGTGCTCACTGTACTTGAGAAAATATTTAAGGCAGAGAGCAGGGGAAGGTGTTTCAATGGAAACAAGACTTGTATACTTCACTCAAAGTAGCAAAACCCTGATACCAGGAGAGTACAAATTATGTATGTATATCGTAACACCTAGAGCAATCTCTAAGAACACAAGAAACAGACTCAAAAATGCTACAAACAAGCCAAGATGGGATTCTAAAAATAGTTCAATAACCCACAGGAAGGTAAGAAAAGGAGAATGGAAGAAGCATACACAGAGGGAAAAGGCAGACTGAAGCCCTAACTTATCCACCATGACCCTAAACATAAATGATCCACAAACACCAAAAAAATAAAAAGAAAAGACAAAGAGTGAGAGTGGATTAAAAAACACACACACCATGATTCAACAACAGTGTGTCTATAAGGAACTCACTTCAGATATAACCGTGTAGGTTGGTTGACAGTGAGAGGACAAGAAAACATACTCCATGCAAACATTAATGAAGAAAAAAAGCAGGAGCAGCTCTAACTGTCAGATAAAGTAGACTTCGGAGATTACTAGAGACAAAGAGAGATGTTATATAAGAAAAGACTTGGTCCACCAGGGAGACATAGCCATCCCCAAAGTGTACACACCAAACACAGAGCCTTGAAATACATGAAGCCCATACTGATAGAACTTAACTGAGAAGTAACACACCCACAGTTGCTGTTGTGCTCTTCAGTACCTGCTTTCAGCAGAAAGAACTTAGGCAGAAAACCAGCAATGTGGTAGAAAAACCAAACAACACAATCAACCACTGGCGTCTAGTTGATACACAGAGAAAACTCTGCAGGTAGCAGCAGAATATACATTACTTTTTTAAGCAACCGTGGAACATTCACTGAGAGAGATCATAACCATGGCCTCAACAAGTATTTTAAAATTTAAATCTTGCACTATGTTTTCTCTGACCATAAGGGAATCAAATAGAAGTCAATACAGAAAGATTAACAGGAAAATCTCTAAACACTTAGAAATGAAACTAGACATTTCAAAATAACCCATGGGTCAAAGATCAATTTTCAAAGGAAATAAAACAAATACATAGAACTGAATGAAAATGAACATGTGACAAATCAAAACATGTGGGATACATTGAAAGAGGATTTTGTAAGTTTATAAATGTTTATCTTAGAAGAGAGGGAAAATCTCAAATCAGTATTCTAAGTTTCTACCTCAAGAAACTAGAAAAGAAGGAGTAAAATGAGTCCAAAACAACCAGAAAAAAAGAACTAGTAGGGGCAGAAATCAATGAAACTGAAAACAGGAAAGCAATTGGGAAAATCAATGAAACAAAAAGCTGGTTCTTTGAAAAAAGTCAGTAAAATTGATAAATCTCTAACAAGATTGACTAAGATTAAAAAAAGAAAAGATACAAATCATCAGTATCAGGAATGATATATCAGGGATGATATCAGAAGCTTTCACTACTGCCAAAACTACAGGGATGAAAAGGGATACTACAAACAACTTTGTGCTCCTAAATTTGACAACTTAGAAAAAATGGACCAACTTTTCAAAAACTAAAAACTGCCAAAACTCAACCAAGATGAAATAGACAATCTGATTAATCATAAAACCATTGAAGGAGTTGAATTTGTAATTTAAAAGCTCAACAGTCAGTGATTATTGGCAAAGGTACATAAGCAACTGAGTGGAAGAAGGTAGACTTTTCAACACGTGGTGTTGGAGCCATTGAACATCCGTGGGCAAAACACTGGTCAAACCAACCCAACCAACCCAACCCAACTAACCAACCAACCCAACCAACTGAACCAAACCAACTAATCCAACCAACCAACCCAACCAACCCAATGAAACCAACCAAGCCAACCAACCAAACCATCCAGACAACCAATTCAACAACCCAACCCAACCAATTAACCCAACCAACACAATGAGACCAACCAAACCAACCAACCAAAACAACCCGGACAACCAATCCAACCAAACCAACCAGCCCAACAAAACCCCTTCAACCTAAACTTCAGACTTTATTAAAAAAAAAAAAACACCTCAAATTGAATCATGGGCTTAAATATAAAATTACAAATATTTCAGAAAAACATAAGATAAGATCTTGGGACCCAGGGTGAGGTGAGGAGGTGTTAGATTTGACACCAAAAGCAAAAAAGGAAAATTTGATAAATTGAACTTCATCAAAATGAAAACCGTTTGCTCTCTGAAGAGGGTAAAAAGACAAGCCACTGAATGGGAGAAAATATCAGCAAACCATGTTATCTGACAAAAGATATGCATTGAGAACATATAAAGGACTCTAAAAATTTAACAGTAAAAATAGACAAATTAGAAAATGAGCAGAAACTTTGACACTAAAGATGGCAAACACACACCTGAAAAGATACTCCATATCCTTAGCCATAAGGGGAATGGAAACATGATGAGATATTAATGCACAATGGGCAGAATGGCTAACACAGAAAGTGACAACACCCAACACCAACAGAGACGCAGAGTTATGGCGTCACTCATGCACCACCAGTGGGAAGTGAAATGGCACAGCCGCTCTGGGGAAGAGGTTTGCATTTTCTTGTAAAACTAAACGTGCATCTACTATACGGTCCAGCAATGGCACACTTCGGAATTTCTCCCAGAGAAGTGAAAACTAATGCTTACTGTACATGGATATTCATAGTGGTTTAATTCTTGAGAGTCAAAAACTGGGAACAATTCAGATGCCCTAAAGAAGTGAAATAAATACTCAGAAGTAAAAGGGAACCAACAATCGACACACACAACTTGATAGATCTCCAGAGAATTATGCAGTGAATAGAATCTCACCCTGAAAGTTATGCATATAATTCCATTCACGTAACATTCTTGAAAGATCAAGTTTACAGGAATGGACTACAGGTTAGCAATTTCCAGGAGGCAGGGGCAGGTGTCATGATTGAAGGCAACATAAGGCAAATCTGTGCTGACAGATATGTCCTGTACCTGTAAATATCCTGGGTGTGATATTGTGCTGTAGTTTCCCAGGACGTTCCCATTGGGGGAAACTGAGTAAAGTGTAAAGGGAGTCTTGGTATCATTTCTTGCGATTGCATGTGAATCTACAATTACCTAAAAATAAAAAAATCTAATTAAAAAAATTTAAGTGGCCAGCCACATGGCTTTTTTCCAATGACCTGCTTGTGGGTGGATTATGTAATTCCTTTCCTTCTATTGATTAATCTTTATTCTTCAGATAAACTCTGACTGTCATGCAGTATGTTCTTAATGCTCTGTTCCATTCCACCTGTTCATGTTTTTTTCCATTAATATTTATGAAGGAGACTGTGCTCAAGTTTTTCCTTCTGTGTATTCTGTTAGCTCTGGGAGCTACTGTTATGCTGACTTGACACAAAGTATCTGGATATCTACCTTTCCTACCTTTTCTCTGGAACCTTTTGGAAAGCCTTAGGATGACATGTTTCTTGAAGGCCTGGTATATTCCTCTTCGCATTTCTTGCCTTTTTTGCTTTAAACGTTTTCATGGTACATTATCTGGCACAGAAAACATTTGACCCCTCTTCACTGTAGATTGTTCTGTTTTGTTTTATTTTTCTTGTCATTGCTGCTTTTCCCACCATCTTTCCCTCTCCTCCTCCCAAGTCCCTGGGTTTAGATGCAGCTCTTACAGTAGGGATCTCAGTTAGGATTGGGTTTTAAGACCAGGATCTTTTTCTTCCCTATTAATGGGTGTGTTTTATCTGTGTATGTTTAATGATATGACAAATATTTTTTTCTACTTCTTTCATCTTAGTTATCTTTTGGAAGAGTTTTGTTTACTATAAGCTATATGATTCATGTCGCTTGATTGTGGTTTTGCACATATGTACATGTGCTTGTGTGTGTGTTATTTCTAGTAGTTTGGATACTTACTACCTGTTTATGGTCTGTGGTTACTGACAACTTTTAGAAATAGGTTAAAACCCCTATTCTTGATGAAAAGTGTTAGCATCTCATCTCTTCTAACCCCATGGAACTTACTCCTGTATCCCTTCTCCTAGCTTGTTCCCCTCTCTTCCACCTCCCACCTTAGCTTATACCATATTTTAAATTTCTTGTGATTACATGGTTGTGTGGAATTTCTAGTGCTTGATCTATCAGCTTTACATTCCCCCCCTCCATTTCCTGATTTTGTCATTAGATACTTATTTCTTCATTGGCACATTTATAAATTAATTCTGCTCTCTAAGAAAAATTCACAGAGAAGTTCAGTGGAAGCTCTGCACTTCAATGTGGGGCATCGTCAGTTACACTGACATCTTCCCTCATCTCTTGCTGGATTACACACAGTTGTTTTTCACACTGAGCCCGAGCCTTTGCATGTTTGAAAATGTCTATATGTTTTCTTATATGTGAGCAACAATTTGTCTGGGGTGGGAGGTTCTCCATAGACATGGAGGAAATCTTAGCGCATCCTCTGGTGGCCAATTCACGTTTATTTTTTTTCTTCTTAGAGGCTCACAGGATTCTTTATTCTAGAAACCTACTCATCTTACTGGAATCTGTTCTGTTTAAATGTTTCTAGGGACATAGTATGCCCCTTCAATGAGCAGATCCAAGTCTTTAATTTCTCCTTTCTTCTATTATATCTTTGAATATTTACAATTTTGGCTCTATTTTTTTCTATTCACTTCCTCAGAAACATCAACTTGAGTGTGTTCTGTCCTTTTCTGTCTGTCTTCTAGATCTGTTATTTTCTCTCTAATCATTTTAAGATTGTTTTTCCATTGTATTCTGCTTTCATATTCTTTATTTTTTATCAAAATGTACTCTTGGTTGTTCTACTTCTATGGTGGCTTTTATTTCTCTATATTTAAAAATTTATCTTTCATTTCTTTGTCTGAACTCTAGCAGCTTAATATTATCTCTTGTGACCTATCATTCTTTGTATCTCTTCCTTCAGTTTTTGTTTCCAAGACACTGTGTTTTAAATTCTCTTTGACATCAGGGAGATTTTTTTTTACTTGAAATATTTTTATTTTCCTAACACACTTCTTTGGAAATGTGTTCCCCTTACCCTTTGATGACAATGCTCTTTGTTTTCTGTATTTTTCTGAGAATGTCTATAAAGGACATGTGTGCATGTTTGGGTTGGAATTTAAATAGGAATGGGATGCTTTCCTTTGGTGAGCATCTTGCTGAAGAATACTGTGAGAAATGGGCAGGATTTTTAATCCTGAGATTAAATGTTTAAATGTCCTCTGAGAGCAATTTTTAAAAACCAGCTCTCCTGTTCACTGCACCTGGATGTTTATTTCTGCTTCTGCTCTGAGCACCTTAGGTTCTCCTGTTCAGCATGGACAGCAGGGTCTGATCAGCTCCCGGGGCATCTTCTGCACCTCAGACTTGGTAACTTAGCATCTGTCTCTTCTGCTGACTGTGATCGGTCACCATCTCTCTCCACCCAGCTGCACCAACAGCCAGTTTCTTCTAAAAATAACACTAATTAAAGAATATTTATCCCAGACTTGCTATGAAAGGCACTGTTCTAAATGCTTTTCATGATTATCACATGCACTCCTCTACTGCGATTATATGTCTTTGACATCTAAGGAAACTGAGGCAAGCATTGGAGAAGCTGTCCATAGTCACAGCTCTGTAGGTCACAGATATGGGCTCAGCTATGGGACTTCAGCTGGTATGATTCCAGGAGCTCCATTCTTAACATCATCTACCTATCTTCCAGGCTGCTTATACAGCCTCATTTCTCCTTCTACCCTATGGATTTGGTGTGAGGACCTTCAGTTGGACACTTCAGAGTCGAGACACCTATTTTGGAGAATGACCTCTGTGATCAGTCTCAGACATCTCTTGGGAGCACCTACTCAGAGCTGCATGTTGGATTGTCCTGGTTTCTTTGATGGCCAGTTTTATTTTCAGGTCTGATGACTAAGGGGATGGTCCACCTGGGTCTCCCACAAGGGAGGATCTGTTGCCCCAGCTGCTGGCATGATCAAACTCTAAGACCTTCCAGATCGCCCAGGGTCACACCTTTCCTGGGCAGCCACATCCAATGTTCACTCAAGACAGGTGAACGAAGGCCCAGACCTTGGGACTAGAGCAGGACAAAGCTGATGGGCCATGCTAGCTCTGCCCACCCTCTCCCTTTTGCCCACAGACTTGCCCAAACCCCGTCCATATGTACCTCAGATGTGCTTCTCCACTGGACCCCCTGCCCCACTGTCTCTCTCACTTTTCCTTCACTGCTGGTGTGCCAGGCTCTTGTCCATGTGACTCCACTTCACTTGCTCCTTCTCTTTTTGATCTCTTGCATCTGGCTTCTTCCTATCCTTTTATTATAATTGTTGTTATTATTTTTTACGAAAACTCTTTTTTGGGGGGCTGACTAATGGCCTTCTCTTGTCACACCTGGCTATTTCTTCTCATCTCTAGGACTTCCCTGGGTCCCCATCCAGATATCTCGGTGCTGGGGGCTTCCTGGAACTCTTCCCTTTGGCCGCGCATGCCTTGCCCACAATCTTCCCTAAGATCACACTCCATCCTCCTGACTCTGCTGAGCTGCACTGCCAACCCCTCCTCCTTCTTAAATCTGGACATCTTGCCATACACCCAAACTGTGACCAATCTGGCTTTTCTTTTCTGTTTCATTTCTCCTGAGTCCTGCCTGGGGCCTTGAGCTCAATCTGGCCCCATCCCTCCCCTGTGCTGCCCTTGCCTTGCCCCTGGTGAGTCATCATGCTCAGTCATGCTGGGGGTTTTGTCACTCCATCCATTCTGCTGACACCCCTTTCCTTTCCCACAGCCACCCACTCTGGTCCAGGTCCTACCATGACTCAATACTTGCTGCCTGAGTCTCCCTTCCTTCCCACCAGAGGCTCCAATACCATTGGGGCAGATAGGGTCCCTAAAGCAGGGGTTGGCAACACCTCAGTAAATGTCCAGTGGTCTCCTCTGCGCCCACCCTGAGACTGGGTAAAGTCACAAATGGGCTGACTTCCATGACCTTGGCCCTGCCTCCAGTTGTCCCTGCCCTCACTTCCCACACTTCTGTCCTCACCTCTTGCCCTCACTGCTGGATCCACAATGCCCTACTTCCCTGCTTGCTCCCCAGCCACAACACTTTCCTCTCTTCCCCCCTGACAGAAGCAGGTGTCAGTTCCAAGTCTGTAGAGCTGACTGCCTACATAATTCATGGGCAAGAAACGAGTACCAACATGAGTCCTCCAGTAGGAGGCTGATGTGTCACAAAGTTCTTCATGGCTATTTAAATGTTCACATGTTAGTGTCTCATCTCTCTCATAGATTGTTAATGTTCCATAGGTAGGAACCTGCCCTCTGCTACCTTTCTATCCACAGAAGCCCCTTGCAGGAAGAAGAAGCTGGGTGTGGCTGACACCTCAGCCTGGACCAGGAAGCAGGGACTTGGGGTTAAGTTCTCCAGGTGCCCTTCACTGGGATGCTGTGGCTAGCCACTCCATTGCTCTCTGTCCCAAATTCCTTAACATGTCTGTTGTGGGCTCAAATCAAAGCAGACATGTGTGAGTCAGTACTCTGGAAGACACAAGGCACTGGGTAAGTGTAGCAGAGGGAGACCCTAACCTGAGCTGATGTGATCAGCCTCGATGAAACCAGCTGGCCCTGTCAGGGAAGACCCATGGAACTCCTAATAATCACCGTGGTTTGGGTCTGCTGCTTTGAGCTTTGCATCAAAATGGCATCACATTAGGGACAAAGAAGTCAAGCACATAAGTTCTCTAATATTGGTGTAAGGTTTGCAGATTACCTTAGGGACTGAAGACAGCAAAACGTCTTAGTGGGGTCTACCAAGATGAGCAACTCAGAGCCAGGATCCTTCAGTGTTGTGATGGCTTTCACCCCTCTCCTGACTTACTCGAGTTCCCCCCTTCATGTTTGCTCCTCTGTTTCAGCTGACTTCCAAGGTCCCACCCATGTTTTGCTCCTCAAAGTCCCCCCAGCCTGCCTCCTCTGGACCCCCAAGGCTCTGGTGCTGGTCTGTCATGTTTGCCCAGTCTACACGGAGCCAGTGGCCAGGTTCTGATGAGCTGAGGAACTTCTAGGGCAGGAAGCAGGTGGGTTTATTTGTCATAGACTCTTGCTTACCCACCCCTGGTGGATGCTGTCTCTGTTCTTGAGCCAAGCCTTTCACTTACTGTTGGCTGGAGGGCAGGCACCAGAGTTAAACTCTCCAGTTAAGAGGAACTGACTCAGGAGCTCCAACCCCCCTGTTGCACTCACCAGGGAAATCTCCAATTTTCTTATTATCAAAGAATAATAATTGTCAGAGCAACCCTAATAAATCTAGGGCTCCACATGGCATAGTCTCTGCATGGTGTCACAAAGATACTGTGATCTGGTTCTGGACATCTTAAGACACAATGTATCTTTAAAAAATTTCTAAGGGGCACAAGAGGAGCCTTACATAGTATATCCTACAGAAAGATGTCTCAAAGTCTTTTCTTTTCTCTTTTTCCAAGGACTACCCCATCATGGCAGCTGCTAAAAATCTCTCTCTCTCTCTCTCTCTCTCTCTCTCTTTCTCTGCTGCTCTGTTTTTCTGCTCCGTCTCTGGGGTACTCAGCTCTCTCAGTCAGTTCAGGCTGCTATCACAAAAACATCACAGACAGGGTGGCTTATAGACAACAGAAATTTATTCCTCACAGTTCTGAGTCCGGGAAGGTCAAGTTCAAGGTGCCAGCCTGGTCAGGCTCTGCCGAGACTCCCCCTTCTGGGTTGCAGGTGCCAGATCCTCACTGGGTCCTCATACAACAGAAGGGTGAGGGAGCTCTGTCGGATCTCTTTTATAAGGGCATCAATCCCATCATGGGGCCTCCATCCTCATGGCCTACGTGCCTTCAAAAGCTCCATCTCCTAATTCCATCACCTTGGGATTAGGATATAATGTATGCATTTGGGGGACAACACAAACATTCAGTCCATGGCTTGAACATATTCCCCCCACATACTAAGGGGCTCTTGTTGCCATAGCATCTAAGACTGTCACCTCATTTCCCTCTCTGACCACGTTACAGTTAGTCCCTGCACGCACAGCAGAACTTGAGGGAAGGCCAAGGAGAACAGAAATCCCTTCTTCGTTCTGAGCTATTCGTTAGAAGATTCTTGTGTCTCTGTTGAGCTGATATTTTTAAAACAGCAGGTGTCAGGACCTGTGCTGAGTGGTTACCACGATTACATACTCATTTAACACTGATGGGCGTTATTATTACCCTCATTTTACAAATGAGGAGATTGAGGCCCAGACAGGCACAGCCCACCGCGGCAGAGCTGGGATTCCACCCCACCTAACTCATCCCTCCCACCACGTCACCCTCCCACCAGCCACCAGAACAAAACGAGGATATGGACAATGGCCACAGAGGGCTTTGTTCTGTTTTTATTATGGGTTTTGCCATTTGGGGTGTTGTGCTCCGCTTGGCTCGGTCAGGGCGGCACGAGGGTCCGTAGCTGGGGTTCAGTGAGTGCTCCAGGCTGGCTCTGGGAGAACCGTTGGTCTGTTCCCAGAGTGCTGCCGGTCCGTGTTTTTCCCAGGCTGGCTCCCTGGAAAATGCAGCCTGTTAGAACGCCAAGAACTTCTGCCAAACCTTGCTCTTCCTCTCCCCCTGCAGGCATATGGCGGGTTCTAGCCACCCGTTTCCCCGCTTGGGTGACTCGAGGGCCCTCCTTGAGCACGGGGCCAGCTTTTTCCACCCCAGGCTTTGCCTGGGTGGCCTGGAAGACGTTGAGAGCCCACCCGTGAGTCCTGGCACCCTCCCCAGGCTGGGTTCTCCTCAGCACTTAAGGTACGTGGCCTCGGGCTGGAAATACCTCTGTATTGTGAGGCCTGAGTCCCGGAGTGTGTGGTGGTCTGCCCTCCCTGCGGACAGCACCTCAGGTCGGGGCCACTTAAGGCCTGGCCTGCCCTGGGTGGGGCGCCGAACCAGCACGCTCTGCCTGCTGTCCCGGCCCTGACCCCCACCTCTGTTTAATCGGAATGTGTGGCCTGACTGCTGTGTGCCTCTTCTGGTAGGTGCAAGCCCCACAAGGGCCACGGGGATGGATGTCCGACCGCTCGTGTGACACTTCCAGCCAGGGTGGCTGCACCCGTCCCAGCACAGCAGCTCTTCACACGGACTGGCTTCGGGTGCTGGGCCATCCAGCTCCCAGACAGGCCTCCACGCAGGGTGGGAGGGAGGCAGACGTGGCACCCCAGGCTCTGGGTTTGAGTTCTCCCTTCCCTTGTCTCAGCCCCCGTCCAAGCCCCAGAGTCCTCATTTGTAAAGTGGTGGCCAAGACGCTGCCTCCAGGCTTGTGAGGTTGAATGAGGAGGCGCCTGAGGGTGTCTTGTAAATCCCAGGTGTGCACTTGTCATCTCTTCAAAAGCCGCCGCCAGCCTCCAGCCGGGGAATCAGGACAGGCGCCTGGGGTTCTTGAAGACCCGGGAGATCCTGGCAATGCTTCGGGGCAGGAGATGCACAGAGGCCCGGCCTTTCAGGGGTTTCTTTGGGGATGACCCATGTTCGTGAAGGCAGGGACTGCCCCGTTTGTGACTCACCAAGACCCAAAATCCTCTCCCATGGTGGTCTCCTGCCCTTCCACTCACCTCCCTTCACCTGCCCTCCCTCCACTCTCAGGCTTGCCTCGGGGGAGAGAAGTCTTTGAAGGAGGGCCAGTGGAGCCCGCTCTCCAAAGGAGGCCTGGCTACAGCCTGGGAGCAGTGCTTCGGGACGCTCGGGATCGTCCCCCCAGCCCAGCACATCACGCAAGTCCAGCCCTCTGCTCAGACGTGTCCCGGGAGGGATGCCCTGTGTGCGTGAAGCCATTCTCTGCTCCCGTCGAGCCAATAGGCACCACACACACACAGGCTCACCCACACGCCAGCTTGTTCCAAACCACTCGGGCAGTGGGGGACCCCACCTGCGCCTCTAAGGCCTTAGCTCGGAGAGATTCGGACCTACCCCTGGCTTCAAGGCTTCCACTGCTGAGCGTCTGCCCTGTTTTGAGAAGCAGGGAAGGGGGAGGCAAGCAGCTCTGGGCCGCCCGCGGTCCGATGATTTACTTCCCCGCCTCCTGTGCTTCTCCACTGCTGGAAGACCCTCCCCCAACAGGGGCCCCCCACACTGGAGACCCCTCGGGACCTTCTGTGGTCTTCCATGCTCATTCATTTTGATGCCTTTGGGGTGGGGTGACGAGCTGTAGCGGGACCCAAAACCAGACAAGACAGATTCATGAGTGAGAGGAGGACATCAAGAGAATTTTATTTATTAACCTTTTAAAATTTGTTAACTTTTGAAATCAGTTTTCTGCAGAGGTGGCCATCATTTAGTTATTAGCCGAGGGGACACTTGCGCTGGCTCTCGGGGGTCCATGCGCCGGCACCATGGAGAAAACATCGTCTGTCCGGGGAATTCTTGCAGTCATGGCCTCGCGGATGCTTGTCTGTGTCCCTGTTGTGTGGACGAGGAAACCAACCCTGGGGCTCTGGCCAGTTGGGGGGTGACGGGGGTTCCGACCCGGCCCTCTGATGGGAGCCCAATGTCTGGGCAGCCGAGACTCCTCCCCTCAGCCCCCTCCAGTCCCCGACCCGAAGCTGGTGTGTGGGGTTTTTTGGGGTGCTGAAGAATGATTTAAAGACAAGCGTGAATCCACAGGGTCCACGGAAACAGAACACTAGCGTTTGTTCAGGAGAGAGAATTTCTATTTTCTTTCGGGTACAGTAAAAATAGCTTGTATGTTCCAAAAACAGCATTGTCAATTACTGCTCAGGGCTCTTTGTCTTAAAAAAAAAAAAAAAGCAACCTTATCGTTGCCAGGTTGTTAAGACCCAGCACCCGCCACCAGGGTCACTGTTAACCTCTCTGTATAAAATGGGCTCGCTTCCCGGGGAGCAAGACAGCCAAGTCAGGCTGAGGGCTGTGTTTGCTCATGTATTTCTGATGAAGACAATGGGACCTTTCCCAACTGTGGGCAGCTCTGGGAACAGCCCCTGTGGGGCCGCAAGGGAGGGGCTCTCCAGAGCTGAGCCTTCTCATCCTTCAGACCTGAGGCCCCTCCCTTCCCTCCACCTTCCCTCCCTCCTTCCCTCCCCTCCCCACTTCCCTTGCTTCCTTCTATCCCTTCCTTCCCACCCTCTTCCCTCCTCTCCTTCCCTTTCTATCCCCTCCCCCGCTACTCCCCTTCCCCCACCGTGGCCATTGGAGAACAGGAGGGAGGCTTTGTGGGCTCTGAGGCAGCACCCAGTCTGTGTGAGGAGCCTTGGCCGGGCCCCTGCACAGCCATGTTATTTCATTGTTCATAACCACAGCCACTGGAACACCGAGGAGCCCACGGGCTTGGCCATTTTCCAACACTGGGTGTCTATTGGGGTTAAGTCATGTCTCACCAAACTCATCCAAGATGACGCCCCAGAAAATATCGTGGGATTGAGGTGATTGCCCAGCCCAGGAAAAATCCGGTCATTGAAGTGTTAGCGCACACAGCCTGCCCACGGCTGGAACCTGGGGATGAGTTGACACAGGCCACGTGCTTAGGCAATTCCTTTAAGCCCTGTGGGTGGAGAAGACAAGGTAGGACAATGTGCTGTATCCTGGCCTTCCACACACGCACACACATGCACACCCCCACTCACACTCACAGTGTTCCCTCACACACGTGTGTGCGCATGTGGCACGCACGCATCCCCAGAGGCACACATGCTCACACACAGATGCACCTGCCCTTGCACCCATGCACAAGCATGCACACGCGTGTGCACACACACGCACCCTCAGATAGAGGGTCTCGCTCCGCTTGGCAGCTCTGCAGCGTGGCTGGGGGCAGAGCAGAAGCGTATGCTCTCCTCCTGAGAGCTGGCTCTGGTTTCCTGCTCCTTGGACAAAAGTTTCTCTGAAGGTGACTCGAACTTGGGCCATTTGCCTGGGAAAAGGCCGTGCTCTGTAGGGAGGGGAGTCCCCAAGTCCTCAGTGGCACAGACTAGAGATAGCAAAGCCACGTGCAGTCACCCGGCGCTCTCCCCTCCACACCACGGCCTCGGGGCCTGGGGGTAGGGGCTTGCCTTCAACCTCCCTGGGGGGTCACGTGCCAATCCAGCCTCCTGTCCGCCCTGGAATGCCGGTTCCCAGATGCTGGGGAGAGGCAACACCCACTGCAATGCTTTTCCTGACATGGGTGCCACCTTCTGAGATGCCTCTGCCTACAGGGGCCCCTCCGGGAAGACCTCTCTGTCCTCCACTCACCACCCCCAGCCGCTCACAGAGGACCCCGGCGGGAACGAGTCTGGCCCGAGTGTGGAGCGAGCAGGCTCCATGTCTGCTGGGACACAGGACCCCCGAGAGGGGATGGGTTCACGGTTCATCTGCCATTTACAAGCCAGCAGACAAGCTGATTTGCCACAAGGGGAAGAGGAGAACGTCCGGGGTGAAGGAGGCCACGGGGGCCAGAAGCTGGCAGCCTGGAACCTTCCCTTCCTTCAGTTCTCTGGGGGCGGTCCGTTAGCTTCGCCGTGGCCAGTTCTGTGGACAAAGCAAGCAGGTGGCAGACAGTGTCAGCTGAGCTCTGCGGGACACCAGGAGGCACGCTCAGAAGGGCCCTGGTCTGCGGTGGGGCGAGGTTGGGGGACACCTGGGCCAGTGACACGGGAGCATCACCAGATCTCAGAAGCAGAGCGGTAGCCACGGGAGAGGGATGCGTACAGAGACTGAGGCTGTTACGGGGAAGATGCTGCCACCAGGCCTCAAGCCCATGCAGAGAGGCTGGAGGAACCAACACCAGGCAAAGAGGAGGTGGGCGGAGAGCAGGTCTAGAGGGCAAGTGGTGGGGTGTGGTGCAGAGGGTGAGGTGGTGGGTGGGGGGCTTCTCTGAAGGAGACAGGCAGGAGGAGGCTGGGCCGCCGGTGGAGAGTTGATCAGGAACGCTGCGGGCCGCGGGCACAACGAGTGGGAAGCTGCCGTGCCAAGCAGCGGGAAGGGTAGGTCGAGCCGGGGCAGCTGAGGGCTGAGAGCTTGGGGCCCGTCCTCCGTGCTGACCACCTTCGGGCCTGCAGCTCCCCGAAGCCCCTGCTCTGGGATTCCTGGGCATTTGGCCATGAGACGTGCACTCAGACAACCGTGCAGCAGCAGGAGGATGGAGATGCCAGGGTGCCATCTCCCACCTGACAGCCCCCCTCTCGGTGGTCTTAGTTCCCCTGCCAGCGCCCAGCTCCCAGGCTCAGAAGGGCGGCTCCCCCCTGGCCCTCCAGGCCAAGGCAGGGAGCATGTCCCGCTGATGTGAGCGCTGGACTGCACCTCAGCTCCTCCAGCTGGACACAATCCCCTGTATGGAGTCCTTCTCTCTGAAACACCTAGAAGGCTCTCCTTTCTGCCCGGGGCCTCGGCTGGTGCAGTGCGGCAGGGGGATGGATCAGCCGGGCCTTGGTCGTGACTGGATGTCTTCTGTGGAACCCAGTGCTGAGGAGTGCCTCTCCTCCATCAGCAGGGGAGGACCCCACATGGGGCGCCAGGGCAGGACGGCCGCCGCAGGGACCGGGGCTGTCTCAGCCGCTCGCTGGACGACACTGGGTGGAGAGCCCGTGCACTCACTCTTTCACCCATCCCACAAGTATTTGTCGGTAATCTCTAATGGAAGCCCTGGGATTCTCTCCTGCTCAGGGCCCGGCGTTATGCCAGCGTAAGAAGTGGGCCCGGTTCTGGTGCCGTGCAGCTCAGGGGACACATGTGCTGCTGACGCTGGGCTGCCCCTCCCCATAGGGGTATGTCAGAGACCCCTTCCCGCCTCGGGGGTCGGGGGCCAGCATTGGCTCGCCCCCAGAGCGCCGCCCGCCCAGCCCCCCGTCCTCACCCACACTCAGTGCGGTGCCTGCTCTGTGCGAGTGCCTGGCCTGTGGCCAGCGGCCCAATGCCCCCAGTGGAAGGCCAGACATGGTCTGCAGTGCACGTGGTCTCTGTAGGCAGAGGGTCCGTGAGCCTTGGCCTCCCGTGGTCAAGATCCCGGTTCCCAGTAGACCTCCCCCTGGGCACCCCCCCCCCGCACCCACGGGAGGCCCCCACGCGAGGACGGACTCCACCTCTGTTCACATCAGCAGCTGCGTGCGAGATGCTGTGAAAATATCTGTATTTTCAGTCATTTCTCAGGAGAAGACATTATGTTTGGGAACATTTCATTTGCGAACCCGTCAAAATTAAACTGTCAGGTATTTACTAAAAACAAAAGAAAACAATAACTTCTATGGGAAATAAACCCTGCCCACCTCACTTCCCTGAGAGAACAGCACCCTTGCCTAGACTCTGGGGAACGCAGGTGACCGGGGCCAGGGAGGGCCGGGCGGGGCCTGCGCACGGCCCACTCGGACCCCTGTGCATGGACCAGCCCCCCGGCCTCACCCCCAGCCTCAGGCACATCAGTGGGGCCATGAGAACGAGAGGGGCTTTAGCTTCGTGGAGACCCAGAGCAAGGGAAGAGGGCCGAGGTGCAGCCCGGCCGGCGGGCTCCCTGTGTGTCGGTAACTCGGTGATGTGTGTTCGTGGGTCTCGACGTGAGAACTCACATGTGAACACAGGAGAGAGGAGGACGGGCGCAGACATTTCCAACGTTCATGGAGAAAAAAAGACGAAGGTCTTGGCTCTGGAAGACCCGCTTACCTTCAGCGAGGCCTTGTGAGCTCCGCGGCAGACACTCTCAGGGTCTGAGACCTCCTGCTGAGGGTCCGCGTGGGAAACTGGGTCCACAGTGGCACCCAGAATCCTTCCTCTTCTGTCCTCGCGGTGACGGTGTCGGCAGTGGCCCGGCAGCCTCAGCCTGGGCCAACGCGGGAGCCCCGAGCAGCGCCGAGCTGCCTTGGAGGACAGAAAGCTCACCCACGTGTTTCCAGATGTCACATTCCAAGGGCCTTTGAGAAACCACCGCTGTCAAGTTTGGGTGTAGTGTGAGCAGATTCCCCCCGATTATCGCAAAAGCCATTAAAACGCCCCCCCCACACACACATCTGTGTGGGGCCGATCCTCCTCGCTCAGCCCCAGCAAAACAACACAGCACCGCAGATGGAGCGCGGAAGCAGGTATGAGAATCGTGGCCTTTCCTGTGAGCGCAGGTGCGAAAAGGAGCTGTGAAAACGTAAGATGGTGCTGTCCTTTCCACGGAATTTTTTGGGGGAAAATAGGCTATTTCCGTCATAAATATACACTCTTTATGTTACCATGTGATGGGTTATTCCTATTTCTACATGGATTCACAAATATTCTGAAAACTCTCGGTAACTACCAACGGCTACAACCCACGTAAACACCGACTCTTCGGAGTCCTCAATGCTTTTCAGGACGGTAAGGAGTCCCGGAGCCCCCAGATCTGAGGGCCGCTGCCCAGCCACACGACGGAACGAGGGGGATCCCTTGGCCCGGTAGAGACTTGTCGCCAGGGACCAGCTCCTCAACGTCCTTTGCTCATTCATTCATTCACTCATTCATTCTGCCGACCTCTACCGAGAAGCCTGAGCTCACCAGCACCTCGCCCGGAGTCGGGGGGAATCATCTCTCCCAAAAGCAGCGATCCGGGTGGGAACTTGAGAGAGAGTCCCAGAGAGTTGCCGGGTCATGTGGTCCCTCTCTGGATGCCGTGGGCGTGGGTCTGCTGTGGCCTCGGGGCCCACGGGGGAAGGGGGTGACCCTCAGGGTTGTTCATTTCCCGGCCCTCCATGTGGCAAAGCTGGCCTCGGGGAGGGGAGGGCTGGGTGGTCGTTTCCACCTATGGGTTGGAACCCGCTGTGGGAGGTGTGGACGTCAGGGAGGGCCCTGCCAGGCTCGTCTCAGGCACGCGGGATGCAAGGGGTCTGGGCCGTGTGCACAGACACCCCCACACTTGTAGATATCACTTCCCACATGCGTGCACCCGCCCCCCACAGTCACAGGAAATAAAACTAATTGTTCTAAACAAAACTAAAATGTCAGATGCTCTTGGCCAATAAAGCAATGGCTCTCTGTGAAGTCAGTGGAGAGATGGGCAGAAGGGAAAGCCAACAGGGTGGGAGTGGGTGCATGGCCTCCACCCTGCCTGTCCATCTGCTCTGTGACACAGAAGACCACGGTCTAAAGTCAACTGCTTTATTTATTTATTTATTTATTTATTTATTTTTAATTTTTTATTATGTTATGTTAGTCACCATACAGTACGTCCCTAGTTTTTGATGTAAAGTTCCATGATTCATTACTTGCGTATAACACCCAGTGCACCACGCAATACGTGCCCTCCTTACTACCCATCACCAGTCTATCCCATTCCCCAACGCCTCTCCCCTCTGAAGCCCTCAGCTTGTTTTTCAGAGTCCACAGTCTCTCATGCTTCATTCCCCCTTCTGATTACCCCCCTTCCTTCTTCCCTTTCTTCTCCTGCCGATCTTCCTAGTTCTTTTTTTTTAAAAGATTTTATTTATTTATTTGACAGAGAGAGAGACAGCCAGTGAGAGAGGGAACACAAGCAGGAGGAGTAGGAGAGGAAGAAGCAGGCTCCCAGCGGAGGAGCCTGACATGGGGCTCGATCCCAGAACGCCAGGATCACGCCCCGAGCCGAAGGCAGACGCTTAACCACTGGGCCATCCAGGCGCCCCCAATCTTCCTAGTTCTTATGTTCCATAGACGAGTGAAGCCATATGATAATTGTCTTTCTCTGCTTGACTTATTTCACTTAGCATAATCTCCTCCAGTCCCGTCCGTGTTGTTGCAAATGTTGTGAAATCGTCCTTTTTGATGACTGAGTAATATTCCATTGTATATATGGACCACATCTTCTTAATCCAGTCATCTGTTGAAGGGCATCTCGGCTCCTTCCACGATTTAGCTATTGTGGACAATGCTGCTATGAACATTGGGGTGTATATGGCCCTTCTCTTCACTATGTCTGTATCTTTGGGGTAGATACCCAGTAGCACAATTGCTGGATCATAGGGTAGCTCGATTTTTAACTTTTTAAAGGACCTCCACACTGTTTCCAAAGGCTGCACCAGCTTGCATTCCCACCAACAGTAAGAGGGATCCCCTTTCTCTGCATCCTCTCAGCTGCTTTTAACACGTCCCTTCTGTGCGGGAGGAAAGGAGCCAAGGCGGCCGCAGCTGGTGAGGGCTTTCACAGAGGGCAAGTATTTGGTCTAATGGGGTCAGTTGTCACCAAGGCAGGACTCAGCCTCAGAAAACCCCACTCTCCTCGTCTGCTTTCAAAGGCCCAGCCTTCCGGAGACGAGGCGAATCATGACACCACCACGTTCCTACCCCTCGTCTTCCTTGGTGCCCAGGGCCGGGCCCACGACAGCTCCCTGGGCTGTCACACCCAGCCTGGACCTTGTTCCCTCCCTTCAGAGAAGGGCCTGACAGCAAGTGCTCCTCCAGCCCTGCACTCAGAGCCAGTGCCAAGGGAGCAGGGACGGTCACTGGTCCCCACACTCCCTCTGGGAGGCAGCTGTGAGCTCCCCTCCTGCACACAAAGGGGAGCTGGGACGGCTGTAGGGTCCCCACACCTCCTCCCGAGAGCCTTTGCCCCCCACACACCCGAGTTCAGTGCTGCCCACCAGCCCTGGAACTGGGCTCTGGGCTGCTCTTTCCAGACCACACCCAGGTGTGGAAGCCTGCGATTCTGCCCCCACCATCACTGCTAGGGCGTCTCCCGGAGGGGGAAGGTCCTCAGGATGATAGAGCATGTCTCCCGTCTCCCATCTCCACTGCCTGGTCTCCCCACGGCCCGTTATGTTCTCAACCTGCCCGGCCGCCTGTTGGTCCACAGCGTGTCGGGTCTGCCAGGGTCCGCAGAACCCCCAGGCCTCCTCTAGGCAGATCTGCACACTGACGTTTCTGCCTGGCTGCACAGGCATCTCAGACTGACGTCTGATGGAAAGATCTGGAGGCTCCCCCGGGTCCTACTAGGGAGAGGAGCTGCACAGCCTTGGTCTGGTGGCGTGCTGTCTGTGTGGCCTTCTGAGCAGTCTCCACATGCTCCCTGGGGGCCCACGTACCGTCCTGGGACCCTGAGTACACACGTGCGGGGCAGGAGACCCCACATGGGACAGAATGCCGCATAGCAAGAGCACTGGACAATTAAACACGAACTATTCATCCAATCATTTGTCTAACAATGAACTTAGTTCGTCATGAGACCTGGAGTTAATTTTATTTATCGGTGCATGAACGGCGAAGCAGGCCAACTCTAAATGCATGTAATATGTACAGTGACTATTTCTAGCACAATAAAGCCAATTATTTTTAAAAATAAAGTCTAGTACTGGTAAGAGCATATCTATAGCAACTGTTGGTAGTTATCCTTGCCTATTTTTGAGCAATGAAAAGTCAAAACTATGCAAATGGCTCTAAGTGCACTTTCATAATAAAATGTTAAGTCCTCGCAGGCATTAACTTTCTCAGCTCGAAGCTCCTTGCCATTTCTCCGTGGCCTCTGGTGGGAGGAGAGGCCTGACTTGGCGGTCACTGTGGCCTTCACGGTCCCGGGGCGCATGCGGGTGGAGGGCAGAGGGCAGGGGCGCCTTTTCGGTTGAGCTGACCCTGGGTGTCGCTCTTCCCCGCCTCTCCTCACGCATGTGGCTGGCCACTGAACAAGGCCTCTGTGTGTCCTCCCTGCACTGGCCACTTATCCGTACTCACTCAGATTGGTCTCCAGTCCTGTCCCCACATCTGCCACCAGAATCCCCTTTCAAAACACCAGGTCAGGCCTCTCTGCGCCTAACACTCCCCCCTACCCCCAGACCCAGCAGGTAACACCCTGCCTCCCTTGGACACCTGGCTCTGGTCCCCATCCGCGTGGCCCCCATGGAAGTGGCCTCTTAGGAGGGCCCTTGCTCTGTGTCTGTGGAAGGCTCTGGGTCTCATATTCATGTCAGTTTTTACTGTAGGCCAGACAGTGTGAGCAGAAGAAGGATAGTCTAAAGCTGATGCATGGCTCCCGAGGATGCCGCCACCCCCCTGGCCCCGTGGACTCTTGTGTTCAGATAGGGACACCCCCTCCACCTCTGTCCAGTTAGGAACTGGACTGGCTCAGGACTGGGTTGCAGCACTGGACTTAGGCCCTCTCTGTTTTCTGGGTCTGAGGGTTGATGCCTGTATTAGTCTGGGTTCTCCAGAGAAACAGAACCGACAGGACATAAAAGGAGATTTTATTTTGAGGAATTCTTAAGCAATGAGCCAGAAAGAAAAGGGACGGATTCCTCCTGCCTCTGTCTTTTTGTTCTGTGCAAGCCCTCAAAGTGTCAGAGCGGGCGCCCCCCCCCCCTCCCCAGGAGGCCACGTGCTGGACTGAAGCCACCAGGTCAAGTACTAACCTCACCCAGGAACACCATCAGTCACACCCAGACACAAAGCGTCATCAGACCGCTGGGCCCCCTCGGATCCGGTGCGGCTCGCACAGACACCTGGCCGTCACCACGCTGACCGCCAGTGTGTGCCTCCTCTGCCTTCCCAGCCCAGAAGCGCCATCTGTCGCATATGCCCCTGGGCAAGGAGCCTACACAGAACACAGCTCCACAGTCCAGCCCTCCGGCTTCATCTCTCGTGTCAGCCCCTGTGATGCTCAGAACATCCCCAGGACAGCCCCTCTGCCCAGGGCCAGAAATGGGCCCAGGAAAGAAAGGGTCGAGCGTGGCTGCTCACCGGGAGGGGCTCTGCCTGCTCTGGGAGTGAGTGCGCCCGGTTCCTCTTTCCATGGCTGTCAGATGTCTTTACAGCCGTAACCTTCTCTTTCCCCTGGGCAGTCCCACTTTAAAGTACTACGTGGAGGGGGTGCCTGGGTGGCACAGCGGTTAAGCGTCTGCCTTCGGCTCAGGGCGTGATCCCAGTGTTATGGGATCGAGCCCCACATCAGGCTCCTCTGCTATGAGCCTGCTTCTTCCTCTCCCACTCCCCCTGCTTGTGTTCCCTCTCTCGCTGACTGTCTCTATCTCTGTCAAATAAATAAATAAAATCTCAAAAAAAAAAAAAAAGTACTACGTGGAGGGTGAAGATCCTCCCAGCAGATGTGGACAGAGAACCGTGGCCCAGAGACTCCTCCACCGGCATCCCGCATCCCACCGCCGGGACTTGCCCTTTTCCTCTGCGGGCTGCAAGCCCTCCCTCCATGCTCCCACCCCAGGACCCACGTCCCCGAGGTTCTCTGGGCTTTGTTGTATTCCTTTCCGACAGATCCACCCACTTCCTTCTATGTCTTGGTGCATCTTGGAGCCCGGAGACGTGGGCGCAGAAGCCAGCGATGGGCTAGTGACCGATCACACCACCACCCAGCGTCACAGCAAACACCCCTCTGCCACCTCTCACCTGCACCACCTGGAAATCCTCTCCTTCCCTGAAGAAAGACGGACATTCGTAACAGGAAGTCAAGCGATAAAATCCTCTGAAGACACTGAGTGTGCCCTCCTATTTCACCAGTTGCCCCAATATTTCTCTTTGCGGCCATTCTGTCCAGGCCACCGTCCAGTCCGGGACTGGATTTCATGCATCTGCAGGGTCGTTTTCCAGGAATCTTCCCTGAACTTGACCTCCCTGGAGAGTGCTGGTGGTCATTTTGCAAGATGGCTCCAGGGTTGGGTGCAGGTCCTCTGCAGAGGTGAGGTCATGGCGCCAGGGTTGGGTGTAGGTCCCCCACGGAGGTGAGGTCATGGCCAGGGTTGGGTTCAGGTCCCCTGCAGAGGTGAGGTTGTGGCTCCAGGGTTGGGACGCAGAGGTGTGGTCGTGGCCCCAGGGTTGGGTGCAGGTCCCCGCAGAGGTGAGGTCGTGGCCCCAGGGTTGGGTGCAAGTCCCCTGCAGAGGTGAGGTCGTGGCCCCAGGGATGGGTGCAGGTCCCCTGCAGAGGTGAGGTCGTGGCCCCAGGGTTGGGTGCAGGTCCCCTGCAGAGGTGAGGTCGTGGCCCCAGGGTTGGGTGCAGGTCCCCTGCAGAGGTGAGGTCGTGGCCCCAGGGTTGGGTGCAGGTCCCCCGCAGAGGTGAGGTCTTGGCCAGGGTTGGGTGCAGGTCCCCGCAGAGGTGAGGTCGTGGCCCCAGGGTTGGGTGCAGGTCCCCTGCAGAGGTGAGGTCGTGGCCCCAGGGTTGGGTGCAGGTCCCCTGCAGAGGTGAGGTCGTGGCCCCAGGGTTGGGTGCAGGTCCCCTGCAGAGGTGAGGTCTTGGCCAGGGTTGGGTGCAGGTCCTCCTTTTTGCGGAATCAGCACTTGAGAGGCCACAGTCTGAACTATCAACTCTCCACCAGCAGCTGTTGGAGCTTCTGGTCTGAGTCATTTACAACCTGGGTGGTGACCGACTGGTGCTTCTCAAACCCCGCGATCCTGTCCACGTTTATTCATTCATGCTTCCTGTAGAGAAAGCTTTCCTCCCTGCATTTGTTCCTGTTTTTGCAGTAGCGCGAACTCATGGGTTCCTGCACTATCCTATGTGTTAAAGCCAGTTACTACTGCTGTTTATGTTGCAGCTCAAACGGCCCCACAGGGAGGGGTGGTCTGAGTAACAGAGACAGCCTGGGTGACACCTGCTCGGGGCCACTGAAGTCTCAGAGGTCACGGGACAAAAGGGTGCGCTGGGCAGTGATGGCGCTCTCGGCTGCCTTGATAAAATCCCCGTGGATCGGATGTGGGCCAGGTGCCTCCCGCCAGCCTAGAGGCCGAGCCAGGCTGGACGGGATGTGTGCGTCCCTATTCCCAAGCCTCGCTGCTGTGTGCCAGCAGGACTCGTCCCCCCAGACCTGCAGCATCTCCAGGACCCCTTGGCTAGGAGGGAGCCTCGTTCTCTGAGCTGTCTGAAGCTCCAGGGGGAGCCACCTTGCACCTGCCCGCTCCCACATTCCCGGGCGCTGCAAACGGAGACAGGTCGGGAAAGCACTTGGCAGCACATAACACGAATCATAAAATTGTTTGCTCCGTTTGACCTCGTAGTGACATTTCTGAGAAATCGTTCTAAAAGAAAATTCCAAAAATGGACAAAAGCCTGTGCATGAGGAGGGTTATTGCAGAATTATACAACTCCCAAAGTAAATTGGACGCCTGTCGGTCGGGGAGTGGGTAGGCAGTTTATGGCATGCTGAATGGATTGAATATTACATTGCCTCTAATACAATTCTCAAGATTGTTAAGTAACAAGACAAATGCGTGGTGTATTATCTAGTAGGAAAATGCAGAGTCCACACCCTTGTGTGTACATTCAGTGGGATTACGGATAATAATGCCCACGATATGATCCACACTAATGTGGGTAAAAAGATTTCCTCTCCCCGAATAGCTGACTTGAGGGTTTCTCCTGGGAGGAGTTGGGGGGTGTCTGAGTTCTTGGCACACCTGGGGGAGGAGGGGCTCCAGTCGCGGGTCCTCATCTAAGGCAGCCCTGACAGTTGGTGCAAGTGTGAGCATCCCACAGATAAAAGCGGTCCCTCTGAACTGGACGAGGCTGGGCCAGCACAGAGAGGTCAGGGTGTGCTCCTCAGACCCCCGCTGGGCCCCATGGACCTGGCCTCCAGGCGCATCCTGGTGTCTGCTCGACAATTAAATTTCCTTACTATTTACAGCCCACTGATAGATACCTAAAATATGTGCAGCAGGACCTTCCTCAAGGCTCTCGTGGCCGCCTTAGTCCCTTAATGTTTATGTTTTAATAAAAACGAACCGTGACCTTATCGTAACAGCACCTGGCTCCTCAAGGTCCTGAAAGCCTCGCTTCCAAATTCCTTAGAGACATTATCTCTAACCCCCCTCCCCCCACAAACTTCACAGTCTATAATCAGCCACCCCTCACAAACCGGGCAGCAGCTGTTTCTGCCCATGGGTCCGGTCCCCGTGCTTTAATAAAATCACCTTTTGCACCAAAGACGTCTCAAGAATTCTTGGCCGTCGGCTCTGGATCCCGATCTCACCAACATTCCAAAAACTACATCAGCGTGTCCCCTGGCGTCTGGGCAGGGTTGGGGGGTGGGGTGGTGGTGAAGCATGTGCTGCCCTGGTGTCTGCTGGGGGGTGGGTGAAGTGTGTGTCACAGCGTCCGGACAGGGGTGACCTGAGCGTCCTGGTGTCTGGACAGGAGTGACACATGTGTCCCGGTGTCTGGACAGGAGTCACACGTGCATCCCGGTGTCTGGGCAGGGGTGACACATGCGTCCCGGTGTCTGGACAGGGGTGACCTGAGCATCCCGGTGTCTGGACAGGAGTCACACGTGCATCCCGGTGTCTGGACAGGAGTCACACGTACATCCCGGCGTCTGGGCTGGGGTGACACGTGCATCCCAGCGTCTGGGCAGGAGTCACACGTGTGTCCCAGTGTCTGGACAGGAGTCACACGTGCATCCCGGTGTCTGGGCAGGGGTGACACATGCGTCCCGGTGTCTGGACAGGGGTGACCTGAGCATCCCGGTGTCTGAACAGGAGTCACACGTGCATCCCGGTGTCTGGACAGGAGTCACATGTACATCCCGGCGTCTGGACAGGAGTCACACGTGCATCCCGGTGTCTGGACAGGAGTCACACGTGCATCCCGGCATCTGGGCAGGGGTGACACGTGCATCCCAGTGTCTGGGCAGGAGTCACACGTGTGTCCCAGTGTCTGGGCAGGAGTCACACATGCGTCCCGGTGTCTGGACAGGGGTGACCTGTGCATCCCGGTGTCTGGGCAGGGTGACACGTGCATCCCGGTGTCTGGGCAGGGGTGAAGGGGGTGCATTGCCCTGGTGTCTGGGCAGGGGGAGTCGGGGGAGTGACACATGCAGAGCCCCGGTGTCTGCTTGGCCTCTGGAGGAGAAACAATCCCCCATGGGTGTCCCGGGTTGAAAAGCTGAGGGGCTAGCTGGCCTCAGCGCCGACTCTCCTGGGGTCTCCGGCGGGAAGGGGCCACCAGGAAGAACAGCTCCCACCGAGGCTGCTCCGGCAAAATGAACACGTATGTACATGTATGTACTATTATTTACATATGTGACTAACAGTCAGAAAAGTATTGGGGATGCTCTCAGAACGTGTAAAACGCTAAGGAAGGAAAGCTGCGCGAGCTTGCGGCCCTCCCGCGGCGCCCGGCTGTGAACCCCGGCGAGCGTCCTGCCACGTCCGCTTTTAGTGGTTAACGTGTTCAGTGTCTGTCGTTTTTTAGATTATTTTTCTTTAGCAGAAAGAAAATTTTAAAGATGTTGCAGCCGCAAAGAATCATCTTTCCACCTCGCGGGGGCCGCGCGTTCTCTGGAAGTGCCTGCGAGTGGATCCAGGGTGGGGCTGGGTGGCCGGGGTCCCAGCGGGCTTGGCCACTATGCAGTGGGTAGCCACACCCTCAGCTTGTCCCCTGGGAAATGGGACAAGCCGGTGGCTGTCCTGGGCACCCAAGCACCCTACAGAAGGGCCTGCGAAGGTCCGTTCTCATCGCTGCTACGTTGTTAACGGGCTGCAGCTCGTCCGCTGTCTCCTGGGTCATGTGTCCCACCCAGCGTTCCGGGACGTGAATGGGATCCTTGCCTGTCCAGAGTGTCTGGGTCGGCGCCCAGTCAGCCACTCCGGCCTTCAGGGATCAAGACAAGTGTCCCTTCTCACAGGGAGCACATGATGGGCTTTGCCACCAGACGCTGGGCCTGGCATCCAAGGCGGTGAGGGCCGGGCCGGGGGGGGACGTTTGATGAGCAGTCGGAGGCTGAGGGCTCTGAGCAGCCGCCGGGGAAGTTAGCAGAGCGGGCCATCTGCAGTGGATCGAGTGCCCCTGAGTCTCCTCCCAGATGCAGTGACCTGTAGTGACCCTCATGCAGGCCGAGCTGGGAACAGCCCCCGAGAGGAAGGAGGGTCTTGGGATCGTCTCCACAAAGATGAAGCTGCTAGAAGAAGGAGGAGCGGTGAGGCTGCCACACGTCCAGCCTGGTTCTGGACACCACAGTCAGGGCCGTGGGGGAACAGCTGGGACAGGCAAGATGGCCCGGTGTGACATGGGGTGAGGGCCACATAGGACGGTGCCCCAGGGCTGGACAAGCACTTCGGCTGTTACTCAAGGCCTCCCCTGGCCGGGCACACTCCCTGATGATGACTGGGCTCCCAGCAAAGGGGCCTGGAGGTGGCCGTGGTTCCACCTGGCAGGCGGCGTGTCCTTAGGGACTGTCCCTGCGTCCTGTCAATGCCAGCGAAGCCGTGACCAAATGCCTGCCTGATGCACAGGAACACGCTGCTGTCCCCCCCAGGCAGGGGTCCATGCCCGAACGGAGCAGCCAAGCTGCACGCAGGGGAGCCACAAAATCCAAGGGGAGAGAGCCGGCGCCCCCTGAGCTGGGCCGGCAGCCGTGCCCAGGACGCTGGTTGGCTCCAGTCACGGGCTGACCGTGTCGTTCGTTTTGTTAACAGCTTCATTGAGATAGAATTCACAGACACTTCGCCCCTTCAAGTACACGCTGCAGGGACTTTCAGTACGTGTGTAGTTGCCTGACCATCACCACGGCCAAATCTGGAGCCTTTTCATCGCCGCTGCTGGAGGAAACGTGGCCTCCGTTAGCCGTCAGCGCCAGCGCCCCGTCCTCTCTGCCAAGTCCTGGGCAGACAGCGATCCACGTTCTGTCCCGTGCGTTTGCTTCTTCCAGAATCTCATGTAAGTGGAACCACACGATAACGTGTGGCCCTTTGTGACCGGCTTCTCCACGTCGACGGAGTTTTCAAGGCTCGTCCACGTCTTGGCCTGGATCGACGCTTCGCTGGTAACATCCCACCGCGTGGATGTCGGTCCTTCTTCGGCTGATGGAGATGGGGGTGTTTGCGCTTTCTGCTGCTACGAGTAACGGGGCCGTGAACCTCCGTGCGCGACCCCGTCCTCGTTTCCCGGGGCCACGCCGCTGGGCCTGGAGAGGCTAGGTCAGTGCGGACGCACGGGTAACTTGGGCGGGGCCGCGAGGTCCTCGGAGCAGCTGCACCGGTCGCCAACCCGCCGTGTGAGAGCGCTGCGGTCTGCTCATCCCCCGGTCCCATTATCTGGCTCTGATTACCGCCGTCCGAACGCCTGCGAGATGGCATCTCGTTGTGGCTCTGATTTGCATTTCCCTGACGGCGGCTAATGATGTTGAGCCCCTTTCATGTGCTTATTGGCCATCTGCAGAGCTTCTCCAGAGATGCACATTGCATCTCGCATTTGACGAACGCTTGCACACTTCCTGTCTGGTGCACAGAGTGCGTTCATGTGTCTATTTTCGATCTGGCAGTTCTTTCTTCTTTGCACCCTCCTCCCTTTAGGGGAGCGGCTTCCCCTTCCCTCCACCTTTCCCCTACTCGGTGGCACCTGAGCGTTCCCCTCTTCTGTCCCACCTACCTGTGCGGCGGTGGCCACGGGCCGAGAGCGGAACTGCCTAGAAGGTTGGACACGCAAGCCGGGAAGCCGGAAGCACCGAGACAGTCATCCGTGTGGTGGGGTGCTCCGGGCGGCTCTGCAGCTGGCGTGGGGGTGAACAGCCTCCCCGCAGAGGGAAGCAGCCACGACAGGCAGCTGGAGAGCAGTGCCCGGACCCACGGGCCCATCGGGACCCTCCCAACGCACAACGGGGACTGTAGCTTGGGTTGGGGCAGCCACCCCAGGCCTGTGTGGCTGTGCGTGGGTTTCCTGAACTTGTGACCTGAGAGAAAAGGCAGACCCCTGCCACTTCCTCTGAGGGGCAGGCGCGGCGAGACGAATCCGCAGACGAGCCCCCCGGGCAGCTTGTAGGTCGTGCTTATTTATCCTCTGTACGCAGGCTCCTTCGAGGTCTCCCCTGCCGCGGCCACTCAAGGGGCACGTGACCAGACGAGGTCTTGGCTCCGATGTGGCGTAGGGGCCTCGAAGAGCCCAGCCAGAGGCATGTCCCATCCACTGAAGATAATCCCCGGAGAGGACAGAATCCCGCGGCGTTCATGGAATACGGTGTCGTGAACGTCACGGGAAGGAGGCCAGCTATACGCACAAGAGCTGTTTCACGTGCGCCAGCGAGCAAATTTCAGTGAAAATTCTAAAATTCCTGCAGGGGCCGAGGACGGAGAGCCGTAGTTTTCTGTGAACCTGGCACTGAGCGCGTCGCACCTGCCGCAGGAGGAGACCAAGGCCAGCAGGGATCCGTCTCTTGCCCGGGGAGCCAACAGCCAGACGCAGCCCAGAGCGCGGCGCCGGGTCTCTCCCCGCATCGTGGAGCATGGCCCACGGCCCCAGGCTGCAGAGCTGGGTCCCGTCTGCCTGGCGCCCGCCCCGTCAGGGAGGTGGGCACGGGGCCACCTCAAGCCCATCGGAGCACACACCTCCCAGCTGAACGGACCTCGGAAACGGGTCAGAAAGCCCCTTCACACGTGGTATGATTTTATTTGATTTTAATAGGAATCAAGTATCCCATGGAATTCAGGGGTTTGGCAAAGGTCTCCTATTGGCTTGTAAGTGCCCGTGGCTTGGCAAATCTACACGCACCTCCAGAGGTCCCTTAACTCCTAAACCCATGCCATGCTCTTCAAAGACGAACTACTGCGGATGCTGCTGAACGAGTCCCACTTATCCCATTAAAACTTCGGCCTTTGCGAACCAGAGAGGATGGTGCGTGTGAATTCTCCTCTCGGCCCCGGATGTGCCCTCGACAGCTGTGAGAAGGTTCTGGACAGGTGTTGGTCAGTGTGACGCAGGCTTGGTGACCAGATCGGAGCCGGGCCTTCTGATCTGGTCAGGGTGGTGATGATGGGTGGGGGAGGGGTGGCGCCTGGGCCGCAGAGAGCAGGTCCTGAGCAGCTGTGCCCTGTCCCCTCTCACCTGGTCTTGTCCAGGGCAGCCTTCAGGGTTTGCTGTTTGGTGACGGTGCTGTGTGCTCCACCGGCACAGCCACGAGCCCGGGGGGGTGGCACGTGCCAGGAACCACTCAGTGAAGCCCTCGGGTTGTTGGTGGGTCCAGATCCCTTCAGCCTTGTTCACCACGCTCTCTCTTCGGGCCCCGAGGGCTCGCCGTGCAGACAGTGTGGAATCCACTGACTCCTCTCTGTCTTCTTCAAAACAAACAAGTGAACAACTGATTTCGAGTCACGTCAGTCGTAAGAAGTGACAGCCTGGACCCTTCACCCAGCCTCCCCCAAAGCAGCATCCCAGCCGCCTACGGCCCACTGTCATGCCAGGGAAGCGACATCAACGCAGTGCACGCGCCTCGCTCCCACGTCTCCGTGCTGGTGTGCGCCCTCCGGTGGGTGTGTATTTAGTGCCGCACAAGGTCACCACACACGGATGCCTGAACCCAGCACTGCAGGGAGGACCCAGGATGGCGCATGGGGGGTCCTCGTGCCCCCTCATGCCCCCTTCACAGCGGCAGCGGCCCTCACTCTCCCGGCCCCCAGACGCCACCGGTCAGTGCCAGCTCGTCTCACGCACTCCCTTGCAATCACCCAGGTTTTGGTGTGAGTAGATCTCCTCTCCCCCGCGCCGTGGTGTTTCGTGTTTCTTTACGCTGCCGCTCACCCTCCAGGGCGTACCCTCCTGATTTCCAGTTTGGGGCTATTTCGGATACAGCCTCTGTAAGAATTCGTGTACAGGCTCCTGTGTGCACAGAAGTATTAATTCTCCAGGATAAAGGCCTCGAAGTGCAACTGCGGGGTCATAGGCTAGGGACACGTCCAGTTATGTAGGAAACCGCCGTGTTCCTTCCCAGAATGGCTGTACCAACGTCCATCAGCCATCAGCACCTGCGAGGGGTCCAGTGTCCCCGCGTCAGGCCAGCATATGGTGTCGTCACTATCACTCTGATAGGTGTGCCGCGGTCCTCCTTCTTTGCAGGGATGAACTAATAGAGACCCTAGAAGCACCCCACACGTGCTGGGGACCTTCCTTGATGAAGGTTTCTGGCGGGCATGCTGCCCCCAGACTCTGCTTCTCTGTGAACCACAGGACCTTTGCTCGCCGCCAGTTCTTATGTCTCAAAGGAGGGCCTGGAACAGGGTCTGTCTGCTGGCTTGAGGGGAGGACGGCACACCCGGCCACGCGGAAACCCCATGGAAACCGCTTCCGGCCTGCACTTCTAGTCCATCCACCTAGCTCTTGTTCCTGGGCCTAGAGCGCTCCCCCCAGGCCCCCGGCCGCGCCCGCCTGGCTCCCAGCGTCAGCGCCGCCAGAGACGGGAGACTGTCCCCGAGAGAGACCGTTTCCGCCCACGTCCACTGGGCAGCAGTCACTCACCACCCCCGCCTCATGCTCGCTCGTCATTAGACTGCTTTATTCTCCGCTTCTTACCTGGATTTTCCCTAGTGGAGTGAATTCCATGGGGAGGGAGGTGCTTGAATACCCAACACCAGGCTGCCATGTGGGGTCGAGGCGGGGGCACCTCCGTGGCATCTCCGTGGCCCACCCAGCACCTGTGAAGCTGCCCCTGGGGGCCGGGACCCCGCTTTTTTTCTTCCCCTCAGTGTCTACTTTGAGATGCCGTGATTAGATATGGCTGCATGTCCATCCAGAATATCTTCAATAAAAAGCAATATCAGTATTCTTTTCTCTACCAGAAATAAAACTGCTGCCGTCTAACACACGCCTCCAGAGCAACTTTATGCCGCACGATTGAGGGCTCATTTTCACACCCTCACGCTCAGGACCTGTTTCTAGGAAACATAGGTCCCTTTCATTGTGCTTCCGGGGGCATTTGTCCGCGAAGCCTTGCGTTGACATTTACAAGACCCCTGACGTATGAATGTGCTCGGTCCCTGAGGTCAGCAACTGTTTGCCCTCGGAAATCCCCGAGGGCCTCACAAAGCTTTTGTTCACATGCCTCTGTTTGTCAGTACCTACCGTATTAGAAATTAAAACTAAGCCGTTAAAGTATTTATTCACTAAAAATAACCATTAAAAAGTATCACATGTTAACATAACAAACATTAAAAATATTTGTGGAAAGAGTGGTACTGGCTTATAATTTTGCAAATCTCCACAGAGCCCGTGTTGCTAGAGGGCACGGATCCCCACGTCCGTTTCCACCAGCTGAACGTGCCTTTCTGGTTGGTGCCCGGCAAGCGTCCGGCAGAGGGCTGTCCGAAAAGCAGAGTTTCTCGTGGATTTTTCCGGTAACCACGGATGCCCTTCTTTGATGCTGCTGCAGACCAGACAAGAGGTGGTTTCTTGAAGGTTCTCTGCAGTGTGGATCCGAAACCCGACCAGCGACCCTCCCTTCTCTGTTACGTCCAAACACACAGGGTGGATCTCTTACCTTCGCGTGAGTTTGTAACATGACGTCTTGGTCGCGTGGAGTTTCAAAGGCGGCCACGTCTCTTCATCCAGCCTGGGAAAATCCCGGTCGCTGGCGTAACCCTGTCTTTGGAACTCTACGTAGTGGAAGGCTCTGAAGCTTTCCATGTGGACACATGGCTTCCAAAATTCTAATTTTCACTTGAAAGGTCACGTTTTACTGGCAACAGGGTGAGTCATTTCCTTTGAAACACCGGTTCACTTCTTTCGTTTTCTAGAAATTATCTGCCAAGTAATAAAATCCGAATAGCTTATCACTAAATCGTTCTTCTGAGGAACAATGGTGCTCCAGGAAAGGAGGGGTCCAGCTTGCCCCTCAGACACCTCTGCGTCCCAGCCTGCCACCAAAGAGCTCTGTGGACACTTGCCACGTTGTAAGAAGATTAAAAGGAAGCGCACCTCAGGCATCTCAGATTTAATAAAATCGATCATTTTTCTGTGTCCATGAGTGTCTGGTGGCGAGGTGTGCGAGGGCAGTGCCATGGGTGCCATGGCCTTGACCAGGGTACATCCTTGGCCTCACCCGCCCTCGGCCTTGCCCTGTCAGTTCAAACGGATCCTTCACATAAAATCATACAGTTTAAAACTCAGTGATTTTTCACATTAACATCACTGTTCTAATGAACGTCGTTATCTGTACAGAGTTTTAAAAGTATCTGGAATAACTTGGGGTGCGTGGGTGATACAGTAGGTCAAGCACCTGACCCTTGATTTTGGCTCAAGTCACAATCTCAGAGTCATGGGATCAAGCCCCGCATGGAGCTCCTTGCTCAGCGTGGGGTCTGCTGGAGAGTCTCTCTCCCTCTTCCTCGCACTCCACCCCCCCGCTCATGCACGCTCCATCTCTCCTAAAAAAAAGAAGCATGTAAAGTATTTGAAGTAACTAAACCTTATGCCAATTTTCAGACTTACAATGTAAAGCCTAATGTAATATTTGCCCATAATCCCAAGAATCCGCTCATGAAATGAAACGTTAAATATGTAGCCAAGCAGCCAGCCCAGCAGCTCCCCAACCCGACTCTCCTTCAGCGTCCTGCAAGAGCGGATGGCCGTGGGATGTCTGTCTTCACCGTGAAGCTCGATACACTCTGACCACGTCGGTCTGCTTCCCGCAGCGACATGCCATATCGGTGGGAGCAAACAGTTCCACAACAAACGTTCCTGTGCACTGGAAGCTTCTCCAAGTCACTCACAGAATAATTATCGATAATACAATATTACTACATATAATAATATTACAATATTTTATTGTAATTATCAATATAATATAATTGATGTAAATTGTAATATAAACTATGTATGTTAGAATTTATTATGATTATGATAATTTTATTAATATAGCCTATCTTCTATCTATCTGTGTCTGTGGAGTTACCCCACCGTCTGGTACCTGCATTCCAAGGTTCGCTAGATATTGGCCCTTGGCTGCCTGGGGCGGGGGCACGGGGGTGTGGTTATATCAGTTCACGCCAGCAACAACAGTGCCCGGGGATTCTACAAATCCTTCCCTACTGCAAAGTCACAAAATATGTCCCGACAGTTTCTTATAAAACTTCTAAATTCTAAAGATTTACTTCCCACAATTAAGCTGAACCCACCTGGATTTTCTCTTCTGGTGCCCTCTGAGTCGGGATCTGGTTTTATTTCATTTTCTCTGAGTGGACGGTGAATTCCCAGCACTGCGTACTGAATCCTTTCCCCACTGACGAGAGGCACTGCCTCTCCTGTGTCGGGTTTCGCGTGGTTGGAGAATCTTCCTGAAAAGGACGTGCGTTCCTTCGCTGTCGGGTGGGTGCTGATTGCGGTTTGTGGGTCAGGTTGCTGGACGAGGTTGTTGAAGTTCCCTGCTCCCTCCCCGATTTCACCTGCCGTCCACCTGTCATGAGAGGCGCACTGCCGTCTCCAACGACTTTTGTGGATTTCCTCACTTGGCCTTTTAACTGTTCCAGTTTTGCTTTGTGTTTTCAGATGTGTTGTATCTCTTGATGAATTAACCCTTTCATCCTGATAGGAGGTTCCTCTGTATTCCTGGTAATAGCCTTTGTCCCGAAGTCGGCTTCGTCCGATGTTAATGGACTCACCGGCGTTCATACGATTAGCTTTCACGTGGCGTAGCTTTTCAGACGTTTTTCTTTTGCCCTATTTGTGTGTTTATATTAGAAGTAGACAGCTTATAGTTGGATCTTGTTCTTTGATCCAGTCTGAGAGTTTTTACCTTTTATTTGAAGCACTTAGATGATTTATATTCATCATAATTATTAAATTTAAGCCTGCCTGTGGTTCAACTCTCATAATACGTTGTTTTAGTTGAATGGTTAATTCTCCTTAAAGAATTTAAAACACAAGTATTTCCTATTTATCCACAGAGTTGCCATTTCTGGGGTTCATCGTTCCCGTGTGGACCCGAGTATTTACACTGACTTCTGGCTCCCGACAGACGCATCCACCAGCTTGTGTTATTTTGCCTTCGTGACGACATTTGTGCTCATGGGCCCCGCCCTCATGTTACAGACGTGACATCGTAGGCATCCCCCAGTCTCTAGAAAACAGGTTGAGGGTTGGAGCCCAGGTGTGTTTGCCGACCGATCGGTGCTGGCCGGGGGCAGAAGGAGCCACAGACAGTGATACTCAGACGGTCTGGGAGGAGGAAAGTGGAAAGTACCTCCCATCAGGAAGAGATCCCGGCAGGAAGGCATGCTGGAAAGGCAGCAGGGGCGTGTGGGAAGAGCTGCCGGAGGGAAGGGTCAGATGGTGCAGTCCAGGTAGACGGACGGCCAGGATAGTGAGGACAGTCCACCTCTTGCCCAGGCCAAGGGCCGGCGGGATGGGAAGGGCACGAGGTACGTACTGAGTGTCCATGGTGCACTTGGGCTGCGCTGGGGTAGAGGGGTCTGCAGGGCAGAGGGTGGTGGGAGGAGGTGTGGGTGCAAAGGAGGTGGGCTCACTAGGCCACCCTGTCGGGGCCTGGAAACGCCTGCCCACTGTGGGCGGAGGCTTCTCTCTGCTGGGTGCCCCCTCAGGGACCCGACACAGGAGTCCCCATGTCCCCTCCCTGCACCTGCCTCTCCCCCTGGGCAGCACTCTTCTCCCTGCACTGGGAGGGTCCTTGGTTATTTAGGTCTCTGGGAACACCTGAGTGTGGATCCCCAGGGTACCAAACACGGGCAAGACCTAGACCCAAGTGCTAGTCTTTCCATGACGAGCCCTGTGAACCAGGAAACGCATGTCCTGGAGGGAGCCTGGCTGGCCAGTCAGTGCCGTTTCTTTTCTGTGATTTCGGAAAATCACTGCGTCCAGCGGGCCCCGGGCTGACTGCTCCAGTGCACAGCACGTGGGCCGCCGGGAGCCGAGCGTGAGTTTTACAGTCCCATTTCCCAGGAAGCTCCGGGCCTCGACCTCCTCACGCGGGCAGCGGGGAAGGAAGGCAGCTTCCTGTCTGTTGTCCCCGGCCGAGGGGTCTGCGAGCTGTGTCCGGCTTTGGTCTCCCAAGTAGAGCCGGGAGGCAACAGAGCCCTGAAGGGACCACCACCCCTGGCCAGGCCACTGCACTTTGGTTAATGGATCTCTCAGAGGGTGTGGGCACATCACACAATGGAATCTGAATCCCCAGCAGACGGGAGAACAGGGCCAAGGAGGAGAGGCCGGGCTGTGGGTGGCATGGGTCTGCCATGCCGCGGAGACAAGCAAATCCTGGTTGTCGGTCACACGGCTAAAGCAGAAGTTTCTGCGGGCACCTGGGTCTGAGGCAGGCTCTCGTTTGGCTGTGCTGAGCTGGGTGACAGGGTGGGTGTTCGTCCAGGTGGGGTCCAGAAGAAGCGCGGGCTCAGGTGCATGTGGGGAGCAGGTGAGCCGGCAGCCCGGGGTCCGGAGCCGTCCTGGGCGGTGACAGGCTGGGTGGGGCGGCTCTCAGACCTTCTGCTCTTTTTCTGGCTGGGCTCAGGGGCCGCTGCCTGGCCTGCCTGCCATGCCAGTGCCCTCCCCCGGGGGATCCTGCGGGTTCCACACAGCACCTGCCCTGGAGGCCCTCGCAGCTCCACAGCCTCAGCCTCAGGGCCTTCCTCCCAGACCTAAGGGGCAGCTGGACGAGCTGAGAGGGCCCCCCAAATTCCAACATGCCAAAGTGTGCCCACTCCCGATGCCCACTGAGCGGGTGACATGAAGACAAGGAGGGACTCAAGCTTGTTTTCAGAGCGGTGACCCTTCTGTGCCACCTGCAGGCACACGAGTCGAGAGCAATGGTCACGCTCCCCACCCCCTCTGTGCTGCCAGGAGTGGCCCTGTGACACATTGATCTCAGCTGCTTTTGAACATTTGAGGATGTAAACCTTTATTAACAAGAGAACAACTAGTCAGGTGGTGGGGTTAGGGAGTGCCCTTGTCCTGATGAGTACAGGGTGTCGTGTAGAAGTGATGAGTCACTAACTTGTACACCTGACACTAATATTACACTGTATGCTAACTAGAATTTAAATAAGAACTTGAAAATAAAACAAAGTAAATGGGACTTCAATGTCAGTTGTGGAGAAAGGGAGGGACCTGGAGCGGGAAGGGGACACTGGGGTAGTGGCGTGGTGACGTTGACAGGACAGGACAGGGCAGAGGGTGCCACTGAAGAGAGGTCGGGCTCCAGGGAGAAGGGTTCTTCTGGGAGCGGGGAGTGGAGAAGGGGCAAAGTGGATACAGGGGAGCCCGGTGCTGAAGAGAGCAGCACAGGCCAGAGACCAGGCTCCTCACACTCTCGCGGAGAAGGGCAAGCTGTGCCTTCACTCCGCTGAGGACCGGCGCTTCGGTAAGACCCGGTAGGAGCAGCGCGGCGAGCTATTGGGGCGACTGGTCAACCGACTTGAGTGTTGGCCTCACGTCCCCCCGCAGCGTAGCTTCCAGGTGGACTGCAGAGGCCACTGTGAACACAGAATCACAGACTAACTGGAGTGACCCCCGGCCGGTGCCCGACCTCATGGGGAAGGCCTTTCTGCACATAAACCCCAAAGAAGAAGAAAGTGACGGCACTGTTCCACTGCTTAGACATCAACGCCCCCACCCACGGCCGCAGAGCACATGCACAGAAGGGCAGGCCGCCGGGGGAAACCTTCCATCGGTCACCCCGAGGAGCAGCTGAACACGCCCCCGTGAGGTTGCTCACTACCCCTTGGCCTCACGTAACCAGGGACACAGAAGGGCCACTGTGGGGCCTGGGACTCCAGGCAGCCATTCAGACGAGCTCTCCCACCCTCTCCCCTGCAGATCCCCAGTCCCACCTGGCCTGGGTCCTGTGCCCCAGCAAGGCCATCCCTGACCAGTGTCAGGGGGTGCAGTCCCACCACGTGGCATTCCCGTGTCCCTTCCCGGCTCAGTCTCTCCCAGGCACTCCTCATGGTGTGACACGATCACTTCCGTCCTTTGTCGGTTTACTGTCTGCCTCTCTCCCTAGAAACGGAACCACCAGGGGCAGCATGCGTGGACGGTTTGGTTCACAGCTGTTTCTCTGACCCTTCGGGGGTGACAGGCACACAGGACACGCTCAGGGTATGTTCGCTGAACGCACCAGCGGCCCTGTGTGTTCCTCACCGCGAGCGGCTCTGCCAGCGTCACAGCCCCCAGCCACGGGAGTGAGCGCCAAAGTCCTGCGGGCTGCTCACTCAGGGAGGGGCCGGAGGCCATGGTCAGGGCTGTTCCGGAATCCTGGGACCGGGAAGAGAGGACCGCACATACGCCCGTCTGGCCACAGCGACTCAGCCACGCTGACGTCTCATTGAGGTGTCCCCCCTGGCTTTTGCGTGGCAGGAAACAGGTCCTGGAAGCCAGCCAGGAGCGGATGCGCCTGGAACTGGTTCTCAAGGACCCAGGCCACGCCCTGACATGAGGGCTTCGTGGGAGTGGTTAGTACTGAGCACCGTGGGACAAGAGAACCCACTTATTCACATCCAGAGGGCAACCTTGTCCTGCCGGGCTGGGCGGGGCGTCCGCTGGCCACCAGCTCTCTGGCAGGGCCGAGCCGCGTCACCAGCCCTGGAACCGGGGGGCTCAGCCCCAGGCTGCTCCCCGGGAGGGAGCCCTCGTGTGTGTGTGAGAGAGAGCTTGGGCGTGACCGTGTGCATGCATGGGAAATCAGAAAGTGGGGGGAAATCTCACGGAGTGGAAACATTTCTTCTGAAAGCAAGACCAGCACAAATGCCGGAGCGGAGAGGGAGAGCGAGCAGCTCCGCGGGGCCTGTGGGCAGAACGAGAATCCCATGCATGTCTGCATCGGTCACGCTGACACGGGGTCCCGGGCCGTCCGTGCTCGTCCCCGGTTACGGCCTGGCCCTGAAGCGCTGGGACCGATGGATGGGTTTCAGTGAGGACAAACACCCACCCTTGGACACGACACCATCTCTGGGGGCACCCACTGTGGGTGGGTGTTGGAAGAAGAGCTCCCCTCCCCCGAGGCCTCAAGGGCCTTCAAACACGGGCTGGGAAAGATCTGGCGAACCTGTAAGTCACACCGCAGACCCGGTGACGGGATTTATGTAGAGCGTCCGTGTCGCAAGCCAGCTGACATTCGCCAGCTGGGTGTTCACTATTGTTCTTGCCTGGAAATGTCACGTCCAATTCCGTGACCCAGCTCCTGGAAAGTGTGACCTGGGCCCGGGGGGGCCTTCGGGGAGGCCAAGCCTAAGCAGATGGGAGCAGACCCTGGCCTTTTCCCGCAAATGTTTCAGATCAAATCCCACGGCCCTTTTTTACTTGTTAATTCTGTTTCTGATTTGTGGTTCTCATTTGACTTTCAGACGAATTTAATAATTGCTTTTTGAGGAGAACTTGAAACCATTAAGGGGAGCCGCTCCATCCTGCCCCCGGCCATCCGTGCTGCCCTTGCCTTGTCCTCTGCGAAGCCACGGGCGTGCTTCGAGTCAGAGCTGCCTGCCTGCCTGGCCTGCCAAGGAGCGGGGTCACTGATCATTCTCTTATTTTCCTGGAGACCGTGGAAGCAGATCTGCTCTCTGGCAAGGAGGGGCTCGGCCCTTCACAAACATACCGCAGCGTATAGGGTCACGGGTGGTCTGGACCTCACGGGGCCCCGCGTCTGCTCTCTGGGACTGCTCTCCTTCGCAGGAAGGAGGGGACACAGGCCAGTCCTCCTTCACTCCGGGTGTGGGGCTGAGCTCTGAGTCCTACCTGAGCTGAACGGGGTGGGTGATGGTGGTGGTGTGTGTGTAGGGGGCTGGTGATGAGGCTCCGGGGGGGGGGGGGGGAGGGAGGGCTCTGCGGTCAGACCGCCGGGGCCCCCTGCCTGCCCGTCTAGGCCTGGCACCCCTGACTGTCTGAACCCCAGCTTCCACACCTGAAAAGCAGAGTCCTGCAGGCAGAGATCACTCACGGTCGGTCACAAGCTGTCCATCGATGTTAGCCAAAGACAGTTATGACCACGGTAAGTGGTGCTCATACGTGACTGGGGGTGGCCGCACATTCCTGCACACGCCCCTCTGACACCACCACAAGGAAAGTGAGTGGAGCCAGGATCAACAGGGATCTTTCCAGCCCTAGAGCACATTCCGAAGACTTCAAGCGGCTCTGAATTTAAAGACAAATCCCTGAGGATCTTTCAGGAAAAGGATTCCCAGACGGAAACATTACAGAGGTGAATTATACACACGGGTTTTAAAGACGCGTTCAAAGATTTGGAAACGGGAGGAAGAGAACATGTGTCTTCACACTGGGGCAATGCACGCTGCCTGCGGGTTTGCACATGGCCCTGACCTGCCTGGCACGGGACCGAGAGCCCGGGCTCCACAGGAGCGGTGTGGTGGGGAGGGGGGAGGGAGAGCCTCCGTCCTAGACACAGGCGCCTCTGCTCCGAAGGAAGGGCCAGCTGTGGGGCATTTTTCCTCCCGAAGAGCACACTTCCTGGGGTGTCCCCAGAACCAGAGGAAGCAAGAGCAGGAAGTCTTGACAGGCAGGGGCAACCTGGGTGCGCTCACTGAAGACCGAGCAAAAGCAAACCAAGCCGGCAAACACACCCTCCCTCCCAGCACCCAGACTGGCACTGGGCAGGGCTTGCAGGAGCGGGTCCCAGCACCCAGACTGGCACTGGGCAGGGCTTGCAGGAGCGGGTCCCAGCACCCAGACTGGCACTGGGGAGGGCTTGGAGGAGCGGGTCTGGACGGGAAGATGAACGAGGAGCCCGTCCTGTCCTCCCTGCCCCTGCTCCACGCTCCCCCCACAGCCCCATCCCCAGCCCCCCACCCCCCACCCCGCTGCAGCTTCTGTCACACATCTCCTCCTCCCCGCCCCCGTCTGAAATACTTTCAAGTGTTTCCAGAGCTGGATTCGATCCACGATCCACGGAGTGAGCTAAGCCAACAGCAGGCCGGGCCATGCCAGTGTGTCCCGGACAGGAAAACACACCGACCCGTCCAGGTTTCCCATTCCGATTGCACCCCTGCCCGGTCTCCGGTCTCCGTCCTGAGAGAGAGAATCTGACCCCCGGGGGAACGTGGGGATTCTGCAGGGGTGCCCTGGGGGCAGACAGATGAATTATCAGCGACCCCACCAGGGAGCGGTTGCCCTGCTCAGGGGCTGCCTCGGGCTCCAGGCCTGGGAAGCTCAGAGCATCCCTGGGCGGGCGCAGGGGCTCTAGTGGAACCCAGGCCTGGGAGGGAGACAGCGAGAAGCAGATGGGCACGGGCAGGAGGCTGGCCCAGGGAGAAGCTTCCACTCTACGGAGGGAGCTGCCCCTCGCCAGCTGATTTAAAAAGTATCCCCTGTCTGCCTGGGGTGCTGTCATTGCTCGGGCTTTCTCCTTTCTGTGGACACAAGAAAGGGGCACAACAGTGCTGCACACATTCCAGGAAAACAAATTCATCTCAGTTCTTGATAACGCGACTCTCTCAGAGACGCCCGGCTTTCCCGCCGTCACGCCCCACAGCCGGTCCCCATCAGTCTGGGGGCCCGGCACACCTGCCGACCAGCTCAGCCCCAGTCCAAGCCTGTCCACGACTGGGAGAAAGGCCCTTGGTGCTGCAGGAAGTGCCCGGTGACGGGTTGACAATGGCACAAATCCCGAGCTGCCCCCACCTCCAGGGGAAAGGTGCTGAAGAGTCTCCCCCCTGCCGCAGGGCTGCCCGGGGAGGGCCGAGGCCGCAGTGCAACCACCCCGCTGCCCAGCTCCCCCCCCCCCCACCTTCCTTCTGTGACTTCCCGCACACGATTCTATGGTCAGAAACCTCCCGCCCCAGAGTCTGACCTGAGATAAGGATCCCCTTCATCAGTCTCCGCGCCTTCATTTTTAAATGAGCTTCCCAGCAATAAAGTAATATTCTGAAACTCGTCTTTAGCTGGAAGTTACTTTCTCTCCAGGGACAGTGTCATCATCTCATCAGCACTAGAGAAAGAGGCCCGGAGGTCCCTCAGTTCAGATCTCTGGTGCTACAGATAAGGAAACTGAGGTCCAGAGAGAGAGCAAGGAGCTGGGGACCAGGCACTGAGGGCCGCTCCTGCACGTGGGCAGGACTGAGGGCACCGCAGGTCACTTTCTCAGGGCGGGAGGACGGGAGGGTGCAGCCGGGGAGACGCTAGGCGTCCCGGGCGGGCAGACACTGGATCGACCCCGTGGCAGCCCTGTGCTCAGCACCCCAGCCTATGTGGGGACCAGGCAGCAGGATTCGTGTTGGATCCTGAGAGCCAGCATGGTGGGCCGGGAGGACTTGCTTGCCGACAACAGCCCTCCCTGAATCTCAGAGGAATCCATCACCTGCCCAGACCACACGGCGGGGAACCATGTGTGGAAACTGGACGGGCCTCCAGCCTCCAAAGCTTAGGACGGCACCAATCAGGTGAGGCCCTGAACCCTGACCTGCTCTCCAGCGTGAGGCCCGTCCTGCGACTGGCCTCTGCCGGATGTGGCCCCTGCCTGGCTTCAGACAGAGGCCTTCAGGCATGGCCACCTGCCCTTCAGCCGACCAGAATGGGCGGGGAAGGTGCACAGCCCAGGCCAGGGAGGATGTGGGGAAGGCCGCGTTTGTAATGCAAATGAAGGAAAGTGGGAGACCCAGCAGCTTCCAAACCGAGGCTCTGTTCCCAGGGACAGGAACGCCTGTGCCCACGGGCAGGGCGATGCCGTCCAGCTGGGGGCGTGGCAACACGTGTGCTGGCGACAAGAGGGCAGGAGGCTGAGGCCTGCTTTCGGGAGCTCATGGCCACCACACAGGGCACGTCTTTGTCACCCCGTGCTTGCATCCTTCAGGAAACGTCCTTAGGGGACATCGAAGTCAAAGGGAACTGAAAGACCCCAGGACGGGCTAGACCCTGGAGCCCGGGACTCAGGGCCACAGGGACACTCCCAGGTCAGACGCTGAGGGGGGCTGCCTGGCCCCTGGGCCCCCAGGCATCCCTAGGCCACTGCCCGGAACTGTCCTGCACGGGCTCCCCACTCGGCCAGCTCCCTGCCTGCTCCAGCCCCGGCCGCCCTGGCCCGGCTGTGTGAGTGTGAGCGTGCACCTTCTCTTGGGCTCCAGGAGCCCCCGCGACTATACTGGGCCGGTCACATGTGATTGGTGATTGTGGGTGCGGCCAAGCCAGGTGCCCAGGTGACCGCTGGCACCCAGCAGGCTTCCGTTCTTGCTCAGCTCTGGGATGCTGGGGCTGCCCAGCTGCTCCCACAGTAAGGCAGCCCCTGCCGTCTTGCTGTAGGGGCCGCTGGTGGGGGCCTCCCAGGGCGAACGTCCGTCCCGGAGTTCCCCTGCCTGGCAGCACCCACCACCTCCTCTCGGACGAATTTAAACCTGAGTGGGCTGACCGCCCCTCATTCCGGCTCTCCTGCAGGAGACGTGGGCAGCGTGAGGCCTGTAGTCCCGGAGATCCCAAGCCCAGGGCCTGGCTCAGCGGGGAAGTCCCTCCCCAGGAGCCAGGTGGGCGTCGCAGGTGTTCGCCCGGAGGGACTTGGCTAAAATGAGCCATTGAGAGGTGAGGCTAATTGGCGTCTCCCACTCCCTGCAGGATTTTTCTGGAGCCGGGTGCCTGGTAAGAGGTCATGGTGTTGCTTGTCCCGTTTGGCGTGTGTGGTTGGCCGGCCCCCCAGTGAGTGCGGGAAACAGCCACTGCAGAGCTGGGCCCATTGTTCCTCAGCTGTCTCTGGGAACAGCTCGATCCTGCATTCCTGCCCCTCCTGCCAACTGCGTGGGTACCCCATGCCCGTCTCCCCGCTGCCAGGAGAGGCCGAGGCAGGTGGAGACCAGGGGAGACGTCAGCGGGCCCCCTGAGCTCAGGGCGTGTCCCCAGCCCGTGGCAGTTCCCGTGGGGTCGGCCTGCCAGCAGGTGCCCCCCGGAGTGCAGGCGGGACTGCAGCCCACCCCCCAAGGAGGAGGAGACCTTACTCAGAAGTGTCTGGAGTCCCCAGCCGTGACTGAGCGCAGGGCTCCAATGAGGCGATGAGCGGGGGAGGGTGCGCCCACCCGCGTGGGGTCCTCTGTTCTCCCACCGCAGAGTAAGCCTGAGAGGGGCTGGGAGGAGCCGGTTGCCCATGCAGAATGAGGAATTGGATATTAGACATGGGGCTACCTCCACCAGCAGGGCCCCTTGAGAGATCTGGCTCCTCTCCTGACACCGGGCATGGGGGGTAGGCCCAGCACTTTCCCTGGATGGCTCATGGCTGTTGTCTGGGTCCTGGATATGGGGCCACTGGCCTGGATCCCTACACCACTGGGTCCCTGCAGGCAATCCAGTGACCAGGTTCTCCTGCAGCGTGCCCTGATGAGTACCCCGGCCTGACCTCCGAGCGCTGTTTGACCTGGGCCCACAGACAGCCCATGGGGCCTCTCAGCCACCCACCTCAGTGCTCAGGTCACCTAGTGATGCGTCACAGTTCTCTGTACAGGGGCCTGCACCTCTCTTTGTCCTGGGCCCTGGGTCAGCCTCTCATCCAGGGGGCAGGGCTGGCCCGGGATGAGGGGCTGGACAAAGCTGACCGTGTAGGTGACACAGCACACCAGAGCCAGGCCCCCACGCCCGTCCCGGAGCTGAGCCAGGGGAACGGCTGTGTTTAAAGGATTTGGCCGTCAGAGCCGTGCTGTGCAGCTGGGTTTGCAGTAAAAAGGGCTCTTCTGAGGGCTTGCTCGGGTGGGAGCAGTTCCAGCTTCGCTTCGCAGGGGTGGGGGGGGCCCTCCTCCTGGGACGTGGAGGTGATCGGTCATGTGGACAGACTCAGGGAGCCCAACTGTGGGCCAGGCCATGCTAATGGGTGGACACACGATGGAGTCAATAGGGCCCCCCCTTCAGGCAGCGGACTGCTGGGTGGGCTCCGGGAGAGGAGACCGCAGTGCAGCCCACGATAGTCAGCTTCGCCAACTGTGGGGTGTCCAGGAGCGGAGGGAGGTCTGGGATGGGCGCCTGGCCCCGTCACAGGGATGCGAGGGCTCCCCAGAGGAGGTGACTCCCACATGACGGCCTGCTCTTGCAACTCGTATAAATCTGTCCCTACACGGACCCCACAACCTTCCGACCTTGTGCGTCAGTCTCCTGAGTTCAGCTCACGCCCCTGGGGCAGCACTTCGCTCTCTCTGTGCGGGAGGAGTCTGATCTCTGCCCTTGCAGGATTGAGCCCTTGGGGTGAGGAATATGCCGGGCGGGGGGCGGGGGGAGGAAGCGACTCTGGGGATCACCGTGTGGCGGAGAAAGTTCTGCACGGTCTCTGGGGATGGCCCCTCCGCATAGCACGGTCTCTGCCACCCCTCCCCCCACCTCCCGGCTATCCTTCAGCCCCTCAGCCACCTGCAGTAAGAAGGGGAAGACTGGGCGGCCCCGCGGGCGGGTCAGGGTGGAGGAGCCCCGTCCGCTCTGCCTGCCCTGTGCATTAGGACTGGGGCCAGGACACAGCTGGATCCCTAGTGGCTCTGGGCACCCCCTGCAGCTCCCGGGAGCCCAGAACACCCTCTGAGTGGGTGACAGGCGACAGGTGTGAAGGACAGACCAGGACCACGAAGCCACGAGCCAGCCGGGTGGTTTTCTCACTTGGCTTCACCTCCCAGTTCCACTAGTGCCCCACTGACCCTGCCACCCGCCAACAAAACCCCACGTTCCCACCCGGGGAGGAAAGGCCTGCCCCGTGCCTGCTGGGAGAGTCATTTCCAGGCCAGGGCGGCCACGGCCTGCTGCAGGGTCCAGCCCCTGAGGGCTTGCAGACGAGCCATCAGGCTTTGGTGAGCTCAAGACCCACACCCCTGGGTCGCTCACACCTGTCCTTTCTGCTTGTTTGGTGACCCCGAGACCATCCGGCTGACTCCGCTGCCATGTCCATCCCAGGCCCCTGACCGCCATTCCTGGATGCCTCGCAGCCACCCCGCTTGTATTAGCTGGTCCGCAGAAGGGCAGCTGAGGCTTGGGGGCGGGGGGAGAGAAGGGATGGCAGCCCCACCTCGGGGGCCTGGACTGCAGCCCGCATGGGAAATCCAGTCTCCCAGACAAGTACCACATTAGCAAGCCTGCCAGGAATCGCCATGTCTGGGCCCAGAAGGGGCCCCCACATGGGCACTGGTCCCTGAGAACCGGTGGCTTTTAGATGGGGGCAGAGTGGAGCCCCTCCATGGCACACCCCACGAGTTGTAAATGCAGAGGCCACTTGTCCAGCCAGCTTTGGTCGCCCCTGCTGTCCCCAGAAGGGGTGGACAGGGACTCCTGTCTCATGCCTGGCACCTCCTGGGCCGCGAGCTCCGGGGTGAGGCCATACCTTCCTCCTCGTTGCGTGGCACCCCTGAGGCTCCTTAGATGTTGCTAGAAGGATCACTGGGCAGTGAATGGACCCGAAGTCATGGCTAGGCTCCTAGCCCGTGCCATCGTCTTGGGTGAGCGTGAGCCTCAGTCCCTTCTCTGTAAAGTCCAACTGCCCTGCCCACTTTGCAAGGGGCCTCAACCTCAACGGCACGTGGCCGTCATAGAAGGGGACTTCGTGGAGATGCCCGGCAGTCAGGTTTGTTGTTAAGTGGCCCCGGTGGGCGTGGTTAACAATGGATCCAGGTGTCAGGTCCAGTCCTGCGGACAAGTCTGCTCCCTCGTCAGCCCCTCTCAGGTGTAGATAATCATCTCTGGTGTCAGGCACCTGTCATCCGGAGTCACGAAGTTCCCACTAATCTCCGTCCACAGAACCAGGGTGTGTTTGACCTTTGTGGCCGCTCGGCATCAGGCACAGTATGGGCGTGAGCACACAGGGGGCAGAGCCGGGGCAGGCGGTCCAGGCCAGAGCAGGAAGGTCCCTGGAGAAGGGTTTGCCATGTGGCGAGAGGACCTGGCCCAGCCAGAAGTGGGCCCCCCGTGGCAGTGGGGACTGTCTGGTGCTTCTCAGGTGACCATAGCTGCCTGAGCCGTGGGGGCCACGGGTACAGGTGCCTCTTTGAGTACATCTGTGTTTGGGGCTCTTGCTGGATTGCAGACTGGAGACCAGGGGTATGCCTGAGGCCACGGCCCTGCTGAGTCCCGAGTCACCCTGGCCCTGAGCCCAGCACGTATCCCTCTGGGCCTCTGGCTCCTCTCCTCTGGAGAAGAATCAACGAGCTCACGTCTGAAATTGGCACAGAGAAAAGCACTCGTAGGACACAGGCCTCAGTGGATGGTAACAATTGCTAATGTCTCCCCTCGCTCGGTGCTGACATGGTCATTCTCTAGGAGGAGGGGGTCAGCGACCAGCCCTGCCCTGTCTGCCCGTGGCGGGGACAGATCTCAGACCAGGGGATCACCCTCCAGGCTGGGAGCTGGGAGACAGGCAGGCAGCCTTAACCTTGCTGGGCTGAGCCAAGGGGACAAAGCCCCGCTCCATGCTTGCCGGGGAAGGTGAGTTTGAGGGGGGCTGGGTCCCTAGCAGGCCCCACTCTGGTCACTCAGCACATGGGGAAAATGCGGGTGTGGGGTGGGGTGTGTGCATGAGCGGAGGTATCCGGAGAACAGGAGCGGATTTCGGGGCCGCCCGCGTCACAGCATCTGCGCTGTGAGCCCAAGCAGGAGGCCCAGTGCAGGGGCTTGTGCTGGGAGAAAGTGGCCTCAGAGTTACCGCCCGCGGAGAACGGTTTCCTCCCCTGCCTCCCTGCGCGCCTTCATCCCATCCTACAGCCGCCAGCAAGACTATCCTGTGTCCTCCTGTCCACGTGGGCCTCTTAGCCCGCTTCCTGAAATCACGTCTTCCCATCCCCCTAGGCCTGCGTGACCCAGCTGGACGGCGGCCCGAGCCCGGAGGGCGCTCACCCCTCTGGCGGCGCAGACCCCAGCCAGGGGCAACGGCAGCAGGTTTTCCGGTCGGTCAGTGAGTAGACGGCGTGTGCGCGGCACCGGCACCGAAGGCCGTGCTGGGCCAAAGCAGTGAGCTCCCCGACCGTCCAGGCACCAGAAGCCGGCTCCGCGGCTTTTACCACGTTAGCGCTCTCGGCAAGGTTCGCGGTCTACACCGTCCTCAGCTTTTCCGTCTCCAGTCCTTGAAGTCCGTGACCTCTGCCACGTGTCTCCTGTCATGGCAAGGGCAGAGCGGACCCCACCTCGGCCAGGATACCGTCGCCGGGTCAGCTGCCCGCCGGGAGCTCCAGACAGGCCTTGGGCTTCTTCAGAGACCCCGGCGCCCTGCGGTGATGGGGGAAGGTGGTAGCTTGTCCTCACGCGGTCCTCCACACAAGCCGGTGCAGCTGGGCTCCACCGCCCCTCCTTGACCCTAGGTATGACGTGGGCGACCCTGGCTCCCCATGCCCCCCGTGGGGGTGGCTGTGTTTGCCCGGCCCGCCTTCCGCAGCTGTCGGGGGGTGCACATGGGGTGGCCCCTGGTGCACATCTTGAAAAAGAACACAGCATCATGTGCTCACCACCGCTGGTTTGGGCCTCGGCCCTGCCATGCACATCCCCCAACGGACGATGACCCTGCGCTCTCTGGGCGGCAGGCTCTTCTGTGAAACGGGCATCGCAACACTTTCCATGAGACACAAGCCGTGATGTGGTCGGTGTGCTGCCTGGGGCCTCGTCAGTGCTGAAAAGCTGAGATAATGCCACCGGAACTAGTTCTCCGTGTCCCTTCTCTCCCACCTGTCTACTCCTCTGGTCCTGCCTGGTGGGCAGTCCCTGTTGGCCATGGGTAGAGAACCCCTCCTCACCCTCCTGCCCTGCTGGCCCTGGAGACCCAGCTCTGCTCCTGAATGTGCCGACCCCTCCTGTGTTGCTCCTGCTGGTCTCTGCCCCCAGGCCCTAAACCCGAGCCCTGCCTGTCCTTCCCGGCCATGGTCACTGCCACCACCTCCACGGGTTCTCCATTTGGACAGGGGCCCCTCCCACCTCTGGACGCCCACAGTTGTCTGTCCTTCCCATGCTGCACGTCACCAGATTTGCATCATGGTCGTTACGCCCGTGACGCAAGTCCCACGAAATCATGTATGATTCACCCGAGTCACCAGGGAGCCTTTCCCACAGCAGAGGCTGGGACAATCGGCCAGCGGAAGCCAGGAAGGAGAGGGGAAGGCTGGTCCTCAGGTGCTGGGGCCTTCATCTGGGCACCAGAGTGCATCTCCTGGGTCGTGGGGGCATCGGGTCCCGTTTGCTTGGGCCTAATTAGACCCACGACCAGGCACCTGCTTATTTACACTCCACTGGCGCGTGGCCCAGCCTGTGGCGGCAACGTGGATGGCTCACGCCCTGCCGGGAGGCTCCAGCAGCTGCTATGACCCTCACTTCTGCACCAGCGAACCCTCCTGGCCGCGTCCTGGACAGGCGCCCCCGTGCCGCCGGGGCCATGGCTCACCTGGGCCAGAGCCACGCAGCAAGATCAGCACGGCCATCCCTTTCCCAAGGGTCTGATTTTCACCAGTGCGGCAAAAAGCTGGAACCCAGCCTCCCTCCTGCCCCGCTGCTTGCCCAAGCTTGACCCCGTGGAAGCTGGGCTGGGCCTCAGCTCTGGGGGAAGGATTGGGGCACGTCCTTGCTGTGTGACGGTGGCCAGAGCATGGCACCTCTCTGAGCTTCAGTGTCTCCTGGTGGCAGTGTGCACAGTATTGGAAATCAGAGTGACCTCTGGGGCCCTCACCGAGGACCCTAGGAAACCATAGGGTGGGTCAGGCCTGGCCCCCACAGGTGACCAAGCGAGTGAGAAGGGCCACCCGGGCCCAGGGTGGGGAACGAAGGCCCCACTGGCCAGGGAGCAGCTCTGGAGGGAGGAGCTGGGGCTGCCGTCTGCTCTGGGAGTGTGGACCCAAGAACCAGCTGAATCAGGGGGAGCAGCCAGAGACCCAACTATCTGCCCTTGCCCCATGGGCGCCTTGCACCACTCACAAAGCGATGTTTGCCGTGCAGCCCGCCACGTGGGCGGCAGGGAGCCCATCTGCCCCGGGGTGACCTTAGAGGAGCAGCTCCCGAGCCTACCCGGGTGGTGGGGCGGGGACAGGCAGGGTGCCTGGGCCCCAGGTGGAGCGGAGGGATGCCCGGGAAGTTGAGACAGGTGCCTAGCTTGGCCACCTGGATGCTGGGGGGAGGTGCTGTGGGCAGAGTCGAAGCCAGCGGCTACTGCAGGCCTGGGGCCGAGTCGGGATGGGTGTGGCATGCCCTCCTTTGAGCCCCCGGGCCCCTGGAGTGGATGCAGGGGTGTGGCCCACCGTATAGAACAGGCTGGGTGGGTGATCTGCTGTGAGAGGTGATGGGGACTGAACTCTCTCTGGCTCCCTGGGGGTTCTCAGCCTGGCCCCGTCTCCCCTGGGAGGGACCTGGCCCCTTCTCCTCTCCAGGGAGCGGGGACAGGCTGGCGGACAGGCTGGCCTGCGCTGTGGCTCCCAGTGCCCAGCTTCCACGGGGGACAGAGCCCAGGCGTCTCTACACGGATTCCCGTCCCCACCGGCTCCGAGCGGCAGCCCTGGGCTCCGGCTCCCCACCACTCTCACCTGACACCAGCCTCATGGCCACTCACGACCTGGGGGTTGCCCTACAGCCTGCCGTCAGCCCTGAGGGGTGGGTTTCCTCACGCCTCCGGTGCCCGGTGCCCCGCGGGTCCCCGATGTGTGTGGGGTACAGGGAGCCGCTGCTGAGGCAGGCAGGGAGCCGTCGTCACGGGAGGGGTGTCTGCAGCCGCTGGGGACACCCGCAAAGACTGCGCGCAGCTGGGGGGTGGCTGTCCTTCCCGCCAAGCAGGCGCGATGCTAGAGCATTGTCCCCCAAGCCACTCCTGCCTCAGTCGGTACATAAAATATCCCTTCAGGGGCACAGCGGCCCCGAAATGATTAGGCTGTGCCTCTGTCCCAGCCCCGCGGAAGAGTCTGTGAACCATAGGCAGCTAGAATCGGGGTGGGGTCCTGGCTGCACCCCAGGCCTGGGCCCCGCCCTGGCTGCCTGGGGAGGCCAAGTCCAGGCAGTGACAACCGTGGGTCCCCTAAAGTCCTGGGTGACCAAGGGGTTTTGGGCAGGTGCCTTCTGACGAGGAAGCCTCTGGGGGGCTCCGACCTGGGGTGGGTGGGAAGGCTTTGGGCGGCTGTCCCCACGGGACTCCTGGGATTATGTGAGCCCAGTTGTGGGGGACGTGGATCTCTCCTTGGCCATGTAGCTTTGGGAATCAGTACGCCCCTTGTTCTGGGACCTGGGAAAGGCACCGCCAGTGACGTCAGGGACAGGTGGGCAGCACCACCCCCCCCCTGCCAAGAGCCTCCTTCCTGCTTTCCAGCCCAGCTTCCAGAAGGGAGACAGCTGTTCAGCAGCCAGTCCATGATGAGGGGCACCCCAGTCTTGAGGGCAGAAGTAGGATCATCTGAAGCAAGCAAATGTGGCCATGCCACACGTCCTGAGGAGCGGGCGTCCACAAGTCAGCGACGGCGTCCAAGCAACGGGAAAATGGAGGCTGCACCCTTTGGACCCCCGCGAGGACTCCTGAGCTCCTCCTTCCACCTTCCCCGCAGGCCTTGGGGGTCAGCCTCCCACCCCCTCCCAGCAGGACCCAGCAGTGGGCAGGCAGGGGGCAGCCCCCACTCCTACAGGCATGCACACCACCCCAAAGTGTGCCCTGCTGGGTGCAGACCCCATCATCGCCCCACCCCCACGGCCTCTCCAAGCCCACCCTCATCAGCCGCTGCTCCTGTGTCAACCCCCTTCCATACCCTACCCGGGGGGTTCCTGTAGTGACAGCTCTCGAGGAGTGAGTCCTGGTGGAGGGCCCTGCCGAGGTTCACCTCCTCTCTGTCTCTGTCTCTGTCTGTCTCAGCCCCCCTCTCTCCTCTCGTTCCCCTGTCCCCAGCCCTTGTTGTATGGAGCAGGACGCTATCTCTGGCCCCAACTGTCATATGTCCCATGTGGTCCCAGTTGGTAGGAGTCCCCCTGGCTGGCTTCCACAGCCCTCCTCCTCATCTCTCGTTCGTTACCTGGGTCCTGTGACACGAGCCTGTGGTGCTGGACATAAGCCCACCGAGCCGTCCACCCAGGGAGAGCGCAGAGGCCTGGGGACGCTGAGCCGGGCGCTGAGCTGACTGATGCCTTTCACACAGGGAGTGCAGTCCCTCGGGGCTCCCCGAATGGGATGGGGGTGCCCAGCTTTTCTCGGAGGGGCTGCCCTGGGGGCCTGGCCAGACCTCCTAGCTTGTCCTCTGCCCGGGGCCCCTCCTGAGTCCCTTGTTCAGACTGCCCTGCCCACGCGGTGGCAGCCACGCCCGTCTGTGTCCATGTCCAGGTCTCCTCAGGCGCCCTTCGCCCACACAAAGCCATCCGATGTCTTGTAGGGGCCGCTGCAGGTCCCGGTCCCGTGTGTTTGCTCACGGGCCCTGCCAGGCGCTACTCCGCCCCCGGGGCATCGGGTGAAGATGGCTCCGCACCTCGAGAGCTGTGGGAATCCAGGGGCTCCTTCCCGGTGGATTGCCAAGTGCTCTGGGAATCCCAGGGGCGCGTGCACAAACTGCCCGTCCACCTGGGAGGGGCCCTCTGCCCACTGAAGGCTCTGAGCCGCAGTCCCGGCCTCCGGACCATGTTAGGTTCCCTGGAAACCAGCCTGCCACTGTCCCTCCTGATGGCATCCCCCATCCCACAGACCTGTCCCTTCCTGCTTCCCCAAACACCGAAGACCCCGTGTTACGCCGGCCACACTTTCCTGAAGCCGCCAGAGAATTGGGGGATTTGCAGGCAGGAAAGCAGAGGACCTCACAGCTGCCTTCTGTTTACGGCTGCCCTGAGGGTCTGCGCCAAGCTCGAGCCCCATCCTGCCCATACTGGGGGTCTCTCTCCTTAGTCCCGGGCCTCCCCTTTCTGTCCTTGATCTGCTTTTTCCTCAGCCTGGTGCTCGGGGAAAGTGACCCGTCCTTTCAGGAGCAGGCCTTCTGCCCCGAGGTAGTGATCTGCCCTCAGCCCACTCCAGCTCCAGCAGGGGCAGTGACCCCCAGCGGGGTTGCCACAGGGCCTTGGGGGGCGGGGGCGGGGGCAGACCCGGCCACTCTGCTGGGCGCTCCCTGCCCAGGGCCAGGCTTGTGGCCGTGGGGGGTGCACTCCAGCCACCAGAAGGCCTCTCTGCCTCCATCCCTGCGCCCAGCGCATAGACAAGGACACACGCACACACACTCACGTGCTCACACGCACACACGTCCCAATGCACACACGTTTACACACTCGCACGTGCTCACGTGCACTCCCACACACATACACACGCTCACCTCTTCTAAGAACAAACAGTCATCTCCAGGAACAGTGCAGATTAAATCCATATTTAAGAGAAATTTCCTAAAGAAAACACAATCCACCAAGACGCAATTCTACCCCCAGGAAGACAGCCGTTTACCTCATTATGCAGAGCAATTTAGCTCCTTGCTGACTAGAGCTTTTCTGCCGCAGACTGTATTTGCTTTCCCTTCGCATAAGCAAAAGGCCCATTATGGTTATTTTCCTAAAACAAAGAACTTTATGTCCTTGAAAGGTGAATCAAGCCCTGCCTCTAGAAAGTCAGAAGAACTGCGTGGGGGGGGTCACCATCTTTAGCCACCAAATTTTGAGGACGTTAGGGTCTGACCTCAGCCGGCAGGGTAGGTGGTGGGTTTGGCCGCCGCACGCAATGGAAGACCAGAGGGTCCCCATCATGGCGCCCAAGCCCGGCGCAGGGCCTGCCGTGGGGGACACTTGTCAATGTTCGTGGAGCATATGGATTGTATGATTCTTTCGCATGACTATTTCCAGCTGAAACCTTGGGTCTGGGGGTGAGGGAGGCCAAAAACACGAAGAGATGAAAAGACTTCCACGTAGCAGAGGAGAAATCGCCAAGACAGCATTCGTTATCAAAAATGACTACCATAGAACTAAATGTTCACCTACCTGCCTTACGACCCGGGGGTTCCACCGAAGGACCGGGACAAGATGTTCTACAGCTGTATTGGCAAGAACCAGACCCTGGCCCCAGGGCCGTTATCCGCCAACGGACAGAGGGTAGGTCAGTGTAGGTCAGTGTGCTGTGGGCGCCCATTCAACGTAGTACGACTCGGCCACGCAAAGGAAGGGTCGTCCGTACGTGTGAGACGACGACTGAGTCTCTGAAACATTCCCGAGTGGGCGAGGCTTCCGTGGAAGAGTGCGTTCTGCTGATCCTTCATGTGGGAAGCCCGAGGACCGGGAAACCCAACTGACAGCAGACAGGTGGGAGTAGGGGCCACCTCTGCGGATCGGGGAGGTCTGACCAGGAGGGAGGGGTCCGAGGGAACTTTCTGGGGCCCTGCTCTGCATCTTTCGGGGTTTGGGTCACACAAGCCCGTGGTTTGTCGAGACTTGTCAATGGCACGCTTACGGGATGCTGTGGAGGCCGTGCTCTGAGGAAAGCCTCAGCTGTAAACACCTGTGGGAGAAAAGGCAGATCTCACCTCAGTGACCCGCTCTCTCAGCCTGTGGAGCAGGAGGAAGCCAGGAGAAGGGAGGGGACAAGGACACCGCAGCAGAGGGAGTGCGGTGGGGCCGGTGGAACGACCACAGCAGTAAACATGGCTCTGAAAAGATCGACGGACAAGTCTTCAGCCAGGCTGCCCAAGCAGAGAGGAGATACAGTCATTTCACCGTCCACGAACTTGCATGAAAACCACAAGCAGCCATTGGGCTCTGGCTAATGAAAAACCACCAGGGAAGAAGGGCACTGACGTTATCACTTGCTTTGAAATGCATAAAATAAAAGCTGGGGCGGTGAAGGGACAGACGGACGGACGGACGGGTTGGTACGTGACCATGCAAACCCACCACCTGCTGGGTTTCCAGATGTTTACTATCAAATGCTTTCAACTCCTCTGTTTGTTTGGAAAACTTCACAGAAACTTTTAAAGGAGCGACAGTCGATGCATCACCCCGCCCGCGGTGCCCGCCCAGCTCCACCACGGGCCTCCTGCCATGGAAAGAGCTGAATCCTGTGTATTTGCTCCTTCCGCGCCCAGCTTGAGTGTCCACAGGTGTGGACTGGCCGCTGGCCAAGGGGCTAGAGCCGTATCAGGAAACCCAGTAAAACCAGGCCTCTGTGCTTGGGGAGCTTGCAGTGCCGACAGGAGAGAGACACACTGGAACAGACAAGTCAAGTTTCATGCAGGATTAGGGGCTGGTTGACTAGAACCCGTCTACTTGGATTTCAGAGCCGCAGGGGATGCTATGTCCAGTGGCAGGTGAACTCTCACGAAGAGCCCCTCCCTGGCAGTTTCTCTGAGCTTCCCCTATCCTACGAGTGGATGTGGGGTTCCAGAGAACCACCCATTAGCTGCTACAGGACACGCAGCAATGCCTCAGAGGAGAGCGGCATGACTGCTCTTACGGGGTGGGGGTGCAGAAGCAGCAGGTAGAGGGGAGTTCTGCCAGATGTGAGGTCTGCTGTCTGAGTAAGCCCTGTGGGCTGGATGCTGGGCCAGGCACACGGCCACTGGTATTTTAGACCACTCAGGGCAGAGGCCCAGGCACCGCGTGATCAAGCTAAGGGATTCTGCAGGCCTTCTTCAGAGCGTGGGTGCCGAATTGCAGGACAGGGGTCTGACCCCAACCCAGCCCCCACAGGGCACACGGCGGGAGCAGACCAAATGTGCCCCTCCTCCGACACTCACGCTGGCCAGAATGAGTCCCAGGGTGATAGCCTGGAAGGAAAGCCGGTTTCAACGCCCAGCCTAGAGCCTCTGGGGAACCCTTGGGTGAACTCCAGCAGCCTTGGGTGCTTGCTTAATTAAGGTATTTCTGGTGCCACTCCGTATTAATATAGTCTGGTTTAATAGACCACCCATAGTAACAATGGCCATTCAGAAAGTATTGCTTTTCAAAGTAAATGAATTCAACGGGAGCCGTCAGGGGCTTCAGCAGCTGCCTGCCTGATAGGAGGGTAGTGTGTGCACCTGCTCGGTAGTCCACGGGTGTGTGCACTGCTGTCAGCCGAGGCTGGACAGGATGGGGCCGCTGTCGGTATTTGTGGGCCCGTCTTTGTGTGGGTGCACAGAGTCATTGCTTTGGGGTGGACTGTCTCGACTTCCATGTTGTTTGAAGACTTCGTAACACAAAGTCTAAGACCCAGGGTTGGAGGAGAGCAGAGAAAGCGCCTGTCTGCAGCAGGGAGCAGGAACAATGAGGGCTCCGCAAACCAGAAGGAGGAATGCAGAGCTGCTGAGAAATCACTGTGCCGATGCTCTTTCTGAGTGAGCAGAGCGCCCATCCCCATGGCACACGGCAGTGCTATTGCACTGGACAGGCCGGCTGCCCCCAGCATGGGACCTCAGACATGGTGCCACCCACACGCCTGGGCACCAGGAGCACCATGCTGGTGGACTGGGCTGGACAGGCCTGGACGGGAACCCGCCAGAGGGGATGGCCGGACTGAGCCCCACAGAAGCCTCCTTGGAGGGAGGGGCTAGAAGGGCAGTGGTTAGCCCCCAGGGGAGCAGCTCAGGGGTCTGCGCTCCTCCTGTGGGGACCCAACATGCCACTGTCCTCTCACCTGGGGCTGAAAAAAAATCTGGGCCAGAATTTCAGCTTAAAAATGTGAAGCTCTTCTAATAGAAGACAGGTCAAAAGTGGGAGAAAACAAGGAGGACACACCTACTCTTGCTATAGAAAGAGCAGGCCTGGCCAGGATTGCTCTTATCAAGGGGAGTAATGGGTTAGCAAGTAAGCCAGCCCTAAAAACACCAGCAGGCCAACTAAGAATGAAAGGAAAACCACACTTACGAAAAAGAGTTTCTTTGGAAAGCAGAGCACAGTTTCTTCTAGAAATTCAGAAAGACACAGACAATAGTGAAGAGCCAGATCGTCAAAGTTCTGGGGGGTAATCGCTAGAAAGAAGATTGTAGTAAAAGTAAAATTATAGGAAATAAAGTGACTATCAGGCACAAACACAGTTTGATAAGGCAGAAAATCAAACGATGGGGAGGCACTTTCAGAATCCAGAAGACAAGGAAGAGGACATTTTTAAAATTCAAAGATGAAGAAAGCCATAAAAGAAAGGATCCACAGGAGGAAAAACATCTTTTTGACTCAAATTTCTCTTCCAATGTAGTGAATTAAAGAAAATGGCAGCTTATTGATTTGTAAGAGCTCTTTATATTTTAAGATTAACTATGATCTGGCATATATGTCGCCAATATTTTCCTCATTTGCTTTTTTTTATCTTTTAGTGTGCTTTTCTTTTGCCACTAAAATTTTAATTTTTTGTGTATTCATCACCTCTGCCTTTAGTGTTATATTCAGAAATATCTTTTATCGTGTGTAGTAGACTAAAAATATTACCATATTCATTGTCGGGTTATTTGTGGCTTCCTTAACTTTTCAGGTTACATTGAATGAATGTAGGGTAAACAGTGCAAACAATATGAGGACTTGTATTCACTCTTCCTGCTGGTGTCTGTCCTTTGCCTTTCCAGGAGGAACACTGCCAGCGAGCTCTTTGCTGTGTATTCTGTCAGAACACGTGCTGTGCGCTTACGCACACACATCTGTAGGCGACACACCAGAATCACCCAGTGTGCACGCGGTGTGCTGGTACATCATGGAGCCACGCCGTCCACGGTGTTCTGTAATTTACATTTTCCCGCAATGCTGTGTCTTAGAGCGCTTCCACGTCAGTACACACCTACGTTGTCTGTGTCCTAGAGGAAGCATGGCATTTCAGAGTGTAGACAGCCAGCGTTTGCTCAACCACTCCTGACTGATGGGTGATTCGTTCACTCTTGCAAATACGCGAGGACAAACGCCTTGCAGCTGCGTCTGACCGCGGGACTCCTAGGGCTGGTACCGCCAGCACAAGAGGCCTGAATTTATAACTCCGACACGCGGAGCCGGTATCCCTCCCAAAGCCCGTGACTGTTTGCCACCGCCTCCCGCCCCCCTGCCGTCGGAAGGGCAGAGCTTCCCTGGCACGGAGTCCCACCACCCGTCCCTGCAGCTGGTCTGGGGGGCGACAAGTGGCGCTTCATCGTGGCGCTGTCTTGCCTCTCCCGGAGTGCCGGTGAAGCGTGTCGCCTTAAGCTTACCGAGCGTGTGAGTGCTTTCTGTATGGACTGCTTCTGTACACCCTTTGTCCATTTTACGTTTCTGTTTGCTCTTACGTACTGCTTTCGGGGAGCTTGTTATACTTTATGGATAATTATACTCTATTATTTAAGTTGTAAATATTTTCTCTTTGTCTCTTTTTCACTTTAGTGATGGTGGATTTCATTACATTGAAGTTCCAAAATTTCATGTGATCAAAAATTTCCAATCTTTTCCTATATGGTTTAGGGATTCCAGAGGGGCATCTTTGTCCCAGGTTATATGACATTCTCCTCTGTTCTCTGTTTTGTTTTGTTTTAAGATTTATTTATTCATTTGAGAGACACACAGTGAGCATGTGCAGGAGAAGAGGCAGAGGGAGAGAGTCCCAAGCAGACGTCATGCTGAGTGGGGAGCCCGACACGGGGCTCGATCCCACAACCCTGAGATCATGACCGGAGCCAAAACCAAGAGCTGGACGCTTAACCCACTACGCCACCCAGACCACCCCCCCTGTTTTTTTTTTTTTTTTTTTGATGAGTTCCTCATTCACCTAGCGTTGCCCTCCATGTGTAGAGTGGTACAGAGATGTCATGACTTTTTTCCATGCGGATATCCACTCCTATGAGGTTATCAGCTTATTGATCATTTATCAGCTGTTTGATATATTCATTTTTGTCCTTTATTCAATTTCGTGCACATAGAGGACTTGGCCCACTGACACATTTGTTTATGACCGTGCCAATAACAAATATTTTATATAAGCACTAAGACATCAGTATGTATTAAGAAAGATAAATGCATAAGCACATAACGTACGTGTGAATGTAGCTGTGTGAAAATCTGTGTGTATTCCGTGTGCATGTGCGCACACCGTCTGAGTGTATCTGCACGCCCAGGAACCAGATTGGAGGAATAGAATCATGATTCTCTGAGAAGCAGCGATCATATGTAGCATAAATATAATATGATCATGTATATGTATATGGACCTATCTGCAGCCATACAAATGTAAACCCTCATGCCTGGCATGCATTTTAAGACAGCAGACAGGCAGGCACCCCATGACTTAGGGTCCTGGAAGGCTGTCGGCCCTGGGGTTGCAGGGGCCGACCTGGGTGGCTCACAGGGGTTTAGAGTTACACACCTTAGAATTTGTCATGAAATGGGAATGTCCAAAGATTCCGGCATTTCAAGACACATCACACCCAGAAGACTTTCCAAGTGGACCCACTAGGGCATCCTTGCACCCCGTGCATCCAGTGCTGGAGTCCTGCCATCTGGAACCTCCCCTCCCTGGCCTTCAGTTCCCCAAGGGACACCTGAACAGAAGCCTGAACGCCCGTTCCGAGGACCAAGCCCGAGATGTGTGCTTGTCCCCAAGCCAAGAAAGCATCTTTGACCTGTCCACCCCCGCCCCCCGCCCTTTCTAAATGGGATCAAGGGTCCGACCCTGGGTTTTATGATTCCAGCACGGAGCCCAGGAGAAAGTAACAGAGGAAGTTCGGTTTCTTATTTAATTCTCCCCCAGATTTTATGCAGGAGAAAACAGATTTACAGAAGTTAGGGCTGTTTGAGGTCGGAGAGCCAGAAGTGGCAAAACCCGGGACCAGCACAGTTGTGGCTCTGTGCCCAGGGCCCGCTGCGGTTGGGCCCAAAGAACCTGCTTACATGGAGACTGAGCCCAGAGAGCACCCCCTGCTGCCCAGGTCGGGTCCACGGCTGCAGTGCAGGTCATGATCACAATTACCCAAATCTCTGGGGACCACCATTTCCCGTGAAAGGACACAGACAGTATGACGTGTTCGTCATGCTCCCATCTTCATGCAACCCAAGGCGCTCCCTGTCCCCGCGGACCTGGCAAATTAGAGGAACTTTCTCAAGTCTGTCCCTTGGCCACAACAGAATCTCCTAAACCCTACAGAGAAGGCCTTGTTTCCTGTTCACTCCACATGATGCGAGCGTGTGTGTGTGTGTGTGTGTGTGTGTGTAAAACAGTCCCATTCTTGCCTAAAAAGATCAGGGGACAGCAAGCACCAACCAGACAGCCCTGTGCCTAAACCTTTGCTTCGGAAATACTGCTGTTCCTTCAGCAATGTTTACTGAGCACCTACTATGTGCCAGGCCCCATTCTAAGCTCGAGGGAGACAATGGGGGACAGAGCCCATGGTACGTTCACATTCCCTCCTGTCCCCACCTTTGTGGGGAAGGGGCAACTTGCTGCGCCAGCTCATCTCGCCTCCTGGGGCTCCCCCAGACCCTCGGGCCCAGTGGCCAGCGCCGGGAGCCCTGCTGGGCTGCCGGGCAGAGGTGGGGGTCACCGTCATTCGGCTGGCTCAGCACATTGGTCCCGCCTGACAAAGCATGATCTCGGCCTCTGCCAAGAAATTAACGCTGCTGCACAGTTCAGTTTACTTGTTTTATGTTTTATTTTATCTCTGTTAATCAGGAGTGACGACCCTAACTTTGTCACAGAGGTGGGGATTTTGGAAAACGCTAATGAAACCCTGCAGCCCCGACTTAGCTCCAGCTATGTGAATGCTCGATGGAAAACAGAAATCCTCCAAGTGCCAGGGAACAGCATGGACACATGGGACGGGAAGATGCGGGTGGCTCAGCTCCGCGGGTTGTGACAGAGGTGGCTGGTGGCTGGCAGGCTCGGCACCCCGCTGCCCTCTGAACGTCTGGTCTGCATGCCCCTACTTCTGCCCTGATGGGGAATGACCAGCCCCCATGTGACCTCATTTGTGCTTTGAGGTCTCAGAACTCGTGGGAGGTCTGCTCCATCCTGATAGTCAATCCGTTGACAATCAACATCATCGTGATTGAGGGAATGGGGCCTGAGGGTGGCTGGGAGCACGGAGCCCACAGATGCTGACCAGGGGGCTCTCGAGAGCCCAAGGGCAGCACCTGAGCCCGACTACTCCACGCGCTTCAGAACGAGACCCAGTCACCCTGCCAGTCACCCCACCACGGGGCGGGGGGCGCTGCGGGAGCGTGAAGCTGGCCCCGCAGGGCCTGAGTCTCCAGTCTGGCAAAGCTCAGCTGCTGTGTCTGGAGATCACGAGCAAACGCCGTCCCTGTGCCCTGCAGGGCCCTTCCTCCCAGCCAGGGTGCTGCTCTGGCTTCTGGACCACCCACACTCCTTGGGCCCAGGGGCCATGGCAGCATCTCCCCATTCTCCTGCTCGGCTGGCTGGGACTCCAGGCCCTAGGGGGAGGCTCGGGTCCCAGGAGAGCCTCCACCCCCCCCCCCAAGCTTGAGCTCAGCCCTGGGGACCTGGAGCCATGGGAAGTTCGTGCAGACAGGTGACCGGCCAGCAGAGGCGATACGGCCTCCCGGGCGCAGTCCCGCACACCAGAAAGCTCAGAGCGGACGCTGCCTGGGGCTGGGGTTCGGGGATGCCACCGCCCAGCAGGGATTTGGGGAGCAGGCAGGCTTCTCCCCCTCAGAAAGCACACACATAGGTTTCCCCAGCTTTGTGCTGCATTTGAACTTTGAAATAAGCAGCAATGACAACAAAGTGTTTCAGTGCGTCAGGAAGCGCGGTGAGCTGGAACGTAGCTCATTCCCGAGTGAGAATCCCAGCATTTGTCCGCAGCTGCAGCCGGAGCTGAGCTGGGGGCTGCCATGTCATCCGACTGCTGGGCTGCTGCTTTCCCCTCTCAGCTGGCCTTGGTGGGAGGCCCATCAGTGGGCCCTACAGCAGTAGAAAGGAGCTCTGGGAACCATCGGGGTGACATCCTCTCCAGCCCCCCGGGCCCCCTCGTCTCTACCTGCAGACTGTCCCAAGCCACTGATATCCTGTGCCCTGCAGACCGACCAGCTGGCCTCCCGTCCCTGCTGCTCCTGCTTCTGCTCCCCTTCCCAGCTGCCTGTTGCCTGCTGCACACTGTAGGGTTGGACCTCGAAACCCAGCCTGGCTTGGTTCCCACCAGCCCCTCCCTCACCAGCGCTGGCCCAGGCAGTTCCCTTTCTCCCGGGAGCACAGTGCTAATGTCCTTCCCGCCCTGCGGTGGCATTCTGCCCTCCCCAGACCCTAGGCCTGCCTCGAAGCTCACCCACTTGCAAGCACCCCTGAGAAGTCCTGGGATGCCCACCCCCCACCCGGACCCCTTCCACCCAGGATGGAACCCCCAGGGCCTGTCCTGGCCCTTCCTGTGCAGCCTCCCTGGGCTTGGGGGATGTCTTATAGATGCAGAAACCCTCTGTGCATGGTCCCCATGAGCGAGGACGTTTTCCCTCAGTCCACCCTCGGTTCTCCTCCACAGAGACCAGCCCGGGACGCTCGTGGAGCCAGCCCACAGACACTGGCTCTTTCCATCCTCGTCTCCAGTCGGCATTTTACAAACCAGACCTGACACAAGGAGATGGTGTGAGCTGCCCAAGGCCGTTTCCCCAGGGAGAGGGTGCTAGGGGCACATCCCAGCTCCCACGGGGCCCAGCCTGGCTCAGCCCTAGGACGGAGGCTGCGTGTTCAGATCCCCAAGTGAAACCAAGAGCACATCAAGGCACGCCAGCCAGGCCGGAGACACGGGCCCTTCGCGGTCCTCGAGGGCACCCTGGCCTTTTCAGGACGCTCACTCCTGCCGGGCCTTGTTGAAAGCATTTCACATGTGACCCCAGGTAGTCCCCGCTACAGTCAGAGATGGGGTTCCATTCCTGTGGTGGGACCTGAGGCTCCGGGAGGTCAGGAGCCGTCATGATGGCGCTCCATGCTCCCGACCATCACAGCTGAAACGCGGCCACCGCGGCTCTGGGTTCCCGGGGCGGAGGGCGCCACAGCCCCAGGGAGGCTGAGTGTCCCCAGCCAGAGAGGGAGCCCCCCCAGCAGCAAATGTGTGGCTCCATAGTCACTCTGAGCCTCCCAGGCCCGTGGCAGACGTCACCTCAGGGGACCCAGACCAGACAGGAGGGGGACAGAGGGATGTCAGGTGAGTTTTGTGTGGGGAGGGGTCTCGGAGGACAGTGCTGGGGGGCTGGTCCCTGCCTGACTACCGTGTCAGTGTGGAGAACACGCAGATCCCTGGGCCCAGCAGCCTCTCCCCCTGCACATAGTCTCAGCCGGGGCCTGATTCTCACTGACGTTTCACCCTAACCCTGCCGGTGGGGTGAGCTCACCCCTCCTGAGTGGGCCCACCCTTGCTCTGCGGTGACCATGTCGGGAATGACCATCGCTCGGTCTGGGTGTTTCCAGTGCCTCAGCCTAACAGGGATCCTTCCCCACCATGACAAACACCTGCTGGTTCGTGAGTGACCCTGAGCTCCCACGGAGCTCCAGGGTTGCGTCGGAAGACGGCGAGTGGGCCAGGTGGTCTCCAGGGCCTCCACGCCCCAGCGTCCCCCGACCCACGTCTCTTCAATCTCCTGCTGCCACCGTGGGAACTCCAGCCAGGGTGCCATGTGCTTAAGCCACACGTGTGCAGGGAGAGCATCTGCTCCCAGAATGTCTCGAAGTTTGCGGTGAGTGAGAATTTCTGCTTCCTCGGAGCCATCTCTACATCCCCTCCTGCCCACGGAGAAAGGCTGTTGGTTCTGAACAGACAGCATGTGGAAACGGCACCCTGGATTGTTAGTCACATATCAAATCAAGCCCTCGGTCCTTCTGTGGGTTCTCTGTGCTCTCGCTCGGCTGAGGGTTCCACGCCTTCTGCCCCTTCCCCTCCGTCTCCACAGCCCTGATGGGTTGCAGACCCCCCCATCCTCACTGGTGGTCACAGTCCTCCAAGGCTTCGCGGGGTAGGGGGAACATCCTCCCTGTCCTGGCAGCACTGGCATCCAGTTCCCTGCCTGTCTGGGCTGGGAGCAACCCAGGCATCCATCATCATGACCTCATCCCCTACCTGATAAAATATGCATTATTACTCTTTCCCTTCTAAGACATCTCCAGGGGCCCTTGGATTGCAGCTGCATATACCAGGCCAAGTAGGAGGTGGGGGTGGGGCAGACCAGCAGCCCCAAATCCGTGCTTGCCCAGGCCCTTGACCTGCCAGCCCCTCCCAGCCTCTGTTCAGCCTCTTGGGGGCCTTCCCGAGCCACCCATCTCAGTAGGTGTCCGGTCAGGAGCCACTGCAATCTCCTGTCTGTCCCTCTCAATGCCACTGTGCAGGTGCACATTCGATTTAGGGTGTGCCTCTTGTCCTTCTCCAATGCACACCCAGCCCCTCGTATGTGTGTAATGATATTTGCTGAATGAACTTGTCAATGAAGGTAGCAAGCAGTGGGCCAGGTGCTTGACGTACACTGTTTCATATACCTCAACATTACTACAGTAAGTATAATTATCCATTTTATAGATAAAAAATTAGATTCAGAGAAATGAATAACCCAAAGCTGGAATTCCAAATCCAAATGTTGTCTGTCTGAGGCATGTTGTCCCGAGATGTAGTGCCAGATAGATGGGGTGTTGCTCAAATGTCGACCTGGGTCAGCCCAGTGGCCAGGCCAGGCTGCGATCTGCAGGTCGGAAGCGACTACGCCCTCTAATTAAATGCCAGGACACCTGGTCTGTGCTGCTCGTTGACCTCCCCAATACGGCTTCTTACTGATGTGCATTCTCTAGGTCTCCCGCACAATCTCAGCTCCTGGGGGCAGGGGCCACATCCGAGCTGTGCTCATAGTACCCGGCAGAAGGACTTCCCCCTCCCCATACAATTCTGCACTGAGATAACTACACGTGTCGCACTACTGTAGGGGTTACTTGCTGGCGTGTCTGTCTCCCCACTAGAATGTGAGCTCCTGGTGGTCAGAAGTCATGCCTTATTCACCTGTTTCTTCTGAATCCAGCATAGGCATGGCCTGTAGTGAGGACTCAGTAAGTGTTGGAGGTATGGATGATGGGTGGCTGGATGAGTAGATGAGTAATGGGTGGGCGAGTGGGTAGATGAATATATGTATGGATGAATGGATGGCTGATTGGTAGGTGGATAGGTGAATGGCTGGCTGGCTGGATGGGCGGATGGGAGGGTGGTTGGATGGGCGGATGTGCAGGTGGATGGATGGAAGTGTGGGTGGGTGGATGGATGGATGGATGGATGGATGGATGGATGGATGGATGAAAGGATGGAAGTCAGGCATGCTCATGTGTTTAGGATTATGCTCTCTTCTCAAGGGTTCTTTCTGAGAGATACTTGGGAATCTGAGTACCTATGAACATAGCCAACTGCCATAATCAGTAAATGGAGAACCTTTCCCAGCTGTGGTCAAACAGAGATGTGACAGCAGAAAGAAGGCAGAGGAGATGCAGTGTTGCTAGCCTTCAAGATAGAGAAAGGGGGGCACGAGACAAGAGGTATGAGCCACTTCTAGAAGCTTGAGAAGACAAGATAGTCGATTTGCCCCTGGAGTCTCCACAAAGAACATAGCCCTCCAGACACCTTGAGATCCATGTGGGACTTCTGACCAACATGACTGTGAAACAGTAAATGTTCGTTGTTCTAGCACTACTTTTGTGGTCATTTGTTGCCACAGAAATAAGAAGCTAATACAGGGGTTTGCTATTAGAGAAGTAGGCAAAGCATTCTGGGGATGTCTCTTCCTCGAGCCCATGGGGAGCATGTCCTTTCCTCCAAGGGACACTTTTAGACTTGGGATCACAACCACCAAATAGGGCGTGGAGCACCGGTCCCTGGGCCATAGCTCTTCCCACACGTGTCATCACGCTTTGAGCCCCATCACCTTCCTGCAAGGTGCAGCCATGTGGCCTATGAACAGGGCTTTGTGGCCCAAGAGCAGGGTCACTGAGCCCCTCCACGGCCCGGAGATGGGGCTCCGTATAGCTGAGACTCACTCAGGTCATGGCAGCCAGAGGCCATGAGGCTTTCTTCCGTTGCCTCTACCTGATAGATTCAAATATAAATGGTCAATTGAACATGTGCCGTAACATAAACCAGTGGGTGTGGTTTTCAGGACCCTCAGGGATTCCCTCCATCATCAGCCTGACTTGAAAACATGGGCTCCGAGGACAGCGCTCAGAGGTGGGGACACAGGGGACATGTGTCTGTGGGGCCAGCCCTAACTCTCCCGCAAGAACTACACCAAAGACTGCACTGGGTCACCTGAATGCTCTGACAGGAGCTACGATCAGAACAGCACCAAGACTCAAGTGGCCGGTGGTTTCAAGCATGACAAGTGTCTTCACCCTGAATGAGTATTAGTGACTATGCAGCCTTGCTCTGGGGCAGGGTATTCTAACTCCATCAACTATTGGAGGCTTAGGTGTTGAAAAGCCCTAGGCCTTTGCTGGCTGCAGTTTCCTGGTGGCTTGCCTGTTACTGGCTATGCCTGTGTGCGTGTGCGTGGCCCACATCACTCACTGCTGGCTCTGCCCATGGCCGACAGCCATCACTGTGTTCTGATAATCCCACAGGGAAGAGGGTGGCAGGCCGAGAATCCTATCCGGGTAACACGTCCTCCTCAGTTCTTCATCTGAGTCTCATTCCTGACACAGACACATGTACTCAACCCACGTCCCTCCACGTGTGTCTTTCAACTAGACAACGTTGTCTTCTGAGTGTGAGTTCTTAGTTGACCAGGGCATCGTGCTCCAGTCTCAATGCCATGCTTTCCTCTTGATACCTGTGTGTGTGACAGCACCCGTGTCTAGTTCACTGGTTCTGACCATTGCAGGGTATCCTGAGCACGCACCCACAGCCTTTGACGATTCATGTTCCTGGAGACGGGCACCCAGGATGGGCCCCAGGGACACGTCCAGCTCCCTCTGTTTGAGTATCACTGGCTGACCCCTCCTGGGCATGCACTCACCCCTGGCCCCCATCCCTCTAGAAGGGGGTATTCAGGCACTGGGCACCCCAGGTAACTCTTAGGTGGGGACCAAATTTACACCCTGCATGAGCTTCCTGGGGCTGCCATAACACAGAATCAAACACTCAGTGGCTTGGAGCAACAAAAATATATTCTGTCATAGTTCTGGGGGCCAGAAGTCCAAAATCAAAGTGTCAGCAGGGTTGTTTTCTCCTGAGGCTGAGAGAGACTGTTCCAGGCCTGTCTCCAGATTCTGGTGGCCACTGACAATCCTTGAACTTCTTGGCTTGTGGATGTATCTCCCAGACCTCTGCTCTGTCTTACACGCCATTCACTCTGTATGTGTGTCTGTCTCGGGTCCCCAAATGTCCCCTTTTTCTAAGAACACAGTCAGATAGGATGAGGGTCCACCCTAATGACCTCATCTTAACTTGATCCTCTGCAAAGATCTTATTTCCAAATAAGGTCACCTTCACAGGTACTGGGGTTAGCACTTGACCGTGTACTGGGGACACAGTTCAGCCCATGACAGCATCTAATCTCCCTCTGCTTTGCTCTTATATGTTATTACGTAGATCACTGAATTTAGGGCCCACCTGTATAATTCAGATGATGCTTTCATCTCAAGATCCTTAACTTAATTTCATCAGCAAAGACCCTTTTGCCAAATAAGGTCACACTCACAGGTTCCAGGAATTAGGACATAAACATATCTTCTCGGAGCCACCCTTCACCCCAGTACCTCCCTGGTCAGTGGGGTGGGAACTTGCCCGTTTACCCCACGTCCTTGCAAGGACTTGAGTTTCTAGTTTAAGTCAAACTCACAGTGTGTCCCTGACCACCAGTGAGCTTGAGTGAATACCCATGGTGGCCTGTCCAGTGTCCCTCCAGTGACTTCCTGTCAACAGGCTTTGCCCATTTTTGTATTGAACTTTCCATCTTTTTAAAGTTGATTTATGGTAATTCTATTTTTATTTCATCAAGGACCCTCCACACTGTTCTCCACGGCGGCTGCACCAGTTTCCATTCCCACCAGCAGTGCACAAGGGTGTCTTTTTCTCCACATCCTCACCAGTCTTGTTGTTTCTTGTCTTTTTGATTCTAGCCGTCCTGACAGGTATGAGGTGGTGTCTCATCATGGTTTCCATTTTCATTTTCCTGATGATGAGTGATGCTGAGAATTTTTCATGTGTCTGTTGGCCATCTGTATGTCTTCTCTTTAGAAATGTCTGTTCGTGTCTTCTGCCCATTTTTGAATTGGATTATCTGATTTTCTGGTGTTGAGTTGTATCAGTTCTTTGTATATTTTGGGTACTAACCCTTTATTGACGATGTCATTTCCAAATATCTCCTCCCTTTCAGTAGGTTGTCTTGTTGTTTTGTTGATTGTTTCCTTCGCTGTGCAGAAGCTATTTATTTTGGTGAAGTCCCAATAGTTCATTTTTGCTTTTGTTTCCGTTGCCTCAGGAGACACATCTGGAAAACTGTTTCTATGGCTAATATCAGAGAAATCGTTGCCTGTGCTCTCTTCTAGGATTTTGACGGTTTCACATTTAGGTCTTTAATCCATTTTGGGTTTATTTTTGTGTGTGATGTAAGAAAGTGGTCCAGATTCATTCTTTTGCCTCTGATTCAGTAATCACACTCCTGGGTATTTGCCCAAAGAATACAAAAACACTAATTCAAAAAGATACATGCACCCTATGTTTGCAGCAGAATGATTCACAACAGCCAAATTGTGGAAGCAGGCCAAGGGTCCGTCAACTGATGAATGGATGAAGAAGAAGTGGTGTATATACAATGGAATATTACTTAGCCATTAAAAGGAGAACTTGTCATTTGCAACAACATGGATGGAACCAGAGGGAATTATGCTAAGTCAGTCAGAGAAAGACAAGTACCATATGATTTCACTCACACGTGGAATTTAAGAAACAAAATAAGCAACAAAGAAAAAAAGAGACAAACAAAAAGATCCAGACTCTTACATACGAAGAACAAACGGGGGCTGCCCGAGGGGAGGTGGGGGATGGGTGAGACAGACAACGGGGCTGAAGAGCACACTTAGCACGGTGAGCACTGAGAAATGTGAGTCACGATATTGTACGCCTGAAGCTAATACTGTGCTCTCTGTTGATCTTGCCTCAATAAAAAGAATAAAGTTGAGTTATGGCTGTTTCTTGCAAAGGAGCAAATGGGGAAAAGAATGAACTAGAATTTACCCGCGGACATGCGGGAGGATCCTTGAGCCCCTCTGCAAATGCCTGGAAGGGGTTTCCCACGGGGTCAGTGCAGGTCAGTGGCAGCTGGGGGAGAAGCCACAAACACGACAAGTGTCCCTCCGGGGTGTCCTCAAGACAATGTTCAGGTCCCTCAGTGAAGCTCCTGCTGGGCCTCATGGTCATGTCCCCTGATACTCATGATCATTTAGAAGCAAATTTGGGGCATGGGATCACCACACACCAGCTTACCTGCCGCCAAGGTGCCTGGCCTGGGTCTGTGGCGTGGCAGGCTGGGCCCCCGCTCCTGGTCACCTGCAAGGCTGGGCCAGCCTGGGTCGCCCCATCCCTGTGATCCCATCAGCAGAGCAGAGCTGGCCTGCTTCCTGCAGGCGGGAAGATCCCAAGAGAACCACAGGGCTGGTCCTGAGCCCAGTCTACTCAACACCTCCCCACCTCTGAGAGGGCAGGGGTCTCTCCTGGGGAAGCCTGAGTGCCAGCTCTCTCTGTCTTCCTTCCCAGGGAAGCACGAAGACGCGGGAAGGGCCTTGCTGCACTCACAGACCACTGGCATCGTCATCACACTGGGGACACGGCGCTGCTCTCACAGAGAGACCAGTAGGGCCATGGGGCACAGGATCCAGCCGGGCTCCGGGGAGAAGAAGCCAGGGGCAGGCCTGGACCCCACCCCTGGCCTGGTAGTGGGGCCCCTGCCCTCGGGCTCATTCAGAGATTCAGACACGGCAGCCCCAACCCAGGACTTGCGGGGCCCCTGAAAACCCTGCTCGTCGCGCAAGTCGCCGTGTCTCTGGGGACACCCGACTTTTCATCCCGGCCGACAAGGCGTTCTCAGCCACCTCAAAGCAGAGCGAGCTCCTGTCCACAGGGCGCCACGAAACTGGAACAGCTGCTATATTTAACACAAAGCCACTTCCTGTTGCCATGACAACCTGATCCTAAAATTAGAAATGCCACACACCGCGGGGTAGAGGCCGAGCTGCTCCAGTTGCCTTCATCCTTCCCTGGCCTGGCCCCGTGTCGCCTGCAGCTGCGTGGACCACCACCAGACCGGCCTCTCCCCGTGTGGCTCCTGTCCTGCCAGGCTGCCCAGGGACTCCCTTCCCTAGAGGGGGCTGTGGGGTGGTGCTGCCACAGAGGCCCCCGGGGACCCTCGAACAGCCTCCCCGAGTGCCCCCACCTCACCCTGCTGGCATTTCCCAGACACGACACTCAGCCCTTCCCACCCCCAGGATGGACTGCCCACCAGGCCTGGCCTCCAGCCACACACGGGACACCGGTCAGGGCCTCCAGCCTCGTGGCTCTCCCCGCCACGCCGGGTCAGCCTTGGGTGATGTCTGCGCCTCTCAGACGCACGTGGCTGCCCCCTCCTCCCCAGGCCTTCCAGATTCCTCCTGTTGAACCTGCCCCTTCCTCCCTTGAAGGTCACCCCAGGAGGCCCCCCTCCAGGCTCCATGCACAGCACCACCATTGGGCGGAGGAGAAGCGGGAAGAGCTGAGCTCGGCTCTGCACGGGACCCCCGTCCTCCCGTCACCTACTCGGCTGAGGCTCTGAGTGACTCGACCCACAGTTACTGCTCACCCAGCTGTTTTGTGTTCATTGTCGTGCATGACATTGTGCTCGTGCGTGTGCCCCACGCTAACAATTCCCACGGACGCACGTATAGGTTTGCGGAACCACCGTCACAGTTAGGATACAGACATCACCCTGTTCCATCACCCCACAAAGCCCCCGGCGCCACTCCATGCTAGCCACGGCCCCGCCCACCACAGACCCCCGGGGACACTGACGGCTCTGCCATCACCGCGCTGGTGGCCTTTCGAGAATGGGGCACAGCTGGAATCCAGCAGTGGGGAGCCTCTTGACACCGGCCTCCCTCACATAGCCTAATGCCTTTGGGGTCCACCCAGGCTTCTGTGCACCCACAGTCAGTCCGTGTTAATGCTGAGCCGTGATCCATGGTGCGCGATGTGCCGTTTGCTCAGCCATCCGAGCATGAAAGGACGTTCAGGATTTTCAGTCTGTTGAGGTAACAAGCAGAACCCTTATAAACCGCCAGGTACGGGTCTGTGTGGACGGACTGTCATTCATAGAGGCAGATAGCCAGCGCGGGGTGGCGAGTCACCTGGTAAGTAAATACCCCAGCGCGGGGTCGCTGAGTCACCTGGTAAGTAAATACCCCAGCGCGGGGTCGCTGAGTCACCTGGTAAGTAAATACCCCAGCGCGGGGTCGCTGAGTCACCTGGTAAGTAAATACCCCAGCGCGGGGTCGCTGAGTCACCTGGTAAGTAAATACCCCAGCGCGGGGTCGCTGAGTCACCTGGTAAGTACGAGGTGAGCTTCTAAGCCGTCGTCCAAGCGGCTGCACCGTTTTGCGCCCCGTCTGCGGGGTCTGAGATCCGCGCCCTGCACCCCAGCCCTCACTCACTGCCGTCACACGCCCGCGTTCCTACAGGTGTGTTTGGCCGTGCTAATTGGACTGCCACCAGTTTCTAAGGACAGTGCTCTTTTCCTTGAGAATGACAGACCCTTGCGTTTAACTCTTGCCCCGTGCCCTGAAGGGTGGTGATGGTGCAGCATTTGTGGAATGTGAGTGAGCCGGGGATGCCGAGGCCTGTGCTCTACGGGGCACCCACCCGGGCTCCGCAGCACGCAGCACAGTCGTACCATTTACAGACGCCTGGAGAGATGTGCCAGGATCGCTAACAGCAGCGACGCTGCTGGAAGAAAGCTCGCACTTACCGGGTGCGTCCGCGGGGCCCGGCACCCGCATCTCTGTGTGGAGGCCTCGCGCCCCGTGAGGTGGGCGCTCACGGCCTCGCTCTTCCGCTGAGCAGCCAGACGATATTATGCGATCGCAGGAAAAGGCCATCAGAAAGTATACAGCTGAAAACACATAGAGAGAGAAGTGTAACAGGCAGTTATTCAAGATGAATGACGGTGTTCTTCTGGGTTCTGTGATGCTTGTGGTATCTGTCAGCTTTCGAGGTGTGATAATTGGTTGCAATTTTTTTTCGATCTCAGTAAATATTCACTTTTATATCCCAATCTTTATTTGCAATTTTTCTCTCTCTCTTCTAGGACTCCCCTCCCTGGGTTGTGAAATGTTCAGGCCCTGCCCTCCCGAAGCCACCCCTGCACAGGGAGGGGCGAGGGCCAGAGTGTGAGACTTTCCTCCCCTGCACCTGTGGCTCCTGCCTGAGAACACGGAGCCAGCAGGCGGGCAAAGGTGGGAGGGCCCAGCACGGCCCAGGGTCTTCGCTTGTGGACGAAGCCCACCGGGCAGACCCAGGCATGAGTTGGGGGCAGCAGGAAGTGGCTCCTGGCGGACCTGTGGGGGACAGTGTCCTCCAAGAGGGAGCGGCAGTGGCAGGGTCTGTTCTCAGGAGCCCCCATGACTTCATCCCGTGCCTCCCGAATGCACTGACGCCCGGGTCGTTGAGCTGGGTACCGGCCGCCCCTACGGAGAACAGCGAGACAAACATCACACGTTGTGAGCCCGCATTCCAGGACAACAAGTAGTCAGAAGAGGGTTTCGTGGAATCGCTGCGTGTCCCTGGACGCACTTCCATGCACCCATTCCCTTCACAGCCACGCGTTTCTCTGTCACGCCTGGAGCAAAGCCCAGAGACGTGGCCTACCCGCCGGCAGAGCCCGGCCAGACCGTGAGGCCACGGGGCAATTCCTTGAAGCTAAATCGGCCCTGTTTGGTGTTCTGTGGCATTTCTGATTTCTTGTCACCAGGCCCACAGAGCACATGGCCTCCCTTGGTTCCTGCCGCACATTTTACAGGTGTTCGCCGTGGACAGTGCAGAGGGAGGACCTTGTCACAGCTACCAGAACAAACCAGCACCTTCCGTTCTGGAACCCTGGCCACACTTACTCTGCTCGTGAATCTGGGACCCGGGGTGGGGGATGTGTGGGGCAGCACCTCCAAGGTGGGGGTGTGGGGCCTCCGAAGGCTCTCTCACTCCCACGTCGGGGTGGATGCCCCCGTGAGCGGGGACCTGAGCCGGGCTATTGGCCCCTAGGCCACTCCGTTGGCCTGGGCGTCCTCACAGCATGGTGGCTGGGTGACAAGGGTTTCAAGAGACTGATGAGCCGAGGGAACTTCCTGGCCCTGGAAGCGATGTGGGATCACCAACAGGGCATGCTCTTTTGCAAGGCGGCCACCAGTTTCCGTGTGTCAAGAGCAGAGGAAGGAGACTCCAGCTCTCGATGGGGCCTGGGAAATCTGGGAGAGTGCGTGGGACTGGAATCCACCGACCCGCCACGAGGCTTGTGTGCGGCTTCTGTGCCTTCCCAGTCAGCGGCTCACACTAGACACGGTCTGCTGGCTTGGCCACGGGCAGCTCTTCTTTCCCCGCCCCAGGGAAAATTCTCCTCCTGGCCTCCTGTGCTGCCCTTCCACATCCCGGGACCCCAAGAGTGCGGCCTCCGGGCCAAGGGACTTCACAGGCTCCAGTAACCACTCCCCCGCCGCTCTTGGCTTAACCAAGAAAGGGTTCTTCCCTCCTCCCCCTGAGACAGCTGGGCAGCATGCCCACTGTGCCCTGTCCCCTGCTGTCCCCTTCCCTCCCTGCTGCTTCTCCCGTCCTCTCTGTCTCCATCTCTCTGTCTCTGTCCAAACTGATGATCGGTCAACTCCGTAACTGACTGTTGTTACTTTAATCCACCAGATGAAGGGGGATGTGACCTAGAACACCTGTCGGTTCATGTCACAGGTTCAGGCTCACCTACATTTATTGAGTGCCTTCTGTATGTCAGCTCAGTGTCTTCACAGGCTCTCTCGCCCAAGAGCCCAGGGCGGCTGACCTACACGGGATGGAGTCACCACGCGTGGGCAGGCTCCACTCACCATGCCGCGGTCAGCCGCTCACAAGTGTTGGGTTGCGGGTGTCCCCGTGCGCAGGGCAGGTGCGGACCAGGTTGCAGGTGAAGGCATGAGGAGCCACCCACGGGTAGCAAGCGCATCTTTATTGCCAAGTGCCTGTGGTTTGGGGGAGAGGGCAGCTTTCCACGCGGCTCCTTCTGGCCTGTTTGCCGTCCCTCCGATGGGGACCAGGGGCACCAAGACCGTGGAGGCGGGTGTGTCACCCCTGCCGCAGGAGCACCGGAGGTCAGCGTGTCCTGGGCCCTCTACGTTCACCACGACACACGGTTAGCGTCAAGGCGTCCTTCTCCCCAGTGGGTCCGGGGGCTGTGTGAGGCCAGGGCTGTGTCAGGCTCATCTCTGTGAGACACACCAGGCACTTGGTGAGCTCACAGTCATTCTGTGCGATCAGCCGCCTGGAAGGTCTGACTCGGGGCCAGCGTCAGCATGGGTGGAGCCGGCTCAGCAAAAATAGTCCTTGTGACTCCAAGTGGGGAGCTCTTGGAGGCCCTACCGCTGTAGGACCCAGAGGAGAAGGCCCCTTCCCCAGGGGCAGTCACTGCCCCCCTCCCCTCCTCCCTCACTCCCCTAAACGGTTGCCTTCAACTTCCATCTCTTCCCACTGTCTCATCTGCTGGGGGCAGCCAGTTCAACCGGAAGGAATGGTGGGCAGGTGCTGTAGGTGGCATTTTCTTGGCAATCCTGAGAGAAAATGGGAATTTGGGCTCAAGCCCTGCTGCGTGCAAGGGAGGAAGACGGTGCCCGCCCCACAGGGGTCAGCCTTTGGGACGGACCGGGGCCCAGCCTGAGATGGGGTGCGAGCCCAGGTCACGGCTTGGGGGCTTGCACCGGCCCCCTCCCTCTCCAGGCCCCTGCCGAGTGCATGCCCACATTTGCACGCTGGTTTGGTTTCACAGTGGCTGTTGGCAAAGATAAACCAAGAGTGTATTTTGCCAAGAGAGAACACAGTGGATATTGTCTGTGGGGGGAGGGAGGTTTCAGATGAATCAGAACCAATTAATTTTACCCCAACACCTTTTGTCACTGAATATTCATGTGACACGTGTGTGGTAGGGGGTGCAAATGTATTCCCCCCACACTCACGAGCCAGGGAATGTGGTGCCTTTGTTCCTCCGTCCCTGCTTGGGCCTTGCTCCAGAGGCCCCAGCCATGGGGCTGAGGTCCCCGTCTGACGTCAGCATGTAAATTAGCCCATTGGGTCAAAGTGCAACCTCTCGGATTTCACCCCTGTCCCCATGGTTCCCGTGCCCGTGAAGTCGCGTTTCCCAGGCCTCTGATAGGGTCCCTGGGCTAGAGTGGCATCTCCACAGGAGCCGTGGCCAGGGTGGTTTGCACCCTTACCCACTGGCTGCTGTTTTCCATTTCGTGGTTTTACCCTCTGGGATCACGGGGTCTTGCTGTCCGGGTCTGTACAGCCCGTGACGGAGCTCGGGAGACAGGTCTGTGTGCCCAGGGCCCCCACCTGCTCAGCCATACGGATGACAGCCAACACTCAGTAACCATGCGGACCTCCCAAGTTCCAACACAACCACATCTCTGACGCGGTGGTTTATTATGACAGATGCGTTTGGGGAAACCGCAGCTGGATTGGCACGAGCCCATCGACATGGTGGACACAAGCTCCGAGGTTTTGGATGGTGGAGGAGATGCTGCTGAGCAGACAGAGGCCACGCATGGGCTGACCCGGGCACCATAGGGCACAGGGCACTCACAAACCCGAGGACACCAGCCACAGTTTGGGGGCAGCAGCCCAGGAGACCTCCTGCCCCAGTCACCGCGGGTGCTGCACAGGCCCTGCTCCTGAGAACGGCCGGCTACGGGGCCCAGAACCGCGGGGCACCCGGTTCTCTGCAGATGCCTCCCTCGCTTCACAGACGGAGAAACTGAGGCAGAGCCTGGTGAGAGCAGAGGCAGAGGCTGCTGCCTGACTCGCTGGCCAGGATGCCCAGCAGTGTTGAAAATTCACTGAAGAATAACTCACATTCCACAAAACTCGCCATCCTAATGTATAATTCCATGGTTTTGAGAAAATTCACAGGTTTGTCATTGCACTGTCACAGTCCAGCTTTATGACACTTCCATCACCCCCAAATCCTCCTGCAGCCTGCTCACCCTCTGCCCCAGGCAGCCCGATTGCTCCTAGCCTCCTCCCACGCACTGCGGGTAAGATGTGACGTGGCCAGAGCCTCCGCTGGCCATTGAGGGGCCTCACACTGGGGGCCCAGACCCGGCCATCCCCACCTTCAAAGGCCTGAAGGAAGGTGAGCGTGCAGAGGGGCAGGCCGCAGTCTCAAGAGCACACGGCCCACAGGCAGGGGACTGAGCACTTAGCAAAGCTGTAATTAGTGCGATTATGCGTTGGCCCCTCCCCTAAGCCCAGCAGCAGACCCCCGTGTCTTGCAGGGCTGCTGAATTCTGCCAAGCAGCAAGCAGCTTACAAACGCCACCACCAATGGAAGACAAAGGAAAATTTTCATGTCGGTGCATCAGCCTTCGTGCTGGGAAACGTGGCTGTCTGGATCAGAGGTGGGACTCGGGGCCACGCCACAACCATGCTGGCTGGGGCTGGACGCCCTTACTGCTGCAGGGCCCGTGGCAGGGCCCGTGGTGCACAGAGGGCAGGAGCAGGGTCCAGGTGCTCTGATCGCCAGCTGCCTCCCCATCCTGAATATGCGGAGGCTCGCTGTCCTCATGGCTCCCCGGGGGTGGCATCCCACCGCGAAGGGGGAGCGTGGATACTGGCCTTTGCCGTCTCGGCTGTGGTGAGCACGTGATCAAAGCTCCCCGAGCCCCACACACCAGAATCAGCATCTTCCTGAGCTCCGACTGCACGCAGTGGGACAGCAGGTGTTACGATCCTGCTGGAGATGCCTCGGCTTCTCTCCCGGCTCAGGGGCCACTGAAGGATGGGCTGGAGCTCAGGCAACCTCTCCCGGAAGCCACGTGAGTCATCCCAACCCCGGAGGGAGGGTGAGAGAGACTTGGTCCATGGGGCCTGCCCCCAGGTCATTCATTGCCAGACACGTCACGTGGTCCCTCGGGGTCACAGCAGCAGGAAGGATGGCAGCCTCCCACATGCCCCTCCCACATGGCCTTTGCTCAGCTAACATCTGGAGGTGGACCAGTGACCCGGTCTGAGAGTGTCCCGCCTCTGTGCTCTTTCCTCACTGCCTCTGCCCTGGGGCAGAGGCCAGACCTCACCCTACAGCTTAGGTCTCCCTGCACCTCTTGTGCCAGGACCCTGGGACCAGAGATCAGGTACTCACGGCCTTGAGAGCTCAGGTGTGCTCAGAGGTGGGATGGTGTTTCTCTGCTGCCTGGCACAAGGGTGTGCACGAGCAGGGCCAGTGGTACCAGGCCTATCGATGCACGAGAGAACCCACTAAAGGAATCGGCTTTCCAGAAAGCTTCCTCGGGCCTTACATCGCCTGCAAATGCCTTGATAAGGCCAGCACCATTGTGAACTGGGTCCTTGTCGGGGCGCATGTCTGTTGCCCCCTTTTCCTGCAGCACGGCGATGTGGATGATGCCGAGCCTTGCTGAGCTGAGCTTCTGAGACTTTGCAAACTGCAGATTTAAAATGGAACACAGACCCTTTGAGCTGTTGTTTTCCGTGAAAATATATACCCAAAGTACAAGTTTTCACAATTTCCAAAAACAGTTGCTTTTCCCTACCTGTAAAATAGGACCTGCATAATTATGACTTGAGTCGTTAATTAAATCTATAAGAAATTGATCACAAAAATTCAACTGTGCAAATCTATATTAGAAATGTGAAAACCACTCGGTAGGAAGTACCTGGCTCCCTTCATACGGAGGACCACGGACTGTGGCATCTGCACGGAAGGGATGTGGCCGGGGTGGCAAGGCTCCTGGTGCACAGACCCCACCAAGAGGATCCCTCAGCTCCAGGTAATTTTGTCCAAAGGAGTAGTGAGCCCAGTGTGGCTGGACCTCCTGATCTGTCAAGCCAGAATTCCCAAATTTATTCAATGTTTTCAATGAATATAAACTTGTAGAAATGATGGTTAGCCAATGGAAATGTATTCACGTTCAGAGCTGGCAGACAAACCACGTGCCTGTGACTTGCTCTGCATAAATGACACAGCCAAGACCCTGCTTCCTGCTGCATCCCCCACCCTGGGCCCCTGGCCTGACCCCAAGCACACGGGTCATCCCAACCTCTCTTACTCTGAGACGTGCTGCCCTGTGCACGTTCCAGAACCACAGGAACCTTCCACAGATCACACAGCCCATCCTTACATGCTTGCTCTGCCCCAGGGGCACCAGGAGTGGGCAAGAACCTAGTTCCTGGGCAGAGACTCGTGTGTCTATGACCAGAGACACACAGAGATCAAACCATCCATGACATCCAGGGACTCATTCAGAGGCCAGCTCCAGACACAAGGAAGACGGTCACCTGCATTTCCAGAAATAGTCAAGAGAAGTCATTCCCAGGTGTGAACCACGGAGATACACTTTTGTTAGAGCCAAGTCATCGGAGTTCAAACCTTACTCTGTGTGGCTATCGTTTATCATCTATGAAGTGGAGCTTATGCTAATACTCAGCATATGATTGTTAGGAGGGTTAAGGAAAGCAGTGCATGTAGGTTTTTAGAATGCCCTGCAGGAAGCTTGGCTGTTAGTATGATTCTTGCTAGAGGGACGCACATGGGGACAATAGCAGAGGAAAACACCATTGGCTGGGTTCTGGACTCAGCTCTCCGATGACAGGACGTGTTGGTGGAATGAGCTGCAGCAAGTGCTATCCTAGCAGCCTGGCCTCACATCACATTCCAAATCTGGGTATTTTTTTTAAGATTTTATTTATGTATTTGAGAGAGAGAGAGAGAGAGTGAGCACAAGCAGGGGGAGGGACAGAGGGAGAAGCAGACTCCCTGCTGAGCAAGGGAGCCCGATGCAGGTCTCAATCCCAGGACCCTGAGATCATGACCCAAGTTGAAGGCAGACGCTTCTCCAACTGAGCTACCCAGTTGCCCCCAAAACCTGAGTCTTGACATCTTACTCCATCTTGCTGGATGGATGGGAGGGCAGGGTGTCAGTGGGAGAGAACTGTCCCGGAACCCCCCAAGAGAAAGCAATGAGGGGTGACCCTGAGTCCCACCCCCACACTGAGGCAAGTAGGGAGCCCACCGTCCCGTTGCACAGATCCAGGGGGTGGGTCTCCCCCCAGCCCCCGGAATGCCCTCTGCACAATTTCATGGCCTAGGCTGATGACCAGGTAAAGGGAAAGAGGCGGAGAGCAGCTAGGACAGTGGTGCCACCAGCCTTGATGCTCAGAGCCCGAAGTCTGCACACCAGACCCCCAGCAGGTCACCAAACCCTGCCACAGCCACACTTCCCACCCCCTTGACATTAGGAGCAATCGTGGGACTCTTTCCAGCCAATGAGGGTGAGCAGAAAGGACAGCCTCCTCTCACACCTGCTGCTGGGCCTCGAGGCCAGGAAGACCCGGAAGCATGCCTGCCTGACTGCCCATGTGGAACGTGGGACCCTGCCACAGTGGCCCGGGCTTTATGAGGCCAGAGCTGCATTTCGCTCTGCAGAGCAGCCGAGGTTTCCGATTTTTCTCGACTGCACCCTGAGTTGTATTATCAAAAACGTGTCCTGGTAAAATCCCAGAAGATGAGGCAAAATCACCTCGGGCAGCAGAGAGGGGCTCTGTGGGGGCAGCTGGGGTCCAGGGTGAGGCTTGCAAGCCAGCCCTGAGGTCACCTCCCCACTCAAGCCTTGGTGGGGCGCCAGGCCCTGGGGTGGGGGGCCTCGAGGGGAGGCTGGCACAGGAAGGGCCCCCGCCTGGGCAGTGGGCCTCAGAGCCTCCAAGGGCCGGGCCTGCACCTCTGCCTTTTCGGGGTGGCCCGTGGTCCAGCTGTGACCTTTCTGAAATTCAGTTCCACGTCTTCAGAATTGGGAACTAATCAAATTGTTGTGAGATCCACGAAAATGAGATTGACTGGACGCCCGCGTCAGGAGCCCTCCGAGGGGTGGGGGCGAGCCGCTCGGGGAAGAGGCAGAAACCCCTGCGGGGCGCCAGCCGAGCCTGACCCGGGTGACCCCGGCAGGTCGGGCAGCTGCAGGGCGGCTCTTCCTCCATTTCCTCTCCCCTGGGGAGACCATAGACTTGCCTCCTGTCCCCGTGTCTTCCGTCTGTCCGTCCTGCTGTCCGGAGGGCTGCCCCCACGCCTCTCCCAGACCTGTTCCCTTTCCCACGGCTGCCCCTCTCGCTGCGTGGACCCTGCGGCCTGGGGCATCGCGCAGGGACGACACTCTTTCTTCACCCGCGTGGCCTCGGGTCCCCTCGGGGCCAGCTCTACTCCTCTGGGTCTTTTGTGTCGTAGACTTTCTGAAGTATCTGAACGGACAAGCCCAGGGTGACCAGCTACTTGGAAGAAGGAAGCAAAGGGAAGACCCGCTGGGGCAGGGGTCTGACCGACCGTTGCTGGAATGCAGACGCCGGTAACCACACGAGCTACTCTGGGCCTCTCGTTCCCTCAGTAAATACTACGCCCTAAACAATTAATTTCAGTTCTTTGCAGAAGACCTGCCTCCTTGCTCTGCTTGGGGAGGTAAAATCCTGCTCGACAGGAGTTCTGTGTCCTTGGGTGGGATGTGGACAGACGGCCGGGGAGCAGCCCTGTGCTCGGGCCGCCTCTGTCCCCACTCCCAGCCTGGGGTGTTCCAGAAGTGTTGCCCCCCACTCTGCCTGCCATCACTGGCCGTCACCAGCCCTACACCCATGTATTTCCCACTGTCTCCCCGGCTTTGATGCTGTGTGGGCGGGGAGGAGACCAGCAAGGACTCAGGGCAGCATCGTCAGGCCTGTCCACACGTCCCTCCTGGTCTCCGCTGTGCACCGGATGCCCAGGGGAACATTTGGGTTCTTTCTCAGGCTGGAGAAACGTCCTTCTGCCCCGGGGGGAGGTGGGAGCGACCAAGAAGCACGCCTGGGCCACAGGAAGGTGGGTGCGGCCTGGCACCGCGCACCGCGGCCCGGGGCTCTGCGTGGAAGCTGCTGCCCACCCGCTCTGTGGCAGGGAGCTGAGGTGCGTGCTCTGCAGGCATTGCCCAGATCAGGGTCAAGTCCAACCCGGGCTATTGACTTCGGGTAGCCCAGGAAATGCAGGCACCCCCCTGGGGCTCCATCTCCTCGTTTCAAGAGGAGGGGGAGGTGAGGTGACCTGCTCTAAGAGCCTTCTGCAGTGTCCTGCTCATGGTGATTTCTGCACAAACGCTTGCTGAATGAACGAATGAGCGAGGAGCTGCTGTTGTCGAGTCGAGCGGGACCAGAGCACTCACAGGACCCTCCTGGAGCTCCATGGACCGTCTAATGGGTTCCACTCCAAGCCGGCAAGGGCAGTGCCGTGGACTCCCCAGTGCCGCGCTCGACCTGGAAAAGCAGTAGCCTGCCACAGACAAGCCTCGCTGGAGTCATAAATGGGAGCCTCACGGGCTTGTGGGGAGGCTTGTGGGGTGTGGTGCAGAAACGGGGGCCAACTCCACGGTGACCAGCAGGGCCATATGAAGAACCCTCCCCAATCAGCACCTGCTGGGCCTGCACACATCTTCCCTCCCACCCCCCCTGCAGCCCGGGGGACAGCTGCGGCCACCCCACCTGCAGACAAGGAGCTGAGGCCCAGAGAGGAAAAGGGACCGTTCCTGAGGCCAGAGGACAGAGCCGGAGGTGAACTCGGGCCTCTGACACACGGCCAAGCTCTGGCCCCCCAGCCCGGGCCCCTTCTCCCCTTCGGGGAGCCAGACCACCAGCCATGTATAGAGTGCCCTTCCAGACCTGTGGCCCCAGGATCCCGTGGCTCAAGGCCAGGACCTTGGGTGTGACAGGGACACTGGATCCCAGGCAGCGTGTGTCGTCGGCCCGTGAGACCCCTGAGCCCAGCGAGTGATGCCAGGGCTGCTCAGGCTCTCCAGCAGCCTGCAGGGAAGCCGCCTCAGGCTCCATGTCCCCAGCGACAGCCTATGTGCCCGTCCTGCAGCCCCGTCAACCAGGCCACACTAATCTGATTTCCCTGAGCCTCCAGCCCCTGATGGGGCCTCCGAGTCTCCCACAGGGAGCAAGGCTGGGCACCCACTCCCCTGTGCACACTCGGCATCGGAATCCCCCCGCCTCGGAGTAGTCTTCCAGGCGCTGCGGCCCCTCCGAGGCGGACGTTCTCTGCCCGGTGACCGAGGGAGCTCTCACCCGCCGCGACACACCGTGAAGGCCGTCTGAACACGGTGCCAGGCGCCTGGAAGGGCTCAAACAGCGGTGACCGCCACAGTCACTGGCTGGTGGGATGTATGTGGGGTGTGCCTGCCTTGGCCCCTCCACTCCATTAAAGGGCCAGACGCCGGGCCTGCATCTCCAGGGACACACACACACACACTCAGTGCTCTTTACAAAAAAGCTGCAAACCACACTGACGGGCCGTTCGGGGAAGCAGCCTAAAACTTTGTCTCTTTCTTTATCTTAAATCTCCTTTAAAGGTTTCTGGGATCCCAGAGCTTAAATCACGTACAAGTAATGTCAAGAGCGTCAGACACCGCCCCATACGTATCCTGCCTATGGGAACCCCAGGCCAGAGGACAAGCTGGCTACCCCAAGGGCTGGGCAGTCACACAGTGGGCTGAGGTCTGGGCTGCCAGATACTCGCTGCCCCCGAGCCCACAGAGCTCCCCGCGCCCAAGGAGCTCTCCGTGCCCATGCCCCCACGGCCCTGAGTCCTGCTTCTCGGGCGAGTGACTCAGCTCTGTGGGGCTGAGGGTGCCTGGCAGAAGTCAGGCCACCAGAGTGCTTCTCTGCCTCGTCTGAGGACAGCCAGGATCGTGGGTGAGGGCGAGCCTGCTGGGGGCTGGGCGTGCCGTGGTGGAAATCGCTTCCAGGAGGTGGGACAGAATGCATTTCCCATGCCGAGGGGCCGACTGGCCTTCCTTTTGATGGTAAAAGGAGAATTCTCAGGGGCATGAGAGATAAGCTGGGAAGCACACAGTGGGGTGAGCCATGGCTTCTGTTGGGCACCCCCCTTGGCCACCGTCAGCACAGCAGGCCCTGGGGTCTCAGGGTGGATGACCAAGCCGGCTCCTTGTTCAGGCCCCGGCCACGGGTTCCCGGAGCTGATACGTGGCTCCTTGCAGCTGCCGGGGGCACCAGGCGAGTCACCCACGTTGCCGTGGGGGGTGGGGGTGGGGGTGAAGGCAGCAAAGGCCATTTTAGCAGGTCTGACTGAGCCCTGCCCCCCCCTCCTGAGGGACCCTGGCAAACTCCAGGTCAGCTGTGACCGAGGGTGAAGCCGTTGTCTGGGAACGGGGGGAGCTGGCTCCTGGTCGGTGACCTCGGAGACGCTGGCCTCTCTGGGCTTCACTTCGAGCCTGCCCGCAGGCGCCCCTTCACTGGGGTCTTCATCCTAGCGGCCTCTTGGCCAAGTCTAAACGAGACGAGGGAGAGCGCCCCAGGCCTCCCTCTGCCTTGTGGTGCCAGCCTTGCTCCCCCTGGACTTGCCATCGCCGTCTTCCCTCTGGTCGTGAGGCAGGAAGGAGGCGACGCCATCCCCTGAAAGAGCCCAGAAGGGTGACACATGGAGCCCTGCAGCTGTGAGTGACAGCATCATCCTGAGCGGTGAGCGCGACCCTCTCTGCGTCGTCCCTCACCAGGAGCAGCAGCAGCTTGGGTGGGAGGTCCCTAGATGTCCCACGGTGCTACTGACAAACATTTCATCCAGAGGAGCCCGGAGCGCGGGGCTCAGACCAGGGGCAGTGTCTGTGAGGTGACCGTCTGTGGGGCTCCGAGGCTCAGGAGAGTGGGGGATGTACTGCAGGGGCACAGCCACGGTGGCCTCTCCGCAGGGAAGGGCTGGCCCCAGGGCTCCTCCTTGGGACACGGCAGGATGAGTTGCCTGCACAGACCACCTCCAGGGCAGGGAGGACAGCGGCTGGGGTTGGCCTGCTGGGAGCAAAGCAGAGACGACTGCGGGTGGAGGTCCACGGGGGGGACACAGTCCTCCCACGGATGCGACCGGACCTCAGATGACCCGCCTTCCTCCGCCTCTCTGTCCTCAGACCTTTCTAGGTGATGGTGACCAGCTCCCCGACAGACCCCCTCCTCCACCAGAGTTAGGGTCCTCGGATCCCCCTTGTCTAGTAGACATGCTGTCCTGGCATCGCCCAGTGTCAGCGAGAGTCCTCCCCCGCCATAGCTAGCACATGCCTCACCCCGCCACCCCCAGGTGACATCTGATCGCCTGGCCTTCAGCGGGGATCCCACCAAGTCCATGAGCCAGGACCACCCTATCCCGGAGTTTGCTGCAGTAATTCCCCACCCCGACCCCCCAGACCTGCTCCTTGGCTAGAAATCCCCACTCCCCCTGCTTGTTCTGTCCTGAGGGCTCTTCCCCTATTGCGAAACTTCTTGAATAAACCCTGTTACACTGTCCAGCTCCGGGTTTTCCTAAAAGCCCCTTTCCGGACGGCACACGGGCTCTCACTCTGGCAAAGTGGGGCTGTGCTCAGAGTCATTTGCTGCCCCAACGGCCCCTGGGTGACCCAGACACTTGTGCCCTGACCTGTGGTCCTTGCCGTGGACTGTGAGAAGCCCGGTGCCAGAGGCTGCCGGGCTGGGGAAACTTCTCAAAGGGGGATGAACGGTGTACCCCAAAGATAGGTTCAAATCCTCGCCCCTGTACCCGGGAACGTGCCTTACTCGGAAGAAGGGTCTTTGCAGACATCGTTAAGAGGAGGTCCTGCTGGAGCTGAGGGCCCTGAGGCCAATGCAGAATCCTCACAAGGGAACAGAGGGCAGCTCTGAAGATGGAGACACACGGAGGAACCCGTGAAGATGAGGCAGAGATCGCAGTGATGCCTTCGTGAGCCTGGGTTGCCGGAAGCCCTCGGAGGCTGGGAGGGCCGGCGACAGATCCTCCCTCGGAGCCTCCGGAAGGAACCAGCCCGGCAGACACCTCGACTGCAGACTTCCGGCCTCCTGAACGGTGAGAGAATAAACCCCCGTAGTTGGAACTTCCCAGGCTGTGGTAATTGTCAGGCAGCCCCAGGACATTGACACGCACGTGCAGCGAAGTAACGGCCGCATGCTCTGCTGGAGACAGCGATGGCGTAAGGGCCTTGCTCCGCGGCTTTGCGCTGCGTGGAGTGAATATCAACAACGTATTTAATTTAGTATTTTGTAATGTCTTTCAAATTTGTCAGAAATCCTTTTAGCACAATAAGCTTTAAAAATACACAATTAATGAAAAATTCTACCTCATTTGTTTCTCAATTAAGTGGATGATAAGCTTGTAAACTGCCTAAAATGTGTATCAGCATTGTATCACCACGGGACCTTGATAGTAACCCCCAACTCCCGAACATGAGGCCCCATGTATCACTGGAAAAATGACAGCACCTACTTTAAAAACTAAGTCGTTATTCCTATAAAACCGGAACCACAGACCATAATGCCATGCGTGCAGATACAAAAGCTGGGTCTGCGCACTGGGAAGCCTGACTGTCCCTCTAGAGCGTCGATTTTTCTTCTAAACTCATTTTGCTCCCCCTACACCCTAGGCTTCCGCGAGTGCACAGGGCGAGCGGGGCGAGAAGGCCCCTGGAGGCTCGGCGGGCGGAGGAGACTCCACAGACCGCCTCGGCAGCGCTGCTGGATGCCACGCACGCAAACCAGGTGCGTACATCCCAACACGGGACTCCAGTTTTTAAAAATGTAATTCATAGAATCAAAGAAAAGCCTTGAGAAATCCATCCTTTTGAAAAGTAAACATGTATTCCTGTGAATGTAATTCGGTCAACAAGTTCAATGTTGGAATAAAGTTGGTCGTTTGCAATAAGGACACAGTTTGGGGGTAAAGTCATGTTCTTGCTAAATTAAGGAGCCTAAGGGGAGGAACCTGGCGTCGGTTACGGTGCAGACATAATTCATAGTTTCTCGAACGAGCTATGTCAGTCCACCAACAGTAATGGAAGGTACAGCCATCAAGTTTTACCATGTTGTGTGTATATATGGGGTATATGTGTGCAGATACCCAGAGAGTTAGAACAGCTCGACTGTAGAACTTCTTTGGTTAAGCTGGTATTAAATAAAAATAATTGTATCAGGGCCACACATTTTTTCTCTCTTTGGTACTTACCGTAGTTTGAGTTTAGAAATACATGAGCTCTGCAAGACCTAATATCCTATAATGCTATTAACTGCACTTTATTTAAAAAATGACATTTTGAAATCTTCAAAGTATTAACCGAAGACGACATCCAAGAACTTCAGCTTTTGAGGATTTTCAAGCACAATTATTCAAAACAAAGCCATAAACAAGGGGGCATTGAAACTCAAAGAAGAAAAAGGAAAAGAGAGTTTAGTCTTAGTCATGAAGTTAAAATAAATAAAATACTAGCTTTTATTACTCTGAATCTCCTGCCAGTAGTAATTATAAAAGCTAAAAAAATTGATTTATAATGAATTTTTTCAAGGTACTGGAGAGAAGCCAAATCAGGAAGAAACTAGAAGGTGTACAATCCTTAAAATATGAGGAAGCACACTACAAAATTTCAGCTCTTTGGAGGAAAATAATGTCTTCCTCTAAATTTTTTTTTGTACACACACAAGAAAATCAGACTCACTAGTGATTCAGATCACTAGTGATTCAGATATCAGACAAGGTTCTTAAGCTAATTGATTGTATGTTATGGTTAATTGTATAGATGATTAATATGTTAAACAAGGGGAAGATAATGTGGAGGACGGAGTGTTTCAACAGAGAACTGACATCTGTTTTTAAGAAGTCAGACAGACATTCTAGAAATAAAATACACAATACCTAAAATGAGAAATTTATTTAATGGATTTGAAAATATGCTGCACACCTCGGAGGACAGATGAGTTGATAGAAAATACCCAAGATGGAACAGAGAAATAAAAGGAAAAAAGTAAAGAGCAGAGTATGCGGGTCACAGAATAACAGTGAGTAGTCTACCAGAAGTCGAATGGCAATGGAATTAGATCTGCCAACCTAAAAATCTGTATACACGAATCTTTCCAAAGTGAGGGTAAAATATATGACATTTTCAGAAAAACAAGAGCAAAGAGAATTCATTGTCAGCAGACCCATACTTCAGGAAATACTAAAGAAAGTTCTTCAGACTGAAGTAAAATTTCCAAGCTGGAAAAAAGAACTGCAAAAAGAAAGAAATAAAAGGCCAGAGAAAGGACAAATAGTGTGTGTAAATATCAGGGAATATTAGTTGTCTAAAGCAACAGTAATTTCTAGGTTTCTCAGGCTAATGCAACAGAGGATGGGGCTGGAGGAGGGGCAAGGTGTAAAGGGAATTACATTTTTGCAAGAGTTTCCTGTTGTCCGTTCTGGTACCAAGAAGCAGACACCAGAACGAACATTTGCAGAAGCTGGACTGGGGACACCTGTGAAGGACCCAGGAGCAGGTGAGCATAGCCCTCAAATCACATTGCTGGCTTGACCCTCATGACAGAGGCAGAAAGGGGAGGACCAGGTAGGAGGAGCCTCTTTTGTGGTCCTGCCAGGCCGCTGGGGACCCCAGGCTACACTGCCCATCACAGGGATCCTGTGCCCGGGAAGGAGATGGCATTGCCCTCCTCCAAGTGCCATCCTTGCTGAAAGCAGCCTGGACACAAGACCGTGGTCTCAGCTGGATGCTGGAGCTGCCCCCAACTACTTGGAAACCCCAGGACACTCATGGCTACCGCGCACATTTGCTCCGGATGTGGTCAATGTTTACTTCATGGTGGCCTATGACAAGTCAAGAATGCATATTACCATCTCTGGGCAACCTCTAAAAGGAAGACACAAAAATGTACTCTAAATATCCATAAAATACAATAATGAAGAGCACTTGGTTAATACTATTTTTAAAACACAGTGAAAAGGAATAAAGGGGCAAAACAGGTGGGACAGAATAAGCAGCAAGATTAATATCAATTTTAAAATCAGTTAAAATCAGCAATTTCATTAAATGTAAATGGGCCAAAGTCAAAGAAAGTCCTGAACCCTTAAATTGGTAAGTGCGACAACAGGTACAAGGCTAAGCTTTGAAACTCCACGTGCTGTGCTTTGGTAGGTCTCAATTTGTGGGGAAAACTTTTGAGGGAACAGCCATTTTTAATTAGATAAATTTATACTCTGTACCGGAATGGAATTCAGTTGAGAAGTCACACAATTTTGCAGGATCTAAATATGGTGAAACATTCAAATGAATCATGAATGCAATTTCTTTGACAAGTTTTATCTTATAAATATAATTTGCCAAAGGAATGTACCCTGAAAGGAGGCGTAAAGATAGTACCTACGAAAACATTTGGCCTGAAATATTTACACATTTATGTATGAAAAATAGAATTAAGATCAGCCTTCCTTTAGCGTAACTATTCTGAGCTTACTTATACCTCAGCTTTGACAGAGAGAAATTTCCTCAATTAAACACACTGTGATCCATGCAGAAGAGTCAACTGAAGTGTCTACCATTTCACATTTATTAACCACAAATAAGAGTTGAAGAAGATTGCAGTCGTATGACGAGATGAAAAGAGAAAAGATACACTCAGGAGGAGGAGAGGCTGCGGTGATGGCAAGCATGTCCGGGCAACGTGCTGGCGACGTTGGTCTAGTGTCAGATCACCAACACGCAGAAGTTTTACTGCGCTTTAATGAGCACGGACTTATTATTTTTGACAAGCATTTTACTTTTTTTGAAGATTTTATTTATTTATTTGAGAGAGAGTGAGAGAGAGCGTGAGCAAGGGGCAGGAGTGGAGGGAGAGGGAGAAGCAGACTGCCCACCGAGCAGGGAGCCCAAAGCGGGACTCGATCCCAGGACCCTGAGATCGTGACCTGAGCTGAAGGCAGACGCTTCACGACTGAGCCCCTCCAGGCGCCCCGACAAGAATTTTACTTTTGAAACATATTTATTTACAGAAATACTTTACAGATCCAGCGATGCAATGTAATTATTTGGTTGACCAATAAATAAATATTTCAAAATGTCCATGTTTTATCAGTTTTGGCATCTCCTTCACTCTCAGCACTGCTCTGTTTGACGCACCTGGAAGCTCGGCAGCCGAAGCCCCGCGGACTATCGGGGTGATGGTGGTGGCTTTGGATGAGCCAGCGCGTGTCTCTGGGGTGGTGTCTGTCTCAGGGACAGTGGAGTGTCATCACGGAAGCAACTTACACACGAAGTGGGGCTGACGTCCGCGGCCTGTCCCAGGCACATGGGAGGTTGGAAGAAGTCACCCGAGGAAGACTCTAGCCGGATTCCAGCAAGCCCGTCCCCTGAGGACATTGGCACAGGCAGGGTGACGGTTGTCCCAGAGGAAGGAAGCCAGGCTGGTCACCAGGAGACAATGCGGTGATGCGTGGATCGAGCCTGCAAGCTGCACAAGGCGTTTCCTCGCCTCCGGGAATTTATACGGAAGCCAGGCCGTGATAGACGGGCTCCTGAGACTCTGAGACGCCCAAGGTCAAAGCGCGTCTTAGTGCTGGCGAGGCCCTCCGGGGCTCGAAAAGGCGACTCGCCCACCTGGAATGTCACGTAGCTGACCGGGCTACGGCCTTTCCCACCCTCACCCTCTGCAGCCCACGCGAATGTCAGCCCTGAAGCGCTCGGGGGCCCGGTGTCCAGACCCAGCGGACGCGAAAGCCTGGAGGTAGTTGCAGTTAAACTCCCGCTTGTACTTCAAGGGCGGACGAGCGTCTGAGCCTAGCTTTCCACTCTCCCGCCCACAAGCCTCGTGAGCACTGGGGAAGAGGAAGAACAGGGCTACTTAGGGTTCTCATGAGGAGTCGTTGGCTATGCTAGCTTACGTTTATTCTAGATGAAGAGAGCAGTGGGGGTAAAGTACGGGCTAAGGAAATAAGCTGATAAGGGTTAATAATGAGCAAAGGTCAAGGTTTGTGTGATGTGCGGCTCATTTCGTGGTTCCTCTTCAGTAAGAACTCTGTGCTAAGCCCGGCCGCAGTCCTGCTCGTGCATACCAGGGGCAGATCCAGCATCGGTTTCTAGATCGCGGCGCGAGCCCCGGCAAGCGGCTGGGAAGTTGGCTCAGGCGTGTGGTCGGCAGCCTTCGTCCGTGAAGACAGGGCTGAACACGTACGCAGGACACTCCGAGGGCCAGGAAACGGCGCTGGAATCCGTCCCAGCGGCCGGCTGAGAAGCGACATGTCCCGAGCTGGTAACCTGAACCCTGTGCCTCAGTTTCCCGGCCTGGAAAACAAGCTGAACCAGATCCCCCATGTTCCCCGTCAGGCCATCCCATAACGGTGGCCAGTAGTAAGCAATCCAACACGAGTTTGTTGGTTTGCTAAAATTGGAAGTAGAACAGGGAAGTAGTCTGTTGAAGAAGCGTGCCTCCGTCATCCCGCGGCCTCCGAATTCTACCAGAACTCTGCCACATAAATATTATGTCATAGCTCTGGAAGGAACGGGGGGTGGGAGGGAGGGAGGGGGAGGGGGAGGGAGGAAGGAAAGAAGCCCCTGTGAAGAACACAACTATTACTGAGAACAGCGAGAGGTATTATTCACTATTAGGCACTTAATTCGAAGGATTAGGGCCCGAGCATAATTCTGCACAGTCAGTGAACGCTGCCTAATTAAAAACTCTTTTATAAACTGCACCATTAAAGCTGCCATGGCTACTGATCTCGGAGTGTTTCCATTATGGAACGCTATTATCGGCCTAAGAAGCTTCTCTGGAACGCGAGCCAGAGTTCATAAACCCAGCAAGGACCCACGCTCCCAGCTCCAGCCAATTTTCGAAGCACTGTGAAAAATACAGCTATGCAGGATGTGCTTTCCCCCCCACCCCCAAAATTGGTTGTTGCTGTTGTGTTGATGGGGATTGAATGTATGAGCAGAAGGGGACAGGGACTGCAGGTGAGGGACCAGCTTTGGGTCCACAAGACCCCAGAGGCCTGGCCACCAATCCTTGTAGGTGCAGGAGTGGGGGCCGTGCCACGCAGAGGGCGCCCACACGGCCTCTAGAGCAGAGCCACATCCCACGGTGACAGGTAGACCCCACCTTTCAGGAGGGCCCAGGAGCCCCTAGGTGGAACTGGGTGAAAGGCAGAGTCGCCTCTCCCAACGGTTTCTCAACCAGGGCTGCCACAAGTAACACAGAGAGAGACGTGCCTCACGTGTCAGGGCACACTCCCTCCCCACCCCCCACGACGCAGCCAGGGATGCAGGTGGCAGACCGCCCCACGTCTCTCGTCCCTCCTCGCTCCTTTCTGCAGCAAGAGTGACTTGTCTCAGAGGTGAGTCCAGTTGCAGGGCCCGGTGGGCTCTGCCCAGCTCAGCCCAGCTCCGCACCTCTCCTTCTCCAGCAAGAGCCCACACCCTTCTGCTGCTGGTCCTCACCCCTGTTCATGTCGGTCCTGGGCTGGGTTCCTTCAGAAGGGCATTTCTGTGCCTGGAGCCTGAGACATGGGTTTATAGGGGTCACTGGGTTAGGGAACTGGAGGAGGCCGATTGGTCAGCTTAGTCTAATCAGCCAGTCCGAGCAAACACACAAGGAAGGAAGACCACATGCCTGTGACCCTAATATGGCCAAGATGGGGTTCAAGGAGGCTACACCACTGTAACTGGCCAGCTCAAGGACAAGAAGCAGCCACGCTCTTCCTGGTGCTCTACCCCAGCGCCCCTGCCAAGAGTGTCTCTCCATTGGTTGAGGCAGCTGCTCCCTCTCGCCCCGGCCCCCCGGGTAAGTGCGACACTGGTGCCGCCCCTGCACTAGGCTTGCAACATTACCCCACTATTCCTGTCGCTGCATTTTCTCGGGGCGGTGTGCTGATGGGATGACATCATCTCGCTCCTAATCATGAGCTTCCTGGAGCATCCGCAGCTCCACAACATAACCCCTAACGGCCCTTGGCCTCTTCTATTACTGTAAACACGCTCTTTTACTGAAGTTTCACCTCCATGCGGAATGTACCAAATCAGAAGCGTGTGGCTGGGTGGATTTCTCAAAGCCAACACACCTCTGTTAACTACGTCCAGTTAAAGACATAGAGCATGACTGGCGATCCGGAACCGCCCCGTCCCCCTCCCCAGAGAAAACGTTCTTGTGGCTCTTACACCCTCTATAACACCCACCTGATTTGTAATTTATAAGAAGTAATTTATATGAATGAGTATATTCTCCTGGGTCTGACGTCTTCGGCTCACCATTAGGTCTGTAAGATTCAGCCCTGGCAGTTTGTGTACCAGCACTTGATTCATTTTTGTTGCTCTCTGGATCTTAATTAGATGCCCCAGTGCAGCCATTCTTCTGTTGGTGGGTGTTTCTTTCTTGTGCATGCATCTGTGTGTGCACAGGTGGGAGTTGCCACAGGTGTCTACCCAGGAAAGTAGTCTCTGGGATACAGGGTGTGAGCATGTCCCCCAGCAGCAGGGACCCCTAATCTTTGTAAAGTATGTGGGCTCCACATCCCTGCCAACTTTGGTTTGCGCCATTTCTCGATCGCCTCTCCATCACACAGTGGTCTTGCTTTGTCTGTCGCTGTGGCTGACGCTGAGCACGTTCCTCGTGTGTGATTATTTGGGTGCCCTTGTTGTGAATAGCCTGTTCAAGCATCTCACCCATTTTTCTGTTGGGCTTTCTGACTTTCTCTCATTGATGTAAAGGAGTACTTTATGTGCTCTGGATTTGAGTCATGGATTATGTGTACTGCAAATATTGTTCCCCACTCTCTGATCTTTAAAACTACTGTTCTATTGTTTTGTTTCTATTTTCTTCAACTTTGGTACCTTTTTCTCTTCTCTCTCACCTTAGTGTTAATTTTCTTTTAAATTTCATTCTTTCTTCTATCAGCTCCTTAGCATATGTCCCTTTACTCCTCTTTTATCTCAGGCTTAGAATTGAACAACTGTAGCCTTCACTTATAAAATTCTAAAATAAATTAGTATTTTCAACACAATGCAAAGACCTGACAATTAGATTCCATTTACCTTCATAGTTTAATTCTACATCCACTTTAATCTCACAGGAAAGGATTACTGTTGTTGTAAACACACAGTGCTCATTTAGACTGACCCGTGCATTTACATGTTTATTCTACCCTTTATTTCCATGCTTTCATGTGGGATCATTTTCCTTTTACCAGAAGAATTCCCTTTTATGTTACCCTTAGTTCATGTGTTTTGATCACAAGTTCTCTTAGACTTTATTTGAAGATGTCTCTGTTTTACCTTTATTTTTAGAGGATGTTTTCACAGAGCACAGAATTCTAAGTTGGCAATTATTTTCTTTCAGAACATGAAAGATGGCAGTCAATTGTCTTCTGACTTCTATTTTTTTCCTGTTGAGAATGAGAGCAGCTGTCAGGTTTATTTCTTTGAAAATAATGTATCTTACCCACCAACAACAATAGTTTCTTGTTTTTCTCATTTTTTAAAAATCGTGCTAAAATACACATAATGTAAAATTTAGCATCTTAACCATTTTGAAGTGCGAGTGCAGAGGCATGAAATACGTTCATGTTGTCGTGCAGCTGTCACCTTCATCTGTCCCCAGAACATACTCATCTACAAAAGTGAGACCTCTTGAACACCAGCTTCTTACTGTCCTGCCCTAGCCCCTGGCACCCACCATTCTACTTTCTGTCTCTATGAATTTGACTCCCTTAGGTATCTCATATACATGGAATCATACAATATTTTTTCCTTTTGTGTCTGGCTTATTACACTCAGCTTAATATCCTCATGGTTCAAACAAGTTGTAGCGTGTGTTAGAATGTCCTTACTTTTCAAAGCTGAATAACATTCCATTGTATTAATGTGCTGTGTTTTCCTTATCCGTTCATCTGTCGATAGAAACCTGGGCTCCATGTTTTAGCAATTGTGAATAATACAGTTATGAACATGGATGTACAAGTATGACTTTGTGCCCTGCTTTCAGTACGCTGGGGTGTAGACCCAGGAGTGGGATTGCTGGGTCATGTGGTAAATGCACATATAATTTTTGGAACAAGGCCAGGCTGTTTTCCACAGCTACTGCACCATTTCACTTTCCAACTGACCGTGCACAAGGGTTCCAATTTCTCCACATCCTCAACCAAAACTGTTATTTTCTGTTTTTGGGGGGGGGGGATTTTTTAAAAAATAGTAGCCATCCTCATGGATGTGAAGTGACCTAAGCTTCTTTTAATATTTTCTTGTTGTCCTTGGTTTTCAATAGTTTTGCTATGTATGCTTAGTTGTGACTTTCTTTTTATTTATTCCACTTGGGGTTTGTAACATGGTTCTATGGTTTGATGCTTTTAGTGTTTGGGAAATTCTCAGCCAGTGTGTCTGGAAAGCTGTTTTGCTCTATCCTCTCTCTCCTCTGGGACTCTGGCTACATGTGCGTCTGACTTTTTCACCATCTCCCATATGTTCTTTTTCTGCATTTGTCACCCTTTTGCCTCTCAGTGCCTTGGTCTGTTTTCTGTGGGTCCATCTTCCAGTTCACTAATTTCTTTCATTGTGTGATTTGCTATTAAATTCATTGAATGATTTCTCAATTTAGTGACTTTATTTTCCAGTTCTAGCACTTCTGTTTTATTATTTTTTCATTTAAAACATCTGTAATAATTCCTATCACTGCATCTTCTCTAGATCCATTTCTATCAAATGTGTTTCCTACTTGGATTGTAGTCATTTAGCATTGTCTCTGGCATGTCTGGTAATTTTTGATTAAGCATTTGACATTATGTTTAAACTATTTGAGGCAAAGTTCGAGGTTCTGGATTATGTTATCTTCCTCCAAAGAGACAGTTATTTACTTCTGGTAGTTAGTTAATGGGGAGGAAATTTCACCTAACCCCAGCTGGGGGTGAGCTGAGTGGGTCTCTGGGAAGGTGGGCCTGTCAGCTTCGGCCGAGTGCTAAGGTTTCAGCCACCCCCTTCCTCTCTGGGAGACACCTTACTCCATTATTACCCCCATTCTGCAGGGTTTCTGGTGCTTCAGCCACTCAGTGGGGTGTCCTGCTCAGTTATCAGTCTTCGGGGCCAATGCTAGCAAATGCCTTAAGAGAGGAAGAAGAGCCAAGTGTTGGTTTTATTTCTGTGGGGTTTTCTTCTGTCCAGGATCTTGACTCCTCAATTACACTGTGCCTTGGCAGCTCTCTGGTATCTCTAAACTGATTTTAAAATGTGTTTTATCCAGATCTTTAGGAATGGTTCTCAGTGGCAGTGGTGAATATAGTTCACCACTATAGAAAGTGGATGTCTTCCTTTGACCAGTTAAGGCCTATTTTGGCACAGATGAGTGATAAAAATGAACTTCATCTCTTCTTCCTTTTTCCCCAAGCTAGTGAATTACTAGACCACGAACGGCAAATACCTGTCGAGCCTAGTTTCAAGGTCCTAGAGGTCAAGGAAATGACTCCTTTCTAGCCTTTTCCTGTGAAGCTTTCAGAGCAGTAGGAAGAGGGGTGAATGCTTTGTGACGATTTAAAGACAGCTTTAAATTACATGATTCGTTCTGTTAAAAGGGGAGTAATAAATCCAAGCAATAATCCATTTAAAAGACTAAGCCTGGGGCGCCTGGGTGGCACAGCGGTTAAGCGTCTGCCTTCGGCTCAGGGCATGATCCTGGCATTATGGGATCGAGCCCCACATCAGGCTCCTCTGCTATGAGCCTGCTTCTTCCTCTCCCACTCCCCCTGCTTGTGTTCCCTCTCTCGCTGGCTGTCTCTATCTCTGTCGAATAAATAAATAAAATCTTTAAAAAAAAAATTAAAAAAAAATAAAAGACTAAGCCTGATTCCTGGCCTGGAGCTGGTGCTCAGTCAGTGCTGCTGAGGTTGGTTGACTTCTTGAAGACCTGCCTGGCTCTCCCCCAAGCTTGGCGTTTCTGTCTTCCATCTTCAGAAACTCTTCTAAGAAGCTGGGAATTACTTAAGTCTCAACCATTCTTCAGACAGTCACAGAGAGTTGAAATACGAGCTGCAGCCGAGAACAAAAAGGACCAGAGTGTACACGTCCCAAATTTCTCCTCATTCTCCATCTTGAAAAGTCATGAGAAACCACATTCATCAAACGCCCAGAAGAGTTACACTGGACCCAAACTTTCTTTCTTTGCTTTCCTCCTCAGCCTGAACTCTAACAATGAATACAAAGTGAAATGTGTCAGGAATGCTTTTTTCACAGATAAATTACAGAAAAAAAAATGTATGGAAGGGAAATCTACAGATTGAAAGAGACTTAAAAAGCATCAACTGATCACACTGTGTTAACCTTATCTGGATTCTGATTTGAACAATCTGTAAAAAGAATCAATTGACATTTGTGAGGCAACTGAAAATTTGAACACTCACTTGATATTTGATATTAAGAAATTTTTTTAACATAACCACAAAACCATTATCGAGCCTGAACATATGACTTCTTTTCTTCTAGAAATGCATGCAGAGACATTTACAAAAGATATTTTATAATGTCTTAGATTAGCTCCTAAATAATAAGGAGGAAGGAGGAAGCAAGAGGAGGTTTAGGGAAAAAAAAAAAAAGATTGGCCACAGGCCGATACTTGAAGCTGGGTGTCGGATGCATGAGGGCACATTATAGTGTTCTGTGTGGTTTTTGTATATGTTTGAAATTTTACACAATAAAAAGCTAAATATATACCAAGAATAAATAAGTATATCTAAGATCTGTCTTTGGATCAACTACCACTTTGCCTTATCTCTTCGTTCGTTCTTTGAATTTCCCGAGTAAACAATTAGCTTCTGCACTAACTCCCCGTGGAGAGCAGTAAGTCAGCGGATGTCGTCTCAGATAATCAGTCTTCATTTCGTTTATCTCTGTTTCCATTAAGAGAACGAACCTCGCCTCCCAACAGGCTCCCCCACACCTCAGAAGTCAAGGAAGACGCAGTGACAATTTGCCTGTTTCCCAAAGAGGCAGGATTTCGCGGAGGCCCCACATGATCAGTAAGCCCCGAGCCTGGGGACGTGAAGCCAAGCACTGAAGCTGGCAGAGCAGCCCTGGCTTCTGTGAAGAGTGGGGGACAAAACAAAGTCTCTGTGTGCAGTTAAAATTCCTGCTGAAAAGCTGTTCCGATAGGGAAAGACCCTGCCCCTAACCCGTCCTCCCTCACCGGGGACTCACTAGCCATGATACCCGTGGGAAGCCCGTAAGCTGCCTAACCATCGCTTTCCTCCTCGGGAAAATGAAGCTAACAGTCCTGCCTCCTTCCCTAACGCAAGCTAAGGTCAGAGGAAATAAACCGGAGGAATGAATATAGAAAACTTCAGACCAAAGCATTATGTGATGGGGAGGGGCCGTCACCTGGGACCTAGAAGCTGCAGTGGGTACAAGCTGTGCGTGAGAAACACGGGCTTGTTTAGCCAGAAGACAGCACCTGTGATCTAAGAAGATTTGGTGTCAGCATCTTTCCGAGGCAGGACTCAGCCGAGGAAACCCGGGCTCAGGCGCTCCCACCTCAATCTCCGCTACCCTCGGAAACAGCACGGTCACAAGCAGGCTCGTCTTGCTGACACCTCCCCTGCGTTGCTCTCTAGTCTGGTGATGACGTCTCCATCCCCATGGTCTGCCACGTTGACCACGTGGTCTGACACATGGTCTGCCACGTGGACCCAGCTGTTGCCGGACTCAGCTAAGAGGGGACTGGATAGAAACGCCCCCTCCGTCCATCCCGGCAGGCATGTCCCTGAGGCGGGAGCCTTCTCGTGGTCGGCCCGTGAGGTCTGCAGCTGATTCATCAGCCCGTGAGACGTTAATCGTGCTTCAGGCAGTAAAATCCCCCAACCGGTTTCCATTCCAGGCCCCCACCTGTGAAAACGACCCAGAGGAAAGAGCAAAGCACCTGCGTTTGACTCAACCTGATATGTGCCCATTGCCCACCATCCTCTCCCCAAGGAAGCACTCGGGTAAAAGCCTTGGGAACTGGGGACACAGGTCCACGGTCTACCAGAGGGGTTTCTGTCGTCTGCAGTTGTGACCCCTGAGGTGAGACATCCCGGGCACAAAGAGAAAAAAGAGACCAAGAGCAGCGGTCCCTCTCCCTCCTATGCACCCCTGCCTCACAGAGGCAGCTTTGGCCGGGTGTCTGTAGGTGTGAGACCCCCACCCACAGCCACACCACCGTGCCACGTCACTCTCCCGGCCACGTCAACCACCTCATGTCTACACCCACGGCAGGGCCACTCTCTGTCCTGTTGGTTGCTGGGAGGGACGTGGGTGGTGGGGGAATAGGGGCGCCTCCCGGGACTGGGAAGCTGGCAGGAAGGGTTGAATGTGGAAGCACCCGGGGCTCGAGGACTTTATTTGCTCTTTCTGGAAAGAGGATAATTATACATTTTCAAGTTATCCGGGAGTAAGCCCCACTCTTCCTGGGAGACAGCTGGGGGGTGGGGGCGCTGTCCTGTCTGGGGACAGGGAGAGTGCCTGCCCCCCACGCCCGGGAGAGCGCACTCTCGAGGACCTGGCTGGTGAACACGACCCTACGGCCCGTGCGAGTGTGTCACCTCCGGATGCAGAGACGAGTGCACTTAATAACGTGTGTGTGTGTGGTTCGGAGCCACGCTTCACAACAGGATGAAGGCAGCTTTTGGAAGGCATCTGCTCCACGTTCTCAGCTCAACTCCAGGAGCTGGACGGGAGACGAGCAGAGACGATGAAGTGACAGACGAGGACGCATGTGCCGTCGGAGGAGCAGACGGGGCAGCAGACGTGGCAGCAGACGGGGCAGCAGACGGGGCAGCTTGCAGCCGCTGCACGGCAGCCAGCGCAGGGGCAGGGCCAGCCCAGGTGGACCCGAGATGCACCACAACGGGGAGGGCCAAGGGCATGAGGGCAGGACGTCGGCCCTGAGGACACGGGGCAGCCACCTGCAGGCTCTGAGCAGGAGCAGGGCCTGGCCTGTCTGTCAGGAGAGGTCCTGCCCTGTCCTGGGGACAAACGTGAAACAACACTAACACCTGCACGTATCCTGACCCCCGTTTCCAGAACTTTAATACTAGAAACGGACCCAGAGGGGAGAGCCGCCAGCACCTTCCCCGGGGAGCTGAGCCTCCAGTCCTCATCTTAAAGACGTGTTCACGATAAGATAATGTCTCCCCAGCCTCGGCCCCACCCTCCGCACCCCCAAGAAGTGCTCTTATCATTAGAAACAGAGAACGAACTATAGAGCTTTACAACTGGGCTCCAGCTGCTGCAAACCCAAGACACGACCCCTGGACCTCCCCCCACCCTCTCGGCACCCCCGACCCCCCTGCATCCCCACACCCCACACAGGGGCCCACTGTGCCTTTCCCCAGGATGCCCTGCTTCCCCACTCTGCTGCCCGGGGAGCTCCTTCCCGTCCTCTATAGCCCTCTCCAAGGACACCTCTTCCGTGAAGCCCTCCCTGATGCCACCGGGCCTTCCCCACGTGGGTGGCGGTCCATGGTCACACACACACACGCGGAGCATCCCGCACACCCACCGTCCCTCCGCTCACTGCCGCTGTGGCCCCAGGGAGGAGCCATGCAGGGTCTCAGCAGCACCGGTGCCTGTCATCACAATTCTTGGGACAAATGCTGCGGTGACCTCCCACCCCAAGCTCCAGCGGGTGAGCTGGTGCCGTTTCTGGAGACTTCGCCTTGGATATCAGTCCCATCCAAGTAACACTCTGCCAGGACACCCCTGGCACAGCCACGGTGCAGAAGGAGACAGCCAGTGCTCGAAGCGATGGACGGAACGTACGGCACGGCACGCTGCGTGCCCGGGGAAAGGGGGCAGATAGCCTTGTCACCTACAGGGAAGGAAAACAAGTCAAAGACAGCTGAGGGCGGAAGACACTGAACTGTGGCCACCCCTCACCGGAGAGGGTCCCAGACCAGCACCAGCTACAACGGCGGAGCGAGGAGGCAGCGCGGTGGCCGTGGGGGTGCCATCCAATCTCTCTGGGCTGGTTTTGAAGAGATTCTGGGCCTAATGAAGACCTTGAGGTTTGGGAAATGAGAGTGATTCGTGCAGGTGACAGCTGTGTCCCGATGGAACATGCCACCACCTGCAAGCCACCACTGTCTGTGAATCCTGCCCTCTCCCGAGCTTGCCCTGGACATCCCCTGAGGCCTTCGCAGCCCCCTCCCCCCCGTGCTGGCAGCACCAGCGTGCAGGAGCTCGGGGGCTCTATACAGCGAGGCTGCCGGGATCCACGCGGGGCTGTCCAAGGACGTGTCCGGGACCACAGCACTGCTGCGGGCGGGTGTCCACATCGGAGCATGCCTGCTCCCCTCTCTGAGCCTCGGTTTCCCTCCCTCCAAAACAAGAGGGCTGGACTTCCAGAATCTCCACCATATGATGCTCCTCGCTGCTCAGTCCCGATTTCAGATGAAGGAACCAGAGTCCCGCGGACACCGCGCTACGGGAGGCGGCGGCCGGGCTGGGCAGGAGAGGAGCTGCACGGGGCTTTGCGAGGGGCCACAGGAGGAGGAGACGGGGTGCCGTGCAGGTCTCTGCAGGGCGTGTGCACCTGCACGCCGCAGGCTCCGTGAGGAGCACTTGTGTCTGAACCCTGACTCTCCGGCAACATCTGGGAGCCATCGAGGCAGGTCCCAACTGTGGCTTCTGTATCAGTTCCAGAAGGGTGTTGATTCCAGACACGGGATGGGGAGGCGAGCGACTCAGACTTCAGCCCTCCGAGCGGAGCGGGACACCAGATAAGGCAGGTGTCAACGCATTGAGGATGTGACAACCAGACCCACACGGCTTCTCAGAGGCCGTGCCCCTGACCTGACACAGCTGCACCCTAGGGCGCCGCGGTCCCTCGCGCAAGCGACAGACACATGGGGCACACGGGGGCATGTGGGAGCACGAGGGGCAGGGCAGAGTCACAGGGACGGGCTGGCGCTGCAAAGGCAGACGGTGCAGGACTGTCCCTGCCCCTCCAGCCAGCCCACCTGACCCTACAGGTCCTCAGATCAGCCCGTCCTCCAGGCTTGTGCAGCAGGCAGGGAAGGAGTAAGGAGGGGAAACCGAGTGAGGCCACGGCACGTTCCTCCGCTTCACAGTGGATGCGCTCGCGCCTCACCCTGGCTGGGACTCCGGAAGGCACAGGGCTGCGAGCAGCGTCCCGGCCAGCCTGTCCCTGGCACTGGGCCCTCCGCACCAGGCCCAAGCCCAGTGCCCACGCCTCCTGGAGGCCCTGCCGGTCTCTCTGAGCCATGCCACGTCTCGCCACTGCCCTCCTGGCGCCTCTGAAGGTCCCCCTGTGATAAATGGAGGCGTGACGCTTTGAACACCAGAGCCCAGAAGCAGATGGAGGGGCCATCGCATCCCAGGCCTGGCAGCTCAGGGCAACCAGGCGCTGTTCTCAAATCCCCCCAGGGTTTGATAAGTGCTCTGCACTCTTCAAAAACACCGCCAAGGGAGGGGGCGGGAATGCTGGGCCTCCCACACAGAGCTCTGGGCTTATCTCTGAAAATTTATTCTTGGGCAGAAACGGTACACGCCCAAAGTGGAAAAAACAAAACAATCCAAGAAGTAGAAAGCAGGAATCCTCCAGGCTCTGCTGTCTGGACACGACAGGCGCTTGGCTGGGCTCGCTTGCGCCCAGGACATGAGACGCCTGTCTTTCCCGAGCCCGCTCCAGGCAGATGCCGCATCAGGACAGGCAGGAAGGCTGCTTGTCTGCGAAATGCAAGCTCACAGTTTCACATAAACGGGTCACAGTGTGCGCGTTGTTCTGAAATCAGCGATTTCCCATCAACAATGGTTCCAGAAATAGTGCGGTATTATCAACCCGTGTGTAACATCAGTGTCTTGAATCACTGTGTGTTATTCCGATGTGTTTATCACAGCTCACACAGCCAATCCCTGCACACGGCCTTTTATAGTTTTCTGTCGGTTTGTTTCTTTTCTTTTCCACTTTGTTTTAGAAATAAGATCCTGCGAGCGTCTTCCTGCATTCTCCCCTTGACCTTGTGAGATTGTCTCCTTTACAACCATACCTTAAGAGTCAGAGACATTCTGAATTAGGATGCCTGTTCCCAAACTAGAATTCTAGAGAATTCTAATTTGAGACTCCTGCTAACCATGCAAGAATACTCTCTAACACAGAGCTTTTTCAACCTTTGTGGTATTTCTGCATCCAATAGGAATCTATCTTATTGTTCTACTTACATGTATCTCCTACAATTATTGGCTGTTTTCACTTAGTTTTTGTATATCTGTGCTGACTGTGGGCGCCCTTTTGCCACTTCTTTTACTGGGAGAGATTGTTGCCTGATTTACTTACAAATACCCTCACCTACTGGGCTTTGTCTGCCAGGTGTGTGGAAAATAGCTCCCCACATTCCTAGTTTGCCTTTGACCTCGTGGGAGACGTGCCGCCATTTTACTTTACGTAAGCGCAGTTACCAGAACTTTCCATTATGATTTCTGGAGCTGGGGACATACGAAGCCAGACCTTTCAACACTGTTGGGTTCTAGAACATTGGCATTTGGGGTTTTACTATTTAATTAGCGGATGGATGCAGATGTATTTACTTCTGAAGACATAGGACTCAAGCTGGCTTCTGTTTCCATGTGCCAAGTGATTTGTCCCCAAACATGTTAATGACATATAAACCTGATCTTTCTCACTTGGTCTGAAAAGCCATCGCTTTGCTCCGACGGGTCTTGTCTGTCCGCCTGGCCCTGTGCCTCCCATGCCTAGCTTTGACGGCCAGCGCCTTGAAGACCGTTTACTTCCTTACTCACCTACTCTGATGTGGCTCTTCTCTAAAATTGTTCTTGGGAATTTCAGGCCTATGGTTTTCCCCCTTCTTTTTCCATTTTTGGAGAGCCATCTTTGAATTTGTAATGCGCATGATTTCACTTGGTCATTGGAAAAATAAATAAATGATCAGGACCACGGTGGTCTCTAATCTTCCCTCTGCCCCCTGCACTGGGCCTGCGGCATGGCCGTGAACCCCGGGCGTCCAGCTCTGCGGACTCTCTGTTCTGCACCCATACATGGAAATATTCAAAACTGAAACATTTATCAGTGACTCTTTTCATGTTTTGCTATATCTCCCGACCCAAGACCCACCTTGTCCTTGATCCCAGCTCAAGGTCTGTGTTTCTGGGTTGGGTCTGAGCAGAGTCTCCAGAGGTGGCCCACCCACTCCTTCTCTCCTGTATGCTTTGAACTGTCTTCCCTTGAGTGTGTCCTTTCTTGCGGCTCACTCGCCCATGGTGGGGGCACCACTGAGCCATGACTGTGGCTCTGTCCCTTCGTCCTTCCGAGAAGATGGCACCCACCATCTCTCTCCACTCCCTTGTGCTTCCTGACTCTCTTCACTGACCTTGTGCCATTGGGTGGAAGGCCGACTTCAGGGAGGTGGCACTCTGCATGTCAGTGTCTCACGTTTGGTACGTGGTCCAGTTATCTATCGCTGTACAACTAGCCACCCAACGTTTTGTCGTTCAAACAATAATGTATTGCTCTCTCTCATGGAGCTGTGGGTTGCTGGGCTCAGCTGGCATGTCCTCGCTGGAGTCTCTCTGGAGCTTTCAGGAGGCTGGCAAGGGAGCAATCTGCAGGTGGTATACTGGGCTGGATGTCCAAGATGACTGCTTTGGCACACGGCTGTCCCCTCAGCAGGATGCTGGAGCAGGAACAAGGGGGGGCTTCTGGGCTCTCTCTCATGCCTGCAGAGTGTTGGGAGGCCACAGGATTCAAGCAGGGGCTGCATGGTGCCCGTGGTGCCTGAGAACCAAGTGCCATGGCCTTGGGGACCCTCACCAAAGTCCCAATATGAAGCTTGGCACTGAGGGAGAGGGACAAGCAGTGACTTTCTCTGGCAGGAAAACAGACCTGGATAGAGAATAGTGGCAGCAGTAGCCTTGGAGTTCTGACACAACATGGGGAAGAATGGGGAAGGCATTGTGGAAAATTACCCAATACTGGAGTCCTCACCAACTTTAGTGAGTGGGAGAACACTACAATTATAGATTACATTTCTTGTACATGAGTGTCAAAAACAATGAATACCTGTAACCATTTAAAGTTCCCATAAGCCACAGAAACATTAAGAATGGACGGATAGATGGTCAGATGGATGGATGGATGGATGCATGGATGGATGGATGGATGGATGGATGGACAAATGGACGGATGGACGGATGGACGGATGGACGGACGGATGGACGGATGGATGGATGGACGGATGGACAGATGAATGGATGGATGGATGGATGGATGGATGGATGGATGGATGGATGGATAGGTGGATGGATGGATGGACGGACGGATGGATAGATGGACGGATGGAAGGATAGGTGAACAGATGGATGGATAGATGGACAGACGGATGGATGGATGGATGGATGGATGGATGGATGGATGGATGGATGGACAGATGGATAGATGGATGGATGGATGGATGGATGGATGGATGGATGGATGGACAGATGAATGGATAGATGGATGGATGGAAGGATAGATGAATGGACGGATGGAAGATGGTTGATGGATGGACAGATGGATGATGATTGGATGGACTGACGGATGGATAGATGGACGGAAGGAAGGATATGTGAATGGATGGATGGATGGATGGATGGATGGATGGATGGATGGAAAAATGGCCATCTAGGAATATGACATCATTTTGAGTATGAGTTTTCTGATCTTAAAAATGAGAATGTGCTCTGTTCACTGTCTTGTGGCAAAGTCAAACTAAGAATATGCATGAAATGATGCTTGGAACAAAATAGTTTCAGTAAATATTCACTTCCTTGCCTTGTCCTTCCATGACTCTGTTTGTCATCTAGAATTAATGGCCTCCCTTCCCACAATATGTGCTCTGAGATTAATCCAGTAACTTCTTGTGCTCTGCAGTCCAGCATTTGCAGGCTAGTTCTGTTTCTTCAGTTCCTGGGGCAGGGTTTTCTTTCTCTACCCACAGGCCTGTACATGGGCCTATGCAAGTCCAGTGAAACCCAATGACCTGCAGGTCAGTCAAGTGCAAGTTCAGCTATTGTTTCCTGCAGCTAGTTCTGTAGGCTGAATATTTGTCTGCATGCCTTGGCCCTGGAAAGTAAGGTGATCTAACTTGGGCAGAATCAGGAATGCGAGGCATAGTACCCTGCTAGCTGCCCGTACGAGACTGACAAAAACCAGCTGTTTCAGGAGACCCTTTCCCTCTCTGAGTATCAAGTTGCCTTGCAACAGTATTCCCCGCGATTATGCAAAACAAGTGAATAGAGCAAACATGTTTTAAACACAAATAGAGATCAAATGAACTTAAAGTTTTAATAGGATTCGAGATCATTAGGTGTTAGCCAAGGCTGTTTGAGGAGGCATCAAGCCATGGAAGCTTACAAAGCCTCCTTAGCTCTTCTATGTGACCTAGAGCAGAGCTTGTCAGACTTCCTAGCACTCTCAAGTCCCCGGGGGCTTGTTTAAAGGGCATTCTGACTCAGGATGTTGGGGTGGGGCCTGACCATCTGTGCATTTCTAACAAGCTCCCAGGTAAGACTGATGCTGGCATTTGTGGGCCACACAGAAATGATCGGGAAGTGCCTTGCCCAGCGTCTCTGTCACCCACATGGATGGCGGGGCTGTGAGAGGGACCTGCAGGCAATTTTTGGTAGAACCTTGCTTGTCCTGTTTGAATTGGCTCTTGCTCTGTTCTCCCCCTCACTTCCTGGTCCTCTGCTCCTGAGTTTGCTCCCTCTTCCCTTTCTCTTGTCCTGTGACAGGGCCCTGCAGTAACTCTCAGCTCAGCTTAGAGGCTGTGTCACTGAAGCACTCCCACCATGGACAGGAGGAGAGCCCAGGGCCCTGCCCACGGTCGAAGCCCACGGAGCACCGAGTCAGAGGGACACCTGCTGGGGTCCAGCCCTGACTCTGTGTAAGTGCAAACCATTGCCAGGCCCTTGCTTTGTGGTCTTGGAGCTCCTGCATGTATGTCTGTGACAGGAAGCTTTGCTTTTCTCTCAGAGTAGCTGCAATTATTGTCAAAGAAAACCCAGTGCTGAACAGTAGTTAAAGCTGTAAAAACACATTTTATTCAGGACTATTGCAACTGGGAAAACAGACCTCAGGATAGAGCTGGGCTCAACTCCAAATATAGCGAAGGTGAGTGGGAATTTATAGCCAAGGAGCAGGGCAGGGTCCATGGATGGAAAATTACTAATTTCTGGCTAAAGCAACCTAACAGGATTCTTGCTGAAGGCAAGTTGGGGAGATCAGACATCACCTGGGGATTGGTGGGGAATGAGGACCTAATCTAGATTATGAAGAGTGGGGGTTCTGGTGACACGGATTTAGCAGGGTTCTTGCTAAAACTGGATTTACTGGGAAGGGCACAGAGATGGGTCTACGGATGGTCCCAGAAGGTTTAGGACACTGACCAAAGCTTAGCTGAACTTTGTCACCACCCAAGGCAACCAACCTCACGCACAAAAGAGCAAACAAACAAACAAAAACAAAAAACAAGCCTAGAAAACTGTATGCAAGCACAGGAAGTTATCAATCATTTTGAAGTCAACACTGAGTGGGCTTCACCCCCTTTGGATGTTAACGGGGCAATCGCAGACCTACTGTGCGCCCCTGCCAGACACACCCACTCAGTGTTATACAGGACAAAGACCCTGTTGGCCCACGGTGACCCTTCGTCTTGTCGGTAAAGACAGGAGGTTCTCGGAAGAGAGTAGACCTTCACTTCCCTCATTCCCTGCAGTCCTGGAAGCCGAGCTGGGCTCAGAAGGAACACACACGCAGTCAGAGCTCCAGCACCGAGCCGGAGCAGGGCGGCGAGGCCACGGCTCCCCCTCATCTCCCTCTGTCCGTGCTGGTGGCTCCCGGGCCCTTCCCAGTCTGCGGGGGGCACCCAGGCTCTGTGGGCCCCTTGCACTCTTCTGTGGCCTCTGCACAGAGATGCGGCACCCCCCTGGGGAGCAGACACACAGAGGCTGTGTGGGAGAAATGACGCAGGGCCGCAGAGACGAGGTGCATAAATCTGGGCAGAGGCTCAGTGCTAAGGAGAACTGGCATCCGTAGGTGCTTTGAAGTGGAATCAAGGAATTTCTGATGTTAGGAAAAAGCGGAGCCTGTAGAATTTGGAAGAGGAAAGACTTTTCTCAGATCTGCTGGCAGTGATGTCATAATCCGGTCCGAAGGGAACTATAAATGGCTTTTCTCTTTTAGACAGAAGGGGGTTTCCATTTCACACAGTGGTATGTGCCCCCCACCCCGCGCTGCCATGGTTTCAATCAGTGCTGTTCAGACAGTCTAGCCTTGGCTTCTGCCCCAACACGACCCTACCACAGAAGGTGCCCCAGGTCCTGCAGGGGGCCACCCGGCACCGCCCCAGGGAAGCCACTCAGTCCTCTGTCCCTTCTGCTCCTATTCTAAGCGCTCCGAGTCCCCTCCTCCCGCAGGGAAGCGACTGAGCTGGAAAGCACTGGGTGTGGCTCTGGTGACCAGCTGGGGTTGGCTGGGCCTCACTGAGCCCGGCCTTTCCGTAAAATGAAGAGGTCAGAGCGGATGATGGTAGGAGCTTGGTGAGGGCGAACACCTTCAGCCTTGTGGGCAGACTTCTTCCCGACGCCTTTCCAAGTCCCGGTATGGCGTCCGCTGACTCGGTGTGAGCTGGAGCTACGCCGTCCGCGGGACGTGGCGCACACAGGAATGTGTGTGGTCCTTTGCTCCAGCCCTGAACTGCCCGCATCAGAGGGCACCGGGGCCCTTGTATTTGCTGCGTTCAGCCTCTCTGCACTCTTGTTAGGATCAGTCTTAATCACAGAAGCAGCTTCCAGATGTTACTGCTTCCAAGAGCCGTGCTCCCGTTCCAGATCTTGCGTCTTCTCTGAGGAGAGTCAGGAAGCCCTGTGAGCATGGATGTCTCCACCGTGCAGGAAAGGAGGGTGCAGGCTCTGGGAGAGGGTCTCAAGGACCCTCCCTGAGTGCAGAGCCTGAGTCAAGAGCATTCAGACCCTTTGCTTTTACTTCTTGCTGCTCAGCAAGTGGCCGGTGGGCTCTGTCGGCCACGACCGAACCCGCAGACGGGGGCTCGGACCAGAGGCCCTCATTTCCCACAGCGCCACGGCCGGAGCCCCGAACGAGGGTCCTGGCGAGACTCTCTTCCTGGCCGCAGACGCTGTGCGACCCCTCTCTTCCTCTTCTACCTGGGGCTAACCCCACCATGCCCCCCACCTCCTCAACCCTTGTCAACCCCTAAAGGCCCCCCCTAAAACCACGACTTCAGACGTTAGGACTTCAACATTTGAATTTTGGGAAGAAACAAACCTTCAGTCCCCAACAGGGGTGTTAATGGGACAAGACACTGTAGGGTGACAAAGTGTGGCTGTTGTCTGTACTATTGTGCTTAGCGCCCTCGTCGAGGGTAATTACGAATATTCACACAGAACTTAAAGTGGGGACAAGTCCAGCCCAAACACACACGTGCATACACACATACACACACGCATATGTACTTACACGTACACACATGTACACACACATCCCCACTATAAAGATTGTAAAATTAATCAGGTACCAAAATTCACGTTACAATGGTTCTTCTGAGTTTGTAATATATTACTTTTGCACCCCCAAAATAACACAGGAAAGTCTATCCTACATCTTCCTGCCAGTCACCCAGAGACACCCACAGCCCTATTCTCCACTTGACCTCACCCCTTCTTGTCCAAGCCTGAGGTCACCTCTTTCCCTGCAAATGGGCTGTTTCCCGCTCCTGCCCCTTCCCTCCCTCCCCAGCGGCACCACCACGCAGGACTCCTCTGGGTCGTCCGCGACTCCCCACCGCCTGCCATGCAGCTGGACCCCCAATACCCATGGCTTACCTCCCACCCAGCTCCAGTATCTGCCTCTGCCCCCTCGTCCCCACGCCCCTGCAATGGGCTTTCTCTGGCCAACTTTTCAAAGACCCGCACCCCCCCCCCCCGACCACCGGAACCCAGCGCCGCCAGAGCCCGCTACGGTCCGCTGTGCCCGAGCTTCGCCACTCCTACGATGGTGCTGAGCGTGTAGCAGGTACACACACATATTTTAAATTAGTTCATGTAGTTCCCACTTCCTGAGCCCCAGACAGGCCCCGCGGCAGAGGGAACTCTCAACTTCCAGGATGGTCCGTCGTCGAAGACCACCTGCTTCCCTCCGCAGGATCCCAGCTCTGGGGTCTGACAAGGGCTCTGAGGCAGACTGGTGACACGAGGCTGGAGGTCCGACCGACCCTCGGAAGGCCCCCCACAAAAGCTGGAGACGGGGGAAGGCTCGGTGTGTGAGGACTGGCCTGACCCGCCTGCGTGTGGGCTGCTTGTGGACGTCGAGCTCCAGGCCCCCAGGAGGACCCGGCAGAACTAAGCAGCAACCAGGGCCGGGACAACGGGAGGACCGCGTTCGTAGGCACCCTCCCTGGCCAGGTCTCGGCAGGCAGGCGTGGGGCCCATCCCGATGGGTAAACGGGAGGGGTTCCTTCAAACCAAAGGAAGGGGACGGCAGAGGAAGCCGGGGCAGCCTGCGGGCGGCTCCCTGCTGCCCTCGGGCCCTGTCAGGTGCCTCCCACGGACAGAGGAAGCCCCTCCCTCAAAGCGGGCATCCTGAAGCCCAGACCGTTTTACCAGTCAGGCGTGGACCTGACGGGCCTTCTGATTTAGCCTGGGTCTGCTCCTTTCGTGGGCAGGCAGCGTCCCTCTTGGAGATTCCTACACAACGTCAAGGGCAGGCGTCTCCCTCAGACCTCGTGCCATCTCCCCGCGTCGAGGCAGCAGGCCGCGCCCAGAGCCCCTCGCCCCACCCACAGCGGGTGCCACCATCCCCAGGTCCTGTCGGGGCAGCAGTGGCCACCAGGACCCGTGCAGCCTCTGCTGAGCCCTGTCCCACAACAGGACGAGACACGGGCCTCCTGCCAGCCTTGGAGACATTCCTCATCGGAACGCATTCCAAAACGCCGAGATTACCGCCTCAGTGGTTATTTTTCTCCGTGGCATCTCTCGAGTGCCATTATTTTAAATATGTTTACAGATGGCACGTCTTCTCAGACTTTCCAAGCCGAGATTGTTGAAGGGGCCTCAGGCCATTTTAAGAGCGTGAGGGACACTGAGGTCCAAGTCAGTCCCCAGCAACGAGGGCCGTCAACGCTCAAGTCTTTGTAGCAGGAGGAGAACGTTTGGCAAACTGGCATTAAAATTCTCAAAACAAACTTATTAGTTAATGCGGCCTGTCACCATGACAACCAAACAGCACAAAACAAACCATTAGCACACGGATTTATTACTGTGGAAGGTTTAGCTAATACCATTCCAGAGGTATATTATTTTCCACTTTCAGTTATAATAAAAAAAAAACCCTAATTTAAAATCCAGCATGAGCGCACAATCTGGCACAAACACCCGCACACAGGAGGAGCCCCGAGTGCACGCAGGCCCACATGTCCTCGTGCGGGCACAGCGACCGGACGGGCACTGTCCCCCACGGACACACGCGTGGCAGGCGCAGCAGGCTTCTGGGCGCACGGTGAGACCGCACAGGTGCGGGACGCACACAGGTGTGTTCGCTGCACTGGGCCATGCTTGACAAAAGTGGCTCAGGGGGATCCGTTATAACCAAGAGTCCCAGCTTCGGACCAGGTCCCGGTGTAGGGATGCCAGCCGAGGGTCAGGACCTCTTTTGAGCCCCATTCTCAGAAGCACGTGGACACGGGGCATCTTCCCTGAGTCCGCTCCAGGAAACGGCGGGACATGGCCCATCGCCAGTGTCACGGAACAGACTGCCAGTGTGGGAGAGGCTGTCAGCGCCACTCCCCAGGCACTCCTGCCGCCTCCGTTGGGCATTCGGACGTTGCCTCTGGAAGAGGGACCCCGCCCAGAGCAGGTGTGCTGGGCGCCGTCTTATCCCCACTCAGCCACTACCGCCACCACCCTCTGCCCGCTGTGCCAGGCTCCTCCCATCTGGAAACACCCTCCATACTGCTTTGGCTCACTTGTACGCTTCCTCCAACACTCAGTTTGGGGGTCACCGTCCGAGGCACTTCTAGTGCAGGCTGGGCCTGTGCTGTGACCTGATTGAACAGCGGGAGTCTGCAGCTTGAGCTCCCGTCTCCGGCGCAGAGCAGCGGGGCTCAGACCTCGTGGCGCTGGGTCAGTGATCAAACCACGCAGGGGAGAGAGTCCGAGATGCCCCCCAGGCGCCCAGGAGGGGTGGCACCATGGTCGGGTGAGGGGCTGGTAAAGGAGGGGTGGCACCATGGTCGGGTGAGGAGCTGGTAAAGGAGGGGTGGTACCATGGTCGGGTGAGGGGCTGGTAAAGGAGGGGTGGCACCATGGTCGGGTGAGGAGCTGGTAAAGGAGGGGTGGCACCATGGTCGGGTGAGGAGCTGGTAAAGGAGGGGTGGCACCATGGTCGGGTGAGGAGCTGGTAAAGGAGGGGTGGCACCATGGTCGGGTGAGGAGCTGGTAAAGGAGGGGTGGTACCATGGTCGGGTGAGGGGCTGGTAAAGGAGGGGTGGCACCATGGTCGGGTGAGGGGCTGGTAAAGGAGGGGTGGCACCATGGTCGGGTGAGGGGCTGGTAAAGGAGGGGTGGCACCATGGTCGGGTGAGGGGCTGGTAAAGGAGGGGTGGTACCATGGTCGGGTGAGGGGCTGGTAAAGGAGGGGTGGCACCATGGTCGGGTGAGGAGCTGGTAAAGGAGGGGTGGCACCATGGTCGGGTGAGGAGCTGGTAAAGACGCCAACAAAGGGAATTAACTTAAGGTCATGGCATCCCAGCAAGTAGCCCCAGGTGCCGGGGGTGGGGCTTCTGGGGAGGCACATGCACATGTCGTGGGGGCCCCGAGGGAGATGAAAGGGTCCAGAGGGTGGGGGTCTGACCGTGTCACCTTGGAGAGGCCCCATGGAGGGACACAGAGGCTCATGCAGGTGGACTTTGGAGGCACCCAGGATGGCTTCTGCCCCAGCCGAGGACAGGCCCACAGGGGCCCAGGGCGATGGGAGTCGGGAGCGACGGGACATTGGTGATGAGGCTACGTGTGTGCCCCACCCCTCTTTGATCCCAGGCTTTGCCATGAAGGTACAGAACACACACAAGAGCGTATTGTGCTCAAGAGGAAGAAAACATACGTGTCGATGTTTTTACAAGCCTCAGTCTAGCAGAGGGCTTATGAAATATGAATACTTACAATGGAACGCAGCAGGAAGGACTGGCAGCTTCCACATGAAGTATTTCACGAGCATTAGCTCACGCGGTCGGCCAGCTCTCACGGGGTGAGGGCTGTCATTATCCCCAACGAGAGGGTAAAAGAGGTGAGGAACACGATCCTTGGTCACAGGGCTGCTGAGTGGTGGACTGGTGTTTGGGGCTTTGCCTTCAGTGCTGAAGCCCAAGCTCCGACCTGGAGGAGTGGACGTGGAGGCCAGAGGGGCGGGCGGCCCATCTGGCCAGCGCTCGGGCCCTCCCCGGGAGAGCCTCAGGTAGACCAGGAGCTCCAGAGGCCGGCTGACACGTCAGGGCCTGGGATAGCCAGGGCATGCTCCAGCAGCAGGTTCTTAGCCAGCCGGGACAGACGGGTGCGCCCCTTCCTGCCTCCCCCCAGCAAGCCCATACTGCCCATTCTAACCGGCACCGCTGGATCTGTGGCCTCATGCAGCCAGGAGAGTACACGGCAGGGCTGCCTGTCCCAAGGATCTTCCCTGGCACAAGCAGGGGGGCGGACATGGTCCCTGGATGCAAGACCAGCTGGGTCTGATTCCCATCATCCCTCCCTCCTCCTCTTCCTCCTCTGAGCTGGACAGCGGACCACCCAAGGACACTATTGGGCTGGGAAGGTGTGGCACTCAGCTTAGGACTCAGCCCGTCTGGGTGAGGGCAGAGAACCAAGCAGGAGCCCCATGTGCCCACCCGCACCATTGTCTGAGAGGGAAGCAGCCACAGGCAGGAGCAGGTGGGACCCTAGTGCCCTGGAAGCTGGGCTGACTTTCTGGACAGGGCCTGGGAGAGGAGAACAAACAGAAGACTCTGGAACAGAGCTCCCCTCCTGGGGAGCCCCCTCTTTAGGGGCCCCAAAGGATTACATTTGTATTTTCCCCAGCAGCCTGAATGTATGAGTAGGGAAGGGAAGTATTGCCTATGGGTAGATGAGGGGAGCATTGGGGGCTGCAGAGGGGAGGGGAACATTGGGATGGGGAGGGGAGCACTGGGGATAGGGAGGGGAAGCACTGGGGATGGGGAGGGGAAGCACTGGGGATGGGGAGGAGAGCATTGGGGATGGGAAGGCGAGAGGAGCATTGGGGATGAGTAGAGAAGGGGAGCACTGGGGATGGGAAGGGGAAGGGGGCATTGGGGATGGGGATGGGAGCACTGAGGATGGGGAGAGGGGGAGTGGGGAGCGCTGGGTCCATCCTTCATTGGTAGTCTGTCAAGCACCTGCACAGGAACCCTGGGAAATGAACACACTGGGGTTATTGGTGGATGAAGAGGGCGCCATGGGTGAGAAGCTGGATAAAGCCCAGAGTGAGGCTGGAGGGCCTGCGCGACCCCGAGAAGTGGATGGATGAGGCCATGGGGGTTATTTGATTGAAGAGCATTATTGAAAGTCACCTTTCTTAGACGAGCAGCATCCACCTTGCTCTGGCAGGTGGCCTCTCCCCTACCCACCCTACAAGGCTTTGTTCTGTCAAAGAGTAAATGGTTATTCATAGATCACAGAGTAATTTTAAACATATGAAAGAATGGAATTAGCCATAAAGTAGACCAGTTGTGGTCAAGAGCAATTATCCAAGAATAATTCCACACCATTTTCTCAGGACTCGCTAAGACATGCAAACTACTGGACTCTTTCCAGTTCAGAATTAGTATTACTGGTAGAAATAACACAAAATAAAGCCAGCAAAGACTGGAACCACACACAGTGAACATTGCTATAGAGGAAAAAATGGAAGGAAACCTCACTGTTAACATTGAAAACTATGAAATTAAACCAGGAAAGAGGAGAGTTGGTGGAAGTAATCAACAGAAAATAAAGTAACAGAACGTAAAAATACATGTTAAGTTTGTTAAGGATTTAGACTGACAGAAGAATAAAAATCTTAACAAAATTTAGATCTGTGCAAATTACCCAAGAAGTTGGGCTTCGTAGATGTAATGGCCACAAAAGAAAACTCATTAGAGCAGAAGACACAGTCATCGAAATCAGACATGGGTAAAAAACATAAACAAAAACAAAAAACGCCCCAAAAATGGATGACTCAGATCATTACTGAGAAATAAAAATGGAAAACAATTTGGTTAACAGCACTGTAAAAGTTGATACTAAACTGGTTTAATGGAATTAGCTGCAGAAAATACTTCCTTGATAAATGTCAGCAGCTATTGGTATAATTCAGATTAATATGATGGTTCATGAAACTTGGTTCAGCGTGAAAATGTCTGCTGGGTCAAAATGGTGAGCCCAGATAGCCTGCCTCCAGAGGGCCCTTCATGGGTGTGGCACCTGTCCCTCGAAGCCAGCAACCCAGCCGACGCAGCCTCTCACAGCCCTTGCAGAGACATTATATTTGGACTCTGCAAGAAAGAAAGTCTGCTTTCTTCTAGATCACAAGCCATGAGAATCCAGACTTAGGGCTTCAGGTAGCCACCTTGGAGCCAGGTGGAGACACCTGTTTGAAGAACAAAGTCGATCCAGATTGAGAAAGACAGAAGGGAAGAAGTCAGGAGAGGAGGGGCAATAGAGAACTGGCTGCGTGCCCTGACCCCTGCTCCAGCCACGTCTGAAGCCATCAGTTTCTGCATTTGCCAGGTAGGTGAGCCAGTGCTTTAGAGCAGGGTCTCCATCTGCTGTGACCCAATGAGCCCACGTAGTACAAGAACTGACCTCTCAATCAGGTCACAGAGCAGGTGTCAGAGAGGAAAGGAATGAGTGGGCCTGAAGGCTTGAAGTTGTGGTACCAGAGCACAGAGATTAAAATTGAGAGACAGAGCCATTCCGGGTGATGCCAACATACCGCTCGGGGTCATGGGTATGTCTGCTTAAATAATGGTGGGGTCAACGACTTCGAGAAAGTGAAGGAATCTGAAGCTAGGAGGGTGGATACGTGACCCACTGAGGCTGCAGAACCACGCAGGATGGGGTCTGTGTTTGGGTGGGAAGGTGATGAGCCAGCTTCCCGAGTTCCTCAGGAAGGGGGGCAGGGTTGGTCAGAAGGTCTGCGGATAACCGCAAGGAGGGTAAAGGGTAGCACACTTGGATGTCACGTGCCTCAAAACCAAGGAAGTCCACCGCATGGGGCTGATTGGCAGAGTTTCATGAAATTCAGGTTTACCTACTCACAGGAGTTGAATTGTACCCCCGCCCCCCAAACGTATGCTTGGGAGTCTTAGCTCCCAGGACCTTGGAATGTGACTTTCTTTGGAAATGAGGCTATTGCAGATGGTACTAGTTAAGATGAGGTCACCTTGCAGTGGGGTGACCCTTGATCCAGTAGGACCAGCCATCTTACAAAAGGAGGAGATTTGGACACACAGAGGCCGGCCGGGAGAACATGTGTGAAGCTGAGGACAGAGGTGGCTGTCGGGGGCTGCGGCAAAGCGCGGGCTAGGGAGAAGCCTCAGACATGCTTGGGGCGATGGGGATGATCCGAGTCTTGATGGGGTGGTGATAGGTAAGCGTACACATTTGTCAGCACTCATCCAACCTACCGTCCGTAAGGTACACCTCCATAAAGTGGATTTAGATGATGAAAACTAGACCTGAAACAAGGGAGGGGGCACGGTGTGGAGGCAGTGGCAGGCCCCGCATGGCTGACCCCGTTTCTGGGCCTGGATCAGGTGGGGGCAGCGGGGAGAGCCGGTCGGAGCTGAGAGCGACAGGGATCTGTTCACAAGGAGACACAATTTCAGGGGCCTTCCCTTCTCTTGTTCACACAGTCATTATCTAGGGAGCCCCAACTCGATGCCAGGCAGTTTCTAGACACAAAAACGCATGTATGTGGTGAACAAAATTGCACCTTACCATCCAGGCAGGCGACCGGAGAGAAACACGTGTCCAATAGCCGAGCTGCGCTCAGGTCGGGAAGGAAGTCCCACGGCTGCGGGGAGGGGCAGTGAGGGGCTGCTGGTGCCGCCGGGGTCCCCGGGGGAGGCTCTCCCCTGAGGCAGGATTCCAGAGGACCTGCCCCGTGGCGATGCCCCAGGCGTGGAGGCGGGCACTGCAAGGGCAAGTGGCAGAAGGAAAGCCAGTGGAGGGGCCGGGGGCCGTGGGGCGGCCATCTGAGCATGAGAACTGAGGGCGAGCAGGGACTCGGTGGCATTCACAGTCTTATGGGCACTCTGGCCAGAGCCGGGGCAGCAGCCGGTGAGGAAGGGAGCCCACGAGGCGTTGCTGTGATCCTGTGGGAGAGGAGTGGCTGGGTCCCGGGGCGCCAGCCTGCTGGGCAAGGGAGCAGTGCAGTTGCTTGGGGCCCCGAGCTCCGAGTCAATGCCATGTTGGGCTTCGCATTTTGCAGGTGATGTCTGATGGGGCGCAGGACCCTCGCTGGGACACCATCCAGTTCCCCACTCCCGCCTTCCTGATCCTGGTTCTCAGCCCCGCAGCCACTGCCTGGCAGCTTGGGCTCCCAGGGTGGCCTAAGGTAGTGGGGATGACCCACCCCCTGGCACCTGTCAGGATGCGGGGGCGTGAGAAAGGAAGACTGACAACCTGCTGGGATGGGGGGGAGGGGCAGGGAGAAGCACAGGCAGGTGGGGGAGGAGAGGGACAAGGGACCCATGGACCCACAGGGCAGGACTCAGTCCATCGCCATGAACCCTTTCTCGTGTGCCGTCTGGGGGGCTCCTGTCCCCACGCCTCCTGGGGGTTCGCCATGTGCTGCCCATAACCCCAGAACTCTTCGACGCCTCCAGCTCACACGCCTCTATTTACAGAATAAAACCCAAACCTCCACCTGCCCCTCAGTCTAGGAAGCCCCAGCTGGCCCTGGCCTCCTCTGTGGCTGCCGCCCGCACAGCCCCACCCACCCAGCATTGTCCTTGCAAGAGTTGGCTCCTGTGGGTCCCAGCAGCTCTAGACAAACCACTCAAGGGACCCGAGAGGGCAGTTTCCTCGGTGAGACAGAGCCGGGGACGTGCTGAGGTCAGTTTTATAAGGCGTCGGGGAGCCCGCTACCAAGAACATGCCCATGGTCCCACCGTCCACCCTGCCCCGTGTGTGCTCGTCCCCCACCTGGCTTTAGTCCTGCCAGCAGAGTGTTGCCACTGGGCATGGCCAAGATGCAGGATCTGGGCAAGGCCGGGCCTGGGGGAGCTGCAAGGGGTTCAGCTCTCTCCTTCCCCCACAGGCGCATCCCCCCAGGCTCTCCAGCTCCCTGTCCTTGGCTCCCCGTCCTCCTTGGTCTGCACTGTCTGGGAGGCCTGGGTCCTTGTGCTCATCCCCATGCCCCTAGCCCGGAAAGCCAGACCAGGATGGAGAAAGCCAGCACCCACAGACAGCCCACGCTCGGGGCACTTGGGCACTTTATTTTATTTAAGAACCTGAGCATACTTCATTTCTGGCAGGATTGCCCAGATAATGCATCACTCAAGACAACTCTCATTTTCATTTAGCCAGAAATAAAAGGTGTCCCCAAGTCACTGGCTGTAAAATTGGACTAATGTCATGTGGGGTGAATGGAGAGGAGGGAGTTTGTGCTGTTTTGCTTTTCCGTGATTGGTAGGCTGCTGGCAAACTTCTCCTTCCTTAAAAACTCTCCCTTTTCATGCCAGAGAAAACACAGGGATGAGAAATGTGTTCCTTTAGGAAAAAGTGGTACGGAGCACGCTGTTTTTACTGAGAGCCTGAAACCGGAGCTGATCAGCTCACCTCCCCTCTGGCTGGTTTTGAAAAATAATTTCCATCCATTCACTGGCACCCTGCAGCGTGTCCCCGTCCGTGGAGCTATGCCCGCGGTGCCGCGTGTGACAGGAGGCTGCTCTGGCCCCGCTGGTCCTGCTCACAGGTGAACCTGGGAGACGCCAGGCTGGGGACTTGATTCATCCCTAGGCAGCGGTGCTACGGGGACCCCTAGGTACTGCTGGCCCCCAGGATGACGTGAGGTCTTGACCGAGGGGTGGCTACTGAGTGTGTTTGCCGGAGGACACCAGGTGCACCGCCAGGTAGACCCAGGCCTGAACCAGTCCCATTTCAGCGAAGTCAAGCGAGGGGTGGCTCCAGGTCTGGGCCAGGAGGGGGCGCTCTGCTGCACAGGGTCACTGCGGCATCCAGACGAGGGCTCCATATGGAGCACATGCTTCCAAGAGCACCCTGGGTTGCTGTCCCAGTCAGCAGGAAGGGAGGGAGAAAGGGTACAGGTAGTGGGGTCTCCCTGGACCAGGGCTGGAGGAATCCCAACTCGCTCCCACACATTCCATTGGCCAGAACTTGCTGACATGACAGTCCCTAACAGCACAGGCTGCTGGGAAGTGTAGTCCCTAATAGCAGAGGCTTCTGGGAATTATAGTCCCTAAAGGCACAAGCTACTGGGAAGCGTAGTCCCTAACAGCACAGACTGCTGGGAAGTATAGTCCCTAACAGCATGGGCTGCTGGAAAGTGTAGTCCCTAACAGCATGGGCTGCTGGAAAGTGTAGTCCCTAACAGCATGGGCTGCTGGGAAGTGTAGTCTAGCTGTGAGTTGGGGCCGTACGGCTGCCATCATCACTCTCCCAGAGTGGAGCACCTGGCATGGGGAAGGGGAGGGGGCCCAGAAGCTCTGCTATGTAACAACCACATGAGAGGACCCAGGACACTCATCCTGACAAAGGAAACTCAAGAGCATGTGCATCTTCAAGTATTTGAAAGCCGAAGCGCTTGACTGTGTGCATGCAAATCCAGAGGGAAGTGGAGAGAACGGGTAAGATGAGATGCACAGAGAGCTATTTAGAGTCTCCGTAAGAAATAACAGTCAACAGGCAGATTCTCCCAGAGTGGAGCCAGGGTCTCATGCTGCGGACAGAACCCACGGGCCACCAAGCCCCCAGGGGCTCCCCCATCCCTACTTCTTTTAAAAAACCCTTGTCAACACATCCCTCTTTCCTGTTCTTAATCCGTTCTGGTTTGTCCTTCTCCAGGATCCGAGAATCACTGCTCCTCGCTCTCTGAGCAGAAGGGGCTGCAGGCCAGAGAGCTGCTTGCCCAGTGCCTGGGCCATGGCCGACTGCGTCTCTCAGCTCAGGCAGGTGCCGATGTCCTTAGAACGAACAAGAGTACGAAGCTGTATTTGCCAGCCAGCCACTGTGAGCTTAAGCACCGCATATATTATTCTAGGCACATTTCTCCCCAGGATGTTCATGGATGTGAACCGGAAGGCAGGCCAAGGGTCCGAGTGAGCGCATGCCCGAGCCCACCAGGCGGGCACACGTGGCCAAGGGCAGGCTGAGGACTTGCGGTGGCCCCTCCCAGGGGGAAGGAGCCCGGCCCTCTCAGCAAAGATGGCTTTGGAGTTTGATGCTCCATGGCCCCGCTCAGATAGCTGCTTTCAGACTGGACGAGACGCCCCTGGAGCTCGTCAGCCTGGAGCCACCACGTGGCAGAGGTGGGCGGATGACGAAGCAGCCCCAGAGGGAGCCAGACACTCCATTTCCAGACCAGCTCCACTGCAGGGGTCCAGGAGGCCCTGGGCAGCCCCCTCCCCTCCCTGGGCCTACCTCCCCCTGCATCTCAGGCGCAATGCCTGTCCCCACCACCAGGGGCTGACCTAAGGGTCACATCCCAGCAGGATGAGGACTCCGACTTCTCAGGTGTTGCTGGGAGTATCACCCATGTCCTTCATTCAAGGTCACTGTCCGCTCGGGCAGAGCAAGCCGTGCCTAATTGTCACTGCAAGAGCCATTGTGCTAATTCCAAGGTATGTCCCTCCTTGGGTACATTTATCTTCAAAACCAACTCTAAAATCCCCTAATTCTGTAGAACATCACACCAGCCCCCTCCCCAAACCCCCAAACAAATCCCAGAGACTGGCTGCCTGCAGAGGGGTCAAGGAATAGGCCGGCCACGATGCCAACCCCCTCCGGCGGCGAGGCCCCGTCCTCCTGGGCACCAGACCCACGTCCACCTGGCAGGGACCTCGGCTGCCCGCAGGGCCTGGTTCGTGCTGAGCTGCACATGTGATGGGTCACCAGGCCGCACTGCTGAGGCTGCAAGCCGGGTCTCCACGTTCCAGAGCAGCTGGGGGACCCCGCGCTCCCCCGCCCCCTCCTGTGTCAGGCCGCCTCGGCCGCGAGAGCAGGGCTGCTGGCCTTGTTCCTTTTATCTCTCCCCGCGCAGAGCACACATTCCTGAGTGTGCTTCAGTCCACAGATTCCAAAGGGCAGCGGGGCTGTTTATCCAGACCTCCGGCTCCTTAAACCATTGTTTCATGTAGCCCGGCTTTCCAAACCATTTCCTATTTTCCTGCTGATACCAGGAAAATGTGAAATCTCCCCAAGGGGCTGCGAGAGCCTGCAATGGCAGACAGCTGGCCTAGAGCTGGAAAAGGCCGTTAGGGGATCAATGGCCCACAGGAAGAGGGCGATTAGACGCCACGATCTGCAGCTCTCGCTGGTAATGGGCCCCCTCCCGCTGTCCTTCCTCCAGCGACATATTCCTCCTGGACCCTGGGGAACCACCCCAGGCTGGGGGACACGCAGAGGGGAGGGTGACACGCTGCCAGGCCGGGTTCCCAGCCGGACCCCTCCTGGCCAGCCCTTAGGAGCAGCCCCAGGGCCTCCTCACTGGGGGCTGAGCACGTGGGTTCCCTGGTGACCTGGTTAAACGCAGGTGGCAGGTGCTGATGGGGCAGCGCCCGCTGGCAGGGGCCACAGCTCTGCAGGCTCCGGGTGATGGGTGATGGCGCGTCAGTCACGACCCAGGGCTGCTCACCGGTACTGAGATGTCCTTAGCAAAAACAGGAACTACTCGAGGTGTGAGGCGCTTTCACAGACAAATTCACCTTTACCCCTGAGGGAGGCAGAAGCACCCCCTTCTTACAACCGAGCGAGTGAATGCAGAAGTCACCTGCTGCAAAGCGCACCCAGGTCGTGGATTCATTCGTCAAACATCTCGAGCACCTACTGTCTGCCAGGCGTTGGGACACGGAGCTGGCAAAGTCAGGCCTGCCCGGTTCACGGCTTAGCAGGGACGCAGAAGGTGCTCCCTGCACACCGGCCAGGGGCAGTGAGAACGACGAGAAGCAGGAAGGGGCTGCACAGAGCAGGTGGGAGGGGGCGGCTGAGCACAGAAATAGAGCGAGTTCCCAGGCTCTCCCGTGTGCGCCCTGGCTGATCCCGCGGCTTCCAGCCCAGAGGCTCTGACTCAGCCAGTGTGGATGGGGGCCTGGGGATCTGCATTTTAAGGAGAACCCCAGTGAATTCTCATCCCCAGGGAAATTGAGAAGTGCATCGGTGCTGGCCTCCCAACACCCCACATGGCTGCCCCACCCCGAGAGCCCATTAGCTTAACGTGCCCGGACATCAGTGTCTTACACGCTCCTGGAGCTTCTGGTATGCACCGGGGCCCCTGCCGCCGACGAGCGCGGACAGAGAGGGGCCCCAGGAGGTGACAGCTGGGTGAGCCCTGGGGTAACAAGGACGACAAGCAGCCCCTTCTGTGTGTGTTCTGGGGCTCTCAGACTAACCTGACTTCTCCAGGGGCGCCTTGGCCCCGGGCCGCACACTGGGAAACAGGACAAGGAGAAGGATAGTCTGCGCAGCATGGGGGCCACGGACGGGGAGACCGAGGTCCTGGTCCTGCGAGGAGCTCATGGCTTCCTGGCAGGACCAGAGAATGAGGGAACGAGAGGGAGGAGGCAGGAGGAGGCCTAGAGGCGGGCGGTGGAGGGCAGAGAGGACAGCTGGCTGGGACAGCCTGGGACTGTCCTGGGCCCGGGAGTCAGAGGGGGCACGGCTGGGGAGAGGGGAGGAGAGGCATCCAGGCAGAGGCCTCAGGAAGGAGGCGACGGGCCAGGGAGAGGCCCCTGGGGCAGGAGGGCTGGTGCGCGTGGGTGCAGGGGGACAAGGGTGGAAGTGGGCTGGAACCAGAGGCAGGGAGGCAGGGGACACCAGCCTGCCGGCAGATGCAGGGCGGCCACACAGAGCGGCCAGCGGGGGTGAACCGGAGTGCGGAGGACGTGCTCAGGGGCCAGACCCCACCCTTCAGTCACCCCACGCACAGACCCTGCTCCGGGCCTCGCTCCGGGTCTAGGAATACAGCGGTCAGAATATTCAAGCAGGAGGCTCCCTCTGGGTGGGGACAGACCTGTGTCTCTCCCCTGTGTGAGGGTCACCTCCAAACCCCCTTCTACAGGACACGGGTCCTATGGGGTCGGATGCCCCCGCAACCTCGCTGACCTCTGTGAAGACTCTGTCCTAAATAAGGTCACATTGTGAGGTACTGGGGTTAGACGCCAACATGTGAGTTGGGGTCAGTTCTGCCCGTGAGTCGCCCCATCAGGGAAGCAGGCCTCTCTGGAGGTTCCTCCCGCAGAGGAGGCCCCGACGGGTCCGGCTGAACCCGGGACATATCTTGGGCCCGTCCGTGGGTCTTCCTGAGGGTCTGGATCATGGTTTGGGGAGACGATGGAGTGTAGACTGAAGTGTCACCCTGCAAGCAATGACCCAGTTTAACCTGTCAGGCCCAGCAGGAGGGCACGGGTGGGGAGGGGGAGCGTCCCGAGCTGGCAGCACCCCGGGCACAGGGACAGTGTGGCTGCAGGAGCCGAGGTCGGCCCCAAACACCACCAGCACCTTCCATGTCCGGCTAAGAAGCACAATCTGCACCCCTGCCCTCCCCGCTCCCGAGTCCCCTCGGCTGATCTCTGCACGGCGCAGCTGACTGCACCTGCACACGGCAGGTCCAGGCAGGGGCTCAGCACCGGGCGCCCAACAGGACAGGGGAGCCTGCAAGGCCTTCGCACGCTGCGGAAGGAACCCTGAAGGAGGAAGAGAGGCACCAAGATAAGACCGTTTGATGCTAAGGGAGAAAATTTGGGCAGGAAAAGGGGTAAGATATGTGGGGGAGGGGTTAAAATTTTGGAGGGTGCTCAGGGAAAGCTTCTCTGAGAAGGTGCCTCCCAGGAAGATGTGAGTGGAGCCTTGGAGTGTCTGAGAAAAGCTTTGGGGTGCAGGGAGCCACAGGCGCAAAGGCCCTGAGGTGAGGTGAGGCCTAGGGGTTTGAGCAACAGCACGGAGGCAGCTTGGGTAGAGTGGAGGGATAGGGGATAGTGGCTGTGGGTGGCCGGAGGCCGGCCAGACTGCACAAGGCCTTGTGGATCGTTGTCGGGGTCCTGGGTCTGCCTCTGAGCGGACGGGGAGCTGAGAGGAGCGTGCAGCAGAGGGCGGGTGCCTGGATATGTGTCAACAGAATCGCTCTGCCTGAGAAGGAGCTGGGAGAGGAGGAGGGACAAGAGAGCAGTCAGGACATGTTCCTAGAGGCCTGCTCAGAAATCTCACCCTTCGGCCTGTGAGGGCCGCGTCACTGGGACTGCCAACCCCACGGAGAGACCAGCAAACCCCCCTCTGCCCTTCCTGCTGCAGGGGGGCCACCAGATGCCAGCCCATGCCAGGCTGCCCCCGGCGGGCAAACGCAGACGCATCCATCCTTGCTGAGAGCTGGCATCGCCGGCACCAGCCACAGGCCCCAGGCCAGCTGGCAGGGCCGTGGGCCCCCACCGAGCCCGAGTCGGGAACTCCAGAGCTGTGTCCATCATATGGGAGCTCGGGGCATCGACACTCAGATGGCCGTGCACAAGGATTTTGGAGTATTTCTTCCCCAAGAAAATTAAGACGGGTAAGGATATACCGTAACCAACCGAAATTGAATAGCAGCACGAGGATTAGAGGTCTTCCAGAAAAACCTCCAAGAGGAGGGTTAACCAGCCGGTAGCTCAGGAAGCCCGCAGCTGGGCGGAGGAGGAAAGGACCACATACTTCATCAGCCCCAGGGCTGACTCAGCACGGTCCCTGCTGGCAGCTGTCAGGGCCACGGGGTCTTCCACCGGGGTGCCCTGACGCCCCCTTCTGCTGAGCCCGCCATGCCCAGGGGTCTGCACGGGATTCCTGGAGCCTTCTTTCCGGACCCTGGCACGGGGCAGCAGGGTGGCAGGAAACCAAGGCAGAATGCTGAGACCTCTCCGTGTGGCTTCCCTACTGTGTCATTTAATTATATACATGCTGACTGAAGATGGGCACATGCACGGGGGCATTTCTTTGGAAACTAAGTTCCGGACTTTGGAGAGTCTTAATCAAGGTGAGATGCTTACAGAAGAAACTGAACAAAGAAGGAAACCAGCTGAATGTGCAAAGCTGAGACACCTGTAAAACACTGGTTCGCCAGAAACTTGTCCCAGGAAGGACTCAACACTAGACTTTTCTGCGTCTCTAAGCTCTCACTGCACGTGTGTAAAGGACACGGACAGTGCGGACAGCGCCCTGGGACAGTTGCTCTAGAAGGACCCTGAACCCCAACCGCGGACCTGCCGTGGAGGATCGCTGCCCCCACAGAAGCACCGGCCGCCGCCGTTATGTTCTAGGTAAGCGTGAATCGTTTCCGGTGCGTGCGAACACTCTGTGGTTCCCCACCGGGCTTCTTAAATCAGCCTGCTAACCCCTGGATTCCACCACGTCCCGAGCAATCCCTCCTCTGCAACCACATTGGAAGAGGTGAAACACCCCAATGAGCCAGAGCCCTGGACACGGCCACACCCCGCTCTGTCCCTCGCCCCGGCGGCACCCCCCACCCCCGTCCCTCGCCTCGGCGGCACCCAACCTTGCAAGTTCGTTGGCTATCCTTTATCATTCCAGACCTTCTAGATTGTTCCGTCTGAGGAAGTGGGAGGTGTCGTTCTGTGTGTGTCTGGGTCACAGGAAGATGTCGGGTTGTGCGACTGTTACACAGCTTGCCTCTTTCTTAGCTCGCAGTAGTTCTGAGGTCAAGCTCTTTCTTAGCTCGCAGTAGTTCTGAGGTCAAGCTGTACCACCAATGATCAAAGCGTTAATTTTACGCGAGTCTTTCATGCCATTTGGTTTATCTGAAGAGCAGGCCAAGAGTGGCCCACGCGGCTCCTTCCAGCCCCATGAGGGTCAGCGACCGGAAGCCCCCACCAGCTCTCAGACTGGTCAGCCGGAGCCTGGCTCCACCTGCAGACCCGGGGCCCTCCTTGCCCTCCGGCCACCGCACAGGTGTGGGATGGAGTCCCGGGGGCGCCCAGGGGCAGGAGCGGTGGGACCGTCCCCAGGCACTCCGGTCTCCCGCACATCTCCCCTTACAGGTGGTCTCAGTGACAGGCGCGACCTGCCCACAAAGAACATTCTGTCTGAGAAAGTCATTTTCTGTTTTTGTTCTCATGGTCAGCGTGGCTCCGCTGTCGTCTGCCTGGGCCCCGCGGGGTCTAACACGGGTGCGGGATCTGGGTTGGTGGTGTCAGGCGAGTCCAAACTCCCCTTGCAGAGCAGACGGCCCCTTGTGCACGTTTCCCTTCTGATTTTAGGCATTGTCATCTGGGACCACCTGTGCCCTGTTCCCGACAGGGCACTGGGTGGCCAAGGGGACGTCCGAGGTCTCCAAGAGCGAGCCCGGGACTGAGCAGCTGGGTTGGATGGAAGGGACTCGGTGCCCGAGCAGCACCTCCCGCTGCTTCGGGGACGCAGAGATCCTCGCTTGCTCTAGGAAAGGAAACTCTGGCAAAGGAACAGCGGACGGTTTCTCCCCCGCCGTCCAGGGAGCGCGCTGTCGGCCGCCATCGAGGAGTCTTGGCGTTGTCACACGAGGCCACTTCCCCACCTGCTGTGAGCCCAGGCCTCCCGGGGCGCAGGCGCGTCCATGCTAGAGCACCAGCCTCTGTGGCTGGGGTCATGCCGGGGGCCTCGGTGTGAGCACAGCCCCCACGCTGGCTGCCATACCCCAGGTCTGCATTCACCCCCAGTGTCCCCCGGCCTGGCACGTGAGGGGGGCACAACCCACATTTCTTTCTGCCCCCAGAGCCACTGAGCTCCTCTGCAGAGTCAGCTCCTGTACGAGCCAAGCTGCCCCCTCACCGTCTCCCCTGCAGGAAGGGCCGAGGCTCCCGGGAGAGTGGCCGTGCGGCTTCGTCCCCTGCACAACGCCCAGAGCTAAGCCCTGGGTCTCCTCCTGCTGCACCCGCTAGTGTTTCAACACAATGGAATGTGTGGCGCTGACATCGGTGCGGCTCCCCTCTTGTGGGGCTTTGGCAAGAGGGCCCAGGACCGTGACCCCAACTGTCATGAAAGATGCAGGCAGGGCCACCTGGGTGGCTCATTCGAGCGTCTGACTTGATCTCAGCTCCAGTCTCGATCTCAAGGTCATGACATCGAGCCTCGCTTCAGGCTCCATGCTCAGTGGGGACGCGGCTTAAGATTCTCTCTTGCTGGGGCGCCTGGGTGGCACAGCGGTTAAGCGTCTGCCTTCGGCTCAGGGCGTGATCCCGGCGTTATAGGATCGAGCCCCACATCAGGCTCCTCCACTATGAGCCTGCTTCTTCCTCTCCCACTCCCCCTGCTGTGTTCCCTCTCTCACTGGCTGTCTCTATCTCTGTCAAATAAATAAATAAAATCTTTAAAAAAAAAAAAAAAAGATTCTCTCTTGCTCTCCCTCCACCCCTCCCCCCTCGCTCACACACATGCTCGCTCGCTCTCTAAAAAGAAAGCCAGAAAGAAAGAGAGAAAGAGAGAGAGAAAGTTGCCGACAAAGGGACAGGGACAGCCTGTGGGGTCTGCCACTCCTGCACATGAGGCCCGTGGGAGGAAGCGACCTCACCCCTGCACTCTCCACACTGCTGTCCATGAGGCACAGGTGCTCAGCCTGCCTGGGTTCAAACCGTGGCCCGTGCTGCCCAGGGCTTCCTCTCCTGCCGCAGTCCTGCGGCTGCCCTAACAGCGCCCCACGCTGGGCAGCTGCAACAACAGAAACATGTGGTCCCACGGTCTGGGGGCCAGAAGTCCGAGATCCGAGTGCGGGCAGGGCTGGGTCCCTAGGGCCGTGAGGGAGACTGTCCCAGGCCCCCCAGCTCCTGGTGGTCGTGGCAACCCTTGGCATTCCTTGGCTTGTGGGTGCGTCATGCCATCTCCGCTCCATTTTCCCGTGGCGCTCTCCTTGTGTGCGTGTCTCTGTGTGCAAATTTTCCCTTTTTATGAGGACACAGTCATATGGGATTCGGGTCCACCCTAATGACCTCATCCTCACTTGACCATCTGCAAGACCCTATTTCCAAATAAGGTCACCTTCAGAGGGACTGGAGTGAGGACTTCAACATTCCGGGGGCACAATTCAGCCCATGAGAGTCTACCCTCTGGGGATCTTCACAGGGGCACCCAGCACCGTTGTGGGCATCTCGGAGCCAGGCCTTCCTCGTGTGGAGGGCAGGGGATGTGGGCCAGCCCCACAGGGCTGACTTCTCCCATGACTGGCCCTGGGAACTCAGGGGACCCACCTGCCAGGTGGCTGCGTGACCTGGACACTGGCCTGGGAGCCCAGAGTGCCCCACCGCATGGCTGCAGGACCTGGGAGCCCCTGCCCTGGCCGAAGCTGCGTTTCCTGTTTCTGCTTCTGCAAAGTCAGACCGTGGACCTGAGGCTCTTTGACTGTCCTGGTTTCCACGTCCATGCCCCCGTGGTTTAAGAGGAAAACAAGTCCAGACGCCACGGTGGGTGTAAGGCAAGGTGTCCTGTAGTCCAGTGATGGCATGGGGGTTGCGAGGTGCCACCGTCATGTCCACATGGCTCCAGACCACAGATCCCACGGCCTCCAAACACCTCATCACCAGGTAGGCCAGGGGTCCCCAGGACAGGACCAGCTGCAGGCAGGGAGGGAGTCCAGCTGGGGACTCCACGACCTGAGGCTGAGCTCCTGTCCTCAGGGAGGGCAAGACAGGGTGCCGACCAGGACAGGCCTGCACTGGGGGATGGGAGGGACAGCTGGACTGAGTAGCTGGGGGTCAGCTCCTGGATCAGCCTCCAGACGCACAGCTGCCATGCTCCAGAAGAGGACAGGAGCCAGGGGGAGGGGCTGACTACTGGGTCCTGAGGCTGGTCCTGCCAAGGCCCAACCGGAAGTAGCTCTTCCATGGCACCTGAGGGCACACAGAGGGTGGACCCCTGGGCTCACTCAGGAGTGGGTCACAGGCCTCACCTCCAAGGGAATCACCTCCAGGGGACACCACCCCCAGGGGGACATCACTTCCAGGGACATCACCTCCAGGGGAACACAGCAACAACAACAACAAACCACAAAAAAATACAGAACAAAACAAACAACTTGAAGAAATAATGCCAAAAACTTCTCAAATTCAGCAAAGGACCCAAACCCACAGATTCAAGGGACTTAACAAGCCCCAAAGAGAATAAACCACAAATAATCCATATAAAGACATATCATAATCAAACTTATAAAAACTAAAGACAAATTTTAAAAAATGTGAAAGCTGCCAGACAGAAATGAGGCGTCACCTACGGGGGAAAGCATCCAAACGACGGTGAATTCCTCATCAGAAACCACTGGAGGCCAGAAAAAGAAAACACCTGTCAACCCAGAGTCCTATACCCAGAAAAAATAACCTTCAGGGATGAAGGGGAAATCAAGACATTCCCAGATAAAGAAAGACTACGGGAGTTTATCCACAGCAGATATACCCCGAAAGAACGGCTAAACAAAATCCTCTAAACAGAAAGGAAAAGATAAGAGGAGGAAGTCAGGAAGGAAGAGAGAAAAGATGAGGAAAAAAAGAGTAAACATAATTCTCTTTGAGTTTTCTCAATCAAGGTTGGCAATTCAAGCAAAAGTTATAAGTGTCTGATATGACTCTAAATTTATACAGAGGAAATATTTAAGACAACTATATTATACACGGGGAGGACAAAGGGATGTAAAGGGAGATAAGTTTTCTGCATTTAACTCAGACTGGCAAACTAATGCCACCAGACTGTGGTAAGTTATGTGTGCACAATATAACACGTAAAGCAACCACTAAAAAAGCTATACAAACATATACACTGAAAAAAACCTATAGATAAATCAAAATGGGTTGCTAAAAATGTCAAGTAACCCGCAGAAATACAGAAGACACCAAAATAAAACCCCAAACAGGCAGAAAACAAAAATTAAAATGGAAATAACAGCTTTAGCATATCAATAATTACATTAAATGCAAATGGTCTCAATACACCAATTAAAAGACAGAGATTGGAAAAGTGGATAAAAAAATCGTGACCCAACTTCAAGCTGACTATAAGAAATCCACATCGATATAATGATATAGAAAGGTTGAAAGTAAAATAATGAAAAAAGTGTATCATCCAAACATTAATCGAAGGTAAGCAGGAGTGGCCACATCAATATTAGATAAAGTGTATTTCAGAGCAAAGAAAAATACCAGAAACATAGAGGGACATCAATAATAAAAGGTCAATCCATCAAAAAGACAGAGGAATCTTGAATGTATATGCACCGAGAACAGGGCTGAATGACATAAGACATAAAAACCGATAGACACGAAAGAAGACAAACCCTTAATTAGAGGTAAGAGACGTCAAAACTACCACAACTCGACAAAAGTCAGCCAGGATGGGAAGCACTCACAACATCACAACCAACAGACACAACAGGTATTTACGGAACACTCCAGTCAACAGCAGTAACGTCCATATTCACCTCAAGTGCCGAAGAATCAGCCAGACAGACCGTGTCCTGTGCCCTAGAGAAACGCCACCAAATTTAAGAGAACTGACCCCATGGAGCATGTGTTCTGACTACGACGGAATCAAACCAAGGAGCAATAATAGAAAGATAACAGGAAATTCTCCAAACAATTGGAAACTGAACACCACAAACCAAGATATTCCACGGGTCGAAAATGGAATCTCGAGGGAAATTTTAAAATAGTATATTAATCCCGAACAAAAATTAAAATACAACATATCAAAGTATGCAGGACAGAGCTAAATAAAGCATTATCGAGAGGGAAATTTATAGCAGTAACTACATTAGAAAAGAAGAAAAGTCTCGAGCCAGTAACCAGACTTCCCACCTCGAGAACCTAGAAAATAGCATAATTCACCCCACGGCCAGCAAAAGGAAGGAAATAATGAAGAGCAGAAGTCAATACAATCAAAACCAGAAAACAATAGAGAAAAATAAAGGAAATTTTTTGGAAGATAAAAAAATGTGACAAATCTCTGGGAAGACTGACTGTGGTACACAGAATAATGGTCCCCCCCCCAAGGATTTCCACTTCCTAGTCCTCAGAGCCTATGGATGCGCTAGTTCCCACGGCAAAAAGGAATTAAGCTGCAGACAGAAGTAAGGTTGCCTACGGAGAGCCGTAAAACGGGTACGAAATACGCGCCAGGTACATAACATTCCAGGGAAAGCCGGACTGACTCTATTACTGTAACAACAAAGATTTTTGGAGCACGGAAAATTATCAGTGAAAGAGAGAAACATTTCATTATCATAATTTCACCAGTAAATCATCAAAAGGAGACAAAAAATTTAAATATATCTAATAACAGAGCGTCTAAATTCGTAAAACAAAAACTGTTCAAACAGACAGGAGAACAGACAAACCCACCACTTCAGCCTTCAACGTCCCCTCCGATAGCTACCAGAGCGATCATGACAGCACTGCAGCACGTCTTAAGGGTTAAACAGCTTTGTGTTAACAGGCTCCTTGCGTGTTGACATAAGGCCTGGATCTGTACCAGAACGAAGTTACTTCTTTGAGATTTGCAGACCACTGGCCTCGGGGAATAAAGGCCCAGAGCATCCCCAGGCCGCAGAGGCCAGCAGGTCTGTTGAAGCCCCTTAGCTTTCTGAGTAGCTCAGCAATCTTTCAGCAATTTTTTTTTTCTTTCTTAAATTCACACAAATGACTTTACTGACCTCGCTTTGCACATCTGTAGACCTTGGCCTCCTTTGCAGGGAGAACGGAGTACTCTTGCACAGCCACCCCTGGGCACCGAGGAACTAGAACTTCTTGCACAACCTCCGAGCTCGGGATAACTCTGTACTTGGCAGCATCGCAAGTGCTTCTGGGTGACTCTCGTCCCTTCCCCAGATCCCGCTTTTACACCTTTCAAGTTCTTGCTCAAATGTCTTCTCTCTGCTTCTCTTCTTGAACTGTACCCCCATGGCACCTTGCTGCATGGTATGACTGCCTTGGGCCGGTTGCAAGAATCTAATAATATAAAGTACAAAGGCCAGGAGGCACAGCACTTGGCACACGGCAAGCCCGAACTAGCTCTTATGCGCTCCTTCACCGAATGTATCTCAGACCCAGAGGTTGTGTGGACCTCCGGGGGCTACCGTGGGCAGGAAGGATGAAGTCATCTACATGGCATTTACCATGTGCAAATCCAGGGAGGTTTAACCTGTCCCCCTGCTCGCGCATGTGCTTCCGGAAGCCAGGACAGTGCCTTGATCACTTCTATACACCGGCCAAGAGAAAATGCTCGATGAATATTTCTTGGATGTAAAACAAATAGGAGGAAGAGGAGGAGAGGAAATGGAAGAGAAATGCACTTTGGGAAATGGGTTTCGTTTGGAAAAAAAGTTATCAAAGATGGCGAGAAAAGAGACAAAAGATATCCTGTTAACTTTTAAGTAAGGATGGACAGGGTTCACTCCATGTCAAATGAAAGAGAGCCTGGCAAGGCTTGTGGGTGCCCAGGGGGTGGGCAGAGCCTCAAGCAGTGTCTTCCCAGCAAGAACAGCAGGCATCCAGTCTGGCCCTTGCCCCCTGTCCCTCTCTGAGGGTCACGCGTCCCAGCCCCTTCCCACACGGCTCCTGCTGCTGTGTTGCCACTTTGGGGGCCATGGATTTCATCCCTCCTGGGTTGCTGACACCTTCTGAGCGGGAACGCCTCATCCTTTGCTCATCACCCCAGTCACGTCCGTGACTGAAGACCAGCCAGCTGCAGAGCAGGGCAATACTTCAGTAAGAGTGCAGAGAAGCAGAGGGAGCCTTCTCTCATGACAGTGACAAAATATAACTGACCTCACAACACCCCGCACGGTTGACAATCCATGTAGCACTTCTGACTCTCCGGAAACTTAAGACCAAGAGACTTCTGTTGACCAGAGCCTTACTGATAACAGTTGACTAATCCATACTTTGTGTTGTATGTATTACGTACTGTATTCTTACAGCACAGTAAGCCACAGAAAGAAAACGTTATTAAGGAAATCACAGGGGACAGAAAGTACATTTATAGTCTGTACCGTAAAAAACCCACACGTAAGTGGACCTGTGCAGTTCAAATCCGTGTTGTTCGAGGGCCAAATCAACAGTCAAGATGCCGGAATGCACCAAGATGCTCACGGAAGTGTTTCCCATCAGTGTAAGAGATCACTGATCATTCATTCAGCAAGTCTGTATCGCGCACCTGCCGTGCCAGACGCGGCCGGAGGCTCCAGGACACAGGACAACATGCCGCCCCTGAGGACTGTACTTTCTGGCGGGGGGCCTGTCCGTCAGCCAAGTAAGTGCGGATTTCCCACCTGGTTCTTATTAAAAAGCCAGTAGTAGCACAGAATGAGGAAGAATAAAGACAAGTGCGTGTGGAGCAAGATGGCCCCCGCCACGTGGCTGGTTTGGTGCACCTCTTGTCCAGACGTGTAGCTGGTCAGTGAGGGAACATGGTATGTGCTGTCAGTCTGGACTGGGAGGTGGACGGGGGTTCCCGGGTCCTGGGGGTCCCGGCAAGGGAGGAAAGGCTGGGCCTGAGACAGTGGCCACCCAGAATGGGGACAGCCCACAGCAGCCAGCGGGATAGTGGCCCAATGTCCGGGCAAAAGGAGGGGTGTTTGCCTCCTCAACACCGTGGCCCCGGACACGTGCCTGTATGTCATGGATTCTGTGCTCAAACAGCTCTCGTTCTACCAGCGATGCAGTAAAATGAGCCACACGTGGCCTTGCTGGCTTGTTCCTCATGTACTAAATACGGTAGTTCCATGATCCTTGAGTTGCAGAAGATGTCATGGTCCTTTCTTGTTTTAAATAAAATTAAATACTGTTTCAAGTTCCCTGTCCATACTCTTGTGGGTCCAGGAGCACAGGGAGCCCTTGCTCCCATGACACACACACACTCACACACACACACGTAACACATGCCCCACACCCACTGGCAAAGACTCTCCTTGCCTGAACTTTACTCAGGCTGCTCTGAGATCCAGTCATGGCGAAAGGGAGACAGAGATGGACATTCATGGACCCAGAACCCCCACAATGTAGGCGGGACGTCGCTGGCCGCCGTGTTTCTTCTACTGGAGACACTTGGGGAGAATAAAGACGTGTCCAGGGAAGCAGAGTGACAGGCGGCCCAGAAGAGGCAGGGCCACGTGTCAGCACCAGAGGCCCTGATCACACCATACCTGAAGCCACCAACACCACTTTCAACTTTGTGGCGATGGCAGGGTTCACATCAATCACTTCACACCACCAAACAGCGGGGACACGCGAAGTCTTAGCAGAGGCCATCTTACACACCGTGGCCCTGAGCACCGCCACCCCCTCTTCCAAGAAGGGCAGTTCTTTAGAAGCCAAAGCACAATTCCAACCATTGAATTCTGCCACGTCCGAGGGAGGAGTGGGGTCCTGTTACATGCCGCTCTGCGTCACGTAGCCCAGCTCTGAAAGCGACGGGAAGCAAACGCCAAGCGCACAGGTGCTCCAAGGACAGAGCGCGGGCCGGCGCGCAGGAGGCCGTGTGTCCGGGATGGCGGAGCGCGGGAGGCAGCATGCCACGGGGCTGTGCAGCTGTAGACACGACTTGAGGCGCTCTGTCCGTATTTCTCAAACTAGGTTCCATAGAACACCGCCAAGTCCTGCGACGTGGTTCTCGGGGTTAGTTTGCCGGCGGCTCCCACCCCAGCAGCAGCTTGTGGGTGCAGGACAGCATCCTCTGGACTCCCCTGAAACGTTACCATGGCTGCCTGTGGCCCCAGAGGGGGACTCGGATCCCCAGGGGCAGGAGACAGGGTCTCAGGAGTCAGAAAGAAAACAAAGAACATACCATCAACTTGTCCACAATTCCAGCCATGAGGGATCTTAGTGGGATGATGAAAAGACCCTTCGGTTCAACACGTGTATGGCCACAGCCGCACCACATAATCAAATTACTAGAAACCATCAGATCGCTCACTTCAAACGGGTGAACTTTACGATAAAGCTTTTCTAAAAAGTGCACTTCCAGGGCTTACCTCACGGACTCCCCTGACCTCCTCCGGGTCTCCCTGGCTGCAGGGCGCCGTTCTGGTCCTGGGTGCAATGCCTCTGCTGTTCTAGCTGGTCTGTTGTGGCCAGTGGGTCCTGGAAGCCTGGGGGAACTCCGCAGTGGCCTCCGAACCGTGGCACGCCAGCGACGTCCCCACTGCTCTGAGTCACGCTGCGCTGGAGCTGAGGTGCCGGGCAGGACACCTGGATTGCTGCTGGAGGTGGCTGCACGGGTGGCTCTCACTGGCCTGTGCGTCACTGAGCTCTGACTTGTTCACACACACGGGCCACCGGAGTGTCTGGCTGCCTGGAGGGAGGACTGTGCACTCTTGAAAAGCTCAGCCGAATTGGCAACAAACGTGCAGGACCTTCTGGAAGCATGAGAGAGAGAGAGAGAGAGCCCAGATCAGAAGGAGGGAAACGAGGTCACCAGCAAGGAACCAGAAAGACACAACGTTCGCCGGAAAGGAACGAAGGAAGACAAATCTCAACATTCCAGGAGGATCCGGCCTGAGAAGGCGCATCGGAGTCCCCCGCGTCAAGCAGCTGCGACCTTAACGTCCTTGAGCCCTCAGGACATGGGGACAGCATCGGACGGCTCACAGAGATGCTTTGACGGGACGTTGCCGTCTCCGGGGAAGCCGGACGCTGCTTTCGCAGGGGCACCCGGCCACCCTGTTCTGCGGCAGCAGGAAGCTCAGGGACCTGCAGAGAGTGGGGGCCTGGGGGACCCCCTGGACAGGAGCCAAAGGGGTCCCGGGGACACGCTGAGGCGGCTGAATTAAACACAGAGAACGAATCCAAGTGTGCCCTGGGTTAGCTCCGGTGGCGGAACAGCCATGGCCTTAAAGATCACACGGGAAGTCGCCGCCCTGGGAACAGGGTGCCGCCGACCCGGGCGCCCTCCTTGCCTCCCCCCTGGTCCCACAGCAGAGGGACTGTCCTTCCCCGGATTCCAGAATGAACGGGAGGTGGAAACTGCCTCGGGTCTCCCCCACCCAGGGCCCCATAGCGCGTGTCCCACTGAGGTGCCCGGAGGGGCGTCTACACCAAGCGCTGTCCACACAGCCTCAAAGCAGAAGAGAGCTGCCTCCAAGTTGTCCGCTGCTTCTGCAGATCCAGAGCCACCGAGAGACACTCTCCTCTCTGCTCAAGCAATTCTGATTTGTTTGATTGCCGGGGAGTGATTAATCAGCGTCTCAAACCTCTTAGATTGTAATTCTTAGACAATGCTCTACAACTGCAGGGTATTTAAGCAACTCTTACATTAGTTTCTTACATTTCATCCTATTTATAAGTAGTGTAATTACACTATCTTTATTATTGCTAATAAATTCACTAAAATAACCCAGAAACACAGCCAGATTTTTATCTTCTAAAATAAATTCAATTTTTTTTCTCTTTCGTTTTATTGCTCTTACTGTTTGTACAACGTCCTGGAGACCCGATAAGATGATAATCTCAGGGTAGTGTTTTATAAACGTGCATCGCACTGCTGTTCAACACGTCTCTTCTGTTGACCCAGAATCTGCCGTATCTGGCCCCTCATATGATGCCAGTGTGGTTTGCTCTCATTGGATCCGCTGCTGTGGCTCAGGGACTCTGCGATCGCTCGAACGAAGCCGGGCAGACCTGGAATTCTGGGGACAGCGGTGTGTACCCGCGACACCCGGGGCGGAGGGTTTCCCAGTGCCCCGTCCCTTCCCGCGACCCGGACCCAAGTATTTGGGGGCACCCGGCTCTCCAGGCTGCAAATAGCAACGTGGGTGTGGGCCAAGCGGTGCATTTGCTCTACTCCGGAGACGAACAGGTTCAACTGACTAAAGTCAGGAGAGAAAAGTTGGGGAACGCGGTTAGAGCAGGTCATCTCGCCTTCAGCCCCCATAGCGCGAGCATGCGCGCGGCTGCGGGAGGCCTGCCCGGTGGACGGGCCGCCTCCCCCTTCGCCCCGGGATCCAGCTCCCCACGAGGGTTTCCCTCCACAGGCAGCCTGTCCCCACCCTTGTTTCTGGGGGCCCCCGCTCCCCCTGCCCCACTGTGACGCTGATCAGAGTCTCTCAGGACCCGGTGCCCCAGAGCACACTTCGGGGTTCCTGCAGAGGAGATGGGGCTCCGGGGGTGTCCAGCCGTGACCCCGAGGGCAGGGGTGGCTTGCTCTCCTCCAGCCAACCTCCCAGGCCTCCTGCAGGGAGACAGCCCGAACCTCAGGGGAAGTGCCCCAGGCTGCCCTGAACAGAGGTCACAGGTCACACGCCCCTCTTCAGCCAGGCCTGCCTCCAGCAAATTATGAAGGCGACCAAGATTTACCAGGATCCCCCGACCCCCTTCCCTGCTCTCCGGTCTGGTGCTTGGTTGGGAAAGGACCTCGGAGGTCAAATGGCATCCTCACCCCCTCCCTGGCCACCTCTGACCTCAGTCATAGCCTAGCCAGCTCCGGTGACAGCTGGAGCTGGTGACTGTGGGCAGTTTAGGACTCGGCTGGGCAGGGCAGGGCCTGGGGATACAGACCACATGGAGGCCCTGCCTGCACACTTGACCTTGGGCACCATGGCCCCTGCTCGGCTCAGCTCCCCACACCACTGCCATCAGGCCAGGGAGGTCTGGCGGGGGCTGGGGACCGGGGACCCAGTGGTGGGTGTCCAGCTGTCCTCCAATCCGGCACCTGCAGAGAGCCCGTGTTCTTCCACATTTGATTTCCCATGGCTTCGAAGTGTTGAGGGTACAAGGACCTTCCATGGAGGGAAGTGGAGTCATTCACTCAGGAGGTCCTTGGCCTGTGTGGACCAGCATGGGCGGGGGTCAGGTGGGGTCAGGTTTGAAGCCTCGGGTCACCCTTGAAGAGGCAGATGAACACCAGCAGGTGCAGGAGGGTCAGCACTGTTGTGTTGCAGGACGAGAGCAGCCTGGGGGGAGGGGCGGACGTGGGGGCGGGGGCATCTCAGGCTCACTGTGTGGGGGGGGACATGGGAGCGTCACCATCACAGATGCTCCAGCTGGGGATGAAAACCAGTCAGGGCTCTGCTATGAACACGCGGAGCTCAGGGCGCCCCCCCCCCCGCCCCGCAGCAGCGACTCTGAGCACTCCCGGGGCCTGGCGTGACATCGGGGGCCCCGGTGGGCATGTTTCGACCTCACTCCTGGCCACTGGCGACGTGCAGAGCTCTGCGGGGACCATGGGCTCCTGGACTTGACCTGACAACCCTTTGGGACTGAACGTTCAATTCCCAGGCATAGCGATCAGGTTTCCAAACACCGAGTCTGGTTTGATTCTATCTTTTTCAAAATACACATCGCACTTGCTGCTTCTGGCTGTGATGAGATAACAGGAACTGGAGTTACCCTCTGGTCTGAACCAACGCCGCGCTGGACAAAACAGGAAAGGGCTCCCTTGGAGACGCCAGCCGTGAGGAAACGAAGGACATTACGCCTGCAAAGGGAGACAAAGCTGAGCCCCCGCCCCCCGCCCACCAGGGCCCACTCACTGCCAGAGACGAGGTCCAGCTTCGGACCGCGGGCGGACCCAGCCTGGAGTCTGGGGAGGTTGATAAGACGGACGCACGACAGGGGAGCACGGAGCAGGACACGGGTCTGAGGAAAAGGATTGTTACACGAATGCAAAACCACGTGGCCCCCCACGAGGTGACGTGAACGATGATGTGTGCAGCCAATGAAAACTCGGCAGGCATGCCAAGAAGCAGGGAAGTGTGACCCGTTAGGGCAGGAAAAGTCGACTGGAACACGGTGACGTGACGCAGATGATGGTGTTAGTAGACAGGACATGGAGGCCATCGTCCCAACCTGACCCCATTTGTTCAAGGAGCCCTTACACAGGGCAGTGGAGAGGCTAGAAGGACCCAAATCAGAGGCACAGACACGAAAAATGCGTGTCCGCTACAGGAAGTCGCCGGATGGGATTAACGTAAGGCTTGAGCATGCAGATGAACTTGAACTTGCTGACCTAGACGGCAGCACGAGGACCAGCCCTGGAGGAGGCACAGAGTGTGGGGAGTAAAACACTAAACAAGGGAGCACGGACAGCATGACTCCACGGACACGAGATCCTCAGACGTGAGAGCACAGAGACCCCGTGATCTGCAGGGGCTGCTTCCAGGCCCCCAGCCGATGCCTGAGACCAGGGACAGTCCCAAACCCTGCAGGGACTGCTCTCCACATACACACCTGCGGGAAAGTGTAATTCATAAATCAGGCCCAGCGAGGAGTTAGCGATAACTCGCAACAACAGAACAAATAAAGCACACACTGTAATTAAAGGCACGGGAATGTGAGCGCTCCCGTCTCAGAATCTCTTCTTGCCCTGTACTCACCCCTCCTCCCGTGATGATGCGAGGTGACACAATGCCCACGTAGTGAGGGGAAGGGAGGGGAGCGACGTAGGCGCTCCAGGAGGATCACCCGCTTCCAACCACGGCTGAGCCTCGGTCACCGAGACCATGGAAAGTGGAACCGCAGACAGGGGCTCCGGCATTCGATGGTGACAGCAAGGTGTCACCATGCACCTGGGGGTGGTGTGGATGGTCAGGGTGGGTGGAAGGGACTTCACAGGAGCACGAGGAGCTTTTGGGGAGTTGGACAGGTTCCATATCGAGATGGTGGCACAGGCTTCAGGGGAGTGAATGCACGTCCAACTGACCACACTGCACCGTCTGAAACCACGCGTGTGCCGTGTGCCGACTGTCGCTCAACAGAGCTGCTGACATACGAGAGAGAAACACAGAAAACATGTGGAAGGCGACTCCGAGTCCCATCTGGATGGACGCGTCATCTGTGGTTTTCAGTCCCTTCTTTTGCCGACGGCTCCTGCTAATTTTGTGACCGTGCGTTTGCTCTGCTTTCTGTAGCAGTCAGCAGTTGCTGCGTAACAAGTCATCACAACTCCGTAGCACTAGTTCCGCCAGCCCCAGTCCTGTGGGGCTGCAGTTAGCATGGCGCAACCAGGCTGTGTCCCCTTCTGGCGGTCCTGCCTGGGGACCTGGCCTGGGAGGCCGCCTGCACCGCCCCACTTGGTGGCCCTCAGGCCTGGGGGTCACGCGGCCTCCTGCATGCCAGCAGGAGCATCCGAGCCCCGTGAACCTGGCTCAGGTGGCTGGGCTGGGCCCGCCCAAGGGATCTCCCTTTGGGGTGACTCCACAGTGCACCACCCAGCAACCTGAATCACACTCACAAGGTCCTGTTTGCCGTGTGAGGCGTTCAGAGGTGGTGCCTGCGTTCCACGGGGGAAAGCACTCCAGGCAGGTGCCCCACATGTGGAAATCCTGGGGCCCCTTTAGAATTCTGTCCTCTGTAGTAAGAAGGTTATGTTTTCTGTAAGGTAAGAGGAAGGTAACGAGCTGCGGTCTGGCCCAGGGCCTGAGAACAAAGGGAAACCTCGAGGCAGAGCTTGGGGGGGAGGCAGGGGGGGAGGCAGGTAGCAGAGGGGACCCCTGACCCCACAGAAAGGCCCTCGTGTTCCAGGGAGACACTCTTCCTCAGCCTCCCGTGGCCTGCGGTGTTTGGCAGAGGGAGGGCGTGCGGGGCCTGACGCTGCACTGAGAGCTGGATGAGTGGCTCTGAGTTTCCCCGGTGCCCTGGGAGCGCAGAGCCGCTGCCCTCGGGGTCTGGGTCACCCCCTGGGGCCGTGAGCCCCAGCACAGCCGCAAGTCTCGGAGCAACAGCAGAGCTCTCTCAGGCCTTGCCCTGGGCCCTCAAAACCCAATTCTTCCAAAAGCTGGCCCCTGTCAGCACCTGAGGCCACAACTTCGCCATATGCGCGTCGGTCAGGGCAGGGCACTGGGGGCGGTCTCCACACGGCAGCCAGGGGACAGCCTTGGAAGCCTCCCCTTAGCCCCCTAGAGAGCACACCGCATGGCCTGGGGCACAGCTGCACCGGCGGCACCCCAACGCCGGTGGGGAGGGGGTCCTGCAAGGGGAAGTGACTGCCTGTGGCCACACTGGGCCCCTGCTGCCCACGGTCAGTGCCCGGCGCCCACGCCATGAAGAGCAAGCACATCTGGAACCTGGCTCAGCACTCCCTCCTCCCAGAAAAACCAGAAGGGCCACGACCCCCATTCCAGCCAGATGTGGAACCCGCCAGAAACATGGCCTCCAAGGGCGCGAGCCAGCAGGTGCATTACTCAGTGTGGGGTCCCAGCACCTGCTCTTCATACCCCGTGACGAGGACCCGCCCAGAGACCCTGAACGGTGCCTCCCCCCTCCCAGGCTCCCTCACCCTCTCACCTCCGCGTGGGCACCTCCCAGGCCTGCCTGTGCCCCTTGCAGCCATCTCTGGGAAGATTACTGACCTATCAGTGAGTGGAAACAGGTGACGCGTGGACAGGTGTTCACATCGCACCTGGACGCTCGTGGTGTCCACAGTCCAGACAGAGAGGATGCGCTGGCTCTCCCAACAGCCACCTGGGCCGGGCCGGGAGCCCGGGAAGAGCCCTGCCCCCTCGGCGGTTCCCTCCTCTCAGAGGGTGGGTGGGGGGTGCCCCAGGGGTCCCAGGGTCTGTCCGGGCTGCGATTCCGGGACAGATGCACTCTGTTCTTGTCTTCACACGCCGTGTGTTTTCAAGGCACATTTTTCTCCTTCATCTCTCATTTCTGTCCTCCCAGACCCAGCAGAGCCAAACTCGGGGGGCGCAGGGGAGACTGTATCTCTGTTTCTTTTGGTCGATTGAACATTTTCTTTCCTTGTTCAACATTTTTCAGATTTCTGGGGATTGTTTTCCACCTCTCGATGGTGTCTGGGCCGTGGCCAACAGAAACACAGGCCATCTGCCACGGCCAAGGGTGGGGCGCAGAAGCAGAGGGCTAAAGTTTCTGTTAAATTTAGCTTCTCCTGGGCAGATTTATCTCCATTGATCACGACCAGGCAGGTCTGACTTCCCTAAACCCGGCCCCCTGGGTGAATCAGTGCCTCCATCCCGGAGTGAATTTCCTGAAGTGAACACCAACACTCTGGCCCCGAACAGCCCAGCAGACCGCAGCAAAGCAGCAAAAGGTAAGGCCGCGCTCATGGACGCGGGAGCTCACAGTTCTTGAAGCACTGGACCTGGAGGCGGGAAGCATGCAGGCTCAATCCCCTGTGATCCACAAGGGTGACTCTGCCCAGCGATGGGAGCCCAGCGTCCCACCTGACGCCTGGCCCCGGAGCCCATGCATGGTGGGAGGAGACATTCCTGCGGTCACTCTGCCACCTGTCACCCCACCACCCCGAGAAGGCACAGGGTGGCCAAGCTGTTCCCTCCATGGCGAGTCTGGCTGATTTGGGTATTGGGAACACAGGCGAGGGTCACAGTACTGTCCCTGGCTGTGTGTGAAATAGTTTGTAACCAGAACGGAAGTGACGTCTGTGATCTTTGGATCCATACAGTCCATGTAATGGGTCCCTGTTCACGATCATGTCTGTGCTGAAGTCACCGATGACCAAAAGCATGGGGACGGGACGGCGGGGGCTGCCTCAGACCCAGCAGACGCTCACTTCCAGCACCAACCTCAGGGATGCCCCGGGTCCTGGTGGCAGGTGCACACCTGCATGGCCTCCTTGGGAGTGACACGGATGAACGAGGGCCTGTCAGTCCAAGAAGGAAGACCTCCCAGCAGAGGCTCAAGGGCAGGCATGACTGGCTTCAGGTGAACTGCGGCTTCCTCTCGGGGTTCACTCTTTTAGCCACTGCTCCTTGAGAGCCGGCCCTGACCCTGGCACCGTTCATTCCAGGGCTGGGGGCACAGGGACAGAGCTGAGACTCGGGTCCAGCACTGGAGAGCAGCTCCTTGGGGGACCAAGGTCCTGGCGTTTTCCAGCAGGTGCGAGGCAACTCAAGAGTCCGAGAAGTCCCTGAGGCCTGCAGGACTTAAGCAAAGCTCAGGCTCAACCAGGGGACGGGGCAGTGTGGGCGGGGCTCTGCTGTGCTGGGAGCCTGAGACTCTCCCAACCTGCGTGAGCGAGGAGCCTGAGGTCCAGCCACACGCCTCTGGGCAGAGCTGAGGGACGGAGAGAGGCTGGTCGTGATAAGGGCTGACAGAGACGTCCACCTGCGGGGCCACGGACTGAGCTCGGGTATCTGTGCAGGACACGCTAATCCCATACCTGGAGCCACCAACGTGCCCAGTAACCAGGCACCAGCTCCCCCTCTCGAGCACCTTCTCCGTGAGACTGCAAAAGAGGTGGAGAGATGAGAAGGTCTCTAGGACCCTCCGTCCCAGGCTGTGGCTTCATGTATGACACAGGCATGACATATGTATGGCACATAGGACACAGGCGTGACACATGTATGACAGGTGCGGGGACTGCGGCACCCTCCGTGTGGTGTGCAAATTCCCCCCAGGGGATTCCTCCTTGTGTGACCAGCAGCCCACAGGCCCACAGCTCTGGGGACTGAGGCTCCCGCCCTCCCTGGGGCACAGGGCCAGCCGGGCATGACAATTGCCCGAGGCAGCCCCTGGTGGGGCGGGTCATGTCTGGCACCTGGGGCCAGAGTGTCTGAGGGGCAACGGGCCTCCCCCCACCCCCGTGTTCCCCGCTGTGTGCCAGGAAACCTGTCTGCCTGGGAGCTCCGCACCACCCCCCCGGAGCTGCATGTGGGGCCCCACACAGCAAGGTCATCAGAGGACCAGGGAGGTTACGGACATGAGCGTCACGAGGGGAATGGCGCTAACCTGCAGGACATTCCGCGAGGGGGTTTCTGAGATGACGGTGCACCACCCGCTCTGGGCACCGGGGATCCTTGTCCCCTTGAATTGCACGTTACAGCGGTGCCACTCAGACCACGGTGCTCGCACCGCCAGGGGGACGCGAACATTCTCCACTCGGGTCCAGATGGCCTCCTTGCAGCCACAGACCACAGGCTTTAAAGCAGAGCAGACCACGGCAGTCTTCGTGCAGGAAGACGGGACAGAGCACGGCCCCTTGTCACCCCAGAGCGAGCCTCACGCCCCGCGAGGCTGATCCTCCACGTCCACGTGTGTGAGGCCACCTTACTGAGTCCGGGGGTCTTCTCCGTTGACACACGGATGCCCGAATCCCCGGGAGAGTCTGCGGGATGGGACTCCTGGCCGGGAGAGGTGACGAGCAGCAGGACTCGGGGTCAGGATCTCACAGTGAGGGTTTTGGGGCCACACAGACACAGTCTGTATGAGGCTGGGTTGGACACTCCTGGGGCCCCGGGCACACCAAACGGTTGGGGACCTGCTTTACAGGTAGGGCTCATGAAGCTTGGACTGGCCTGACTATAGGGCAGGAAAGCCCAGGCAGGTGCTCTGCTCTTTGCTCGGGTCTCCCCCTTCCTCCTCCCTCACCTCTCCCTCTGCTTTCCCTCCCTCTCTTCCTTTCCTCCTTAATTTCCCCTCAGTTGTAAACAGTGGCTCCTCACAGAGTTGTCAGGCCTTGCTGCTCAGTGTGGGGGCTGCCCCACCTTCCCCAACCCCATGTGTGCTCTGGATGCGCCAGTGTCTGTGAACAGCTCAGAAGTTGTGCTGAAAGGCAGAGGGGAGACCCGGGCCTCTGCAGGATGCGTCGGGTTGCAAGCTGCAGCCCAAATGGCAGGCAGCTGGACACGCAGGACAGAGGGGAGTGCTCACACTTCCCACCTCCACCTCCCAGGATAGCGGCACGGAGACCTTTATGCCACACCCAGAGAACTTTCTTAGAGAGAGTCCATGGTCCTCCTCGAGGGGATCTGCAGAGGACACGGGGCAATGGAAACCAGAGGGTGGGGGCTGCCGCAGCCCTCTAGTCACTTGAGTTGCTTTGGGGCTTGGGGACATGGGGCAGGGAAAGCTCTCACCCCACAGTCTGCACCCCCCACCTTGCCTCCTGGTGCATGTAAACCCTGAGCTTCTGTCCCGGGGGACCACCCTGTGGGGAGAAGCTGCCTGACGAGGAGCCCCCTGAAGCCAGGACTGGGCCTCCGAACGCCTCCAGCCAGCCGGACAAAGGATGGCCCCCTGGGGCCTGAGCTGGGCATGTGGGGGCAGGGACGGCGGCCTGAACAAACAGAATGTGGGTGTCGTGGGGCACACCCACATGGGCAGCTGTTTGTGTAAGACTGTATTTAGGGACGTTTTTTAAGGATCTCAAGTTTGAGAGGAAATGCCCTATGTTACGTCCACCATATGCTGACAATACACAATACTGCATCATTACATACATCCTTCACCGTCGGCCAAGCACAGACGAGCAGTGTAAGTTACAGAGACGCTCGATGGCTCTGTGTCACGGTGCGCTTCTACCAACCTGGTAAAGATCTCTTCTTTAATATTCAAATGGTCCTCAAGCCTGAGCTGGGATGAGGCATTCCCTGGAGGGGGACGACTTCAATCATGTCAGGCTTCCCCTCCGAAAGCACGGAGGGCAGAAAGAGTTGGCACAATGTCTTCCAAAGAAGAATTACCAGTCGCAGAGTCTCTGTGCAGTGAGGGTACCCTGCAGAAATGAAGGGGTTCCACCACGAAGGGGAATTAAGAGAATGCGTCGCCACACAGAGCAAGTGGACATCCGTGGGCAGAAGAGGGGACGCAGGACCGGCGTCTCCCACCGCACACAAACAGGAACTCAAAACCAGCCGCAGACTCAGACGTAAAATGGAAATCTATGAAACTCCTAGAAAACAGCCCAGATGTCCATGGAGGGATGAACGGTTAAGGAAGATGTGCCGCATGTACACAGTGGAACATTACGCAGCCGTCAGAAAGAAGACACCCCCCCCCCCCCGCCCCGCAGGGTCACTGCCCCCACAGGTCTCCAGCACTCGGTGCCGGCTCTCCACCTGCAGGGCTCCTCCCACCTTCTGGAAGGCTCTCCCAGCCCTCCCCTCGCCGACGCCTTGCGGAGGGAAGCTGCCAGGTTACGCCCACTCCACGGTGGTTGGCAGCGGCCAAGGCTGTCCCTGCTGCCCGCCCAGGGCCTGGCACACAGTAGGTGCTCAGCACACACTGTCACTGGCCCAGTGTCTCTTCTCTTCCCTTTGAGCTGGCCCTGGAGCAGCTCTCCACCTGGACCCATGCTGGGGACCCAAGTCTCCACACTGAACCCTCCAACCATCCTTCTGAACATGCCCCTCCCGGGCTCTCACCTCCCCCTCCTGCTGACCACCCCTCTGGCCACTGCCTGGATCCCTGGACTCGTAGTCAGGGGCGGTGACTATGCTGTGCCCTGCTGCTTTGTCCCCAGTCCCCCTCCCCTCCTGGCGGTGACCACACCCTCGGAGCCCCCTCCCTTCCTCTGCTAGTCTGGCCTCCCACCCCCACGGACTCAGGGACCCCTCTCCAGGACGTGCTGGAGGCTCTGCCTTTCCCTCTGTGTTTACTCTCGGGCCCCCTTTCCAAAGCACACTTGGGCTGTTTCCCCCCAGTGCCATCTCACCCACCTGACCCATGTCAGCCACACCCACGGGGAAGACCCCAGGCAGCCTGGCAACTCCTTCCCACCCCCGCTCCCCCAGAGCCTCCGGGGCCCGGCAGGCACTGCTCCTTCAAGGCCCTCAGTCTCGCCCGGCTCCTCTCTCACCGGCCATTGGCCACGGCCACGGGCTAGCCCGTGTCCCCACTCAAGGCTGGAGGGAACTCCCTGACACACATGTCTGAGCCGGCTTCCCCTTGTGAAACCAGCCTGGGTTCCTTCGCAGGAGGAACCGGGGCCCCAGCGGCCCAATCCCCACCTGGTCACCGGCAGCACGGCCGCCCTCAGCCAGGCGAAGGGGTCTGGCAGGTGTGGGGAGGCACTATTCGCCAGAGCCTCTGCTTTGATGTTTGCACCTCCCAGAAGCTTCCTTGCTTCCCAGGACGGGCCGATCCTCCAGCTCCGGGGCCGGTCAGCTCCCGTGCCGCGCTGGCCAGGCTGCTGCACCGCAGTTCCACGGAACGCTGATCCCAGCGCTGCTGTGAAGGCATCTGGAATGCGCGCTTAGCACCCAGCATCAGCAGCCTTTGGGCAAAATCATCCTCCATAATGTGGTGGGCCTCATCCAACCAGTTGAAGGCCTTAAGAAAAACGCTGAGGTCTCCCGGAGAAAAGGGAAGTCTGCCTCAAGACAGCACCATCGAGTCCTGCCTGAATTTCCAGCCCACCTCTCACGGATTTCAGCCTTGCCCGCTCCACGATCCTGTGAGCCAATTCCTTAACACCCAAGTCTCTCTGGTTCTCTCTGGGGATTCCGTGGCTGATCCATTCAACAGGTGGAATGTTAGCCACTGCATGCAGGTCCAGCTGGGTTCTGGGGACACGGCAGGGGACACAGAAGGGGACGGCTGGGCCAACGCCCTGCCCCACGAGGGGGTGGGAACAGACAATGAGCAGACCCTGTGGGTCAGATGCTGATGCGCCATCGAGAAGGAGAAGGAGAGGAGGAGGAGGGGGAGGCAGCTGCCTTGACTGTGGTCCCTCACAGGTGCGTGTGGCCAGGGAGGTGACCAGTGCTCAGGTCAGGAGGCAGGCGGGAGCTCTTAATGGCGGGCTGCCGGTCCCCCACCAGACTCGGCACTAAGAGACCTGGGCATTTTCTGCTCCTTGTATTCCCAGGCCCCACCTGCGAGGGAAACTCTCCCCCAGGGTGATCAGAAGGAACCCTGGAGAGTGCCACACCCAACCTTGTTATAATCTACACAAGACCCAGGGTGAGCGACTCCACAAAGCTCCGGGGTCCTGGGTGTGTGCAGAAACTAGCCCAAGACGCCCGGGGCCCCAGCTGCCCGGCACCGTCAGGCAGGCCCCCGGCTGGCTGGCCAGGCGGTGGGGGCCTCAGGGGTACCTGAAGGGGACAGACGGCACCCCACCGCTGCAGTTGAGCGGCCGGTGTGTGCACCAGGTGCTCAGAACCCAGGCCCCAGGACCACGTTCATCTCAGCGGCGACCACGGGCTCTGCCACACTGTCCTTCCATGCCACACTGTCCTTCCACCCGCCAGCTGGGCCTGGTGACGACTCCGGCACTTCCTAACCCACTGGTTTGATGCGTGTCCCCGTGAGTGTCACACCTACCCCCAGGACAGACCCTCTGAGACCGGGTTTGGGGGAACACGTGGGCCCACGGCAGCTGCGGAGGGCCACAAAGGAGAACGCCACGTTTGCAGCAAAAGCCGAGGAGGTGCCCTTACCTGACAAGGGCGGGCAGTTACGCCCTTCCACTTTCAAAGGGATTAGTCAGTCTGGGTGGGTCGCGAAGGAGCAGGTTTAAGTCCATGCCCACTTGTGGGTGCCCCCTCTGTGAACCTGGCTACTGCTACTTCCTCAAACACAGTAATTCCGTGTTCTTTCAAGCTGATATACATCCCTCGCTCTTGTGTAAGCACCAGGTAGCTTACTCAGGGACCCCACGATGTGCGGCCACAAAGCACTTACTAGCAGCGTTTTAACAACTTCTGACTGTGCCTCGGACCCTTCTGGTCCCCCTGCCAGAGCCAAGAGCGAACTAAAAGAAGGGCTTTGCCTCCGAGCTACCAGGTGGGACCCAGAGCTCCGAGGCCCTGTCGCGCTCCCACCGCGCACTTCCTGCCAGTGGGCAGGACTCAAGGCCTTGCTACGTGAGGTTTGGGTCTTCCCCACAGAGGGAAGCAGCACTCTGCCCCCGACGTGGGAGGCTTGTGTGGCTGGGGTCCCCAGGTGACACCCCGCAACCCATGTCCCCGCGAAAACCTGTTCTCCATCGGCACGTGTTAGTGGGACGTGTGACCTGGTCAAGTGCTCACTCTCTGAGCCCCCTTCTCACCCATAATGTGCTGGTTCTGCCTAACCAGGCAGCCGGGGGTGGGGGTGTCTGCAGACATCAATGGCAGTGACCATGGCTTGGAAGCCTCGCAGGTGCCCACGGGTCCGAGCTTTGGGTGGCAGCGGGCATGCTAGGCTGCTTGCACAAGACCCCTCGTTCTTCTGGATCGCACAGGCCGAGAAGCTGTGCTCACCACCCGAATGGGGGCCAGGAGCCCCAGGACCCCGCCATCCGTGAGGGCAGCCTGCCGTTGGTCTCCTTGGGCTGCGGGATGTCGGGCACCCTGGGCTCATGTCCCAGCAGGTAACTCCCTGTTTCACTCTGGCCGTCACTTCTCTCGTGTCTCTCACTGTGACCTGGGAAGCAGCCCCTGCCCTCTGACCTCCCTTCGGGGTCGGCCCCCATGAGCCCTACTGGCTCCAGCCTCACCTGCTCCCTCTAGCACTGTGCTCTTAAGTTCTCGCCGGTGTTTTCAAAGATGGCTCTGGAATACCTAGAACACTCCTCCCAGAAAACACTTCCTAAGGTGGGCAAGGCTCGGGCCTCTATTCCGTACCACGCGCACCGTGATGTCCCCGTGCAGACGCAGCCCGCTACGCGCAGGGACAAAGGAGCCACACGTCTTCCCACAGCGCGCCTGTGGCCGAGGCCAAAGCTAGACCTTGGGCGACCCGCAGAGTCAGAGAGACCTGTGCCGACAAGCAGGGCCGGGGCCCCGAACATCAGGCAGGAGGACACGCACCCAAAGCCGAGCTGCTGTGGCGCCCGCGGCCTCTGTCAGAAGGTCTTTCTTTGGGGTCTGTTTCCAGAAGTGAGACTCTGGTCAGAGCGTGTCATGAATTCCATTAATCCACTGATCCAAAAGTCTACACGGTGAATGACCCCACCCGACACTCTAGAAGCTTCCTTCATGGGGAAGACAGGCCTGTGGACCACTGCTGCCGCGTGTGGGGTCTGGGGGTCTGACAGGGTCGCTCTCGGTGGCAGGAGGGTCCGCGGCACCCGCAGTGCAGGGCTGGGAGGGCGCAGAGCCGGGGGCTCCCTGTCTTGTGCCCACACCTCTCCGAGGCCAGCGACAAACCAGGCAGTAGCATCCCACCCCATCCACGTCCCTGTTACCCCGCCTGGCTCAGGCCGGAGCTCTGCCAAGCTCCAGCTACCCTGCTGCCCACCACTTCCCGGGGAACATCAGGGCCACACAGACGGTCTTCACTGGGGGAAGAGGCTGCAGGTGGCGGGGGACCTGGGGCACTCCGGCCGCCGAGCCCTCATTGCTCAGCCCTTGTGGGCGCCCCCAATGCTGGCGGGAGTCCGTTCGGGACCCTGTGAAGACGTTCTCCCGGGAGCAAGTGTTTCATGCTCTATAGAACTTGACACTGGGAGCGTCCCGAATGTCAGCGACGCAGGGAAGACAGAACTGATGGGCCAGAAGCCTAGGAGTGCCCTTCGGTGCCATTGCCCACCCTGGACCCGGGTCCCCATGGCGTCCCATGGACCTTGCCTTCCTGCAACCGTCCCCCCAAGGGCGCTGGGTTCCCACCCGTGAACCTGGGCACTGAGCGTCCTCTGCGTGGCTCTTGCACACCCTCCCCTTCCTCAAAGAGTCCTCCTCCTCCTCCTCACGGGCCTGTCCTCTGACCCTGTCCTTGGGCGCTCTCCCTGAGGGCCAAGCGCCTCCCAGCAGGAGCCCAAAGCCACGCGGGCACGCGGGTGATGGCAGTGGAAGGGCGCTGTCCTCACAGGAGCTGGTCTGTGGCGTTGGGGGGAAGATCGTTAGCTGGTGGCAGAAGACGCTCACATGTCTCTGGACTCCCTCGACCCCGCTGCCCACGGGGTCACACGGGTGGCTGCTCTGCCCTCCACGTGTCCGCTGTATCTTATCTGACTCTCTCCCAATTCCCCACATGTGTCTGCACCAGTCAGAATCACAGATGATGTCGCACAAATGTCCACTCCCCCGGCATCCTGACCCAGAGGGAGCGCCTGCGATTCTCAGAAATGGCCAGTGTTGCAGTAACTGGAAATCGCCCCGTGATTAAGGGAAATGTCCACACCTGCTCACTCCGGGCTCCGAGGAGCTGACTAGGCAGTGGGTTTGTGCCGTTATTAAACTGCTGACTGTGGATCCAGCCCTCATTCTTCTGTTCAAGAGCATTCGTTTGCGAGAATGCAGGAGGGAGGGGGAGGGAGGGAGAGGGAGGGGGGAGCAAATAAACACAGGCAGGACGATTTTAGCTGGAGTAGCAGAATTCTCCTACACACACCCACTAAAGGAGGACGTTTCCAGAACCCAGGATCTGCCCGTGTCTCTATCAGCTTTCCTCCTGGTCGCAAGACGGCTGCGCCCACGTGGAGACGTGAGGGTGTCCAGAGACAGACACTCGCACCTTGTCCGGTGCCTCCTTCTGGAAAGTGATGCAGTTCTTCCAGAAGCCCCAGCAGCCATCCTGCTGTCTCCAGCCAGTCACGGTCCTGTGCCCCTCCGGATGACTCCAGAGCAGAGGGGATGGGCCCCCCCGGTGCTGGCCATCCTGCAGTGAGGAAACCGCAGGGGCCGAAAGCAGGGGTGTCCATCTCCCACTGTCGCTGTGACTGATGAAAGCAGCGGCAACACACACGGAACCCTTAACTTTATCTTTTTGCAGCTCAGTTCTTAACAACTTAATAGACGCACAACTCACACACCCTAAAAGTCACCATTCAAAGGGCTCCACGTGATCGTCTTTGGTGGATGGACAGGGCTGTGGCCATCACACTCTGGTCATCCTGAGGGGCCCCTCATGCTCCCTCCACTGCCAGTCTCCTTCCCACCCCGGCGGTGAGATTCTGCACATTTCAGACCCACGGGACCACACGACATGTGGTCTGTTTGGACTGGCCATGTTCACTGAGTGCCACCTTCCAGGGTGGCCCACGCTGTGGTGGCTGCCGCGCTCCAGTGCTTACTGTGGCTGCACGACAGTCCCTGTCCGACTGCGCCATGTTCCGTCTACCGCTCATCTGAGGACGAACATCTGGGTTGTCCCCGCTTTGCGCACCGTGGATGGTGCCACTGTGAACATGCGTGGACAAGTTTCACGTGGACATGTGCTCTTGATGCTCTTGGGGAGACACCCGGGCGTGGCACGTTGTCACGGGGCAGTTCCACCAGCCTTCTCAAGGATGGACCCGTCTGTTTCCAAAGCAGCCGCACTGTCTGCATTCCCACAGGCAGTGCAGGGGGACACTGGTGTCCTCACATGCCTACCTGCCCCATGTGACCCCGACACCGGTCACCTCCTGGAGCAAGCCCTTCACTGTAAGAACTGATTATGACCCAGCGTGAGGCTGCTCCCAGCAGCCGACTCACTCCGTGGTCCCTGGAGGGCCCTCGGAGTCGTGGTTAGAGTCCCTAGGGGCCTTCCCTGCTTTCTCCCTCGCTCCCATCCTTCCATGCCAGATCCCCAAAGGTGCCTCGATGACTTGTTCATGTCCCATGTGCTACCCCTGTGGGTCCACAGTTACTGCAGGCACAGGGACAGTGCCAGGTGCTCCGGTGAGACCCAGCTCCCCACGGTCAGCAGGCCCCCAGCTTTGCTCTTGGCCTCGATTTCCTCATCTGGAAAGGGGAGGCAGGCACGGCTCACCCCTCAAAGGCTGGTATGAGGTGCGCAGAGGGCAGGCCTGGCACCCCGAGCCGGCGTGGCTGGCGCAGCGGTGACACAATTGTTAGACACAGGGAGCAGCCAGGCGGCGCCCAACCCCTGCCACCCTTCCGCCAGCTGCACGGATGCGCCAGACCTGCCACGGGCCGTGAGCTCTCGAGCACGTGGGGGACCGTGCGTGTCTCCGGGACTTGCCCGCAGAGCTCCTGCTTGCTGTCCTATCAGAGGCTGTTTGCGCGGCAGAGGGAGTGCCCCGTGTTTGTGTGGCTGGAGTACAGGTCCCCACCAGCGACTGCTGGACACCTGCTCGGGAGCAGCCGTGTGCATGATGCCCCGCGGGGCTGCGTGGCTGAGCCGTCCTAGCATGGGGGTGCTGGCCAGGCCCTGGTTCCTGCGGACGTCCCCGCCCACATCAATCCTGCAACAGGGCGGCTGGCCTCACGGGGCCTGTCGGGAGAGATGAGGATTGTCCGAGCAATGCCGAGGAGGCAGAAGGGCAGGAGTGTCTCCGAGCACTGGTCTGAAAGTGTGCAAGCCACTCACACTCACTAATGGTGTAACCCGGGTGTCCGCACAAGTCTCCTTGCTGAGTGGGTCCTGTGCAACCGTGAAGCCGGGAGAAACCCGCGTCGTGGAAAGGCTTTGTCAGGCAGATGGTGCGTGTTTTCAGAGCATGGGTGATTGCAAGCTAGACACCAAGCATTCAGATGGGGTTCCAGGGGCCCGTGAGCAGCGAGGACCCCGGCTGATAGCACTCTGTCCTCCCTGGGGGAGCATCAGACACTCACTGGCTCCCAACGGGGCAGGAAAAGGGGAGGCTGATCAGGGTGCATAGCCTTTCAGCCTCATTGGGCCCCACGCACCCGCAGCCTCTGGAGACGTGAGGAGATTTATTCGACTTACCGAGAAGGAGATTTATTCGACTGCTGGCATGTGTGTGGGTCTGGGGGGGAAGGCCAGCAAAACTCTGTGAAACAAAAGCATACAAACACAAACTAGGGACGCTTCTACCCCAGGAAGTGACACAGTTGCGTTCAAATGCATCCCCCAGGGTGACTGCTCACTTTCTCCAACGTTCCTGCCGTTGCTGAAAGCACTTCTGTTCTTGGATTTCTAAGAAAAATCACCATTTTTAAGGGTAAAAATTGTATAAGTCCATTATAAAGCATAAGAGCCATACAGAAAAATTCAAGAAATGGTCAAAGATATTTGTAATATCTACAATTTCCAAAATAGAAGAGGGATTTCTCCATGTCAACAAGAAAGGGACAGGTCTCTGCACCAGAAAGGGACAAAAGACGCAGCCAGCAACTCACGGCAGAAATCCCAGAGTCAGGTTCATGACCTGAGGCTCAAACTGATGAGTGAACAGGAAATCATGAATCTAAACCAGGGCTATCCCTTGCCCCCTCACCTGGCAGCAGTCAGGGAGCGGGCCAGCACAGGCAATGAGGGGTGTGGGCTAGGGGGAGCCTCACGGGGCTGGCGGGCGGGCCGTCCGCAGTCAGAACCGGCCAGGGGCAGCTGACGTGCAGACAGCTGTCCCGCTACAGGCTTTCTCTGGCTCAGGTGTCCTGCAGGGCCTAGGAGTGGGCTCTACTGCCCATGGTGCCCCAGGGAGGCAGCTGATGGAGGCCCACCATCTGGAGCAGGGGTCAGCAAGCTTCTCCTGTCAAGGGTCAGGCAGTAAGTACTTGGGTCATGTGGACCCCTGGCCGGTCTTCAAGTCGGCCCTTACAGAGCAGAAGCAGCCACAGATGACGGGCAAATGGGAATGAGCAGCTACGTTTTACTAAGGCCTCACTTACAAAAGCAGGTGGTGAGGTGGCCTGGAGGCCAAGGTTGGCAGCCCTGACCTAAGACACTGCCCGTGCACATGGCCAGGGAAGCGGGACTGCGAGGCTTTGGGATCCCATACCAGGGCTCCCCTGCTGCTGTGGCCTGGACATGCCTGGTCTCACGTACGCATGGTCCAGGGGCCTGAGCGGGTCGCGGGGTTCAGCCGGGCCAGGGGGAGGGGAGTCGGTCCTCCGAGTCCCTGGAAGGAGGAAACAGGCCTGCCATCGATTTCATTCCTTAATGTGTTTCCCTAAGAAATGCTCACACAGCTCTGCAAGGAGACACATGTCCCCCGAGGGAGCGAGATCATTTTCAGAAAGAAAGTGAAACCAGGGCTCTCGGAGACATCAAACAGAATGTAAGTTAGCCGCCGCCTTCTGCTCGGTGCACGGTGAGGCCAGCAGTATCGCCTGCTCGAGCATGAGTCCGAAGATACACAACCCTGATCCGTGAGGGATACAGAACGGAGAATAGCATGGGTGGCGGCCAACTGGTCCTTCCTTCCGGGGACGGTGCCGGCGGGGTGTCGCCCGGGGTCGGTGCTGGTGGGTGTCTCCCCGGGGACGGTGCTGGCGGGGTGTGCCCCCAGGGGTCGGTGCCGGCGGGGTGTCCCCCTGGGGACAGTGTTGGTGAGGTGTCGCCCCAGGGGTCGGTACCGGCGGGTGTCTCCCCGGGGACAGTGCCGGTGGGTGTCCACTGGCTAGGGCAGAATCGCATCTGCTGCTGTGGGCCCACAGCACTGTGAGATAGTTCAGAAGCAATGACAGACTGGAATCCAGTGACTTGGAGCATGTTGTGTAGACAAAGCAGAGTTCGACGCAGAAGCACAATGATGCCCACACCGTGGGGCTGGCCCCGCAGCGGAGGCGGTCTGTGCATCCACACGGCAGAGGGGCGTGAGCCGTGTGAGATGCCGTCGCGGACCCCACGGAGCAGCTGGACACAACCCCACCAGGTGCCACGGCCACACGGATGGTGTTGAGGAGAAAAACACAAGGAGCTGAGGGAGACGTGGGATCCAAAACCACGTCTGTGCACACAAACTCCGGGCGAGAACACAGCCGAGCCACAGAGGGGGTGAGCACGGAGGGCACGCACACCTCAGCAAACACACGAGAAGGGGCGTGCACAGCGCAGCTCGGACAGAGTGCCAGGGACTCGGAGCCCCGCGACCTCGCCCCCCCCCACCCCCGGCAGAGGCCCCTCCTCTCATCAGAGCAGCACCCGCAGGTTTCAGGAGCAAAGGAAAACAGACCAGGTCCTTCCCTTCAGAAAAATCACAACACAAGCAAACATCACCTTGTGTTTCACCATTAACGAAAGTGACAAGGGACGCTTCTGTGCGCGTGGGCAAGTAGGAGGACAGCTGTCCTGTAAAGGACGTGCCACTTCAAACCGTTAACTTCACTTAGAGTTAGCGTTCGCATAACCACACGCAGGAGAAGCTGGCGGGTTTTCTAAACTTGAACGATCTCTGCACAACGGCCTATACCTTTCATTTTAAAACCCCCTGACAGGAAACAAAAGAGGCTCCAACACTGAAGGATCATGTCATGTACACACATGTACACAGATCGCATGCACACACACGTGTGCACACCAACACACATCACACACATGCACACGTGTACGGACACATGCACACACCATGTAACAAGTCACACACCGCACATGTGTGCACACATCACATGTATGTACACGTGTGCACACATCACCGGTTACATGCATCACACATACATGTATATGTGCACACACATGTCCACATACCACACACATGCACACGTGTGCACACAGGCACATCTGTCCTCCGCTTGCTGGAAGCTACCTCAAGAACACCCATCGCCCTCCTGCTGGCCGCCTTGGTCTAGTAAACACAGCGGCTCACGCAGTTCTTAATAAAAACCGAGTTGTTGACTCTGTGTCCCGCTTACCGCCACTTACCGTCACTTACCGCCACTTACCGTGATTATCTGAAGGCTCTCCCTCGTGAGCTCACACCCTCTGGCGGCACCAGAACTCTCTGGGAGGCTCGTGAAGCAGGCCGCGGGCCCCACCCCTGCAGCCTCGGGTCGGGAGGGCCGCTCGCGCCGAGCACCCGCGGAGAGCCGCGGCATCCCGGCCTTGTCTGCTTGGCTCCTCGCAGTCTATTACTCAGTTACTGTGTCTTTGCTGACACTGCTTTGGTTTTCAATTTGTCTTCTGAGGCCTGGAATCTTATTTTCTCATCTTTTCTGTACTTTCGAGGCTTATTTTGCTGAATCCGTGTTCTTCTCCGGCTCTGCTCTTCTCCGGCTCTGCTCTGGGAGGAGACTTTTCCGGTCAGTTCTTCCGCGTCGGGGTGCAGGCGTCGTGTGCACGCTGTAACCCTTCCTTGGGCATTTAGCCATTTGCTTTCCCGGGGAGGTTTGCACACCGCCTGCCCTGCCCCTTGCCCTTCCTGCCTTCTCTAAGCCTGAGCAACGCTGTCCAAGCACCCTGAGTTCCGACAGAGCGCCAGGGCCACACTGACATGCTGCAAACTCTGGGGCACAGAGTCTGTGTCCTGGTCGCCTTTCCCACCCGGGGGAGGGGGGGTGGCGGCGGGAGGAAGGGCTCAGCCGAGCTCAGTCGGGGCGCTGGCAGGGCTGGGCCTCGCCTTCCCCCAAATCCTGTGTAACTGACCCAGGCCACTGGGAAGAGCAGCGTGTCCCATCCCGATCTGGGCCCCCCAGTGGCCCGTATGTCCCGGGAGCCCTCACTTCTCCGGAGGGTGGCCTGCCGTCCATCTCCCTGTTTCTGCCACGAGCTGTTTTGCTGCTGCCCCGACCCCACACTGAAGCTACAACGAGGGCTTCCTCTTGCCGTGTGGCTCCGGGCTGGGAGGGCGGCCAGGGCCCCACAGGGCTGCACCCCGCTCTGCTGTGGACAGCATCCACTTCTGTCCTTGCCCCTGGCTCTAAACCACCTTGTGTGTGTCTTGCTGGGATTCCATCTCTAATTTTTCCTAATCTCTTCTTGTCCATTCTTAGGGACCGGGAAGGGGCCATCCTGAGATTCAACTTCGCTCTGCCGTCTTGGACATTCCTTCTGAATACTCACAAGTGGGGACAAATCTTAGTCCCCTAAGAACATAAGTGGTTGGGGGACAGTGTGACTGTCACCGAGGAGGGAAAACTTAGCTCTTTAGAGCCAAGACAGGCGCACAGTTAGGTCAAAAAAGCAAGATGGGGGGCGCCTGGGTAGCGCAGTCGTTAAAGCGTCTGCCTTCGGCTCAGGGCGTGATCCCGGCGTACCGGGATCGAGTCCCACATCGGGCTCCTCCTGGGAGCCTGCTACTTCCTCTCCCACTCCCCCTGCTGTGTTCCCTCTCTCGCTGGCTGTCTCTCTGTCACATAAATAAATAAAATCTTTAAAAAAAAAAAAAAAAAAAAAAAGCAAGATGGACGTGAAGACCAAGAAGTCGGACTTCCCTCCGGCAGGTGCCGATCTGCACACGTTCTGGACGGCGGGACATGGGCTCCTGAGGAAAGTGAGCTGCGACCCCGGGTGACCTCCCCCGAAGGCCCTGACCCCAGGTCCAGCCTGCCCCCTCCCCCCCCCACATCCTGCTGTGGGGAGCCCACTGAACGGGGCACCACGTCAGGCTAAGTGAGGTGCGGGGGCAGCACCAAAGATTTAAGAAAAAAACATCACAGAAGCTAAACACAAAACTGAGGACGTTCCCTTCGGATTGGGCAGTCATTCTTTGTTCCTGCCGGATTAAGGAACACCATAAAGACGATGCAAGAACCAGTGGACGGACCGCATTCGCCCCACGCGGCCACCTCTCCGATGCCCCACCTTGGCCGCGAGCTTTCCCCGTTCCGAGGCGCAGTGACCACCCCGAGCTGTCAGTCACACAGGACGGGAAGGGATTTTCTGATGGGCTCCCCAGTGTTCCCGAGCGAGCAGTGAAGGTGGCGGCGGCCCTTTGCTTTCCCCGCGGGCTGTAAAAACCCCATGCCTGGGCCGAGCCAGGGCCCCGCCCCAGGCTCCCAGACACCAGGGCCTCTGGGCAGCTGCTTGGGGACTCGAGAGCTCCAGGAAAGGGTCTTGGGATGTCCCTGCGCCCACCTCCCCTCCCCTCACGACTTGCAGGCCTCTTGCCCAGACCCTCGCACACCTTCTCCGGCCCCTTCTCTCCGCATGTGCTCATGGAGATCCCTGAGACTGCTGAGGTCCCCGGGCATAGAGCATGACTCCATGCTGTCCACCCACCCTAACCCCAGCCTGGCCCGGAGTGATTTTCTTTGCTGGGTGCTGGGACAGCAACTGCTCAGACAGGTTCCGGAAGCCTTGGGAGACAAGGTGTAAGCTCGTCTGTGACCCCACTAACCCCGACCCCTCCGAACAGGCTGCCCGGAGCTGGTGACCCCCACCGGCGATGCCCCCCAGGGACCCAGCCTGGTGCAGGGGTGGACACAGGAGCCGCCCTCCTGACAGCCAGGCTCCGGCTTCTGCGAGAAGGCAGGACAGCCCTGCTTGGCACCGCGGCCCCCTTATGAGTCCTGATGTCAGACAGAAAGGACCTGTGAATGCCCAGAACAAGGCCCCCGCCTGGCAGCTCCCTGTGGCCGTGCAGTGCAGTCCTCGCAGCCAGAGGCTCCTCGCGGATGGAGGCTCCCCGGGCCCTGCAGGCCTGGCAGCCCCTGACTGTCCTTCTCCAGAGTCCTGCCCGCATGCGGCCGTCAGGCCTGTGCAGTCGGCGGGCCCCAGGAAGCGGGGTTCCCTTCCTGCATATTTCGGTCTGGGCCTGGACCAGCCCGGGAGATGCAGCCTCCACCACACCCGTTTGGGGGTGTTTCTGGGTGTTTCTTCACCAGAACTGGCTGCTGGAATCAACAACGATGACTTGCAATCCAACAAAAGCCCGGGGCTTCCAGAAATAAGATTAAACTCCGCGGCCTGGAGGAGCTCGGCTGCACCCCGCCCCCGGCGGCCCGGGGCCCCTGCGCTATCGGGGTCTGGTGGAGTCTGGGGCTGAGCTCTGTCGTCTGTCAGTCAGGCCCTCACACCCGCGGGCCGCTCCCCATGCCCGAGGCCACACTGACTGAGAGACATGTCCCCAGGCTGGCAATGCCTGCTGCTCGGGGCTCAAAGAGTGAACAGAGGAACGCTGAGGCTCGGCTCTGGGGACCACCCCATTCACCCCCTGGGGGGCAAAGCGCCCCTGCTGTGCGCCCAGAGCCTTCCCGTAAGCGCCCACGTGGGCACGGCTCCCCAGGACCAGGGCAGATCCCTGAGGCCGCGTCCCCCAGAGGCTGTCGCCTTCTCTATCGAGTGTTGCATCGATGACGGAATTTCGTGGCTGACGACCAGCCTCCCCACAAACTCTACGTCCGCCCCCTCTCCATGCCCCTAACAAAGCCGAGCCCGTCCCCTTCGAGGGAGCCCGGGCCCCCAGGAAGGTCTGACGCACGTGTGATGACAGCGGCACCCGTCACCTGCTTCTCAGGTAAATGCCGGTCACTGACGTCACGCACGCAAACATGAAAACGACGCTGTCCCCACCCCCATTCAGCAGCAGAGAGAGGCTCACGGATGAAGCAGCCGGCCAGGGCCACGCAGCCGCTCCGTCACCTGAGCCAGAGCCGCCCGACCAGAGACCACTGCCTCCCGGCTGCCCGCGGACGGGCTCTGCCCGCCCCCACGGAGCTGCGAGCACAGAAGGCTACTGACCCTGGGGACCCAGGGCTCATGGGCGAGGGCTCTGCGCTTGGCCGCCACGGCCGGGGCGGGCAGTGGACAAGTGACTAGAAGGGAGCCTTCTCCCTCCGTCCCCACCGTCGGGTCAGCTCCCGCGGCGTCTGTGCAGCGTCTGAGGGAGGGCGAGGAGGCCCTGGGCTCCGGGCTGTGGGGAGAGCACACCTCTTAAAGCCAGGAAGGCCGCCTGTCCTCGTGGGCTCCGTCCGTGAATCCCTGTGCTGTCCTTCTGAAGAGACATTCCAAGGGCCTCAGGCGCGGGGGTCACACAGCCCCATCGCAGAGTCCCGGACCTCATGCTTCCTCACTACGTGTCCCTAGACACCTGCATAACTTCTCTGAACCTCAGGGCTGTCAGGAGGAGTAGAGGAGCCCCAAGGAAGGGCCAGGCACCATCCAGGGTGGAGGAGCCCGGGCAGGAGGTCACAACTCAGGCCACCTGTCCGTCTCCCACAAACGTAGGCCAGAGTGGTTAGGGTGGGAGTGGGCCATGGTTTCAGAGCCTCACCGAAGCCCTCCACCGTCCTGGCCGTGCGGGGCCTCCTCGCTCATTTGCAGGGACGGGTCACACCCCCTGACCGCACAGAGTAGGTGGGAGGCCCCACAGGAGGGTTCTGCCGCGTGTACGTGCTCCATGTCACTGGGAACCCCCCCCCCCCCAACGGCCCCTGACCCTTCCTGCCCCAGTCCAGGCAGCCGCCTCTGGCCAGTGCCGGAGCTGCCGGGAGAATCCGGGCGGGAAGCAGGGGTCCGGGGCTCTTCTGCGGCGTGAGGGGTGCTCTGACCGCGGGCTGCGCCAGGTGCAGAACGGGGTGGCTCTTCCTTCACTTCCATTCTGAGACAGGGCGGCCCGCCGTCACTTCCTCCCTGAAGGGGATGCACTGTAACAGCTGTGCCGGGCGGGCCTGAGTCACACCCGCGGGGGGCTGTGGACAGCGGCTAGCAACGTGCCCTCGGGACCACAGAGCACGTTCTCCACGGACAGCCTTCCTGGCCAGGCCCCTGAGGAGGGGAGGCAGGAGGGGGCAGGACCACCAGGCCCTGTCCAGTAGTTCCCACAGTGTCTCAGGGCCTGCAGCAGACAGCAAGCCCCCAACGAGGCACTGACGGCTTGGCTGGTGCCCTTGTGACCTGCGGTGGCACAAGGGACCTTGCAGGTGTGAGGACGGATCTTGGGATGGGAACGGTCCTGACTCTGTGCGGAGCTGACGTCACCCCGGCGTCCTCAGGAGACAGTCGGAGGAGGACATGTGAGGACAGAAGCGGTGCTCAGCTGGGGTGAGGGGATCCGAGAGCCAAGGATCCGAGAGCCAAGGGGTGGAGGCCAGGAAGCAGCCTCCCTCCGAGCCTCCGGAAGGATCCGGCCAGCAGCACGGCGATGTCAGGCTCCTGACGTCTGCAGCCAGCGCAGGCTGCCGGCAGCGGGTTCCAGCCCTCGGGGAGCGGTGTTGATCACGTCTGTGGGGGAGGTGTGCGCGGACCGCCCCAGGGATCAGCTTGGTGAAGCGCACGCGGGGCTCTGCCATCACCAGCAGGGACAGCCAGCCCGTCTCCTCAGAAGGGCGGCGGCTCCGACAGCCCCTCATGGAGCGCCCACAGCCCCGCACGACCCGCTACCCTCTCCGCTTCCAGAAAGCCACAGGAGGCCTTGAGGCCGCACCCTCGTGCACGCAGCACACCAGTGCCACGTCGAGGACCCGCAAACTCGGAGCTCGCTCCGCTGCCACGACACACAGGGGCGTCTCGGAGGAGGCCCAGGCCCAGCCCCTCTGGAATTGCGGCAGGGAAAGCCATCTTCTCTCGGGTCCTCACGCGTCCCTGCACTACCCCCAGGGGCGCTCCTCGCCCGCTGAGGCTCGTGGACAAGCGGCTTGCAGGGCGGATTTGAAGGAGGCCCGCCGACCTCACATGAGCCCCCTAGGTGAGCGAACACGCTGGAGGAGAGCAAGGGGCTCACTGAAAATAAAGGGCTGGGGTCTCTCGAGGTAAAAATGACCGTCGGATTCCTCCTTTGTGCTCACAGCAAGCCCAGACGCGCCCTCTGACCACACAGGCCGCGGTAGGGGGTGATCACCTGACCCCTAGCGCTGCCACAAGCTCTGCGAAGGGAGGCCCTGCCTGTCGAGATCACAGCGCGGTCCCTCCGCCTCCTCCCGCCCGGACAGCAGCACCGCCTCAGACAAATGGCTCGTTTTGCCGACTCTTTGCGGTGGGATTTCTAGCCAGCTGGATTCTTTCTGCAGCTAAATTACATCCTCTCAGCAAGGCCCGTTCCCCCTTCGCAGGAGGGGCTCATTTTAATTTCGGCTTTGGCCGGTGTATAGCGAGCTCTTTTTGCTTCTCATTTCAACAGAAATGAGGTTATTACATTATCTACTGAGAAAGCAAGCTTCACGTTTAGTCTACAAATACCATGGACAGTGTAGACACGGAAAGCCACCCTGAGAACGGAGTATCTAAGCGAGGTCCCCGCCCACGGGGCTAGGCGGGAGGACCCCAGGTTCTTTCCGCACAGCGTGAAGGGCAGACAAGGGCAGTGGGGCCTCGGAGCGTCCGGCAGTGCGGCACCGAGTGCCAGTGCAGGTGTCCAAGCCTCGGGACGGCGGAGAGGTCATGTCAACACGACCAGAAGTTCGCTGTCCCATGGCTGGCACTAGGACTGAGCACTGTCCTGAACGTGGAGCTCCGTCATCCTCATCAAGGTCCAGCCCCAGGGTCCTCTTCCAAAGGTGCTCTGGGGCACAGCAGCTGTGACACGGGCGGTTGGAGTGGTACGCGTCTACGCAGGACCGGACCCAGGCCTCACCAGGTGCCTCAGCAAGGTGTGGCCACCACGCCCGGGACAGCCCGTGCAGACTAAGCTGGCAGGGTCTGCCGGGGCTTCAGGGGACGACCAAGGGGTGGGGGATCAGGGCACAGGGCCAGGGGACTGGGTTCTTAGGGAGGGGGCAGCCACAGCTCTGAATCACGGGCCAGATGAACAGGCTGTGGCTTTGGACACGATTGCGGCTCAGCCCTGTGGACAGCGTGATTCCTTGACTGCACTGAAGGGCGGGAGGTGGGTGGGAGGCAGAATCTAGGGGCAGACACTGCAGGGGCTGCTGGTGTCACACCCGATGCAGGGCTGCTGGCCGGCCAGCTGTCCAGGCATGGGTACAGGAGAGGGGCAAACAACAGCAGGAGAAACCGTTTCCGGTCAGGGTCTGCAGTTACCCCAAGGACGGGCACATGCTGCTCACTGGCCCCCCACACCCAGACTGGCCCTGGAGCCCAGCTGCTGATGCGCTGCCTCGCTGAGCCCCAGGGGAGCCCTGGCCGTGCTCAGAGGCCGGATGCGGCACCCACAGCATCGAGTGCAAGGTGTACCACACTCAAAGACACTGGCATCTCCATGGCCTGTGGGCGGCACCTTCCCTACAGCGAGAGCCCGTGAGCAGGCAGCACAAACAGGAGGCCGGGCTACACACAGCCCTGATGTGAGAGTCGTGGCTGCTCTGAAGTAAGGGGGTCTGACACGGGCGTCCACCGAACCCTCCAGGTCTGCATCTAGAGAGAAGGCTGGGTCACTGTCTATTCGCTTTTGTCTGCCCAGCACTCACACGGGAAGCACCGGGAAGAGACAGAGTCTTTCTCAGCACGACGAACCACCAAATGCGCAGGCAGGCAGGGAGCACACACCCCGGGGGTTAGACTCGGACTCCAGCGCATCCCTGGTGCCCGTCCTTGCACCCCTGTCCACCCGGTGCAAGGGCTGGGGCCCCTGGCTTCACTCCCCATGTCTACAATATGAAGATTAAAATGGTCCTTGAGCCTCCTGCCTTTTACAGAAGGTTCCAGGCCCGCACTTGGCACTGCGATGCTCAAAGGAGCGTGGTGCCTTTGGCCTGAGTGCTTGGCGGAGTCTGGTGGAGGAGGTGTCCCCAGCAGTGACCCTCCCCTCCAGGAGGGCAGGCAGCACAGTCAGCGCCCCATGTGGGCACTGACAGAACAGGGCTCCAGAGGAACGGGGGACGCGCTCCTGACACGGGGCGATAGTGGACAATATCTCCAGGAGGAAGCTGCCCCCACGGCCCTGTCCCTACCCACCTCCAGACATGCTCGCCCTGCAGCCCTGTCACCACCGGCCCCCAGTCCAGAGCCACCAGGAACGGCTCCTCTGCTCTTCTGTGTCAGCCCCAGACTCGGGCCTGAGCCGCTCACCCCACCGCTGGGTCTCAGGGCCTCACGGGATTATCGCTGCAGCAGGCCGGTGATCCGAGCTGCAGGGACGGCCTGCGGCTGCAGCCCAAGCAAGTACATGCCTGGGCTGCGTGCAGTGCCGGGGACACGGGCGGCTCTGCGAGCATCCGTGCAGGAGGACTCACTACTGCGCGGAACAGTAAGACAGGTTAATGCCATGAAACCACACAGCCCTGAACGGAGTGCTTCCAGAATGCAAGGAACAGCTGGGTCTGACAGGGAGCTCCCCGGCGCCGACTCAGGAAGGGCCCTGACGAAAATGGGGGACTACTGTGATTAAGACGTTTCAGGAGTATGGACAAACGAAAAGTATTTACACGTTTAAAGACAACACTTTACCGTGTCATCCGGCTTTCTGTGAGAAGAATCCTTCCCTAAGCTGCCTTCAGAGATCGCGGCCCAGGGGCAGCGAGCCACACGGACGACCACAGGTTGCACGGGGAAAGTTCAGGCTCTTTTGAGGAGTTTTTTTTTTTTCTTTTTAAAAATGTATTTATTTCAGAGAGAGAGCGAGTGAGCATGTGTGCACGAGTGGGAGGGGTGGAGGGAGAGGGAGAATCCCAAGCAGACTCGGTGCTGAGCGCGGAGCCCGACGTGGAGCTCAATTCCAGGACCCTGAGATGATGCCTAAGCCGAAATCAACAGTCAGATGCTTCACTGACTGAGCCACCCTGGTGCCCCTCGGGGAGGGGTTTCTAACGGGGCTCCGCAGCCCGGGGGAATGCAGGTGGGGGTCCCCGTCACGGGGCATCAGAACGAACCCAGGAGGAGTGGAGGCCTTTCCCTGAGCATATCTCCCCGTTCAAGTGGTGGACATGTCACAGTGCCCTTTCCTTTATGAAATCCAAGATGGTAACAGGTGATCCCTCTCGATGGGAGTGACGACTCAGTCTCTGCCTCTGCTCTCTGGCTCATGATTTTCCTAAAGCAAAGCCTCGGATTCCCAGATTTTATTTCTGTCCAGATATAAAACCTAGAATTACTCGGGCACATTCTTCCATTCATCGAATCCAGACCAGCCAGGGGCTGCTGTCTACACAACTTTCCCTCTAAAAGCCCAAATGGATGACAGTAATTGTGGCTTTCTCTCCACCCCTACTCTGCCAACCCCCCAAATCCTGCAGATCTGCACCCAGTGTGAGCACGGACCGTGCCTTCCTACGAGAAAGCAGCTGCCTGCCTGCCTCTTTGTTCTCACATGTGCACGGCTACGAACAACCGATCCAGAAATGGGAGCTGCTGAACAGGACACAGAAAGATCCCAAGCTAAAGGAGTGGCCAGCAGGCTGTTGAAACTGGGCTTTTGACGAACGAGATGGGTTTTGGGGCTTCCTTTGTCTCTGCAGTAGTCCAGAACCCTACGTAGCTGAGTCTGCTGCCACACCTGCTCCTTGAGGGGGAAGCCTCCTCACCCACGGCTCTGGCCACACACCCCGTCTGCAGGAGCGGGGCTGGCGGAACGAGGCGGCTGCGGGCGCGCACGGCGAGGACTGCATGTGACGTGGATGTAAGAACTGCCTCCAATTTCCTCTGAAAGCCCGTGGACACACCAGC